>NC_090936.1:1052997918-1053610418 GCF_040938575.1 Ambystoma mexicanum | reverse complement strand
AAAGAAACAAAGTTGCAACGCACAGAGCCCAGAGAGGGGCGTGGTTAAATACGGAAACAAGAGAAAAGGCTAGACCGTTAAACCAGGAAGTGAAAGGAAAGACACACAGAAGAAAAAGACTAGACCGCCAAACCAGGAAGTGAAAGAAAAAACACACGGAACTTCTAATGGCGCCGCCAACGCCAAGCCTTCCATAACCGCCAGCGACCACCAAAAGACGGCGGCATGACAGTATGCCCCCTCCCAAGCGGCACCCCCCCGGTTTACCCGGGAACAGACGGTGAAACCGCTGAATCAACGCCGGAGCGTGAACATGAGACACCGGTTCCCAGGAGTCCTCTGAGCGTGGATATCCTTTCCAGTGGATGAGATACTCCAAGCGACCCCGATGATAGCGGGAGTCCCGAATGGAGGCCACCTCATACTCATCAGAAGGAACCACCTTGGGAACCGGATCTCGTGGCAAAGTGCGACGGTGTCATGATCTCTGCTTCCAAAAGGTCAGGGTTTTCCCAACTCCCTTGGAAACAGATCCATAACCCAGGTTCCGAGTGCCAACCAGTCCCAATTGGGACCTTTTGGACCCAGTCCTGGCGCCAGTGGCACCAGGCTCATAAATATGCCCAGTCCCAGCGCTGGAAGCGCCGGGCTCATAATGCTTGGGTGGACTTACCTGCAGCAGACCATGCTGCTTACTTGCCTGCCAGTTGAGCCTCTGATCCTCTTCTGTTTGGAACTACTTTTCCTGTTGGGTGGGGCAGGAGCCACTCCCTAGATTCAGAACACTGGAACTCTTCTGGAAAGCAGGAACTCTTTTCTTACCTAGGCGTGGCTGTGGAAGGAGACACCTAAGCACTACAGGAGGCTATTTAAACCACACCCGATGGATGAATCTTGCTTTGCGTTATTCTGCATCCTCTGCAGCAGAACGCTCATCGTGTCTTCTGCATCTGATCCTGGGCCTAAGGAAAAAGGCTTACCAATCTGAATCCAGTCTTCAGCAACACCTATAAAGACAAGAAAGAACAGGTTAGCATTACGGGCTTCAGTGACACCTCTTCACTTACCTGGTCCATCGGCTGTCACCAACGCCTCGTGCTGCATTCCGGCATCTGAAAGACAAAGGCTTACCTACTCTTCGTGCGCTCCGGAGGTCTTCACACTGCATTCCGGCATCTGAAAGACAAAAGCTTACCAACTCTTCGCACGCTCCGGAGGCCTTCGGCGCTGCATCCCGCATCTGAAAGACAAAACAAGGTGCGTTTAAAGACATTGGGGAACTTTAATACTCACGTGCCATTACTCCTTTCCCCATCTAACCCAGTGGGTATTCCGGCACCCTGCAGCCGCTCCGAACTTGTACCTGCAAAATAAAAAGACAGTTAGAGCGCATCGTGAAGCAGGCAACAAGTGCTTACTTACGTGCTTCCAGGCGCTTCTATTCATCACACGGGCTCCATCTTCAACTCACTTCAGCCCGTCATCCGCCATCGCCGGAACCCTGCAAAACAAGAAACATCATTACTAAAGACTTTAAAGACATTAGAATTACTCGAAACTTACCGTTCGTGCAGTAAACGACGGACAGCAGTCCTCTGAAGTCAAGAGGCCTGCTCCCCTTATCCAGTGAAGAAACTGGTTACAGCACCCTGCCCCGAGGCAGATGGAGAGCACGGCGTTCACTTACCTAAGGTGAGAGCGTTAACCTTTGGGGTTCTACAGGAGAAGAGAAAGGGAAGAAGAGAGAGACATTCAATAACCCAGTTCCTTAATCCCATATTTTCTATCTGCAGACATCTTACCCTTCAAGTCAGACATACAGTGCACAGAGGTCCAGCCCAAAGAGCCAGCCGTGTGTTACACATCACCTTTGAAGATACGGTATACGCCCAGTCAAGACCGGCGCCTCTACGGGAATCAGGTGAGCGTTACAGAACGCAAAGCCTACCACAAAACTCCCGTCCAGGCGCTATGGAAACCTCGGATACCGACCAGCTAGCCCAGTTACTTGGGGAACTAAGGGCAGAAGTGCATGCAGCCCGTCAGGAAACAAACGCTCTAAGAAGGGAACTGATTATTTCCAAGTAGTGAACAGATGATCTCGCTAGACAATTGCTACAGTCACAAGCCGGACAGACCCCGTTACCCGCATCTGGGGGAAATCTTCCTTCTACATCCTCTATGAATCCAGTGCAGATCAACCTACCTGTTAATGTACCTCTGGCTCCGCCCGAACGATTTTCTGGTGACCCAAAGAGGTTTGCAGTATTTATCAATCAGTGCCGGTTGCATTTCTTATGCCGGCCAGCAGCCTTTCCAGCTGATCAAGCTAAAGTAGCTTTCGTGCTTTCGTACCTTAGTGGCAATGCGGCAGACTGGTCGATCCCTCTAGTAAATCAAGATGATCCGGTCCTCCATGATTTTCAAGCTTTTCAGCTCAGTATGGAAAAACTGTTCGCAAGACATTCACAGGGGCAGGCCTTGGACAATGAGCTTCTTTCGTTGCGACAAGGTAATCAAGACCTTTTGGCTTATATTGCGTCTTTCAACAGACTGATAGTGGAAACTCAATGGCCTGAGGACAAAAGGATTACGCTGTTTTATAGAGGTCTACGTGGAGAGCTCAAAGATGTGTTAGCCCAAGTAGTGAATCCCCCACAAGATTGTTCGGACTATATAGACTTAGTCGTTCAAATAGATCACAGACTGCAGAACAGGAAGGCCGATCGTTCCAAGTTTGATGCTCGAGTATTTTCCAAACCGCCAACTCCTTCCAAAGGAGTAGACTCCGGGGAACCCATGCAAATAGGGGGTCTGAAAGGTCCTCTAACACAAAAGGAGCGGGAAAGGAGAAAACAGTTGCAATTATGTCTCTATTGCGGAAACTCAGGGCACTTTCTTCGAGACTGTCCGGTGAAACCTGCCAAGAAGGCAGTAGGAGCTGCAGTTACCAAAGTTACAAACTCTGAGCAGGGAAACGACCTCGCCCGACAAGAATAGAGGTCCTCTTGCCGAGCGTGAAAACCAGTTCCGTGACCTCGCATTTCGTGATACCTATGGTCCTCATTAGCCCTGATAATCCGGATCGATTACATGCAATTGAAGCTTACGTCGACAGCGGTGCTATCGGCAATTATGTGGATCATGAAATGGTTTTGAGGATGAATCTAACTCTTTGTCCCAAGTCTGTAAAGGATGTCATTACTACGGTGGATGGTACGGAGATAGCCTCCGGGCCAGTAACTCATACCACTCAAGAGGTGACGCTAGTAAGTCAAGATGGACACCATGAGAAGATCGTGTTCGATGTGATCAAGGCCCCTCAGTTTCAGATTATTCTAGGAATACCTTGGTTAGAGAAACACAATCCTCTGATCGATTGGCGAGCAAGAACGGTCCAGTTTCCAGAATGTGTCTCTACTTGTCACCCTCCACCTGGTGTTGCACTGGCAGCAATTTCTTCAGAGACTCCCCAGTTACCTCCCGAATACCTAGAATACCAAGATGTTTTCTGGAAGGATCAGGCTAACTCTCTACCTCCTCATAGGTCTTATGACTGCCAGATAGACCTGATACCTGGATCTACTCCTCCTTGTAGTAGAATTTATGCCCTCACCGAGCCTGAGAACCTTCACCTTCGACAATACCTGGATCAATACCTGGCAAATGGGTTTATTCGTCCTTCCAAGTCCCCTGCTTCTTCAGCTTTGTTCTTCGTTCCAAAAAAGGAAGGAGACCTTAGAACTTGTATAGATTATCGCTCCCTGAACCAGATCACCGTTAAGAATAGATATCCGTTACCTTTGATCCCTGAACTCCTGGACCAAGTCAGAAAAGCATGCATATATACAAAGCTGGATCTTAGAGGAGCTTACCACTTGGTACGAGTAAAAGAGGGCGATGAATGGAAGACGGCCTTCCGCACCAAGTATGGGCTATTTGAATATCAGGTCATGCCCTTCGGACTTTGCAATGCCCCGGCCGCCTTTCAATATTTTATGAACGATGTCCTCAGAGAGCTCATAGATGTGTGTGTTGTTGTTTACATTGACGACATCCTCGTTTATTCTTCATCGGAATCTGAACATCGGAAACACGTGAAAATGGTCCTCGAAAGATTGCGTCAACACAAACTTTTCGCTAAGTTGGAAAAATGTGTTTTCAACGTGACTGAAGTTGAATTCTTGGGATTCATATTATCACCTGGCGGAGTGCGTATGGATTCAAAGAAGGTCGATGCAGTTCTCAAATGGCCATCACCATCCTCCGTAAAAGGTGTGCAAAGCATGTTAGGCTTCGCTAACTTTTACCGCAGGTTTATCCCCGAATTCTCTCGAATAGTCCAGCCCATCACTGCCTTGTTAAAGAAAAACAAACGTTTTGAATGGTCTACCGAGGCGGAACAAGCTTTCCAGGATTTGAAGACTAAATTTATCTCTGCACCAATCTTAAAACACCCTCGCCCCGAACTCCCCTACATCGTGGAAACTGATGCTTCGAGCCTTGCCATGGGGGCAGTTCTATCACAAAAGGACCCGGTAACCAATCAGTTGCATCCCGTGGCATTTTGGTCCCGCAAATTCTCGCCTCCTGAAATCAATTACACGATTACTGACAAGGAACTTCTGGCTATCAAGTCTGCCTTTAAGGCTTGGCGGCATTATCTGCTGGGGGCCCGACACACCGTTACTGTGATTACGGATCACCGAAACCTGCAATATTTGAAAACCGCAAAAGCCCAATCCTCTAGACAACTCCGTTGGGCATTATTCTTTGCCGAGTTTGACTTCATAATTACCTATCGACCTGGTACAAAGAACGGTAAAGCTGATGCCCTTTCTCGGATGGGAGTGGAAGAACACTTGATCAACCCTACACCTGTACCAATCATTCCTGAACAAAGAATTCTGGGTGTAATCGCCACAGAATCCATAGAGGAAGTTAAGGATAAAGCCAGGCAACTTGTAACTCCAGCAGACATACAGAATTGGCATCTGCAGGGAAAGGACTTTGCAGTAAAGGACAACCTATTGTATTTCCAAGAACGATTATACCTACCCAGCACAGATTTACAGAAAAAAGTAATCTCTTGTTATCACGATTCTTTAATGGAAGGACATCCCGGTATGGCCAAGACCTCAGAAAAGATCAAGCGCTACTTCTGGTGGCCGTCTTGGAAAAAAGATATCAGAGACTTTATAATGTCCTGTGGAGTATGCGCCCAAAACAAGAGTCAAAAGGAAAGACCAGCAGGCCTCTTACGCCCTATTGACATCCCACCTCGCCCTTGGCATACGCTTTCTATGGACTTCATCACCGATCTACCTCCATGCTCCGGATACAATACGATTCTAGTAATCGTGGACTTATTCTCCAAGATGGCGCATTTCATTCCGCTCAAAGGCTTGCCAACAGCAGCAACTCTGGCCCGAGAATTTCTCGAAAACATCGTCCGACTGCACGGTTTTCCTTTGGTTCTAATTTCGGATCGAGGTAGTCAATTTATTTCTCATTTTTGGCGAAGTTGCTGTCGGTCGGCTCAAATTGATGTGAGACTATCGACCAGTCACCACCCTCAGACCGACGGACAAACCGAGAGGACCAATCAAACTCTGGAACAGTATTTACGCTGCATGCTGCAACAAACTGAAAAAACTTGGAAAGACATCCTTTGGATAGCCGAATATGCCTACAATAACTCTGTCCATTCGGGAACTGGGAAAACCCCGTTTTTTCTTTTGTACGGCAGTCACCCTCGAACCTCGGAGTTGGATCCCCTCCAAGATCTTGAAACACCAGCAGTAGACTACCTGCATTCTACAATCACCCAAGCCTTTAAGGAAGCTGTTTCTCACCTTCAAAGGGCTAAAGAACAATACAAGAAAGGAGCAGATCAACATCGGAAGGAAGCCCCTCAATATCAAGTAGGGGATCAAGTCTGGTTATCCACCAAATATCTACCTCTAAAAGGGCCACGCACATTCAACCCAAGATACCTTGGTCCCTATTCCATCACTACCATAGTAAACCCAGTAGCGGTCAAGTTGGACTTGCCCCCGCACATGAAGATACATCCGGTCTTCCATGTCTCTCTATTAAAACCCGTGCAACATCAAACCCGACTAACTAAATCTCCAAAACCTATCCTAGTTGATGGAGAACTCGAGTTTGAAGTCAAAAGCATTCTGGACTCCAAGATCTCCAAATCTAAACTATTTTACCTAATTGACTGGAAAGGCTACGGCCCCCAAGAGAGATCCTGGGAACCTGCTGAATATGTCCACGCTCCTCGCCTAATCAAAAGATTTCACCGAACATTTCCTGACAAGCCAAAACCCCCGGAGAAGCCCGGTTTGGGAGGGGCCTTGAGGGGGGGTACTGTCATGATCTCTGCTTCCAAAAGGTCAGGGTTTTCCCAACTCCCTTGGAAGCAGATCCATAACCCAGGTTCCGAGTGCCAACCAGTCCCAATTGGGACCTTTTGGACCCAGTCCTGGCGCCAGTGGCACCAGGCTCATAAATATGCCCAGTCCCAGCGCTGGAAGCGCCGGGCTCATAATGCTTGGGTGGACTTACCTGCAGCAGACCATGCTGCTTACTTGCCTGCCAGTTGAGCCTCTGATCCTCTTCTGTTTGGAACTACTTTTCCTGTTGGGTGGGGCAGGAGCCACTCCCTAGATTCAGAACACTGGAACTCTTCTGGAAAGCAGGAACTCTTTTCTTACCTAGGCGTGGCTGTGGAAGGAGACACCTAAGCACTACAGGAGGCTATTTAAACCACACCCGATGGATGAATCTTGCTTTGCGTTATTCTGCATCCTCTGCAGCAGAACGCTCATCGTGTCTTCTGCATCTGATCCTGGGCCTAAGGAAAAAGGCTTACCAATCTGAATCCAGTCTTCAGCAACACCTATAAAGACAAGAAAGAACAGGTTAGCATTACGGGCTTCAGTGACAGCTCTTCACTTACCTGGTCCATCGGCTGTCACCAACACCTCGTGCTGCATTCCGGCGTCTGAAAGACAAAGGCTTACCTACTCTTCGTGCGCTCCGGAGGTCTTCACACTGCATTCCGGCATCTGAAAGACAAAAGCTTACCAACTCTTCGCACGCTCCGGAGGCCTTCGGCGCTGCATCCCGCATCTGAAAGACAAAACAAGGTGCGTTTAAAGACATTGGGGAACTTTAATACTCACGTGCCATTACTCCTTTCCCCATCTAACCCAGTGGGTATTCCGGCACCCTGCAGCCGCTCCGAACTTGTACCTGCAAAATAAAAAGACAGTTAGAGCGCATCGTGAAGCAGGCAACAAGTGCTTACTTACGTGCTTCCAGGCGCTTCTATTCATCACACGGGCTCCATCTTCAACTCACTTCAGCCCGTCATCCGCCATCGCCAGAACCCTGCAAAACAAGAAACATCATTACTAAAGACTTTAAAGACATTAGAATTACTCGAAATTTACCGTTCGTGCAGTAAACGACGGACAGCAGTCCTCTGAAGTCAAGAGGCCTGCTCCCCTTATCCAGTGAAGAAACTGGTTACAGCACCCTGCCCCGAGGCAGATGGAGAGCACGGCGTTCACTTACCTAAGGTGAGAGCGTTAACCTTTGGGGTTCTACAGGAGAAGAGAAAGGGAAGAAGAGAGAGACATTCAATAACCCAGTTCCTTAATCCCATATTTTCTATCTGCAGACATCTTACCCTTCAAGTCAGACATACAGTGCACAGAGGTCCAGCCCAAAGAGCCAGCCGTGTGTTACACATCACCTTTGAAGATACGGTATACGCCCAGTCAAGACCGGCGCCTCTACGGGAATCAGGTGAGCGTTACAGACGGTAGGGATCACCCTTGCATTCCCTTAGGAGAGAGGAATGAAACACCGGATGGAGACGGTGCATATGTTTTGGCAACTGGAGACGCAAAGCCACAGGATTGATCTGGTGAAGTATAGGGAAAGGACCCAGATAGCGGGGAGATAGTTTAGAGGGGCGAAGCCAACGAGGCAGAAACCTAGTAGACAACCAGACCTTGGTACCCTTACGCCATGCCGGAACCGGCTGGCGCTTAAGGTTGCAGTAAGATCGGTACCGGAGACTGCTAGCTCGCAAGCAAATCGTGGCAGACTTGTGAGCATCCGAGATACTGGTAAGTAGGGCATCAACAGATGGAGTTGTAGAAGGAGGAAAAGAGAGAGAAGGAATAAAGTTGGGATGGAAACCATAGGAACAAAAGAAAGGACTGAGACCAGTGGCACTGTGCTCTGCATTGTTATAGGCAAACTCCGCAGTAACCAACAGACTAACCCAGTTGTCCTGTTGGGCATTAGTGAAGCATCGGAGATATTGCTCCAGAGTGGCATTCGTTCTTTCTGTCTGTCCATTGGTCTGTGGGTGGAAACCGGATGACAAAGCACGTTCCATACCCAGTCTTTCACAAAGTTCCTTCCAGAACTTCGAGGTATACTGAGATCCCCTGTCAGAAATAATCTTGTCCGGGGTACCATGTAAGCGAAATATTTCTCTGGCAAATACAGCCGCCATCTCAGCTGCAGTAGGAAGACCCGCCAAGGGAGTTAAATGTGCCATCTTAGTGAAGCAGTCGACCGTTACCATGATGCATTAACAACCTTCTGAAGGTGGCAGATCCACAATGAAATCTGTAGAAATAGCGCTCCAGGGTCTCTTTGGAAGGTCCTGTTGTTGGAGATACCCAATTGCCTTTTGAGTGCTGTGCTTGGATCGACAACATACCGGGCATGACTTGACGTAGGTTGTAACTTCTTTGGCCATCCCAGGCCACCAGAACCTGCGAAGAAGCAACTCCAAAGTGTTCTTTACACCTCTGTGTCCTGCTGTTGGATCATCATGGCACCATTTTAAAGCCGACTGACGGGTGAAACTGTCTGGTAGAAATAATCGTTGTTGTTGAAAACATAAACCATCTTGCATGGATAGATCCTTCGGGAGAGGGTAAGTGGACCGCATGACCTTACGGACTCTGTCCAAGAAAGACTCCACAGAACAGATCACTTTAACTTTTGGTAGCATGAGGCTGGGAAATTCCTTCAGAACCCTGTCTGGATCTGGTCTTCTGGAAAGGGCATCAGCAAGTATGTTCTTGGAACCTGGTAAGTAAGTCAGTACAAAATCATATTGGGAGAAAAAATGTGCCCAGCGAGCTTGACGTGAGTTGACGCATTCCATCTTTTGCAGAATTTTAAGATTCTTATGATCTGTTCTGATTTCAAAAGGATGATTAGCTCCTTGTAAGAGATGTCGCCATTCTTCGCATGCGGATTTCATTGCCAGTAGTTCTTTTTCTATTACCGAATAGTGTGTCTGGCTGTCATTCAGTGTTTTGGACATGTAGGCAACGGGATATTCTAACCCTTCATGTTCCTGTAGGAGAGCTGCCCCAATTGCTGCAGAAGAGGCGTCAGTTTCCACAATGAATCTTAGATTCTGATCTGGTTGATGAAGTACCGGGGCAGAGCAGAATTCCTCCTTGAGAAGTTGGAAAGCCCGGTCTGCCTCAGAAGACCAGGTAAAGGGCATGGATGACTTCTTTAGCAACCTTGTAATGGGTAGAACTCGATCCGAAAATCCTTGGATGAATTTGCGATAAAAATTGGCTAAACCTAAAAACCTTTGGACGTCTCTGATGGTATGAGGTGTTGGCCATTGCAAGATGGCGTCGATCTTAGCGGGATCCATGCGGATACCTTCTGAAGACAGGATAAAGCCAAGATAGTTGACCTCGGAGACTTGAAAAATGCACTTGTCAGCATTGGCCTTGAGTAGATTGTCTTGCAATCTTTGAAGGACTTGGTGGAGATGATTAGCATGAAGTTGAGCGTCTTTAGAATAAACCAAAATGTCGTCGAGATAGACGACAGCACAATGAAAAAGTAGATCGGAGAAAATGCGATCCATGAATCTTTGAAATACAGATGGAGCATTGACAAGACCAAACGGCATAACACAATATTCATAGTGTCCGAAGGGAGTGCGAAAGGCCGTCTTCCATTCATCACCAGATCGTATCCTCAAAAGGTGGTAGGCTCTTCTTAAATCAATCTTTGAGAAGATCTTCGCCCCTTGAACAGCTTCCAGGATGTCTCCGATCAGTGGCATGGGATACCTATCTCTGAGAGTAACTTGGTTAAGACCCCTATAATCAATGCAAGGGCGAAGTTCATCGGAACCTTTCTTTGGAACAAAAAAAAGTGAAGCCCCAGCAGGAGAAAACGAAGGTCGGATCAGGCCATGATGTGAATTAGCATCCAGGTATTCTTTAAGTGCCTTCTTTTCCTTAAGGGAAAGAGAAAACATCCTTCCAAAAGGTACAACAGCGTTGGGCTGGAGAACGATCTGACAATCCTCTGGTCTATGAGGTGGTAACTTCTGAGGACCATCGTCCGTAAACACCTCCTGGTAGCAGAGATATTCTCTGGGGATGCTGTTTACCTTTAATACCTCCGAACTAGAATTTAACTCCGGAAAAACATGAACCGTAGTATGTTGGGTCTGTGAGGAACATGAACTACGACAAAAAGCTGATGTAAATGACAGTTGATTCTTTGTCCAATCAATGGTCGGATTATGCTTCCGAAGCCACGAGACTCCCAGGATTAATGGAAAATGTGCTGCTCGGATGAGGTCAAATTGAATGGTTTCGTTGCGATGTAGGATCTTCATCTGCATAGGAGGTGTAGTATGAGTGATAAGGCCCGAGCTGAGTGGTCTACCATCTACACCCTCCACCTTTTGATCCTCGTCTTTTTGCAAACGGCGAATGCCAACCTTTTCCGCCCAAACCAAATCCATAAAGCAACCGGCAGCACCACAGTCCAGTAGTGCCAAAACCTCATAGGACTGCTGAGAGAGGCATAACTCTACTCCAACTACCATAAGACGGTTGTCTTCTGTGGACGGCGTGGGTGTGACTGATAAAGAGACGAAGGGACCAGGAAATCCCCCTCGGTAACTTGTCCCAACTAGTTCCGAGGACTGGCGTTTCCCGAACGTCTTGGAGGCACGTTAGGACAGTCTCTAAGAATATGTTGATTGGATCCACAATACATACACAGGTTGTTCTCTCTGCGTCTTCTTCTTTCTTCCGAGGTAAGTGGCCCTCGGGTAGTCCCAATTTGCATTGGTTCCTCTTTCGACATACAGGTGGGAGAGGGAGAGGGAATCCCAGGATCAGGTGTAGCAGGAAATCCACGCTGTTTTCGACGTTCAGACCGTCGTTCTGAGATGCGGAAGTCCAGCTGAATAACAGTAGACCACAAGTCGGTTAAAGTAGCTGGTCGGTTAACCCTTGCTAATTCATCTTTAAGGTCCTCCCTTAATCCTCTGCGAAAGATGGTGTACTGAGCGTTCTCTTGCCAGCCTGCGTCAGCAGCCACCCGTTTAAAACGGGAGATGTATGACAGAAGATCCGAACTTCCTTGTCGAATATCCAGTAACTGTTCACTGGCGACTACCGCAGACTCTTGCCTTTCAAAAGCCATTTTGAATTGGGCGGTGAACCCGGCATAATCTTGGAGTAAAGGGCTGGCACTGGTCACCAGAGGGGTAGCCCAAGAAAGCGCGTTACCCGTAAGGTTAGAAATTAGAAAACCTATACGGGCTGAGTCTGAGGCATATGTTTGTGGTCTGAAAGTGAAATAGATTATGCATGCCTCCATGAACTCTTTGAATCTAGCCGGAGAGCCATCGTATTTACCGCAGGCTAAGGGCATGGGAGGCAGATCACTCCGGGACTGTTCGAAGTGATCGACACGCTGCCTCAAAGCAGCGTTTTCGGCTTTCACAGCCTGTAATTCTAATGTCACATTCTGCATTGCAGTGAGCAAATCTTGGACCTGTTCCGAAATAGACATTGTGTTCTCTTCGTGGCGTTGCAAACTGTCACAAGTGCTGGGGTATAACGGAGAATCCTCCAAATCAGATAAGTCTATGTCCACCTCCCCTTTCTCCTCACCTGTCTCTTCCAGAAGACTTCCTCGTCTGTAGGACTTGTCCTTTGGTCTTTTTCTTCTTTGTGAAGAGATACGGTCGTCCGCGGGAAGAAGCCACCCTGATTCCCCGATAAACAGGGAAGCAGCCGGCCCCTGTCCCGAAGATGCCAGGAAGAGAGGAAAAAAGCAGCCGCTTAAAAAAAACCTCTCACCGGATGTTGTTGTCAGTGCCGGAGGAGTTGACTGGTGAGTCCGGAATGCAGGTGAAAACAGGAAAGTCTTTCCGATGAAGTCAAAGCTGTAGTATTAGTCCGGGATAGTAGAAGTTGAAGCAGGAGAAGCCCGAGGAACCGGAATGGAAGTACACACCACTGCCAGATACCGGAACGAGATCCGGAAAACAGGAAGGGATAGAGGAGCCCCGAAAGGCACGGGAACCGATAGAACGGAAAAAACAGGGAAATTCAAGGAAGGGGAAGAAGCAGTAGAAAGGAATACTGCTTTAGGTACTGAGTAAAACAGGCAACAGGCAAAAGTACTGGAAACACAGTAGCACGGCAACAAAGCGAAAGAAACAAAGTTGCAACGCACAGAGCCCAGAGAGGGGCGTGGTTAAATACGGAAACAAGAGAAAAGGCTAGACCGTTAAACCAGGAAGTGAAAGGAAAGACACACAGAAGAAAAAGACTAGACCGCCAAACCAGGAAGTGAAGGAAAAAACACACGGAACTTCTAATGGCGCCGCCAACGCCAAGCCTTCCATAACCGCCAGCGACCACCAAAAGACGGCGGCATGACATCTAGAGCGGCAGACAAAGTTCTCGAAGTAGCCCTTGCGAAAGCAAGTGGTCTTGGCCCCGCTTCTTCCATTTAGTCAAAGCTGACGCCCGAACCTGAATGTTAAACCGGACCTGCGGACCTTTGAGTGGTGTGCTGAGTAGCCTCGATAAGACGAAATACAGTTCGCCATGGCACATCGATTTTGGAAAAAACCCAAATTGGGTTAATAAAAAAAAAAAAAAAAAAAAAAGAGGGGAGTGAATAGAATCAAGTTGAACGAGGACATTGTGGTTATGAGAAGTGAGAAGACTTGAGGTTTGGAGAGAGTTTTGGGAGAAGAAGAGATACCATCAGGAAAGTGAGGAAATTACCAAGTGGCTACGGAGGAGGATAGAACCAGAATATTGTCTGAAAGCAGGAAAAGGGGAGGCCAATCACATAGGTAGAGAGAATATGGAAATTTCAATGGCCGAGGTCGGCCCAGCTGAGATTAGTGAGGTGGGTAGAGCTACAAGGTGGTGACACTATGCCAGGGAGAAGTAAGGGCAGCATATGGTTAGTCAGGATGGAGAAGGGCCAGAGTGAGAGACCATCAAGAGGGGTAGTGGGTGGAAGGAAGGAGTTGGGCCACACTTCACCAGAGTGCGCCCGAACAACCTACAAGCACTGACCCGGCACCCAAGCTGAAGGGAAGCTATTGTTGCTGTACCAATGAAGAACCCAGAGGGGAAGACCTACAAGGCAATGGTAAGGAAGAACCCGGAAACACTTAAATGCATAAGAACATGCATTTAAGTGTTTCGTCCGCGGGAAGAAGCCACCCTGATTCCCCGATAAACAGGGAAGCAGCCGGCCCCTGTCCCGAAGATGCCAGGAAGAGAGGAAAAAAGCAGCCGCTTAAAAAAAACCTCTCACCGGATGTTGTTGTCAGTGCCGGAGGAGTTGACTGGTGAGTCCGGAATGCAGGTGAAAACAGGAAAGTCTTTCCGATGAAGTCAAAGCTGTAGTATTAGTCTGGGATAGTAGAAGTTGAAGCAGGAGAAGCCCGAGGAACCGGAATGGAAGTACACACCACTGCCAGATACCGGAACGAGATCCGGAAAACAGGAAGGGATAGAGGAGCCCCGAAAGGCACGGGAACCGATAGAACGGAAAAAACAGGGAAATTCAAGGAAGGGGAAGAAGCAGTAGAAAGGAATACTGCTTTAGGTACTGAGTAAAACAGGCAACAGGCAAAAGTACTGGAAACACAGTAGCACGGCAACAAAGCGAAAGAAACAAAGTTGCAACGCACAGAGCCCAGAGAGGGGCGTGGTTAAATACGGAAACAAGAGAAAAGGCTAGACCGTTAAACCAGGAAGTGAAAGGAAAGACACACAGAAGAAAAAGACTAGACCTCCAAACCAGAAAGTGAAGGAAAAAACACACGGAACTTCTAATGGCGCCGCCAACGCCAAGCCTTCCATAACCGCCAGCGACCACCAAAAGACGGCGGCATGACATCTAGAGCGGCAGCCAAAGTACTCGAAGTAGCCCTTGCGAAAGCAAGTGGTCTTGGCCCCGCTTCTTCCATTTAGTCAAAGCTGACGCCCGAACCTGAATGTTAAACCGGACCTGCGGACCTTTGAGTGGTGTGCTGAGTAGCCTCGATAAGACGAAATACAGTTCGCCATGGCACATCGATTTTGGAAAAAACCCAAATTGGGTTAATAAAAAAAAAAAAAAAAAAAAAGAGGGGAGTGAATAGAATCAAGTTGAACGAGGACATTGTGGTTATGAGAAGTGAGAAGACTTGAGGTTTGGAGAGAGTTTTGGGAGAAGAAGAGATACCATCAGGAAAGTGAGGAAATTACCAAGTGGCTACGGAGGAGGATAGAACCAGAATATTGTATGAAAGCAGGAAAAGGGGAGGCCAATCACATAGGTAGAGAGAATATGGAAATTTCAATGGCCGAGGTCGGCCCAGCTGAGATTAGTGAGGTGGGTAGAGCTACAAGGTGGTGACACTATGCCAGGGAGAAGTAAGGGCAGCATATGGTTAGTCAGGATGGAGAAGGGCCAGAGTGAGAGACCATCAAGAGGGGTAGTGGGTGGAAGGAAGGAGTTGGGCCACACTTCACCAGAGTGCGCCCGAACAACCTACAAGCACTGACCCGCCACCCAAGCTGAAGGGAAGCTATTGTTGCTGTACCAATGAAGAAACCAGAGGGGAAGACCTACAAGGCAATGGTAAGGAAGAACCCGGAAACACTTAAATGCATAAGAACATTGAGTTCACAATCAAGGAAATACAGCAACTCAGAGAGAGGGTCAAAGGACAAGGCATCCCCTCACTCTCCAACTCCTGGAAGGGGAGAGACTTTGTTTACAATTTTGAGATTTTCATTTGGTGGAAATTTGGAAAGACTTTATACACTTGATTGTGCACCAGCTAGCTGGGTTGGATCGCAATGAATGAAGGCTTTTTTGGAAACTAGCTAACCCAAATAGCCAGTTCTGGTTCTACACCTGAAAAAACTAAAACACCCAGATTGAACTTTCCCCCTTATTAATGGCAGTAAGAAATCCTCTGTGCATTACAGATTTTGCATTACAGATTTTACCATAACATTGCAATGCTTTACTTTTGGCAGTGGCCCAAGAGAAACCAGACCTTATTCCATCCATATCGGTTGTAAGCATGAGGCAGTAGCCCCAACACTCACTTCCAAAGTAGAACTTCAAGATACTTCCGCCAAGCTCTTAGCTAAAAGCACAGCCCCAAATAGCAAAGATGGAATAACTTTCACTTCATGTTATATACTTTAATTAAGGCTATGGGACTAACCCCCGGTTAGGACAGTTTTATTGAAGTCCAACTAAGGGCTTGCAAAACCATTCAACTGAGAAAGGGCAAGACTCCACTCTTAGTATAAGGCTTTACCACCTGAGTATATGGTAGCATAGACAGAGCAGCCAGGCTTATCGTGGTGGGAGAGAGGGCTGTAGAATCAGTACACAGAAATAGTAATACACATATGGTTCAAAGAAACACGGAAACACTATGTATTGTAAATGGTTTATTTAAATACAGGTAGGCCCAGATAAAGCTTGGGGTAAATAAGTACTATCACAGATCATATAAATGCATTATAGAAAAACACAACACTATGCTTTAAAGTACAAAGACCAAAGCATGGACCTTATTTAGAAAACAAACAATAGTCTAGGCAAGTCAAACCTTTTTTATACACATTCAGTATAGGTCACACCTATTCCTGGGGAGTAAAAACCAATAGTTACTTTTAGATCATTTTCAGTAATCTAAGGGTAGTTGACCTAGCAGTTGTACCATGACACTCAGCAGACATCACTTAGTAAATCAACTGGACAACATACTTTCCTGAATAGTGGAACACTTATTCTAGGAACAGTAAAAACCTAGCACATGGTTGCACGTAGCCTGCAGCTGTTGACCTGCTGCAACTGATCAGGTAAGTGGAACCTGTGTGTGTTGTATTGTGCTGTGCTCAAACACGTAGCCTTTTCCCCCCCTTTTGGGAAAGTCGTATCTGTGTGTTTTGTATTGTGCTGTGCTCAAAAACCTAGCCAACTACTTGGCTGCGTGGGCTCCAAAGAATTGTAGGTCCCCGCATCCTGTTCCCTTCCCCCCTCCTGCGTTTCTCTTCCTTCCTCTCACATCTCAACCCTTACCTCTTCGATCTAGTGTGTACTATTCTGGCACTGTCTCATGCTCCACTGTTTTTCTGGAATTACTTTGCATTGCCTGCATTCTTCTTCAAGGTTCCTGTTGTGTTTCGTGCCTTGTTGACTGTATTGTTGATTGTATTGAATTGCTGTTTGCTCTCTATGGTTCTTGATATTGTATTGCTATCCACTGTTTGTGGAATCACATTGCAATTGCCTGCCTTCTTCACTTCTAGGTTCCCTGCTGACTTCTGCATTTTGCTTTTGTCATGTTGCATCTGCTTTCTTTACTTCCAGTTTCCCTGTTTTTATTTGTGCTTTGTCCGGTTCTGTACTACATCTACATTCTTTACTTCTAGGTTCCCAGTTGTGCTCCTTCTCTTTGATGGTTCTGTACTGGATCTGGTTTGTAGGTCCAATGCTCTTGTTCTTTGTTATGCTCCCCTCCCTTTCATGTCCCCCCAGTGCCTCCCACCTGTCTGCCCCCCCTGTGCATGAATTCCCCTGCCCCTTTCCCTGCCTGGGCTCCCCTCTCCCTACCCCCTCTTTCCTCCCTGCACCTCCTACGGTGCACTCTGTCTCACCTATCATTTCGAACTGCTTTTCTATCGACTATCCTATCCCACTCACTAAGTCTGGCATGAAGAAGTTCAAAAGGAACATCCTGGTCTCCAACCCAGGTCTTCTGTTACGCTCACCTGGCTCCCACAGGGCCGTCGATCAGACCCGGACAGCTGCGGTCTCCTTAAACGTGAAGCGTAGTGCAGAGATGACAGACTGGACTGGCCCGCCTAATCTCGTCTGCTTGACCCGTAGAAGTATTCTCCTGCAAGTGGAGAAAGGAATTTAGCCATCCGTGGATTCTAGTAATGGCACCCCACTGCTCTCCCCACTAATCAACTCCGATATTCCCTTTCAGTAATCTCACCTTATGTTTTTGAATGATGAGCTCTCCATCCTGCGTGGAATGCAGGGGCGCGTAGATACCAGTTACTTCAATGGTTCGAAGGCTTTGGAAGAGTTCCGGATGAATATTGACTCTGAGGTTCCTGGCGAGAACCCATAAGTATAAAGTCCAAAGAGTTCAATATGTCCTATGTTCACTCTTGTCCCATTCCCTTCTTGTGTTGCAGCTGGATCCAAGAGAAGATTGGCTTGTGGCAGCTGATGGCGTTCAGGTAAGAGTCTGTATTACCCAACACTGTCCGGTAAAAGATGCGTGTATTTAACTTGTTGTTTTCTCTCTCCTTACAGGTGCGGCGTAAGAAGTTGCGGGATGTTAAAGAATAATGCCTCCAGTGGTAAATCAGGTAACTCTGTGGTGGTAAAAAGAGATTGTATTTGTTGGCTCTCTCGGCTCACCTTATATTTCTTTTGTCCCCTAGATGCTGGAGTTCGGCGAGGAAAATGATGGAGGCAGCGCCAAATCGAAAAATGCTGTGAGGACTGGTGAGTATGGTGCGGCGCTGCAACTGGCGATGCGACGTGTGCAGAAATAATGTCCTTTCCAAGTTCGAAAACGTGATGGATCCGGAATCAGGTAAGGAATTAAAATAATGTCCATGTTCTAACCTTTCCTTCTTCTTTCCTCTTTTTCTAGGAGCTGTGGATTCGAGGCATGAGTAGCAGAAGACTGGATGCTGACTGCAGGCACAGTGAGCGTTACGCTGCTGGATGCAGAATAACGCAAAGCATGTGCTGCTGTTCGGGCGTGGTTTAAATATCCTTCAAAGTAGTCCCAGGTAAGAAGTTCCCCCAGAACCACACCCGAGTAAAAAATAGTCCCTGAAGTAAAGTAGTCCCATTCAGGCCTCACGTTGGCTTGACTTCATTTCAGCATGGTCTGCATGAGGTAAGTAATGTACATGAGCCTGGCGCCTGATTTCCTCTATGAGCCTGGTGCCAATGGTGCCAGAACTGTACCCAGACAGCCCCTAGCCGGCTTTTAGTAAGCACCTGGATGCCTGCTCCCGGGGCTGATGGGCTTGGTCCGGATGCCCGGGGGTAGGCATCATGACAGCACTCCCCCCCAAGGCCCCTCCTAAAGGTGTTGTTCCCCTTGGTCCTGGTTTGTCTGGGAAGTTCCGATGGAATTTTTTAACCACCCGAGGTGCATGAACGTGGTCACTAGGCTCCCATGACCTTTCTTGTGGTCCATAACCTTTCCAGTCGATTAAATAAAAAAGTCTTGATTTAACCATTTTAGAGTCCAGGATATTTTTAACTTCGAATTCGGGTTCCCCATCTATTAGGATGGGGTCGGGTGGTTTGGCTAATCTTGTCCCGGGTTGAACTGGTTTCAGGAGTGAAACATGAAAGACAGGATGAATCCGTATGTTAGAGAGTAATTCCAATTTGACGGCCACCGGGTTGATAATGGCCTTAATAGTGTAAGGTCCCAAATATCTAGGATTAAAAGTCTGAGTCCCTTTTAGAGGTATGTGTTTTGTAGCCAGCCAAACTTGATCCCCAATCTGGTATTGTGGAGCATCACTTCTATGTTGATCAGCATTTTTCTTGTATTTCTCTTTCGCTTGTTTCAAATGTTCTGTTGCTTCCTTAAAGGCTTGTGTAATAGTAGAGTGCAGATGATTCACTGCAGGCATTTCTAAGTGTTGAGGCGAATCGAGTTCTGAGGTTCGAGGATGATGTCCATATATGGTATAAAAGGGGCTTTGTCCGGTTCCTGAATGTACAGAGTTATTGTATGCGTATTCGGAAATCCATAAAATATCCTTCCAATTGCTTTCGGTTTGGTGTAGCATGCAACGCAGGTACTGTTCAAGAGTCTGGTTGGTTCTCTCCGTCTGACTATCGGTCTGGGGATGGTGACTGGTTGATAACCTCATGTCGATTTGCGCTAATTGACAACATCTCTTCCAAAATTGCAAAATGAATTGACTACCTCGGTCAGAGACCAATACAGAAGGAAATCCATGTATTCGAACAATGTTTTTGAGAAATTCCTTGGCCAAAATTGAAGCGGAAGGTAATCCCTTTAAAGGAATAAAGTGGGCCATCTTGGAAAAAAGATCCACAATAACTAGAATGGTGTTAAATCCATTACATGGAGGTAGATCAGTAATAAAGTCTAAAGACAAAGTATGCCATGTTGTAGGTGGAATATCCAAAGGTTGTAAAAGACCAGCTGTTTTTTTCTTCTGACTTTTGTTTTGGGCGCAGATACCACAAGATAGCACAAATGACTTTATGGCCCTCATTAGGACCCTGGCGGAGTGGGTTTCCGCCAGCGGTAATCGCGGCGGACCCGTCCGCCGTACTACGAGTTCCCTTAGCGCCATGGAGGTTTTCTCCGCCTGGTTTTACCGGGCGGAGAAAACCATGGCGCTAAGGGACCTCGTTGTTAATTACGCCGCCGTACTTTACGGCGGCGTAATTAACTCCTTCCCCACTCCCATTATACCCTATGGGGCAAGAATGGGAATGGGGAAGGGTAAAATGGGGATTGGGGATTTACCGCTCCGCCAAGGTCGGCATGGGGTGGTAAATCCGCCAACCCCCATGGCGCTATCGGCGGCTTTCCGCCATGCTCCGCGGTGCATTTAGCACCGCGGATTCCGCCAGGGTCGTAATGAGGGCCTATGTCTTTTCGCCAGGTGGGCCACCAGAATTGTCTTTTAATTTTAGCTTCAGTTTTTGTGATACCTTGGTGTCCTTCCATCAGAGCATCATGGAAATTGGAGATAACTAGTTCTTGTAGTTCCTTGTGTGGTAGAAATAGATGCCCTTGATAATAAGGTAGGTCATTGCTGACTGAATAATTGTTGCCTTTCTTTACCCAGTCCTGCAGGGCTGCAGGATCGAAAAGTTGTTGGATTTTTAAATTAATATCTTCTAAAATCTGTAGAGTAGTTATGCCAAGAATTCTTTGTTCTGAAATTATAGGCACCGGTTCTGGGTTCGAATATGCTTCTCCCATCCCTATTCGGGATAAGGCATCTGCCTTGCCGTTTTTACAACCTGGTCGATAAGTGATCACGAAATCGAATTCGGCAAAGAATAATGCCCATCGAAGTTGACACGATGATTGGGCCTTGGCTGTTTTCAAATGCTGCAAATTCCTGTGATCGGTGATTACAGTGATGGTATGCCTGGCACCGAGAAGATAATGCCGCCAAGCCTTGAAAGCAGATTTGATGGCTAATAACTCTTTATCAGTAACCGCATAGTTTAACTCGGGTGCCGAGAACTTTCTTGACCAGCATGCTACTGGATGAAGTCGACCGGTTTCAGGATCCTTCTGGGACAGGACAGCTCCCATGGCTAAACTTGATGCATCGGTTTCAACTATGTATGGAAGCTCAGGGCGTGGATGCTTTAAGAAAGGTGCAGACGTGAATTTCAATTTTAGCTCTTGGAAGGTTCTTTCAGCCTCTTCAGTCCACAAGAAGCGTTTGTTTTTTCGCAAAAGTGCTGTGATGGGGTGTACAATATGTGAGAATTCAGGAATAAATCTGCGATAGAAGTTAGCAAATCCAAGCATGCTTTGTACCCCTTTAACTGAACTGGGTGATGGTCACTTGAGGATTGCGTCCACCTTTCGAGAGTCCATTCAAACTCCTTTTGGAGTCAGGATAAATCCAAGGAATTCAACTTCTGTAGAATGAAAAACATATTTCTCCAATTTTGTGTATAACTTGTGCTGGCGTAGTTTCTCAAGGACTGCACAAACGTGCTTAACATGGTCTGATTCTGAGGAGGAGTACACTAGAATATCGTCTATGTATACAACAACACAGACGTCAATGAGTTCACGAAGGACATCGTTCATAAAATACTGGAAGGCTGCTGGTGCATTGCACAACCCGAAGGGCATCACCTGGTATTCGAATAACCCGTAGTTGGTACGAAAGGCAGTCTTCCATTCATCGCCTTTCTTTACACGTACCAGATGATATGCCCCTCGGAGATCTAACTTAGTGTAGATACAAGCATCCTTTACTTGGTCTAGTAATTCGGGGATCAGAGGCAATGGGTATCGGTTTTTTACCGTAATCTGATTTAATGCACGGTAGTCTATGCATGTTCTAAGGTCACCTTCCTTTTTTGGCACAAAGAATAAAGCTGAGGATGCAGGAGACTTGGATGGACGAATGAAGCCATTAGCAAGGTATTGGTCCAAGTATTGTCGTAGGTGAAGATTTTCAGGTTCCGTAAGGGCGTAGATCCTACTGCATGGAGGTTGTGCACCGGGTACGAGGTCGATTTGACAATCGTATCATCTGTGAGCTGCTAAGGTGTTTGCCTGTTCTTTTTGAAAACATCCTGAAATTCTTGATATTCCTGAGGTAACTGCACGACTGGATTAGTGACTGTGGCCAGGCCTTTGTTCAAGGTTTTTTCCGGGTAACAGGTGTGTGCACAATCCGGGATGGTCACTCTCTTCTCTCGCCATTCAATACAAGGTTTATGTGTTTCCAACCATGGCATTCCCAGAATTATTTGGAATTGCGGGGCCTTGATTAAATCAAACACAATAGTTTCTCGATGCCCATCTTGACCCAACAGTGTCATCTCAGTAGTGGAATGAGTTACGGGTCCAGAGGCAATTTCAGTTCCATCGACTGTGGTGATGACATCCGAAGCAGTCTTTTTGCAAAGGGGTAGATTCATCCTTGAGGCCAATTCGTGGTCCATGTAGTTTCCTACGGCCCCACTATCAATGTATGCCCTTACTGCGTGCATACGTGATGGCTGCCTTGGATCAATAAGGACCATTGGTATGATTAGATGCGAGGTCTGAGTGTCCTTCTTTAAGCTCGGCAAGCAGACCTCTACGCTTGTCGGGCTTGTTTGTTTCCCGAATCAGGCTCTATTCGGCTTTTGTCAACAACTCCTACTACTTTCTTGGGTGGTTTAATAGGGCAATCCCGTAGAAAATGTCCTGCGGTTCCACAGTACAGACACAATTGAATCTGCCGTCTCTTTTCTCTTTCCTTTTGAGTTAAGGGTCCTTTAACCCCCCCGATCTGCATAGGTTCTGATGCATCTGTTCCTTTGGAGGTAACGTTGGGTTTAACCCATACCCGATTCTCGAACTTAGCTCGATCAGACTTTCTATTCTGAAGTCAGTGGTCTAACTGGACCACTAAGTCTATATATTCTGCGCAATCCGGAGGTGGGTTCACAACTTGAGCCAAAACATCTTTGAGTTCTCCCCGAAGTCCACGGTGAAATAATGTAATTCTTTTCTCCTCAGGCCATCCGGTTTCCACCACCAACCTATTGAAGGTTGCAATATAGGTTAGCAGATCCTGGTTACCCTGTCATAGGGATAAAAGTTCATTATCCAGGGCCTGCCCCTGTGAATGTCTGGCGAATAGTCTTTCCATGCTCCTTTGAAAACCCTGAAAATCCCGAAGAAGAGGGTCATCCTGGTTGACTAGTGGAATTGACCAATCAGCTGTGCTGCCACTAAGATATGATAGTACAAAGGCTACTTTGGCTTGGACATTTGGAAAAGCTCCAGTTCTGCATAAAAAGTGCAAGCGGCCTTGGTTCATAAACACTGCAAACCCTTTTGGGTCCCCAGCAAAGCGTTCGGGTGGAGCTAAAGGAATAGTCCCTGGTAGAATTACTTGCACAGGATTGCTCGATGAAATAGGAGTTGGGTCCCCCCCGAGTCCAGGTAGGGGTGTTTGGCCAGCTTGGTTTTGCAGCAGTTGTCTAGCAAGATCATCAGTGTGTTCCTTTGACCCAATCAGTTCTCTCCTGAGGGCATTAGTTTCTTGGCGCACTGAGTGCACTTCCGCCCTAGGTTCCCCTAATAATTGGGCTAGTTGGTCTGTTTCTGAGGTTTCCATAACGCCCGGGTGGGGATTTGTAGATAGGCTTCGCGTTCTGATACGCTCACCTGGCTCCCACAGGGGCGTCGATCGGACCCGGACAGCTGCAGTCTCCTTCAACATGAAGCGTAGTGCAGAGATGACATACTGGAGCAGCCCGCCTAATCTCGTCTGCTTGACCCGTAGAAGTATTCTCCTGCAAGTGGAGAAAGGGATTTAGCCACCCGTGGATTCTAGTAATGGCAGCCCACTGTTCTCCCCACTAATCACCTCCGATATTCCCTTTCAGTAATCTCACCTTATGATTTTGAATGATGAGCTCTCCATCCTGCGTGGAATGCAGGGGTGCGTAGATACCAGTTACTTCACTGGTTTGAAGGCATTGGAAGAGTTCCGGATGAATATTGACTCTGAGGTTCGTGGCGAGAACCCGTACGTATAAAGTCCAAAGAGTTCAATATGTCCTATGTTCACTCTTGTCCCATTCCCTTCTTGTGTTGCAGCTGGGTCCAAGAGAAGATTGTCTTGTGGCAGCTGATGGCGTTCAGGTAAGAGTCTGTATTACCCAACACTGTCCGGTAAAAGATGCGTGTATTTAACTTGTTGTTTTCTCTCTCCTTATAGGTGCGGCGTAAGAAGTTGCGGGATGTTAAAGAATAATGCCTCCGGTGGTAAATCAGGTAAGTCTGTGGTGGTAAAAAGAGATTGGCCCTCATTACGACCCTGGCGGAAATCGAAAAACGATGGCGGAAATGCAATACCGCCATCGAATAGCGCTCGGTGCGATTATGACCCGTCACCGTAAAGTACGATGGCATTAGCGACACCGTAGTGAACGCCAACGCTAACTGCACCAAGTACGCGCACGCGCGCCATGCGAAACCGTAATTACCACCATGGCGCAACGGTACGCGAATTCTGACCCTAGCGGACATGTACCTAACGCCATCAAGCATGGCGGAAAGTACCATTCCGCCATGGTGAGAAGTACGGCATCGCGAACCAACCGTAAAAGGCCCTACTGAGTGCCTGTACACCACTCCCTGGCCACATTGCACAACTCCTCATAGGTTGAATGAAGTCACACAATGCAACCAGTGAAATGTACAAGTCACCCATGCATGCCAACGAACAAATGAATGTAGGGGCTCCAAGTGCCTTGTGAGTGGCCATCCATATTTGCCATGGCACCATTGCCGTACTGATGCAGCACAGGCATGTGAAGGTTCAAGTACAGCAACATGAACTGAAATATGAGACAAACAAAAACAGGCCCCCCATCGCTTGACACCAGTGTAAGGCAACATTCAAAGCAGTATCCTGAGTGAGACTGCAACAGCCCTGTACTCCTGCCAGTAAACAAACCAACCATCAGCATAAGCATGTACCACACAAGTTGGCAGAGTGACTGAGCAGCCAGGTTCATCTCAAGAGGGGCCATTGGGAGCTGCAGGGCACAGATGGCACGAATACAGAAGCTATTCCAATGGACATGACCTCAGTCTCCCTCCAAGAAACGCACGCAAACACAAGCACCTGTGACCAGCCATATTCTGATAATCACATCATTCCACCAATCCACCTGGCTGACCGGCATCTGTTACACAAAAGCTAATCCCCCGCCCATGAGCATGACATCATTAAAACAGTCATAATGGCAGCCCCTATCCCTGACCTTACTGGGCTTCGTAGGCCACGCAACTATACTCAGAAGCCGGAACCCAAAGCAGATCTTCTCACAATACACCGCTCCACAAATAGGAATATGCTACATTACTTGCAAAGAATAACGCTACACGGTCAATATCATAATCAAATTTAATGCACAACAAAATCACCAAGCCCATACAGCTATTAGGTCATGAACTCCAAAATATATTTCATTATTGTGGGCTGCATCCGCAATAAATGACCAGCTTCTTCTTGTGTGACGCCCTGTTCCTTCATGGTACACAGGGGCTACATTCACGTTCAAAAAGGCAACATGGAAGCGCCTAGAACCGCAGGGCCGTCCCATTAGTTAGGCACTAGTCCAGCTGAAAGGTCGATATGTTGCTCCTAGCCACTAGTACTGCGTAAGGGCATGTGGGCCATTGGCGATCGTCCCATAAG
Organism: Ambystoma mexicanum; assembly: GCF_040938575.1. Lineage (NCBI taxonomy): Eukaryota > Metazoa > Chordata > Amphibia > Caudata > Ambystomatidae > Ambystoma > Ambystoma mexicanum. The sequence continues at coordinate 1,053,585,063 of NC_090936.1, read as the reverse complement.
ATCGTAATGGTGCTCCACTGATTAACACGAAGCAGCAGGTGTCGGGAGTAAAAGCCATCTGCAGGAGTGGCATACAGATGGCAGCGGCAAAAGGGGAGGAGATACCTGTCACCCAAATGAAATGAAAAAGAATAGTATGGGCATCAGAACTTCATTTGAATTACTCACTTCAATGATCACACTAAATCCACAGCCATATGCATGCTAGCCCACTCAAAAGGATTATTCCCACCCAAAAATCACTTGCGAATCATAACTATATAAATCGAGGTGAAAACACTATTACAAACGAGTGTTTGTGTGCATGCGTCTGTTAAAACAGAATCCATTAGATGGGATTAGTAACGTGCATAGACACAAGTGTTTGAAGGCGCGTCGAGACAGGGAGGGTTCAACAAGGGCAGATAGACGATGGTCCCACTATGGCAGCCCTGCATCACATAGCGCAGGGGAAGTGGATAGATTCCAAAAAGCCATGTACATGGCAAACTCTCTATTAAATCATCTGTCCATGCATCCATACATCATTCCCTCATCCCGGTATGAAAACGCCTGATTATTTACTCACATAACATGTGAAATTTCCATTGAGTCTGTGCGTAATGCAGTCTGCAAAATCCACTGTGCTCCAGCCCGGAATTCTAGTGTTGTGAAGTAACATGTATTTGGGAACGTCCTGCCTTATCGTCCACTACGCTATTGCGCATCCCATACTATTCATATCAATCATTGCATTCTCGCCATGGCCCCTGTCCCAAGGACATTAAACAATAGAACTTTATATCTGCAGTCAGACCTGTGGGCGTCTCCTCGCCGCTAGCTGGAAACCGAAAGCGCTGTCCTTCGAATTCCTCATTTGCAACATCACGTCGAAAAGGCATCTGTGACCGCTTGAAATCACAAATCCATCCATGTAGTGCGGCAGTGTGTGAAAATGGCAACTGGCTTCACTCACAAATGGGACGCCCCGCCCGTCGGTGAACCGCGGTACAGTGCTGCATGAGGGTCCACCGTTAATCGAGTACTACATTCCACTGACCCTTCACAAATTTGTTCACGACTGCACAGATAGTATGTGAAACAATGGGACCATAGCAGAATGAACATATGAACCAATATTTCACTGCCATCGGGATGAAATACATGATTGTAATAGCAAGATGCCATGCGTCGAATTGCAGCGTTGTGTGCGGGACGTGCTCGCCCAAAGGGGATTGCAGCTTGCACAGGTGGAATGAATCACCACAGGTGGAGGCTATACAGCTTGAAAACACATAAATTGCAGACCCAACCCCCTCCCACAACCACACCCACTCCAAAATGCTACCGGCAGGACTAGCGATGTTGGCCCTGGGGGACCTGATAGCACTGCAAGTACTCCAACTTCAAGAAGAAGACGAACACCAACTACTACAACAACCGGCCGCACAGAGGAGACGCAGGAGGAGGAGGAGGGCAAGGCAGGGCCAGCAAGGCCCACCAGCACAGCCACTACCACCACGCAGGCAGCCCGCAATCCCACGCCTCCGAGCACATCCGTTCAACCTCACTGATGAGCAGATCCACACCCTCTACCGTTTGGACCGGGACACCATAACCGCCATTGTGGACATGACACACGCTGACCTTGTCAGCATGATAGATAGCCCAACCGTCATCCCACCCCTACTGAAGGTGGTGTCTGTACTCCACTTCCTGGCCACAGGCACCTACCAGCACACAGTCGGACAGTTGCATGGCATTTCACAGCCACTGTTGTCACGGACACTATTGCAAGTGCTCGATGCCCTCCTGAAGCACGCAGACGACTACATCTCTCTACCACGCTCGGAGCAGGAAATTACGAACACAAAAGTGGGATTCCATGCACTTGCCGGCATACCGGGTTGCATTGGTGCCATCGACTGCACCCATGTGGAATTGGTTGTCCCACATGCCATGGAGGCCCAGTACCGCAACCGAAAACAATATCATTCTCTTAATGTACAAATGGTGTGTGACTCCAACAGGATCATTACACATTGTTGTGCCCGATTTCCTGGATCAACCCATGATTCTATGGTCTTGCGGAACTCTACAATACCACGCTACATGGAGCGACACGCAGGGAACAGATCCTGGCTACTCGGTGAGTCTCATTTCATGCATGATAATGTGGGGTATGTGATGCGGCAATGACCTGGCAGGAAGGGGGGGGTGCGTACGTAGCAATGTCATTCCACAAACATCCTTTATTGTCCACATACAGGTGATGCCGGGTATCCACTGAAGAGATGGCTCCTTACACCACTCCGGAACCCACAGAACCAGCATGAGGAGGACTACAACCATGCCCACTCACGTACCCGTGTAGTCATAGAACAGGCATTCGGCCTACTGAAGGGTCGTTTCCGCTGCCTCAGCAGGTCTGGCGGGGCACTCCTGTACCGCCATGAGAAGGTTGCAAAGATGGTCATGGCATGTGTCATGCTACACAACATGTGCGTACGTAGAAATGTGCCCATGCCCCCTGACGCAGAACTGCAAGCACCTGAATATGGTCATAATGAGGGTGGGGATGTGGCAGCACCTCAAGGAGTCCGCGAGGCACAGGAGGGCCGTGAAATTCGTCAGATTATCATAGATTCATGCTTCTAGCACTCACGCCTGGTGGCTGATACATGGACACGGGACTTGTGGCACTGTGTGTGTCTGGAACATGCACAATATGGACTGTACTCCTATAATGGCCTCGTACACAAAGATCAATGTCCACACATCTCATTGGATGATTGTGAAATGTTTATAGCATATGTGAAATTATGTTACACACCCCATCGACCCGCCACCCAAGTAAGCCCAACACACCCCCTCCACCCTCCTACCTCCCCCCCGAACACCAGTGTCCAAAGATGCTCATTGTCAGTGGGCAGACGCTATTGCAAGCCCCCTCTCCGGGTATCAGGGGCACCCCTGCCTGTGGAGCGCAGGTTCCTCCCAGATCTACGTTGGGGGCTGCCCTGGACGGAACTTGCAACGGATGATGTCTCTGCCTGCTCACGTCCATGCATGTCCCTAAGGGTTTGTGAGAGCTCAGTGAGCACACGGCGCACAGCGGCAAGTTCAGCACATACGTCTTTGGACGTCGCATGCAGTTCCCCCCTCAGGCTCTCGGTGCTTCTCTCCATTTGTACTCTCAGGCTCTCGGTGCTTCTCTCCATTTGTACTCTCAGGCTCTCGGTGCTTCTCTCCATTTCTGCCCTAAGTGTCTCAGTAGATGTTTCTATGGCTGCCTTAGTACCCCCACATTCATCAGCATGGTCCTTGAGGAGCGTGGCCAGTTGCTGCTGTTGCACGATCACCTGGTCGAGGGACTGTTGCCTCTGCTGGGCGATGGCCATTTGCGGTGGTGTCACAGAGGGGCTGATCACCTCATGTTGCCTTGACACAGGGCTTGTGGGGGATGGCCAGTCCTCGTCTTTGGGTGCCCCTGCGTGGTATCCTCATGGTGTACGGGATGAAACAAACAGGGGGATTGAGACAGGTCATGGATGGATCCTACATCGACATCACCGTTTTCTGTGTCGGAGCATGCTGCCATTAATGCAGTGTCACCTATGGTGCTGCTGCCACCAGAAGCAGTGCCTTCTGTGGCATCCATTGGGGGGACCTGTGGTGGTGCTGTTGTGGGCATGCTGGCTGCTGGGGTGCCTGTTGAAGTCCCCTCCTGTGTGCTGCCACTTGATTTGTGCTGCTGCCGTGTCTTGATCCGTGCAGCTGAGGTGGAGGGTCTTTGGCCGTTGGTCTTGGCCCTCTTTGCAGGTGTGCTGGTAGGGGTGTCCTGGAGCTCGTCGTTTGAATCGGACCCTGTGGTGGAGTAAAGGAGGGCGAGCGTTATTAATGGGTCTGTGGAAATTGGAATGGCAATGTATCACATGCATTGGGGTGGTACCTGAGGGTGATTTGGGTCAGGGCCTTGGAGGTGGTTTCATTTTTGTGTGGATTGAGGATGCAGTTGTTTTACAGCCTGCAGTTAGGGGGTGCCTGCTGCACGTGTAGAGGGTGTTTTTAGGAATTTTAATTATTTATTTATTTAATTTGACTTTTAATGTGCGCTATCAGGCCAATGTATGTGGACGTTCTCCTGGACATGTGTTTCTGTTGCACTATGTGGACACATGGTACTTCACATGATTGGACATTGTGGATTTAGCATTGTTTTATTTGGGACACCTACCTGATTCTTCGGATGTCTGCACTCCTTTCTCCATCCCTCCGACTCCCTCTATAGTCTCCATTCCAATGGTGGAGGCACAGATTTCTTCCCAGGGGGTCAACTTGATGGGTGATTCCGATCCTCCCCCGGTAGCTGTGGCAATGTTACGGTTGGCGGATAGTATGCTCCGTACGCGTATCCGCAAGTCGTCCCATCGCTTTCTGCATTGCTGTGGGTTGCGGGGTGCGGTCCCCACCGCACTTACCCGCTGTGCCACCAGGGCCCATATGGCCTTCTTGTTCGCAAGTGTCGTCCTGGTCATTTGCGTCGAGAAGACGACGGCAGCATTCTCCTGGAGGGTCTCTGTGAGCACGGTGAGTTCCTCACGGGAGAAGTGGACCTGCCGCTTGCGGTCGCACGCTTTTTTCGCTACTTTTCCCATTGTTATTGTTTTCACTAGGGTGGATGACGGGTTGGGATGTGTCTCAGGGTAGTATTTTTAATGGTTGTGTGGGAATTCTGATTTTATAGGTGTACGGCGTGCTGTTTCCCGTTCCGGGACCATGTTTTTGCTTTCGTTTCCGTATATTTACGGTCACCGTATTTTCCGATTGCCGCTCATTACGGTGACCGCTATGATGGGTGGCGGAATTGCACCTAGGTCGCCGTACGACGGCGGTGAGGGGCGTTTTGGGGACATTTCCGCCATCGCGGACTTTGCACTTCCGCCATGGCATAGTGCTCGTGCCCGATGGGTCAGAATTAGCCGCACTTTACTCCGTCGTGCTATGGCGGAAACGCTATTTACGCTATGGCGGTCAGGTCAGTTGCTTTCCGCCAGGGTCGTAATGAGGGCCATTGTATTTGTTGGCTCTCTCGGCTCACCTTATATTTCTTTTGTCCCCTAGATGCTGGAGTTCGGCGAGGAAAATGATGGAGGCAGCGCCAAATCGAAAAATGCTGTGAGGACTGGTGAGTATGGCGCTGCGCTGCAGCTGGCGATGCGACGCGTGCAGAAATAATGTCCTTTCCAAGTTCGAAGACATGATGGATCCGGAATCAGGTAAGGAATTTAAATAATGTCCGTGTTCTAACCTTTCCTTCTTCTTTCCTCTTTTTCTAGGAGCTCTGGATTCGAGGCGGGCATAGCAGAAGACTGGATGCTGACTGCAGGCACGGTGAGCATTACGCTGCTGGATGCAGAATAATGCGAAGCATGTGCTGCTGTTCGGGCGTGGTTTAAATAGCCTTCAAAGTAGTCCTAGGTAAGAAGTTCCCCCAGAACCACACCCGAGTAAAAAATAATCCCTGAAGTAAAGTAGTTCCATTCAGGTCTCACGTTGGCTTGACTTCATTGCAGAATGGTCTGCATGAGGTAAGTAATGTACATGAGCCTGGCGCCTATGGCGCCAGGACTGATTTCCTCTATGAGCCTGGTGCCAATGGTACCAGGACTGTACCCAGACAGCCCCTAGCCGGGGCTGCTGGCCTTTTAGTAAGCACCTGGATGCCTGCTCCCGGGGCTGATGGGCTTGGTCCGGATGCATCATGACACCTCCCTATCGCTGATGCATATAGCAGTGCTTCCTCCAGACAGACCCTTACCGACATACTCTTTGTCGTTCCCTCTCCAGGCCTATGGAACCCCCATATGGTCTCTGTTCTCTCTCCTTTTTCCTCTTCTCCTATTAATGGTGGCACCCAGTGGGAGGCCCTCTTGACCCCCTTCCACTCCTCTAAGATCATCATTAATGTCTACTTAAATGGCACTGTCTTGGTCCAGGGCCCTCGGGCCAATCTCCTCCTCTTTGATAGATGATTCCCGTGCCTTATCAACTTCATTTCCTCCCCTGCTATCCCTTCTTACCGCTCTCTGGCTCCTCTACCGCCTCCGTCCTCTGCCACCTCTTCGGCAACCCCTGATTCTTCTCTGGCCAGCCTGGTGTCTCCCTCCTCTGCCAGCCCTCTGGCACTCTCTTCTCCCTCTTTGACTACCCTACCTTCTCTTCCTTCCTGCTCTGCCCATCCTTGGGCACCTCCAACACTTCCGCAAGGTGGACCTCTGGCCTGTACCCCTCCCCAGAAGTCCTTCAAATGTGGCAACCTGTTCTACATCACTACTCTCAACTCTTGTTCAGCTGTAAAACACTCATCTGACATCTGTCATCTCCTGGAAGAGCTTGATTTGGATGTACTCGATCTCACAGAGACTTGGTTCACGGCCAGCTTTGTCACAAGTTTCGACACTCTCCTTCCTGATGGCTACAAGATCCTCTCTGAACCCAGAACCAACTGTCTCAGTGGGGGAGTAGCCTTGATTTTCCTTGAGTTGATCCCTGCTTCTTTCATTCCAATGCAGCACTACTGCGCCTTTAATGCTGTTGGTTCCATTGTATCCTGTTAGGATAAATGTTTGAATGCCCCCAATTGGGTCTTGCTTCCCCTGACTTGCTATTAGCCTGTCCGGAATAAGCCTGCCTTTGGTTATACTGATCCTGAAGCTGCTGATAGCTCCTTTTAAAAGCATATAAGCTTTACCTGCCTAGAATATCTGTGTGCCATTCTTGAAAAGTGTTCTTTAGGTGTAGCTGACCTTGGTATGCATGGTGCAATCCTCAATTAGTGTAAAATGTTCTTACTGATATTAGACTGTGTTCCACTGAGATGAAAAGTAAGTGTAATTGCATAATACACTCCAAGGTCCAACCCCCCCTAGAATAACTGTGTTATCCTGAATCAGAGTTATAGATATGATATGGCATTCATAACATGCCTGGACGCAAATGTGTTTCTAGGCACGACAAGACAAGGTGGGGGAAACAACGGAGGTCAAAATAACAATATTACTAGGCCTTGTGTCATTCAGATCGTGCAAGTGCGGGGGAGAGGGAAGGTGTCCAAACACTCCCAAAAAATATAAAATGAAAAGGAAAGTTATACCTAAAGAACTATACACAATGGCAGCGGGCTAGTCCTTCCCCTCACCATGCTCCCTCAATGTCTTGGCCAGGGCATAATCGAACACTGCATCCAATTCCCCTAGGAGGGCCTCGGCTCTCACCTCGAGGACTTGCAGGGACTCCAACATGCTCGTCTCCCACTCCCTGCAAGTCTCATCGAGGACCTCAGCCCGCCTCTTTGCCCGATGCAGTGAAATCTCTGCCCTGGACATGGTGAATCTTGCCTCCCGTGCCCACGGCCGCTCTGCCCAGATCTACTGCCCCAAATGCTCCAACATGGAAGACATCCTTTGGGTAAGGTCCATGTTTGCCTCCTGCCTGATGGCCGATACCTGCCTCCATGAAATACCATGCCCCGAGGACTGTCGACTCCTACTCCGAGTCTGCTGCTGCCAAATAGCCTGGTGCCTGCTGCTTAATGACAGCCTCTGGGATGATGACACCCCCCGGGTCTGTCATGCACGTGGCCTGCTCCTTGGTGCCTGCTCTCCCTCCATTGCCACAGCTCCTGTGGATGGCTGGATCTGTGTAGTGACCACCTCAGATGATCCAACTTCGACTCCCGTTTCTGGCAGGGATGTGATCTCCACCAGACTGGCCGTCGGGGTTGGGCCATGTACACAGGGGCCCCTGGTGGCATCTGGGCTGGAAGGCGGCAGGGAGGATGACTGTTGCACAGAGGAAAAAGACAAGGAGGAGGTTGCAAAGGTGGCCAGCCCATGCACCCATTGCGAGACCAGGAACTGAGCTAGCCATTTCAGCAGATGGTAGACCTCATTATGATAACGTGCAAGCCCCAGATTGGAAGCCTGCACATCATCACGAATGGTGCCTGGCCGCCTCGAGATACCGGCTAGCAACGGTTCCACCCTGTCCCGAATGGTGACATCCACAGGTATTGGTGTTTCTGTTTGCGTGGATTACTGGCGCAGGTGCAGACACAGGAGCAGGATTAGGCACAGGCACCTCCACGGCGGCCTTTGCTGCCTCCTGCCTCTGAGCCTGGACTTCACCAGTCACACCCACCTCATCACCCCCACTGGGCCCGATTGACTGGGCTGATGTGGCCTCTGCCTCCTCTCTGCCAACCTGGATGCCTCCCCACCATATTCTGCATTGGACGAGCTCACCTGTCCCTCCCACTGCCGAGGAGTCCACGATCACCTTCACCCTCTTGGACCTCCCCTCAACAGCTGCGGCCGTTGTCTCTGATGCGGCACCAGTCTCCTTGCTCCCCGAAGATGAAATTACCTGGGAGCGTGACTAGGCCTTGCGTCTGTGCCTGGTGGAGGCATCCCTGCTGCCTTGCTCCACAGCACCTTCTCTGCCCTCTTCTTCCAACGTTGCTGTGGATAGGAAGACATAGAACACAAACATCAGGGTACTGAACATATGTCTGTTTAGCACATAACAACTGCACATGAGTTGCAATGGCAAAGCTCACAATCATCATCACCATCCACAACACACAGGTACGTGCAATTAACACATGCACAATCATGTCTGTCCTCCGCTTGGACAAGGCACTGGCTGCCCCTCAAAATTGTGCATGCCCCTCACATGCATCATGGGACATACACATTTCAGGCTAGACTGAAAAGGGCCCTCCTGGGCCATTTGTTTAAATATTTGTGTACCCCACTTTGAAGCCTGTAACCCGTTCCTCACTGCACATCCCTCGCAGCATCTCTGCTTCCTTCCCCTCCCTCCTCCCACCTGCCAACCCACCCCTGACCCCTAATTGGCTGCTTTGTGCCTTTAACTACCCACTCCAGGGCAGCCCTCTGCGGCTAAGGGCCCCAAGGCAAAGGGCGGCTCCAACAGAGGCAGCTCCAGATTGTGCCTTCAGGTGTCAGCAGAGAAAGACAGTGGCCAGCCGTCAACCAGCAACTACTAGGACTAGTATGGTAGGAGTGGCCTAGGTGGGGAGTAGAGTAATTACTCTACCCTGGGAGCCTAACCGCTTAGCAAACCTATCTAAAAATTGTGACTACTTTCCACTGCCCCCCTCGCTCCGACACTGTCAATTCTAGCTGTGTTTAGTTTTTACCCAACTGTTCAATTGATTTTCAGACTTAGCTGTGTTTTAAGATTGTGCTCAACTGTTCAATTGACTTTCAAATCTAGCTGTGTTTAGGATTGTGCTCAACTGTTCAATTGACTCTCAGACCTAGCTGTGTTTTAGGATTGTGCTCAACTATTCAATTGACTCTCAAATCTAGCTATGTTTAGGATTGTGCTCAACTGTTCAACTGACTCTCAGACCTAGCTGTTTTTTAGGATTGTGCTCAACTATTCAATTGACTCTCAAATCTAGCTGTGTTTAGGATTGTGCTCAACTGTTCAATTGACTCTCAATTCAAGCTGTGTTCAGTATTGGGCTCAACTGTCCTGTTAGGCGTAGGCCTCTCTCCCACTATACAGGACTCTCAAATCTAACTGTCTAGGATTCTACTCAACTCTTCAATTGACTCTCAGACCTAGCCGTGTTTTAGGATTGTGCTCAACTATTCAATTGACTCTCAAATCTAGCTGTGTTTAGGATTGTGCTCAATTGTTCAACTGACTCTCAAATCTAGCTGTGTTTAGGATTGTGTTCAATTGTTCAACTGACTCTCAAATCTAGCTGTGTTCAGTATTGGGCTCAACTGTACTGTTAGGCGTAGGCCTCTCTCCCACTATACAGGACTCTCAAATCTAACTGTGTTTTAGGATTGTGCTCAACTGTTCAATTGACTCTCAATTCTAGCTATGTTCAGTATTGGGCTCAACTGTCCTGTTAGGCGTAGGCCTCTCTCACACTATACAGGACGCTAAAATCTAACTGTCTGGGATTGTACTCAACTGTTCAATTGACTCCCAGGCTTAGCTGTGTTTTAGGATTGTGCTCAACTATTCAATTGACTCTCAAATCTAGCTGTGTTTAGTATTGGGCTCAACTTTCCTGTTAGGCGTAGGCCTCTCTCCAACTATAAAGGACTCTCAAATCTAACTGTGTTTTAGGATTATGCTCAACTGTTCAATTGACTCTCAATATTAGCTGTGTTCAGTATTGGGCTCAACTGTCCTGTTAGCTGTAGGCCTCTCTCCCACTATACAGGACTCTCAAATCTAACTGTCTAGGATTGTACTCAACTGTTCAATTGACTCTCAGACCTAGCTGTGTTTTAGGATTTTGCTCAACTATTCAGTTCACTCTCAAATCTAGCTGTGTTTAGGATTGTGCTCAACTGTTCAATTGACTCTCAGACCTAGCTGTGTTTTAGGATTTTGCTTAACTATTCAATTCACTCTCAAATCTAGCTGTGTTTAGGATTGTGCTCAACTGTTCAATTGACTGTCAATTCTAGCTGTGTTCAGTATTGGGCTTAACTTTCCTGTTAGGCGTATGCCTCTCTCCCATTATACAGGATTCTGAAATCTAACTGTCTGGGATTGTACTCAACTGTTCAATTGACTCTCAGTGTCCCACTCAGCCCCTGTTCTCAGCTGTTTGCCCTTGGTAATCTTCTTCTTTGGAGGTCTTTCAGCGTCCCGGGACGTCCGGGATTTATACAGCTAAGGGCAGTGGTCTTCTGTATCCAGTGTGGCGACCGTAAGCAGTCTCGGGAGGAGACAGGAGTTCAGGGTTCTTGGAAGGTACGAATCAGGTAGTCTATGTCCGGGATGATGCGCGGAACCAGGAAGGGAACAGCACAGCTCACAGAGGACAGAGAGATTGCAGCGAGCGTGGAAGTAACAAGTGGTTTCCAGGAAGGATGGAAAGAGGTGCCTCAGGCGGAGGCGAAGGGCGCTCTAGCACTTCAAGAAGGAAGAGGAAGGGAAAGAATATCGGTTGGTAGGTTCTCCGAGAAGGAAGGAAACAGCGAGCACACTAGCCACAAACTCGAAAGGGAGCATTGAGACGCGCAGCGCCACGGGGGCGTGCCCGTTTTCTAGGAAGCCAGAGTTCCTGCGTAAACGCTGAACCGCTACGTGTCTGAGCTGGCAGCCATGTTGGGAGGATAGCGGCTCCAATGTTGCGATGCACCATGGACCAGGAAGTCCAAAAATGGCTTAAACAGCGAATCATGACAGCATGCCCCCTCCTGAACCTTGTCCCACGGGGTTTGCCCAGATGAGTTAGATGGAATCCCCGCACTAAACTAGGGGCATTAATGTGGGAATCAGGTTCTCATGTCCGTTCGCTGGGAGGATGTCCCTTCCATTCCACTAAGTACTGTAGCCGACCTCTTCTATATCTAGAGTCACAGATCCTGGAAACTTCGAATTCAATCTGGTTGTCGACAATCACAGGGTTAGGGTGATGAGCTGATCTGGTGGATTGAATATAGGGTTTGAGCAAAAAAGTATGAAAAACCAGATGAATTTTCTTCCAGGAGCCGGGTAACTGAAGTCGATATGCCACGTGGTTGATAACCTCTTTGATAGAAAAAGGCCCATAGAATTTGTGGGCCAGTTTATTAGGTCGTAGATGTCGAGGCAAGAGTTTGGAAGAGAGCCAGACCTTGTCACCAATTCCATACATGGGGCCAGTTCTCCGTTTGGCATCAGCATGTCTTTTGACATCCATCCTGGCCTTTTTTAATTGTTCTTTTACATCCTTATGAATAGTGACCAGTCTGTCAATCCAGGAATCAACCGACGGAACCGGGGTGGAATGAGGTAGGACTGTTGGCAGGACAGATGGATGGAAACCTTGACTACAGAAGACTGGGCTAGTTTTGATGGTAGAGTGATCAGAATTGGTACAGGCAAATTCGGCAACTGGAATCAAAACCGACCAATCATCTGGACGTTGGCTGAAAAACAGCTCAAATATTGTTCTAGGGTCTGATTCACTCGCTCTTTTATTCCATTAGTCTGGGGGTGGTATCCAGAGGACAAGGCACTCCCAGAACCATGGGGTTGTGTGCTGCTTTGATGATATCAAAACAAACCATCTCCTGATGTTTGTTTATTGAGAGCATCAACTTAGAGGTTTGCTGGGTTATAGGTCCTGAAGACAGTGGTTTCCCATCAATTCCTTCGACAGCTTGGATTATTTCTTTGGATTCTCGAGGAATGTTGTGCTTTAAGGCCCATTCGTGGTCCAAGAACACTCCCATGGCACCGCAATCCACTAGGGCCAGGATAGAATGAGTTTCCTTATTGGTGGTTGTCAAGGATGTTTGCAGGACCACCAAGGTGTTCAATCAAGGGGAATTCAAGGAAGGAACAGAAGCAGAGCAAGTATGTATCTCCCGAAGCTGGGCTCCATTCAAGATCGGAGCTGGCGTTACCCGAACGCCTGGGTGGAGCTATAGGACAATTCCTTACGAGATGTTTGTCTGAGGCACAATGCATACAGAGTCCTGTATTAATCCTATGGATCCTTTCCTGTGAAGATATCGGACCCCGCAAGGAGACCAATTGCATGGGTTCTGGATCAGGAGAGTGCTGTGCAGTCGTTTCCTTTTGGCAAGGCAAATCCATGGAAACTTTTGGAGAAGCAGTCTTTGATTTTCTTTTCTCTGCCTTCCTTTCCTGGATATGAAAGTCAATTTGGAGGGACAAATCTATTAAAGTCTGGAAAGAACTTGGACGGGCTACTCTGGCTAGTTCATCCTTGATTTCGTCATTTAGCCCTCTTCGAAACAAGGTAAAACTCGCCTCTTGGGACCAATCGGCCTCTTTAGCCAATTTCTTGAAGCGAGTTACATAAAACAACATGTTTTGTTTCCATTGTTGAAACTCCAGGAGCTTTTCCTGAGCACTGTAGACTTATTCAGGGTGGTCAAACATGGTCTTAAAGGCTTCTACAAATCCATCATAATTGTCCAGGAGTGGGTCTCCCGCATTCACCAGGGGAGTTGCCCAGGCCAAAGCATTACCGGCGAGATGTGATATTATGAATCCCACCTTGGCCCGGGGTGTAGAAAAATAATAGGTTTTAAATGTGAAATGCACCAAACAAGAATCAAGGATGGATCACAGTGATTTAGAGGAACTGTCATATTTGTCCACCATGCCCCCTACCAGGGCACTTTCCTGGAGTGCCGAATCTCTGGAGAGCACGAGTTGTTTTAGCGCAGCATTTTCGGCTTTGAGGTTTTTCACCTCTGTGGTCAGTTCTTGCATTCCTCTCATGAGGTCCTGGACAGTAGCCTCCATATTGAACTCCGTATCAGGTCTTTGGCGTCTCAAACTGTCACACTCAGCCCCTGTTCTCACCTGTTTGCCCTTGCTAATCTTCTTCTTTGGAGGTCTTTCAGCGTTCCGGGACGTCCAGGATTTATACAGGTAAGGGCGGTGGTTTTCCGTATCCAGTGTGGGGACCGTAGGCAGTCTTAGGAGGAGACAGGAGCTCAGGGTTCTGGGAAGGTAAGAATCAGGTAGTCTATGTCCGGGATGATGCGCGGAACCAGGAAGGGAACAGCACAGCTCGCAGAGGACGGAGAGATTGCAGCGAGCGTTGAAGTAACAAGTGGTTTCCAGGAAGGATGGAAAGAGCGGCCCGAGGCAAAGGTGAAGGCCGCCCTAGCACTTCAAGAAGAAAGAGGAAGGGAAAGAATATCGGGTGGTAGATTCTCCAAGAAGGAAGGAAACAGCAACCACACTAGCCGCAAACTTGAAAGGGAGCGTTGAGACACGCAGCACTGCAGGGGCGTGCCCGTTTTCTAGGAAGCCAGAGTTCCTGCGTAAACGCTGAACTGCCACGTGTCTGAGCCGGCGACCATGTTGGGAGGATAGCGGCTCCAATGTTGCGGTGCACCATGGACCAGGAAGTCCAAAAAGGTCGTAAATGGCGAATCATGATACTCAGACCTAGATGTGTTTTAGGATTGTGCTCAACTGTTCAATTCACTCTCAATTCTAGCTGTGTTCAGTATTGGGCTTAACTGTCCTGTTTGGCATAGGCCTCTCTCCCACTATACAGGACTCTCAAACCTAACTGTCTAAGATTGTACTCAACTGTTCAATTGACTCTCAGACCTATCTGTGTTTTAGGATTGTGCTCAACTATTCAATTGACTCTCAAATTTAGCTGTGTGTAGGATTGTGCTCAATTGTTCCACTGACTCTCAGATCTAGCTGTGTTTAGGATTGTGCTTAACTGTTCAACTGACTGTCAAATCTAGCTATGTTCAGTATTGGGCTCAAATGTTCTGTTAGGCGTAGGCCTCTCTCCCACTATACAGGACTTTCAAATCTCACTGTGTTTAGGATTGTGCTCAACTGTTCAATTGGCTCTCAATTCTAGATGTGTTCAGTATTGGGCTCAACTGGCCTGTTAGGTGTGGGCCTCTCTCCCACTATACAGGACTCTCAAATCTAACTGTCTATGATTGCACTCAACTGTTCAATTGACTCTCAGACCTAGCTGTGTTTTAGGATTGTGCTCAACTATTCAATTGACTCTCAAATCTAGCTGTGTTTAGGAGTGTGCTCAATTGTTCAACTGACTCTCAAATCTAGCTGTGTTTAGGATTGTGCTCAACTGTTTAATTGACTCTCAAATCTAGCTGTGTTTAGTATTTGGCTCAACTGTTTAATTGACTCTCAATTCTAGCTGTGTTTAGTATTGGGCTCAACTGTTCTGTTAGGCGTAGGCCTCTCTCCCACTATACAGGACTCTCAAATTTAACTGTGTCTAGGATTGTACTCAACTGTTCAATTGACTCTCAGACCTAGCTGTGTTTTAGGATTGTGCTCAACTATTCAATTGACTCTCAAATCTAGCTGTGTTTAGGATTGTGCTCAATTGTTCAACTGACTCTCAAATCTAGCGGTGTTTAGGGTTATACTCAATTGCTCTATTAGGCGTGGGCCTCTCTCCCACTGTACAGGACTCTCAAATCTAGTTGTGTTTAGGATTGTGTTCAGCTGCTCAATTGACCCCCAAATCAAGCTGTGTTTAGCACTGTAATCAACTGTTCTGTTAGGCGTAGGCCTCTCTCCCGCTATACAGGACTCTCAAATCTAGCTGTGTTTAAGATCGTGCTCAATTGTTCACTTAACTCTCAAATCTAGCAGTGTTAAGTATTGTAATCAATTGCTCTGTTGGGCATGGGTCTTCTCATCCACTGTGGGGCACTCTCAAATCTAGCTGTGTTTAGTATTGGGGCGAACTGTTCTATTAGGCATAGGCCTCTCTTCCACTATACAGGACTGTCAAGTCTAGCTGTGTTTAGGATTGTGCTCAACTGTTCAACTGACTCTCAAATCTAGCAGTGTTTAGTATTGCACTCAATTGCTCTGTGGGCATGGGACTCTCTCCCACTGTGCGGGACTCTCAAATCTAGCTGTGTTTGGAATTGGACTCAATCACTCTGTTGCGACACTATACGGGACTCTCAAGTCTAAGTGTGTTTAGGGTTGTACTCAATTATTCTGTTGAACGGGAGCCTCTCTCCCACTGTGAAGGACTCTAAAGTCTAGCCGTGTTTAGGATTGATTGTACTCAACTATTCTGTTGGGCGCAGACCTTTCTCCCACTGCGCAGGATTCTCACGTCTAGCTGTACTTAGGATTGTACTCAATCTCTCTGTTGGGCGTGGGCCTCTCTCCCACTGCGTGGGACCGTTTTACCGAGCTGTGTTCAGTCATTACCTGAAGCCAGGCCTCTCCCGCTGTCCAGTCACCTAAGATCTGGGTGCTGAATAATTACTCCCAAAACCCAGACCTTCCTCTAGCTACCAAGGGATCCCAAATCCAGCTACCCTAAAGACCACCCGAGACCATTGAAACAGGTCCATCCTGCCTACCTGGGCACAATTAAGGCGTTAAGCACTACCTGCCATTATTGATCATCCACACCGGTGAAACCCAGTCCCAACCTCCTCCCAACCTCCTACCAACAGCCTGAGATCTATCACTACTCACCCGACCCAGAAAGGGACACCAAAAAAGAGAGCAAGACCGTGCAACAATGGCCGCAGACACACAAAGCCAACAATACCTAGCAGAAGCCTCAAATCCAGGAAACACTCCACCTAACACAGTTATCACCAGAACAAACCTTGTAAGAGAAAAATCCTTATACCTTACAACCTACCTTGCGACAACCATGGAGCGTCGATACCTCAACAACTCTGAAATCCCGACACATACAAGGAATCCCCCGAATCACCCGGAAAAGAGAAGGGAGCACCCAGCAAGAGGATGGGACGCTTCCAACTCCCTTACCCCATACATCAAAAGAACAGATGGGCACCATCGATACCCACAACAAACCAGACAAGACGACGAAGCCTTGATAACCAACAACCCTACCACCAACCTAACAGAGCGATTCAATGAAAAAGAACCTTTCGCTGATCTTCAACCAATTGCCAACACTGGAGAAGCACCACAGTCATGAACAGCCATGCCATCAACCTAGTGGATCACTTCAATGAAGAAGCAGCCGCCCCTGTTCTTCATCCAATCAACATCAATATAGAAACACCACGACGGAACTACAAACCAGAACAAGGAAAAACCAATAAACAAAACCACACCAAGAAAATCCACTGTAATTTAATAAACGGAAGATCAATGTCCAAACATTCAACCCAAATATATGACCTCCTATCTGACGGAGGTATCGACATCCTATTTGTAACTGAAACATGGCTAGACGACAACTACAAGATCACCCTCAACAACTGCCTGTCTGAAAACTTCAAATGCATCCAAGCAAAGAGGAAAACTAAAAGAGGAGGGGGACTGGCAATCATTCACGAGGCCATCAAACAGGAAGATCCACTAAACTTCGATAAATGCAAATCCTTAATACTACATTTATCAGTAAACCCCACAACAAACCTGAAATTCATACTGATATACAGACCACCAACCTACGATGCAACCTTCGTAGACACCTTCACGGAAGCAATTACCATCCTAGCTATCAAGCACAATCATCTGATTATCCTTGGAGACTTCAACATCTGGTTGGATGAAGAAACCACAACCACACAAAAAATGTTAACCGCCCAACTAGCAGCAATGAATCTACAACAACTAGTGAAAGGAGCAACACACCCGGCAGGGCATACACTTGATGCAATTTTCGCAATTGAAGATCTCATTACCATGGCACCCCCAATTCAAATACTCTGTAGCGACCAACTCATCATTCCATTCATAATCACAATGGTTGTTTCAATAAACATGCAACAAGACAAACCAATGATCACCATGCAAAGAAACAGGAGAACCATCAAAAATTCCAACCTAACTGAACTGCTGGAACTCAGCAAACCACAAGCAACAACTACGGAAGAAGCTGACCTGGACAAAAAGTAGCTTTACTCCACACTTGGATGGTAACAACCCCAGACGGCATTGCCAAATAAAAACCCTTCACTCCCTCATGAAAGAAAACAATGGCAAAATGGTTCACCCCTACTCAGAGCCATGAAAAGAGAAAACCGAAAACTAGAATCAATATGGAGGATCAACAACAATGCTGCAAAAAAACTGAAATTTCTGCAACAGATCCGCTCATACAAAAAGGAAATACAAAAAGTGAGGAGGAAACACTACGATAACCAGATCTTCAAAGCACCAAACACCCAAAAAGAACTCTTCAAAATCATAAATGAAATAAAATAACCACTGGGATGCAACAACACGCAAATTCAATCAATGAAACTATGCCATGACCTAGCACTGCCTAATAGACCAGGCACAAGTTGGCTTCAGACCAATGAGAGGAACGGAATCAGCTCTCCTCTCAATATGGGACAACCTAAAAGAAAATGCAGACTCGGACAACAGTACTGCCTTGATACTTCTAGACCTATCCGCAGCATTTGACACAGTCAACCACGACATCCTGATCACGAGATTAGAAGGACTGGGAATAACTGACACCGCCCTACTATGGACCAAATCCTTCCTAACAAACAGAACGCAAACCGTATGGATGAAACCTTTCAAGTCTAACCCAAGAGACTCCACATGCAGAGTACCACAAGGATCATCTTTCTCCCCGCTTTTATTCAACATCTACCTATATCTATTAATCAAAATCATCAAAAGACAAGGCCTCACCTGCTACAACTACGCCGATGACACACAAATAATCTTCAAAATGCAAGATACCCAAGAAGAAAACACTACACTAGAAAACTGCCTTTGCGATATATTCAATTGGATGAACCTGAACCACCTCAAAATTAACCCAGGCAAAACAGAGATAATGATTGTCACAAAAAACGAGGAGACATTGACTACAGCCAAGAGAACCCGGTACGACCCCAGCACCATCGGCGATTGTAAAAAACCTGGGGGTCCTGATGGACAACAATCTCACTCTAGAGCCACAAGAAAACGCTCTACTCAAGAAAAGCTTCTTTCTCCTGCGAGCGGCAAAAGGAATCCAACCGTTGCTGTCATTCGCCAACAAAACACTTACCATCATCGCCCTGGTCATGTCCAAAGTAGATTATGCCAATAGCCTATACCTGGGTATGCCTGAACGACTTTTAAGAAAACTACAACACATACAAAATGCAGCAGCCAGACTTCTTCCCAAACTACCCCGAAGAGAACACATCACACCGGTGCTAAAAATACTACACTGGCTACCAATAAAACAACAAATAAAATTCAAATCAATATGCATCACACACAGGGCAATACACAACCAAGGCGCAGAATTCCTGAGAGATAAATTACGCCTACAACATCTGACAAGAACACTCAGATCAAGTAGTGACATCCTCCTGGAACTGAAACCCTAAAACAGAAGAAAACTCGGAGGATCCTCTTTTTCTCACCAGGCACCGAAAACTTGGAATGACCTACCAAAGTTGTACGGAACCCAAGAAATCACCTAGTATTCAGGAAAATCCTGGCTCTTCACTGCACGACTAGAAGACCACCAACAAGAACGCCCACACCGCTAAAACAACGATGAATAAAGATACAGACCCTGGTTCCCACCAAACAACCAAACACAAACAGAATCCAAGGAAACACATTCCACAACATACCTTAAGACATAATGAGAGATAGCCACAAGAGGTTGACACTAAAGACTGAACACAGACAGACCAAGACGGAAACACTCAGACGACTCATCCACAACAAACCGGCCTGTAACAAACCCGAAGTTCTGGCAGACATATTCACATAGATAGTAGGGAAGAGGAAACCACAACTCCTGCTCTGACTCCCAAGGAGGAGAATAAACACCCCAACCTCACTATATATAGCTCATCAGAATACAACACTACACATAGTTCATTAGAATACAAGAGTGAGTGCACCGCGCTAAACCAAAATTCTTTAAGGCGTAGGCCTCTCGGCCACCCTACAGGACCTCAAATCTAGCTGTGCTTTAGGATCGTACTGAATCATTCAATTGTTTCTCAAATCCAGCTGTGTCTGTTGGACGTGAGCCTCTCTCCCACTATGCAGCACTCTCAAGTCCAGCCGCTTTCGTACCATGCAGACTCCTGAAATCTAGGCATTTAGCCATACTGTGAAGAGTAGCTGCAAAACATATAACCCACTAACCAAAAAGTTCAAACTTTCTGCATACTTAACTCACTCAAAATCTCACACAACCACCTCTCGCACTGCAAGCTGCATGCACTTCACCACACCACAACAACACACATACCGCCCAAAAGCACACAGTGACTGACATCGCTCCGATACTCGCACCAAAGCTCATCGCACTGTGTATACTGAGATGAAGCTGCCAACAGAACACCACTCCTCTCACTATCCTACTCCCTCCTCACCCTACTAACCCATCCCGCCTTCTCATTTACAGATCCGCCAGGGTGCCTGGGGACCAACTCCGTTGGTGACTGTGTGTGGTACAAATACCTTTAACATTTAACATTTTAACATCACCTGACAGTCATGTAGCAAGCCACAGAGCTTTCACATCAGAGTGCACTCAATGTCAATTTGGCAGCAAGAGTCAGGCACACATTCAAATGCTCCAGTAACATCCATCCAGGAGTGTTGGCCAGTCACACACTCATTTCTCAGACACATGCACATGTACACCATGCATGTCCATGATGTTGCCGACAGCCCCCATGTGTTACACCTCTCACACGGCCACTTCCACACACATGTATGTAACCATGTGCACGTCATTACATGCTGCAGCGCATCACACATTGCAACAGGAACACCTTTGATGGCACACATGCTTGAATGGACACACATGCAGCACTGTCTGGGACATGCAAACAGACATCCGTAAAAGAGGCATACCTCCCATAAGGTCAAGGTACACACACCAACCACACATCAACATGCACATACACTGTGGAGGACACCAACACATGGACACTTACCAGTCGACTCAAGACGGAGCTGCAAATCCATGACCTGGGCATACATTGCTGGATAGAACCGCTACAGGACCCGCATGTTGTCAGTGCTCAACCGGACCCGGCGCCCCTCTTGGTTCACACCAGCCTGAAGGAAGCACTGGGCCTTGTTGTGGGTCCTGGCTTTGAAGTCCTCCCAGCGCTTGTGGACATGGTGGTAGTCGCGGGGTGCCACCCCCTCTGCATTGATGGCACCCACGATGTCGGCCCAGATCATCTTCCGTCCTTCCTTATTGACTTTCGGTAGTCCGTGGAAGAGGGCATCATAATGCCGCAGGACTTGCTCCACCAGGATGTCAACTTCTCTTACACTGAAGCTGACAGCCCTCTGCCCCGCTGCCGGGGGGGTTGCCACTTGCCTCCGATGATGTTAGTTCAGACATGGCAACCCTCGAGGCAGGTGAGGGTGGGCAAGGTGGTCCTGCGGCTGGGCTGTGGAGCGGTCGTCTGGCACGTCGGGAGTCTTCTGGATCAGCAGAGGTGGTCACAGGTCCGACGACAGGAGCACTGACAATGGCTGTACAGCAGGCACCAAAATTGCAGGGCACGTGGGCAGCAGGCACACACAGTGGGCAGGCAGCAGCAGATGGCTCGTAGGAGGCAGCTCAGGGCACTTGGAGGCAGGTAAATTGGCTGGTAGGCAGGAGCGTGGGTCTTCCGTGTTACTCGCGTGGGCAGCTGAAAACAGAGTGACTTTGCACGTGCGGAAAGCGAGCGTTAGCATGAAATCAGAGGAAAGAGCCCAAGCACGTAAGTTACGAGACGTGCGCTGAACGTTGGGTGTAGCGTTCAGGATCAGGATAAAGTAGTGCGTAGCAGACCATCACACGCTTGTGCGAGTTATAGCAGACGGATGTGTTTCCATGTGATCTCTTCACTACTGCGATGGGCAAGCTTCTTGTTTTGGTGGGGGATTGCATCTTTTGAGGCTGACGATGAGTTGTGTATGCATTTTGCATACTGTGGGTGCCCCTGTGTGTCGCGTACCCCCTTAATTAACATCACAGTAGCTTACGTGTTCTTCGTATATGTACTTTTTGTGTTGCTTGGTGCCACAGGATACTACGTAACGTTTGCTTTTTTCACGTGGGCTAACAAGGGGTTGCATACATGTATTTTTCATTTTTGGGATACCTGTGCATTACGTGGCCCGTTTTTTTCCCTCTGGGGTTACATTGAGCCTTGAAGGAGCACACTGGTACGTTTAACATCACATACACTGCCCGCTCACTGAATTGCCCAGGGCAATTGATAGCTGCACCTCCCATTGCACCATTCCGTCAGTGCCATGAGTGGGAGGGCAACAAGAGGGAAGGGTGGCCGAGGTGGCCGAGGCCATCCAGGGAGAGCTATGCCCCCCACCCAACAGGGTCAGGGAGATGCAGCTGATGCTGATGTCCCCAGCACCCGGAGTCCAGGAGCAGCATTGCCATCTGCTGTCCACACCAGGCAGGGTGAGAAAGCTGCAGGGGAAGCTGCAGCAACCACCACCCAGGCTCAGGATCACGCCTGTAGTGGTTCCGGCCCATGCCCACAGAGACCCAGGGGTGGATGTCCTTGTCTCCAAGGGCAAGAGACATGCAGACAAAGGTCCTGGCACCAGCACCCAGGGTCCTGGAGCAGCATTGCCATCTGCTTTCCACACCAGACAGGGTCAGGAAGCTGCAGGGGCAGCTAGAGCAACCACCACCCAGGCTCAGGATCACCCGGCCAGGCCTGCAGTGGTCCTGGCCCTGGCCCACAGAGACCCAGGGGTGGATGTCCTTGTCTCCAGGGGCAAGAGACATTAGGACAAAGGTCCTGGCACCAGCACCCAGGTACAACTGCCTGCAAGGCTACCTACAGTCCCAGCATCAGTGGGTGATACCACAGCCCAGTCCACCAGTGTTCCAGCCCCTACTGACCCAAGTGGTCCCAGCCACTCAGGGTCTGCACAAACTTGCAAGAAGGCAAAGCGTGCAGTAGGCAAACAGGCTCAGACCCAAGGCATGGCACAGGAGACCCACACGTCAAGGAAGAGGCGCTTCAGTGATGAGGAACTCCAGATCCTCGTGGACTACGTGTGGGAACACGAACGTGACATGCTCGTGTGGGCAGGGAACACACATATGCCTGCCCAGCGTATGGCCCACTGGCAGTGCATCACTGATCGAATCAACACCTTCGGCAATGAGAGGCGCACAGCTGCTGAGGCAGTGAAGTGTTGGAATGACCTCCGGCACCAATCCAAAGGTAAGCTGGGTGCCAACTAAGCCTCTACTCTGGTGACTAGAGGTGGGTCACCACGAGAGGACGAAGAACTCACTCCACATGAAGAGATCATTAGTGATATGATTGATGTGGCGCAGATCCAAGACGTGAGAGACCTGCCAATTTATGAGGGAATGTCTGGTGAGTGGTGATGCGTGTGTGCCCAGGGCATGTCTATGTTGCTTGGAGGAAGTCTAATGACTGTCTGGCAGATCTACCTGCATTTACATGACTCCCATGGCTGAACCATGTAATGGTGGACTGACGCATGCTTGTTGTCCTGCAGATTGCATACGCACAATGTTCTGCACATCGTGACAATCCTCATCACCACACCTGCTCACTCCTTCCATGTCACTCTCTTTCCAGCCTCACTTGGCCCTCTTCCTGCTCCAACCTGTGATGGAGGATAGCCTGTGATAATCTTCCACTCCACACTCGCCTTCTCTCCGCACATCTCTGACGTCTCTGAGAGGTCACCCTGCCAGCTGCACCTCCTTAGAGGTATTCTTCCTTTCCTCTCCTTCCCCCAGCAGCTCACTGTCTCCAGAGGACTGGTCATTCCTATGGTGGGGTGCTGCAACGGCCTCTGCCAAGATTTCTGTGCTTCTACTCTCTTCCCTCTGCAACTCATCCAGAACTGGACTGTGGGAATTGTCCTTTTGTCTTGGCGCCAGGTATTGTATCTCCCTAGGACTGTGATGATAGTACTGGCTCCCAGTGGCTACGACTGTTCCTTTCCTAATCCTGTGCATTGTCCACAAGGCCTTATGGGTCCTGGGGCCGCAGTTCCTTCAAATGCATCTTCCAAATTCGCTTCCTTCTCATGGTCTTTGATCATCCCTTTCCTACTCCCTCAGGGTTAGTTACTTCTCATAGCAATTAGTTATAGGGTAATATCTATCTTTGGCTGGGGCCTCCCTCTGGCGCAGCCTCTCTGCCTCAATAGAACCTTCTCCGGGTCTGGAGGCACTTCTGATGCTTCCTCATGCGTTATGCTTTCTCCCCTCCTCTCCCCTGCTGGAGTCCTGGATGAGTGAGAGAATGCACTAGTGACCTGCCCACACTCTTATCTCTGACACGGGCCTCTGAGCTACCAGTTGAACCCATGCACTGCCTCCCTGCCATCCCCCACACTCGGTGGCTGTTTACTGTATCCCTACAACCATCTACCAGCAATTGACACCCGCTGTCTGCACTTACACTTCCACTGCCACCAGCCCGCTGCATTGTCATTATTGATTATGTAGTTGTATGTTATTTGGTTGCAGTTCCCATGTACTGCACTGCCCACTCCCACTTCCAACTCCATGGGTGTGTCTGGCTTCACTCTATTCCACCACCCTTGCTCCGTAGCACCTTGTGACACTTGTGTGTATTGAGTTTTGGAATTACATGTCATGTCACATCCATTGTAAATTGCTCTGGGATAGTAGTCAGCAAGTTTCATCTCATGCAGTTTGACAGTTCAGGCATGGCTATGCTACGTGGCATCTGTGTATTTGTATCAGTGATGTTGGTGGCTGAACTATGCCAGTCTAGTGCTTGTGTGAGAAGCAGGTGCTATGCACCATGCACTACATGTGGTATTTAGCCCTTCCACACACGTCCATGGCTGCTTTCATGCTACCCTTCACTTCCATTGACACTGCGTACGTGTGGGAATTAATGACATGGAAGGTTAATGTGTTGCATGACGACATTGTGACACCTATGTGTGTAGGCTAAGTTATATACATGGGCCTACATGTATTTTTCTGTCCATGTACAGGTGATGAGGCACTGGATGAGGAGGAGGAGGTTGAGGAGGAACAGGATACTGATCCGCAAACAAGCGCAGTGGAGGACGTGGTGTGGTAGACCATGATGAACCACTGGTGCTACAGTTCATCCCGGCCCTGACTCAGTATTACTCTGCCTCTGATGATACCTATGGTTCTAGTGGTGAACCGGAATTTGATTCCTCTGTGCTGTCGCAGGTGAGTGCATCGAGTGTGGGTGCTGTTGCATCCCAAACATTTGAAGGGGGGACAACCCCTCAGTGGGCAGTCAGTGTTGGTACATCCGTCTGTGGTGGTAACGGCTGCAGGGTCACGCTCCAGTATTAACTCCTGGTCCTGGCCAGCTGATCAAGGGAGGGATTCAGTCCTGCAGCTACAGACAGCACAATCACATCAAGGGCCAGGTTCCCTTGGCCCAGGCAGGCGTGGGGTCCGCCAATGCGATGGCCATGTGTTAGCTGGCGTTACTGTGTGGGAGAAGTCCATGTATGCTGTTGCACAACAACAGGCTGCTTCATATGAGATGTTGGCTCAGGGTATGGATAGGGTGGGCAATTCCATGATCCCCCCAGAAAGAAAGATGGAGCACCAGCAGCAGGCATTGCGGTCCACATGCCGCTCACACAGGCTGCACATGGAGGCCAGCAACAGGAGCCGACGGGCAGAACTGCACCTCCTCCCTCCTGGCTGGTCTCCCCCTCCCCCCTGTTTCCCATGGGCATTTCTTTTTTTACTTGTTTTTTGTCTATTGTGCATTTATGTGACAGTGTGTTGCTTTGTGTGGCAGCCAAGGGCATCCACTGTAGATTCCAGCTGGACCCATGTAGGCTTGTCTCGTGTTGGTACACTCCTTGTTTGTGCGTTAGGGTCCAGACACATATGCCACTCCTGCTTCCCCTTTCCATGGGCTTGCAAGGAGTGCAGCGTGTAAAAGTAACTTACACAGAGGCATTTGGCTTCCATTATATCTGTGGGCAGTCTCAAGTCCGACCTGTGTATACACCCCTAGTGGGATTCATGACTGTTGGTCCAGTGCATGGTTAGCATCCCTTTTTGTTTGAACATTGAGATCCATCCTTTGTTCATGTTCCATCTTCATGTATTATCTTGACTATCTCCATTATTGTTAGCCTTCCTGCTGTATGCGCTTTCCTGCCCCCTTTGGTTAGCAGTGCCACACGAATATACACGGGTGCCATGTGCAAGTCACGACACATTGAGGCACATGTGCAATTATGAATGGTCGCTGTCAGACAGATTCACTCTTGGGTCCTGTGTTCCTGGTATGCAGTACAGGCCAATTGATGTTCCTGTATACATTGTTATTTTGTTGTGTGAGAGTGAGTTATTTCTGTACTTGTTCCATTGATCGTTGAGCACTTTGGACAGTAGTGTTATATGTTGGCCATTTCTTTGTCTCTTTTGACATTGCATGCCATGGCATGGTGTGTCAACCAGGTGACATGAAGTGTGGGAGGGTTTAGGTGACATACCGGCATTTGGATGTGTACTTCGGCATGGTGTTAGTGGCATACTCCATCTTCCATGTGTTCCTTTTGTGCACACCAGATTGAGTTAGTTTAAGTTCTAAGGGATGCACACAATGTAGCACTTCCAAGTACAGATTCTCAGGGTAGTAAGGTTGGGACAGATGATTGTCCCTTTGGCATCATCGATTGTCATCTAGAATGTGCCAGGGCTGTGTGCACTCCGCAGGGGTTAGATCTTAGGTGAAAAATGGTGCCACAAGCTGGGTACTGGCAGCCTCGCCATGTGCCCTTTCCCCTTCCATGTGCAGCCGCCGTGCATGTGGTTGGGATGTGGGGGCACCACCATGTCCACTGGTACACCACGTTGTGTTGCAACGTTGTGCAGGACAAATGCTGCCACAATTATCCTGCACACTACTGGTAGTGCATATAAGAGTAGTCAAGGGAGCGGAAGCGTGACTTTAGCACTTTGAATGTTCGCTCCACTATGGCCCTAGTTGCAATATGGGCTGCGTTGTATCTTACCTGGGGTGGTGTGGTGGGGTTCCGTATTGGGTAATAAAATGCACACCCTTGCTATCTTCCTCCTCCTGAGGTGTCCCACGATCACTGCTGTGAAAAATACTACATTTGTCTTAGCTGTATACGCTCGTTGGGTTTTTGCACGCCCTTTTTATGCATTGTTTTTAGTGCGCGGTGATGTTTACGCATGGCAGACGTGTTTCCGGATTTGTTTGTATTTTTCCACGCGCCAGTGAGTCGTTTTCGATTCCATGAATACCTGTTGTTAGCATGCGTGTGGGCGTTGCGAGTATGTTACTGTGGTACTTCCCACGTAACTCCCACATATACGCTTGTTCCCCATTCCATGTGTCCCGCCCCCTTTTTAGGTGATTGCACAAGACGGTATGCGCCTTTGCTGGGAGTCTTGTGCAAGGCGTTCGTGGTGTCGCAGTGACATGTTGGACCCGCGGGGTTTCAGCGCAAGTCTCGGGTAAGCCCCGCGCATTGTGTTCTATGAATCGACAAACGAGCGCTTGCATGCTTTTTGCATGAAAGCGCCCCTTTTTCCGCACAATTTAATTCCATGAATCGGGCCCTCAGTCGGCTCTCCCAATTTGCACTTTGTTGTTAGTTAAGTCAAGTCTATGACTAGTATATTTAAGATATTCTTTTATGGTTACTCACACATATTCAATGTTGTGAAGCAACTTGATAGAATAACTATGTAATTGGCTCAGACCCTGGGGTAATCCCAAAGCTGAACTGACTCAGAAGCTAATCATATACTTGGTTTCTAAAGATCCTAATGGGAGAATTCCTTGCCTGATGTATGTCAAGGCAAAACTGGCATCTATTACTTCCAGGGACGTCATTTGGGGGTCGCCAGAGGTCGCAACTGCGACCTCTGAGGTCTCCCTTGCGACCTCTATGGTCTCCCTTGCGACCTCTGCAAAAAAAAAAAAAAAAAAAAAAAAAAAATTTTCTTCCTGTTTTTGTAATGCAAGGTCCTGGAGTGGCTGGCTCTCATGTACAGGCTCTTTAAAAAAAAAAAAAAAAAAATAACAGGAGTGCCACAAGTCTAACACTTTCAGCACTGACCCTAAATAAGAAAGAATAGGAAACCAAATAATGTGTCTTCCTGGAATTCTGTACAATAATTGCTAGACTCATTAACGGTTTATTTCAGGCACACGTCAGGGGGTGAGTCACTGATTTAGTCTGTTCTTAAACGCCTCAACTCAGCCTTTCATCCTTCTGAGGTCGATAAATAAGTACCAAGACAGGTTGGGTGATATTTGTTTTCTATATAAAGCGCTTAAGCGTAAGTGCTATATAATAACACATCATTATCATTTGGTCATGGACGTCTGCTTGCATTCACAGTAATTTGGTAATATGGGCCTATACACACTGATCTTAAACCTACATATGATGATCCATTCTTGCATGAAATGTACATCACATTATAGTGATATCGTAACCATATTTTTCGTAGTGTACAATGCTGTGATGTCACTTCCTATTTTGGCAACGGGTGAAAGGTCGTGTTCCATCGCTTCCCGCGATATCACTTTGGGGTGGGGTCAAATGACATCACTTCCTGTGATGTCATCAGGGGGTCAAGGGTCATGTGATGTCACTTCCGCTACCCCTGGCATTTTGGTGAAATGACGTCCTTGATTACTTCCATTCGATATTGTGCCTGTTTGTGAGTAATAGTTGTGACAACAAGGGTCCATCTGTATATGTCTGCTAACAGGGAGTCCCAGGAGATTATGAAACCCCCAAATAGAAAGCATGCAATTATCGCAGCCGTGGTCTTCAAAGCTAGTTGCTATGGGCTGAGAATCCCTCTCAACTTATCCTCATACCTAGGGCACACTTTGTGTTTTTTTAAAAGAAGTGGTGACGGATTGATTTATGATACTGTCAATCAGTCGGGCCCTCTGCGTAATGCACCTAAGGAGGACCTGGCCCATTTCTTACGGTTTTGTCTGGGGTTCTCTCAGTATAGATCTGCTGTGTTTTATCTGCTTTGGGCTGACTCAACTCTTGTGAGGTGGGTACTTCAGTCTTCAGAATGCATTGTCTATTGGGAAATATCTAATGAAATCCTTAGGAAACTGATCTAATTATTTGTAACTGTATTTCGATGATTTTGATCTCTTATGTACATGTTTCTGCAAATGTTATTGCAATTCTATGGTGCTGTTTTTATGGAAATAATTGTTTCCGAAATCAACTTGTAAATGAATGAATGAAATGAATAACCGTATGTTATTAATGTATTTCCTTTTATTTGGGGAATTTATTAAGCTTTGGGAAGCAATGGAGCAATGTGCGTAGTTAGGCGTTACATGTGTACATTCGATGGCTCTGTACAACATTACATTTATTACCAACCTACCGTTTAGGGTAGAAGGGAATAGTTAACATGTACAGTTAGTGGGAAACATCTAACAGTGCTGAGAGTGGGTTTAGAAGAGGAAACGGGTGATGGGCTGTTAAGGGTGGTTCTCAGGAGAGATATTTCTCTGGGTAGATTCAAGGGGTGTATCTTGCATGGTGTGAATAAGGTGCTTTTCTAGATTGGATGCAAGTCTGATGTTGATGGTTATAAGGGGCCACCATCTTGGGATGCAGATCGAGATTGCTTCTTTCATGGTTCTTTCTTATTCATAGTGATGCTGCTCTAGTCTAGCCTGGTCCTGACATTTGGTGATGTGCTGACCATCCGAGATAGTGACGTTGCCAGATACAGGGGTTGGGGAGATGCAAGATGACAGCTTTGTATATGATGCTTCTGTCTTTGAAGGCTATGCTTGCTTTTAGCAGTTGCCAGTGAAATTAGATGAGTGGGAGTGTTATGTGATCTTATTTGCGCAGACCTTTACTGAGACAGGCAGCGGCGTAGACAATGGGCCGAATCTACCGCCTAATATTCAAGTGCCACCAGGACATCAGGCAGCGGATTCTTTTTTTTGAATTTTTTTAATTTGTTTTGATCAAATAGATCTTTACAAAATATAAAAACCAACATGATGCCAATTTACCACAATAAAAATACAATTATCTTATAAAACATTTCAACAAAAATAGAAGACAAGCCCATAAAAGATAAATCAAAAAAAGATAAAAGACCAAAAAAAGAAAAACAAAGATTGAAAAAAATAATAATAAAATAAGAAGGGCAGCGGATTTAGGAAGTCCCCATTCCATGGAGTCCTAAAGCACTTCATGGGAATGGGTTCATGGCAGCACCGGCACCGTTGCTAACGGTGCCAGTGCATCCGTGACAACTTTGATTTCTGGGGCCGATGCGCCCAGCAGGTCTGACCTGCCAGGTGCACAGGGCCAGGAAAGCAGAGCTGTAGTCTGCGGTCTGCAATGGGTGCTGGTTACTTGCTACCTGCACCCTTATTTCCGGACCGGCAGACTCGTAATGAGGCCCAATGCTTCTCAAAGGTGCTAGCGTGTTGATAGGCAGGCCGATAAAAATGGTATTTCCTCTATCCAGGAGAGGTAGGACAAGGGCATGTAGGATGCATCTTAAGATGTTCTCTGGCAGGAACAGCTTCATTTTTCACAGGAAAGATAGTTGGTATCATGCTGTATGAGTTTTCTTCACTATCTTTGTTTTGAAGGCGTGATGGCTGACAATAAAGCCCACAGACTGGAACAATGATGGGGCAAAAATATCAAGCACAAAAATAAGGACTACAAAAATATAGAGGTAAAAATGCCACCCACAAAAATGCAGATTACAAAAATGTACAGGTAAAGATATTGGACTGCAGAAAATAGATGGAATAAAAGTGTAAATTGCACTTTTTGGGGTAGGGGCTAATGGTATCATCCCTTCCATGTTGCAACGGTGGGAGCTCAGCAAGTGAAAGCGTGTCGGATATGGGGGAGGGAGGGAACCACGGTAAAACGGTCAGGAGAAAAGGTGCTAAGCATTGGGAGGAGGTGGGGGGAACTGGAGGCGGTCGTTGGTGAAATCGGGAGTGAGACAGTAAATACCTCAATTGCTCATGTTGTTAAAATGTTGAAAGGAAAAATTCGTTTCTAGATATTGTTCAAGTCACTCTTTCCGCGGCCTATATTTTCACCTAGAACCATGCTCACTTATGCCACTATAAGAGTGTAGTTGTTTCCGGATATTTCCAAATAGTTCTGAGCTTGTCGACCAACTGAGGAGTAAAAACTCCGTGTAATATTCCAGCTATCCACTTCGAAAATGACATTTGAGGAGTTTAAATGCAGACTATTTGCAGGTCTGTTGTTCAGCATGGAAACGTACATGAATGTGACGATTCAGAGTCGAGAAGTCCAGCCCTAGTTTCTGAACCTCGGGCTACTGAGAGCGGATATGAAACAATGCTAGGAACGCCGCCCATCTACACAGGCCAACATCAGATGCAGGGTGCAACAGTCAGCAAAAGATGCAATTGCAAACATCGCCAACAGCTTTTTCCTTGAAACTCTGGACATTTTTTTAAATCGATAATCGTATCTGAATATTTGTCGACATTGGGCCTCATTAAGAGGTTGATATGATATGATCGTTTATTTATATAGCGCCTATACACAATGTGTTTCAAAGCGCTTCAAGGCAAGGGAGGGAACAAGGGAAAATACAACCACACTCTTACAGGCCATGAACAGTAAGGATGTGAAATTAACTATCTTACTCAGATAGTGCAAGAGCTAAGACATAGATAAGGAAGGGAGGGGGAGAGTGGGAAGGAAATGGAAACAGACAGGCGACTACCGTACTAGGTCTGCTGACATTTCTGGTAGAGCCGGAGAAAAACAATAGGTGAGGGAGAGGGGTGGTGAAAGGGAGGGGAGGAACAAAACAAGCGACTATCATACTAGGCCTGACGACATTTCAGATAGTGCTGGAGGCGTGGTGGGGAGGAAAAAAACAGTAATGGGAGGGTGGAGGAAACAGACGAGGTTGCTATCATATTAGGTCCAGGGACAATTCTGATAGAGTAAGTTCATAGAAGAAAGTAAGGGGAGGAGAAAGGAAAAGGGATAAGGGAAAGGAGGAGAGAAAAGAGAGTAATCAGTCAAAAAGAGTGGAGAAGCAAGAGTGGAGAGTGAATACAATTGCAGAAGTCATTAGTAACACATAATGTTGCAAGCCAGGATACAAGATGAAGATGGGAACAGCAGGATTCAGGGCCACCATGAGTACAAGATGCAAAGGAAGTGCTATTAGCACCATGGCTAGCCCCTTACCGCATTCCGGGTCCTGGTTCTTGAAATAGGGACTTACCGGGTCATTCCAACCTTGGAGGACCCGGTAAGTCCCCATTCCGAGAACCATTCCCCATTCCCATTCGAGCCCCCATAGGGCTCAATGGGAATGGGGATCGAGCTAATAACGGGCCCGCTAATAGCGGGCCCGTTATTAGCTCCCTGGTCCCTTAGCGGCTCCCTAAGGTAAAACTTGGTAAAACCAGGCGCCCATAGCAGGACCCGCTAAGGGACCTCAGAATATGGAGGTAAGGGATTACCGGCACCGGCACCCTTACCGGTGCCGGTAATCCCTTACCTCCAACCTCGTAATGAGGCCCATTCAGTTTTTATCGTTGGTATACGAGTTTGCACCCCTTTTCCCGGTTCTTGGAATGATCACGTTCTTATTCCCCTCTCATCGACAATCCAGAAGAGGGGAAAGTGCAGGAAAGTGCAGCCCTGCCATCTGTATCACTACTGGCTTTAAAGAAAACAGAGTCCTGGCACATGCTAGGCAAGTAGCCATACTCTGAAGATTAGATGCAAACATATAACCCACTAACCAAAAAGCTCAAACTTTCTGCATACTTAACTCACTCAAAATCTCACACAACCACCTCTCGCACCGCAAGCCGCACATGCACTTCACCACACCGCAAACAACACATAAACCACCACTACAGCACACGAGGACTGACATTGCTCCGATACTCACACCAAAGCTCGTCGCACAGTGTATACCAAGATGAAGCTGCCAACAGAACCCCACCACTCTCACTATCCTATTCCCTCCTCAACCTACTAACCCTTCCCGCCTTCTCGTTTTGCAGATCCGCCAGAGCGCCTGGGGACCAACTCCGTTGATGACAGTGCGCAGTACAAATACCTTTAACATTTACATATAGAGGGAAACCAGAGCCCCCTATCCCAGATCCTGCGCCTTACCAGAGAACAGAAGGTACACATGAATTCCTTCCAAAAACATTCTTGGCTGCGTCTAAACAGAGCCACGTGTGGACTGGGAACCAAAAGTGGCCCTGGAAATGTTTTTCAAAGTGGCCCATTGTTAGACTGTGCGAGGGAATTTAGCAAGCATCCCAACCCCCTCTAAGTAGGGTTCTCAGACAAAGAAATTTGGAAGCATGGGTCCAAATAGTGAATTGTAAAGCACATTTGTCCCTTTATAGTGATTAAAAAGCAGTTAAACATTACAAAAAAACGGACATATAACATATGTTAAGATTGAGGAAAAACATACTGAAACCTTTATACCAAATTCTTTGCTTCAAAGGAATGTTGAGGCTGAGGAGAGATGAAAGGAAGAAGAGGGGTGCATGGGAAAGAGAATAAGAGGAGCAGAAAATCAGGGTCCCACAAAGAAAAGGCCCTACATAGTTCCCTGTAGGGGAGGGCACCGCTGCATTGTGCCTACAGGGTCTACCTCTGCAGTCCGCGAGAACCGCACCAGGTTTTCTGGATAACCACTGACTAAGTACATACACTTATTTGTATTCATAGGTATTTTATGTGGATATACTGAAACCATGGAGTGGGTTTAGCTCCTGTGGAGCGGACCTGGTGACCCCTGGACCACAGCATCATTTATCTCACAGTAAACAATCCTGCTCTGTGACAATAACGAACCTCTGCCCTTCTAGTTAATGGGTGACCAGGTATTGATTTCTGTATTGTTCTGTGAATATGTCCATTGAATTCAACCATTTATAGTTTTGTTCTCGTTAATGAAATGCCCCCCCACTTTCCTTTTGTCAAGCTGAACAGACCCCGGATGGGTGCTCCTTGCCATGAACGCTTCACCCCTTTAGCGTATTTGATGGGTTCTGCTTGAAGCTCCTGCAATATCGTTTTTTTCACATGTGACGCCAACACTTCAATACCAGATTCCCAATATATTCCTTGTAGGCCCTTATCTTGCCTGACCTCTCTAGCCCTATATTCCATGTCCTTTTTTCATAAATGCGTTGTCAGCAAACATCTCGAGCAGAAAAGTTTGCTGCAAAGGAGACTTCATTTCAAAATATTTTAAGGAGGGATGGGGGAAATTAAGGATGTATGAGGGGGCGAAGGGAGAGTGTTACAGGAGGGACTTCCTGTGGCTCTAAGCAACAGGCATAGTGATGCTTTAGCAAGAACAGAAATGGCTGGGATTTTGGAACTGGATCCTAAACACAGATTTGTGGGAGCATGCATGTTGTGCTTCTTATGAGAAGGACACAACCAGCAAGCTTGACTGCAGGACTGGAGAAACCGCTGACTCTAGGCTACACTGCCCAGGGTTTCTCCACTGTCCATCCCCACATTGGAGATCCAAAGCGCGCTATGACAGAGTCTCGCAGTAAATGCGTTAATCTGCCTGACTCCAAGATGCTGTTCTGACATTGTATGCAGGGCCATTTTAAGCACTTTTGGGGCCCTGGGCACGGACATCTTTGGGGCCCCCTCCACCAAAACAGAGGAATTAAGGGATCAAGAATACATGTCACGCCGAACGCCCGCCCACCCATTGTGTTCACAACCTATAGGTTGATATGCTGTCACGCAGCATAATAAGCACGTTTACTCACTTTATGTCCCCTTACCCTATTCATTCTTGCTCTAATCAGAATAATAAACAAGTAGCATTTGAAGACCAACATTAGCAGTCCACGAAGATGTTACTGTTCTGGCACATACAGGGTAATTTATATCAATAACATCCAGGAAGGTATGCAGCCTACGTTATTAATGCAGGACCGTATGCAAAAGGTACATGTAACCCATCAGAGAACTCACATTAGTTGCCACACAGAATGCAAACGTGCTCAAGCATGGATAGAGGAGACCAATTGGAAGGAAAAGAAAGCTACACATACCATACCATAGTGGATGCAGATTATAAACTACCAGGAAGGTGTCTTTATCCAGACAAACTGAGATTAGAAGTGGGATATGGTTTTCAAATAGTGTTGCCATTAGATATCAAAGGAACAAATGCCTGTGGTATGCTATATAAATATGCTCACTATTAAAGTGGAAGCAACCGTATAGCCAATGAAAGCATTAATAAGTCTTTTATGAAGATCATATCATGAGAAGGAAATCACTCTGAAGGTCTGACAATTTTGAAAGGTTTAGGGAGTGGCAACATTGCGAGGTTAGCCAATATAAGATTAAATGAGATGCCCTGGATCACACATTGGTTAAGGGGTGAACGGGTGAAGCTGAGATTTGTGCCAACTCTGCAATTTCTGCATTTGAACACTTTATTTTCCAGTTCTTACCATGAACTAAAACAATCTCATTTTATAAAAACGGGCTTGGAAAGTACACAAATCACATTACCAAACATGACCATTTTTAAACAAAATATTATAGAAGGGTGTTATGCAGAATTGGAATGGTTATAGCTTCATTCTCTCCATCATCAACGGAAGTATATTAGTACCAGCATACCAATCGATGTGATTTAACACATTTAATCTGGGTGTGTCTATTGTATTTTATGCTTTAAATATTTCCAAAACAATGGCTTGTGACATTTTCATTTATAAACGTGCATAAAACCATTGACTTTTACCAAAAAGCAAACCGTTTATTGTGTCAAACAAGCAGACCTTAAAATATGCTTGCCTGAGGCCTACTACCTATGGTCTGCTCTCTTCTGTCTACCAACCCTTCCACCCAAATGGCCTACATAAGAAGAAAGATCAAGTAATGGGCTAATCGATACCAGCAGCATGCAAGAAGGCAAACCTCACAGAAGACAGCACAGTAATGTAAGATATATTAGATGATTTGACCAGGATCACTGTATTGACTGCTGGCAAACCCAGGATACAAGCATGAATGCTTTTGTTCCATAGGCTTGAATTTGGATACTTATTCACCTCTTGGACTAACAGTTTATGCCATCGTTGGAGGTGATTGCCTAGGTTTTACAACACCCCATCTGAACAAACTAATTTCTAGACCTTCACCATACGGATGATATGTTAGTCTTTATAGCAACCCCTATCTGGTGCAGGTACATTGCTGATAATAGCAGATGTTGTTCTGCAAAACCAAGTACATAGGCAGGCAGGTTTATAAACTTCAGACGTAGGAAAGGATCAGTCAGCCTTTTGAAATGTGATATTCTAATTTTGCAAATGAACACATATCTCTGCAATGTGTGCTTCACACACTGAGCTAACTTCTGAACCATTGTGGCATCCAATTTATCAATATGCACTTCACCGTTACCTATTGCACATGATCAACATAATTCTCACAGGAAGGAAAGAATGCTACAGAGTTGTGCCGTAAGGAACACACAAACTACGTATACCGCAGTGAACACAGAATGCAGTACAGGATGGATTGATCAAGGCAGAATGTACTTGTCAAAACAGAAAGGCAATGTGTTAAGACCCTCAGCAGCACCCCATAAAATATCCTGATGTGTGCTATTTAGGATTGGTGAACAATGGAATCTTACTTCTTCAGATCAGGCAGCTTTGTGGGGCCCCCCTCCAAGGTGGGTGCCCTGGGCAAGTGCCCCTTTTGCCTTCCCATAAAAACATCTCTGATTGTATGCACTCTGTTCGCTGTGGCAGTAATACTCCACAGAGTATGGGTGCAAACATGAGGAATCAGTAGTTCGAAGAACCTCAGTTACTTAGACGGCCAATTCTGTTTCACACATAAGTGCCTGCAATCCATCCATTGCAACCCAGATTCTGTCCTATAGAGGGGTATAAAGGAGAGAGGAAAAAGACAAGAGAGTGTGGGAATTCGGCGGTGGATATCAAATAGGAGAGAGGAGACAGGGCAAGGTAAGGAGCAGGGGGAAGAACAAGAAAGTGGAGTTGGATGAAGGAGTAAGAGGAGAGGAGGAAGGAGTCAAGAGGAGATAGGAGGAGATAAAGGTTGCTGTATAAATAACCAGGAGGAGAAGAGAGATTAGTGAGCAGCAGTGGAAAAGCAACAAGGATGAAGAGACTTTGAAGAGAAATACCTATCAGGAGGAGGAAGAGAAAACCCTAAAGGAAAACTCATTTTTTGGGAGGTTGCAGAGAAGACTTTGGAGAAGAAGGAGGAGGAAAGGAGCAGAAGAGAGAAGTGAACGACCATCCTAGTGGAAGACAGGTGTATTGGAAAGAAAGCAACCAGTGTGGAGGAAGGGTGAGCAGGAAAGAGTCCCATCAGACTAATGAGAAAGATAGAGAATCCTCGCAAAGGTAGGGAGAACCAGAGACTGAGAGGGGGAGAAGGAGACTGTGGCGAGCCAGAAAAAGGACTGTGACAATGAGACGTTTCCAGAATATATCAGTGTTTACTTAAATGAAGGATAACCCCTCGCCTGGTTCTATCTCTATGAGAGACTTCCCTACCTTTCAACTTAAAGTTAAGGTGCTCGTCAGATTGTCTCATCAAATAATCCATCCAAACATATACTATCTAACTGGCCCTACCTATAGAGAAAACAAAGATACAAAATCAGTAGGAATCAACCGTTAGACTTGGCTTGTTCTGGTAGCTGACATCTTTCCCTAAACAAATATCTATATCCAACTTGGCTCTTCTCTGGTTTCCCCACATGGGACTCTGGGCCACAGTTTTGCTAAAACCAAGTCTTAAAGTCTGATGCGATGGAGGGTATATTTCTCCTGCCTTCACTAGACTTGCTCCCCTAAACAATTCTTATAGAACCAAGTAACGGTTTCTTAGTCTCAAAAGTCACAAAAAAGTTTGATATGGTCCACAAAAAAAAAATAACAGAGAATTCCTGGGTCTCTCCCACTTTCGCTGGGCAAACTTCAAAAGTTGATATCGTTTGTCTTGTATTTGTTTTTTGAGTATGCCAAATAACTCTTTCTCAAGTCGGTATCTGACGATCCCTTCTGGATCAATCGAGATTGCTCCCCCTTCTTGTCATAGTTCCTGGGGCTCTCTAATCCATCATACTTGTGTGATTGACATGTGTTTTTGTTGGTCCACCTAGTCTTTTCACAGACCCTCTTTTCCAGTGTTCCCTTCTCCTCTGTCAGGTTCTCACCCACTTCGTTGGTATGTTCATTTGAGCTGCTTGGCGTGGGATCTTGGCTTTATCCCTTGTTTTCTGCGACTCCCTTTTTGGATGTGGGATATTAGTTTCTTGTGGGAAAACAGACTCCCAGTTTTGATTCAACTGTTTATGTTTCTTTTAATCATTATGCTTGTCTGGTACCTTTAAATTGTTGTCGGGCTAACTAGTCACTTTTGACACCCCATACCCAGGTCCTCTCTGTTCCTCTGCAAGGTTCGCTTTCAAGTTTCATAAAGAAACTGTTGCTGCGTCCCCCTTTCGTTATTAGTTAGAGTTTATTCTTTTTGGTATCTGTTTTTGATGTCAAGTGATTTATTCTCAGGTTGATATCTGGTGATCCCTCCTGGACCTATCAAAGTACTTTCCTCATTTAGCTCAGTGTGTATAAATGTCTCTGTGACAGAATGCCAGCTGTCTATGACCTATATCTCCTTTGGGCCCCCCAGCCCTTCCTTTATCCCCCTCTGGGGTACTCTGTATCTCTCTGAGGGTTTCACATTCAAGTTTCTAAAAGAATTCTATAATTTGTTCCATTTGCCAGACTTGTTTGAGTTTCGTTCTCGTTCGTGTCTAAATTCGGTTTGAAACATGTTTTCCCCTTCTTCGGGTATATCTCTAATTGCCACTAGTACATTACTGTATCTTGAAAACAAATAATTTGGTGCTCCTCTTTCGATGCTGTGGAATATGACCGCCCGGGGGCGCTGTTGCGCACGAGGAAAATGGCTGCCTAGTTTTGGAGCTCCTGCCCCACCATAATATCCTGCGCTACGTTATCCGCTGCAAGGCCGTCTGGAAGACCGAAAACCTGCGTGAGCAGCCGTCTTGGTGCTCGACCACAACCAGGGAAAATCCGGACTTGTTATTGCATGGGATCGCCAAGATATGCCCGAGTGAAAATTCACCGACCCGCGGCACTGTGTCGGGCCGACACATGGAACCAGGTGGATTCACCCGATTGCCGTGGATGCTGTGAACTGCGGGCCGCATGAGGGCGGAGCTTGCGATGGCAGTTCGTGCCTAGCTCTGACATACGGCTCCCACCCTTGGTACGCTACGGGACGACAGCGCCTGATTCCCGCACTGAATGCCTGGGCTTGATCGGGACCTCCCGGCTGAAGGCCGCTGAAGAGGCCCGCCACCCCCCCGGACGCCGCTCAACGGATCTCCCGGGGTGAACTGGCTCATCCGTCGGGCACCTGGGTCCGATGGCAGCGTGTCTGTAAACACACTTAAAACCAAGTAAGAGATTGTGAGATATGGGGGTGAGGTGTGCGGTGCGACTGACAAGCCGCGGGTTTATCTCCTACCCATATCGTGCCACGGTCTAGCGACCGGAGTGCTCCTACGCTCTGGGTGCCCTGGTGGGTGTACTATACTGGCACACACGGGGTCTGAGGGCAAAGAAAACTACTGATTAAGCTGCATTATACGTGGTTGAACGAACATTGATACTCAAGCGGCCACGATATAAGGAACATCTATACTTCAATATTTCACATTCTGAGGCGGCTACAGAAACATCCGACGGCTACTACATCTCCTCCTTCTGGGCAGCTGAAACATACAGATAAAGCCCTGCAACACTTTGGCATTCGGCGGGGAGATAAAGAGTCGCGAGAAAGCAAACTGGGCGCTGCATACGTGAGAGGACACAATTCACTCGTGGCAAGTCCGCCCTGGAGACCTACCACTTGTTGGGGTTGCAGGCATATTCATATCCACGGCCATTCCGTGCCGACCTAGACCATCCTCTGAAATCATAGCCCTAAAACGTCTTTAGAACTACAATTGGGACAGACACGCAGTCCTGCGCCGATATGGGGGAACCAAACAGAGCAAACAAAGCATCCAAAACCCCAGGCAGTAAAAAAAAAAGAGCCAATGGACACCTATACCAGCACTTCAAATCAAACCGTGGCAGTGGAGATACATCCACAGACCAATCTAACTGGCGAACTTGAAGGAATATGACCGCCCGCTTCCCTCTCCAACTTTCCCACTGCGTACCTGGAATCCTGTAGTCTTCTGTCCTTGAAGGGTGGTTGCTCCAGTGACTCAATTCTTCTCTGCAGGATGCAAGTTTCTTGCATCCAGCAATGGTTGCCTTCCTTCTGCCTTGGTGGCCATGTTCCTTGCAGCTTTTGCCGATGCTCATGGCCTGGGAGATAGGAGCATCACTCCGACTGTATCTCTGAATTCAGTGGCATTCCACCGACCTCTAGCCCACCACATAGCATTGGTGATCCCTCCTCCAGTGTGCGTCAGTTCCATGCAATCACGGCAGCATCCGCTCTGTGCATCAAGTCCCTGCCTGCTGGCATTCACTTCAGCGCTCTCTCCCTGGTTGCTGCATGCATTGTTATTTGTAGTTTTCCACAATGAGAAGGCCCATCACATTGGTCTCATGAACGTACGTTTTGGAAGGCTACAACAAACACATTAGTTCCGGGCAGAGGACCTGTTTAATCATCACAATTATCAATTCCAATGTAGGCTGAAAACCTGGAATTTAAGGGAGATCTCATTTTATTCTGAGATGGAGAGTCTCTGTCCCCTAAGGGGGAGTTACTCCAGTGAGATCCCAGTTGCCCAAAACTCTAGGAAAGGTTTCGGGAGATCTCATTTTATTTTGAGATTGTGAGTCCCTTAACCCTAAGGGAAGTCACTCCAGTGAGATCCTGGTTGCCCAAACCTCTGGAACGGTTTTGCCTAGCGAGATCAACTCCCTAGTCTCAAAGAGGGTGGTTCCACCTTGGGGAGAAGGGACATATTCCCTGGATTCATCGCATGCCCTCCCCATTAAATTATAGCTCCTCTCTACTGGGGATGCCAGTTGGGTAAAATCTCCTTTTTCCCAAACCCACAAATGTTTTTGTACTGCCTCAGAACATTTCTCCCAGGATTACAAAGGGGAGTATTTGTCGGAAGGTTCTTCTCTATGGTCTCGTTGTAGGAGGTTGGAAAATGAGGGAAAGTCTGTCCCTATAATGTCTTTCTCAAGTAGCCCGGAAATGACTGCTACCTTTAGATCTGTGGGATCACCTCTAACCTCTAACATGAGGAGAACCTTTGGGTTGCCCTCAGTATCCCCACGAACGCATGTGATTTTGACCACCTCCTCCATTTCTAAGCTCTGGGGGTAATCCAGGTCCAATCAGATAGCCATCTGTTTACTTCACCCCAGGTGTATTGACTTGGACAGTCTCATAGCCCTGGAATTGATGGCTAGTGCAATCGCAGATCTCAGTCGCTTTGTTAGCCCTTTATTGGTTTTCTTACTCCTCTGGCCAGTCTTCTACCCCGACCCAACCTATTTCCATAGGTTCTTCAAAACAAAACCTATCGGGTCCTATTTCTAAGAGGGTTTTCCCTACCTCAACAAAAAGACTCAGGATGCTCTCAGGATATCCAATAAAGTAAAATGCCCACTGTCCTGTGTCTAAACATATTTCTGTCCCTTAGACTACTCTAGATTAACTAAGGAAAAACTGTGTGCATTCTTGATCCAGAAGGCGGCTTCTCTCCTTCTGGATGCCAACTCAAATGTTCAATTCTTGAAGAGAAAACACGAGTGGTTCTTTAACTTAAAAGTTCTTGATGATGGATGCTCTTCCAAACGCATCCGAAAGCACATAGGATTAGCAGGGAATTGCCTTTCCCCCTCTTCTCTTCCTCTGTTACTCTTTTTTCACAAAAACACAGTTCCCAAGTATGAGGAGTCTGTTTGCCTGTTTTTTCTCCAGTTCACAAATGTAACCTCAAGTCTGATTCACTATCCTGCCAGACTTGACTGTAGCTCTTAATGTTCCAGAAAATGTCCCTTCTTTTGGCATTGGGGCCTCAATCCTTTATCTTCACTTCTCACCTCTCTCTCTCTCTCTCTCTCTCTCTCTCCCTCTCTCTCTCTCTAGTGTTGTTCCCAGACCCCTTTGGGATGTCTCGGGATCTCCCCGACATGTTGTGTAGTTTCTCTCTCTTTTGGATGGGCCTCAGACCCCTCTATGCTGTTTCAGGACCTCTCCAACCTGCTGCGGGCCTCAGCCCCTGTGGTTGCGTGCTTCGTTGAATTGATGTGGGTCCTTGACCCCTGTGTGTTCTTGGGGGCTGCCCCAACTTTGTGTGGGTCCCAGACTCTGGTGTGCTGCTCTTGCAGGGCTTCCCTGACTTCATATGGGTCCCAGACCCATCTCTCAGGTTTATCACATGCCATACCCAGGCCTGGTTCACTAACCTTCCAGGTACTGTTTCTCAAATGTCAGTTTCTTGGATTTCCCAAAGTAATGGTATGAGCAAGATGGTGTTCTACAGCCTTTCCCAATTGCCTCCTTCATTCTTCGCTATCTCTATTACCCACTACAGTAACCCAGGTACCTTTTGTGGCATTACTGGCTTGCTCTGGGAATCTATGTGTTCACTGCGCCACCCGTAACTGCGCCAATGTAAATGTTGACACCAATTGCGGTGCGGTGCAGTGATCACATAGATCACTTTTTCCCGCAATCATCTAAACCACACACCCCACCCCACTTACCTTTACCGTGGCACACTTATGTGTGCACCACCGACTCCCTTGTGCCCCTCCGGCATCAGTTCCTTCCACTTACGTGGCGCAGTGCTGACACTCATGGGTCCTTTTTTCTTTTTTTTGGTTCTTTTTCCTGTCCCCCGCTTACCATAATGGTAACCGGAGGTCACCCCCGCAACACCTGACTCCCGTTACTGCGACTAAGGAGAGCAGGAGACACCCCCATATGCTCCGCTCTGCTTGGGCGCAGTAATGGTGTTTGGGATTTTTGAAGTGCGCAAAAGTGCAGTTTATGTACCGAGCGACATTGTAGAGTCACAGTATTGGTACAATTCCTGCTTGGGCGGCTTTGCAGAACTGCTTCCTCATGCTGCAGTCTTCAGCATACCTTTGAGTGTCCTTACAGTGTTCCCAGGTCTGGTCCCTCTGCGCTGCTGGGTCCGACCACGTGGTCCTACTCTCGGTTGCTGAAGGACATCCAATTCTCCAACCTGGATAACAGGGAACACTGCATGTGTTCGGCGAGGCTCTGTCAGCCGTTACTGTTCTCCACAGTGAGATCTGATCAAGTACACAGTCCATCTTCCCTTTTCATGTTTGTGTCTGACTCTAGATGACTGTAACGCGTATGTTGGTTCTGCTGTGGGCTTTTTCCTCCTTGCCTGATCTTCTTTGTGTCAGTAAAGTAGGTAAAGGTACTTCATCTGGGTAGCCCTCACTCTTCCTCATGGCAGTATGGTCTGTATGGATGTGAACTTCTACCATGCGTGAATACATAGGTGTGTGGGGGACCACAGAGGACAGAGTGGGGTGAGAGGAAAGAGGGGACAGAGATGGAGGGGGTTCATGTCACATTATCCCAAGGTAGTTATCACAGTTCCCATAGAGGGTTCCCCTCCCCATGAGATCCACCCGCTGAGTACCACCCCCAGTGGGAATATCAGGTAGTCGCCTCACCTTCCTGGCCTCATGGGAAGAGGTTCCCCCTATGGGAGCATTGACAATACCCTGGGATTCGTTACAGAGCCTACTTCGCCCAGCCTCTTCCTCAGACATTCTACTGGGTTTGTGAGTTATATTATGTTATGTTAACCAAATTTATTAAAGCGCACATACGCCCGGAGGCATCATGGCGCTGAAGGCATGAAGAGGATTTTAGTGATATGACTAATTCTGAAATAGCATCATTTTCAATTGCTGAAGAAAGGCGAAGTGGTCGGTAGTTCCCCTCAGAGCTAGAGGAAGGTCATTCCAGGCTTTGGCAGCCACTGAAAAAGCGTGCCCCGCTTGTCCGGATAGCCTGAATCGAT
Organism: Ambystoma mexicanum; assembly: GCF_040938575.1. Classification (NCBI taxonomy): domain Eukaryota; kingdom Metazoa; phylum Chordata; class Amphibia; order Caudata; family Ambystomatidae; genus Ambystoma; species Ambystoma mexicanum. Next base: position 1,053,541,400 of record NC_090936.1, on the reverse strand, counting down.
GAACCGCTACCAGAAAAGCCGACTGGGATTGGAAAGAATGAGTGGGCATGTAGTGGACAAATTTAGCTTGCAGATATTCCGCTCCCATGCCGTAAAAGGCCCGATGTACCATGCACATGGGCTTAAACATGATCCGATCAGCAACAGGGAACCAATGCAGTTGCCTCAACATTGGAGACATATGAGCTCTGAAGGGGGGTGGGGGGAATGGATCTGGCCATGGCATTCTGGAGTAAGTGTAACCGCCTGATCAGGTAGCTGGGCTGCACCAGATAAAGTGAGTTACAGTAATCCAGCACAGTTAGGACCAGAGCTGCAACCACAGGGGCCTGATATGCTGTGGGACAATGCATTGTCAACCCCTGGAGGCCGATATACCAGCAGAACTGTTAGAGTAAAACTCTATGTGACAAAAATACGAATCAAGATGCATTCCATTTTTAAGGGGAGTGGGATAGATTAGGGGTCTTCAAGGAATCTCCTCCCTAGATTGTGGAATTAGGGGAGGGGGACACTCTCGGGCTTCGCCTGGTTAAGAAAATCATTTTTCCTTGAAGGTTTAAGGTCTCTCCCAGGTTCCAGAGGCCTCATAAATGTAAAGGCCTCTGAATGGGGGGACCGATCGGAATTGCTGTTTTCAAACACCCTCTTTTCCAGTGTTCCCTTCTCTTCTGTTGGGTTCTCACTCACTTCACTGGTATGCTCGTTTCACCTTCTCATTTGAGATCTTGGCTCTATCCCTTGTTTTCTGTGACTCCCTTTCTGGATGTTTAATATTAGCTGCCCTTCCTCGGGTCAGTGGCTGGTTTCCTGAGGAGAAACCGCTTGCCACTTTTGATTCAACTGTTTATATTTCATTGAATCACTATGTTCTTCTGGTATCTTTAAATTGGTGTCGGGCTAACTAGTCCTTTTTGACAGCCTGTTCCTGGGTCTTATGTGTTCCTCTGTGAGGTTTTGGCAAGAGACCTTTGCTGCAGTCCCCTTTTGGTTTTGATTTAGAGTTCGTTCTTTTTGGTATCTGTTTTGGATGTCAAGTGATTTATTCTCAGGTTGATATCTGGTGATCCCTCCTGGGTCAATCAACGTACTCTCCCCAGTTACCTTAGTGTGTTCAAATGTCTCTGTGATAGTTTGCAGCTGTCCATGACTTGTATCTCCTTTGGACCCACTAGTCCTTCCTTTATCCTTCTACTTGGGTACTCAGTTTGGCGTTCAAGTTTCTAAAATAATTCATAAATGTGTCGCTTTTCCAGACTTGTTTGAGTTTCGTTCTCTTTCGTTTTGAACTTTGTTTTGTTTAAACAAGTTTTCTCCTTCTTCAGGTATCTCAGTAATTGCCTCTAGCACGTTACTGCATCTGAAATGAAAGTAGTTGTTGGTCCCCTTTCGGTGCTGTGGAATACAACTGCCAACTTCCCTCACCAACTTTCCCACTGCGTACCTCGGATCACGCGGTCTTCTCTCCTTGGAGTGACGGTCGCTCCATTTTCTCTGTGGGGTGAAGTTTTCTTGCATTTGGAAATGCAGCCTTGCTTCTGCCTTGGCAGTCTTGTTCCTTGCAGCTTCTGCTGGTGTTCTAGGTCTGATAGCTAGGAGCCTCATGCCCCTGGCATCTTCGGATTCCACTGCATTCTGTGGGCTTCTAGACAACCGCGTATCATTGGTGGTCCCACCTCCAGTGTACATCGTCTGATGAATCTGATGGTGTCATCACTCCTTTCCCGGCGGTGACCTCTCCCCATGTGTCCAGAGGATGGTAGCTGCTACCTGACCCTAGAGACGGCTATATGAGGGAGGATCACATGGGGAGGCAACCTCGAGGGGAGTAGCAGGGCACCATCAGAGAAGACATGGTATTCCCCTTCCTCTCTTGAGAACACCCCATTCATACCCAATGCCTTAATGGTATGTTGTTCCACCTCCCATCATTCCTCTTGGAAAAATACTGAAGACCTAACAAAATCTGACCTACCCTCCACAACCCATGACAATATCCCCTCCCACTCTGCATACAAGTTATTCAAAACTAACTTGCACTTGAAGATTTCTGAGAACACTCATCCAGACTTTACATGTAAAACATCAACAATGGACTTCTATTCCCATAACTGCAAGAATACTGGGACGAGGAAGATGAGCTGAGTGATGCACAGCAGAAAAGCCCAAGAACACAATTTGCGCTGTAGTTGTTGGGAGTGTGACATTTTAGCTGGGAGATTTAAACCTCAACAGCAGCTGACTGCGCAGAGCTGCTGGAGAGAGAAAGCTGCTTCTCTCAGTGAGGGCTGGGAGACTGTGCGGCTGTCCGTCTCAGAAGGGGCAAAAAGGAAAGTTGTCCATGAGAGAAGGTACGCTGCAAGAGTGCCAGAAGCCAGAACAGGGCTTCAGGGCATCTGCAGGGATGCAGCTGCAGTGTTTTCCTGCCCAGAGCCTAACACAAAGCAGACAGGCCCAGTAGGAACCGCAGAACACAGAGAAGCTGAGGAATGAAGGCGGAGGTTTTACTGAAAGGGAAACCAAACAAAAAGTAAGACACTTTCACAAATGTCAATGTGTACAATATACATTTAGGAAAAGCCCTGGATAGATAGTGTACCAGGCAGATACAGGGTTAGATAAAGCTGACCCAAGAAGATATTATGTTGGAAAGTGTGTGCGTAACCCACATGGAGAGATGCTCTAGCAGGAGAGTATACCACTAAATGTACAAGTGTCTTTAAGAAAGCACTAGCAGGGAAATACACCAGGCAAACACAAATTGAACAGTGCATAAGAAATACATTGCCACAAAAGGGGTCCTGTGAAGTATATATTAGAACTATCCAAAGGCTGTGTAAAACCAGAGAGAAGAGTATTGAAAACCTGGCAGGGCACTAAACCAGGTAACCTAACAAGTTAAAGATAAAGAACCAAGATGTTTTGTGCATCAGCTGTGTTGTGAAGGAAGAACAACTCAAGAAACTGATATCTTTGAATATACAACAGAGGGAAGAGAAATCCAGGGGACGGGCATCACCCTCTGGAACAGGAAACTCTTCTCTTTTGGAACTTTTGCGTTGGAGCTATGTATTTTTCCTTTTGAGCATTTATCAAACACTCAAGGCCAAAGACATTACCCTTTTCAGCTTAGAGTGTGAGGGCCAGAATCGCACTTTGGACACGGGACCCTTTTGTTTTGGACATTCAGATATCGACAGACCCTTTGTTCTGATTTTAGGTAGGGAAATACCTCTACTGCAGGGACAGTGAGGAAATTCCCCACCACCTTTTATTTTAATAAAGGTCTTTGACCAAAACCATGAATCCCTTGTATCTGAGTCTCATTCCTGGCTCCTCACAGTCGGTTCCGCGCAATGGTGGCAGCGTCAGCTCTGCGCGTTGTCTCTGCTTGGTGGCATTCACTTGTTGCTGCTTGCGTTAGTTATTTGTAATTTTCAACAATGAGTATCACCATCCCATTGGCCCCGAGAAGTACATTTTTGTGAGGGTGCACATTAGTTCCGGGCAAAGGTCCCGTTCAGTCAAAAAATGATCAATTGCTATGTAGGTTGAAAACATAAGGGAGATATTATTGTCTTCTGAGATAGGGACTCCCAGTGAGATCTCGCTTGCCCAAACCCCTAGCGAGGGTGTTGCATAGTTGGCTCACCTCCCCAGTCTCAAAGGGAGTGGTTCCCCCTTGGAGAGAAGAGCCAAATTCCCTGGATTTGTCACAAGACAGAGAGAGCACAGTGGGTAGGCAAGCAAATGAGAGATACTTTGACTACAGCAGCCCAGCCTAAGAGTGAGGAAGACATTAGCAGTGGCAGATTGTCCCAGTGGAGTAAGCAACCAAAGGGCCTCATTACAACCCAGGCGGTAAATTCCCTACTTTACCACCATGGTGTAAGCTCTGTTTACACCATGGTGGATGGCGGATTTACCGCCCCATTCCAAGGTGAGTGGCGCGGTAAATCCCCATTCCCCATATACCCTTCCCCATTCCCATTTTTGTCCCATAGGGCATAATGGGAGTGGGGAAGGCGCTAATTACGGCACGCCGACGGCGCCGTTAAACCCTTAACGCCTGGGTTGTAATGAGGCCCAAAAACAACAGACTGTGTTACTTAGAGAAGGATTGCACATGGACTGGCTACCTGGGTCTAAGAGTGTGAGGGTCAGAAAACTTCTAGGACAACAGCCATGTCTGAAAGTCCCGAGAGATAAACGTGCTAGCTGGTAGCAGCTTTACTGGATCTGTGGGAATGGTAAGTTCACCAAATAATATAAAACATTCATGCCCAGTAGTCATGGCACTTTTTTCCATGGTCTCAGTAGTCAGGAAGCAAACAGCTCCTCATCTGGCAACTCCCTAGGACATGAAGGGACAGATATTTTAAGCCTGCATGAGAACCAGGGGCAATGTAGAGAGGTAGATGTATACATCATTTATAGAGCTCAACTCTTACCTCTCTCCTATTGGAAGAAAAGAAAGAAAGCACTGTGTTTGACACCTGGTATCATCCCAATACCACATCGAAGGTATGAGAGATGTTATGTGCTCAGACAACCGTATCAAATGTACCCTCAAAATAGTGCAGTAGACATGAGCCTGCAGACACCACTGGATATAGAAGCATTATAAGTAAAGCCGGACAGAAGAAAAGTTACACTACTAAAGAGTGAAGATATGTGAACACTAAACCTGATGTATCGACATCAAAAGAATGAAGATGTAATTGAAGCAACAAATTAAACATATGCAAATGAAAAGGAAAAGCATATACACTAAGAAGATAAGTGATAAGAGATGTAATTGATGTATATATGCAGAGGTGCAAGGTAGATAAGAACACTTAGAAGCTTGCTAAAGTAAGAAATAGAATGTGAGTAAAACAGCCATGTTGGGAAAATGGATGTCGGCATCGTATAATAGTAAGCGAGAAGCCTTGAGAAAGAGAAAGCAAGGCTGCATTGCTGACATGCACAGGAATACAGATTCGTGCAAGAATAACGGATATTTGGTTGGCTCAGAATCAAGGATGCCAAATCAAGAAGCAACTTCAAGGCTTGAAAGGAGTCAAAGAGGATAAGCCATGTATGTAGGACATATTTCTCTTAGATTAAGTAAAGGAGTGAACAGTTGAGAGTGTCAAGTTTTAGTCAATTAAAGATGTAGAAAGTACATGCAGTATTGAGCAACCAAGTCTTCAGAGCTCAAGGAGAGAAATAACATCCAATGTAATTGAATCAAATAGCATTAAATAGAAGGACGGAATGGACAAAATCATGGTCTCCTCACACATGGTATGGGACCAGAAAACAAGGCCTATTCATAAAGTTCCAGAGGAAGATAGCCATGTACATTCACTCCCTTTAAAGTTCTGAGGAAGAGAACAGTCAGCAAGATCAACTACAAAGAACAAGCCTTGGCTTTGGGGCCTAACGGATGACAGATGGTAGGCTAATTAGCTAAGAAATGCAGCTGTCTGACGTTGTTCCCTTGCATCTGAGTTGTGTTGTTTTCGTGCTGCTAATGAGACAAATGTCCAAGGTTGGTAAGAGAGTGCCAACCAATCATGAGGGTCTATGTAATGGTGGAGCATACATTGCTGCACAGGACTATCCGCTGCTGTTATTACATTATTATCTGTATTTTACGTATGATACGTAGTTAAAGGTAGTTCAACGTGTGCCTACCAGATAAGGAGCATCCAAAGATGATACTAGCATTCATACAAACTATATTTATATGTTTCCCTTATCCAATTTCTCCACCCAGTAGGTTTTTACTGTTAGCCTCATAGGATGACATCATAGCTGACGTATGTTGAGGTATAAAACCTTTTGTTTAACTGAAATGCATTGAGAGTGTGTGAGCTACAACTTGTTCGCCAAGTTTCCCTACTTTATTGAACTGATAATAAAGTAGTATTTTGGCATATTCCTTGAGTCTGTCTGTTTATTTGGGCATGAGATCCTTTATTGTGGTAATTCCATGTGGCACTTGGAATGCTCCAGGTGCTATTGCACATTTGGTAACAGGGGATGGCTCAGATCCAGACTCTCAGATTTTTACAACTTCGACCATCAGCCAGAAGATTGTGGAGTTTTCTGTGGAGAGCGGAAGAATCACGCGTGTAAATCGAGATGGTCGGCAGGTGCCTCTTTGAAGAAATTCCTGTCCAGTCTACCCGGGTGCCCCGCGGGCTGAAGGCGAAGTGGTCGATTCAGGAAGAGTCGATACCAAAAGGCTCGAACTGTGCAACGGACGTAAGTAGAACATCAAAAGTAGCTAATAAAAGGGGAGGGATTGTATTGCATGTGTAGGTATATATAGTGGGGAAACATAACAGGATTTGTTTAAGAGAGAAATAATACCTCGATACCTATTCTCAAGAGGATAGAAAAACATGCATCACACTCCAAAATGGGGTATTAAGAGAGAGGATTCCTGCGTCAAGGCCAAAAAAGGATGCGTTTCACACTCCAAAATGGGGTAAATGGAGATGAGCCACTTTTACTAGAGAGTAAAAAAGATTATCATAGAAATTTTTGGGCACATTTTTTGTTTGAAGTTATGAATATGTCAGTGTAAGAATTTGATTTGTTTAAAAAAAAGACACATGTTTTTATTAGTTGTGATAATTTATGTTGTAGACTGAAAATATAGAATGGTAGTAATAATTTGACTGTTTACCAGACCCTAAAAACAAGCGATTGGCGACAATCATGGAAAGGTAACAGTTGAGGAAAGAAATATAGAAAAATAAGATTCTTAGATTGTCTATATCAAAAGAGCTGGACAGTGAGAATCGATAGAACTGTAACAAAGAAGCAAAAAGAATATTATTGTGTAGGCTTGAAAATTGTGTGAAGAATTATTTTTGAAAAATGAGCCGTGATTGGTGATGCTTTCCAGTATATGAAGTATTGTGGAAAGAAGTGAAGAATAACTTTGATATAATACTAATTAATTAAAGTAATGCCAGAATAAAAGGTCCGTTAAGTATTGACAGTTAAAAATGGCTTGTCATCATGAAGGACACTCCTCTTCTACACTTGTGCAAAACATTACCGAGGTACACACCTAAGATTAGGAAATATCATGGTGACTGGGTAAGAGGCATGGCTGACAAAATGTTCATGCCTTGGCCTCAAGAGGGTTCCCTATCAAGAACAGGATTGCAACATATGACAACATACGTACATGCTGGTTATACAGAGAAAAAGTTACAAAAAGGTTAGCCACTTTGGAGCTATGGAAAATGTATCAGAGCAAGAAAGAAGAGGAGTGGATGCTTAATCAGTATGAGGGGGAGGTCATAACACCCACAGGTCCACTTTCTCCTTCTGAAGACAAGAGTATAACCACTGAGAAACAGAGAGACTATCCTCTAAAGGACTTAAAAGCAGCAGTGGGGTATATTCATCCAATATATACACCCCCCACTGTAGTGAAGATAGTACAGAATAAAATAAGATTAAAGAACGTGAATACATGTCTGGACATAGTAAACATGAGGAGCATAATGAGAGAAGAAATAGACTGATAGAGATAGAAGAAGAGACTAAGAAACAAAAAGGAGGAAAAGATAAAGTCAGCGAAGTGATAATTGTACAGAATGGATGAAAAGACAATTATTACTCAAATTAGACGGAAAAAATATCAATGATGTTAAAGAAAGGAAAAAGAGAGAAATGAATGAAAACATACAAAGATGAGAAGAAAAAGAAGCAGAAGCACAAGAAAAAGCAAAGAAGATATGAAGAGCAGAAAAAGAAAAGATGAAAAAGAAAGAAGAAAGACTCAAAGTAAAAAGGTTGCAGAGAAGATGAGAAAATGAAGCGAGAGATGAGAAGACGGAAAGAGAAAGAACAAAAATGAGAAGAAGCGGAGAACAAAGAAATTAAATAGATCACATCATTAATAGATGTGTAATACCAGTTGAAGAACGAGAACGATGGGAAGAAGAGAGAAGGTTGCAAGAGCCCCACAGGGAGCTGCACGAGATGCACACAGCACCAACATGAGCTGATGAGCATGAGGCAGAAGATATAGAAAAAAGAATTGAAAAATTATATAGGCAGATGAGAAAAAAAGATGGTTATAAGACCAGAGAATGTATCGAAGGATCTCCACTGCGAGAAAAAAGAGATGGAGCAGATGGCGTAATGATGGGGAGGCATATAACACTGTCCCTAAGCAGACTAGACCTTGATGACGAGAAAAGAAATAACAGACATACCAGTTGAAGTATAGTGACGTCAGACGAAGAAAGCAAAGAAAATGAGAGAGCACAAGGAGAGAGTGCATGTTGTACATCAAAAGACACAACCATAGAAAGAGAAGTAAAATGGTCTGATTTAGGAGAACCAGAAAGATAAACAACAGAACCTGTATCATATCCTGAACTACCACAAGGACGGTCACATAGTGTAAGAAAAAAGTCCCTGCCTTATGTAAGTAGCTTGAGATTATTGCCAGAACGATGATGAGTGGCTAAAACTAGCCCCACCTGGAAGACAAGAAGCATGGGTGGATACGTTTGTAGAACAAAATTTACACAATTCCTGTTATTAGAGAAAGGAGAAGGAAGACACCAATATATACCATGGCCACATGGATAAAGATAATTTAAAATGCAAACTACCTAGTTTAACTTCAGGAGCGGGTAAATTAATTTATGAGTTAAAAAGAATGACAGCAAAAATGACATTAGCAGTGAGTGATGTAAAAAGCTAGCAGCTATTCTAGGAATGAGAGCTGATGACATTTGGAGACAAGGGAAATATGCAAGTGTAACAGCACAAAACATGACACATGATGGAGTGCCATTTAATAATTGTAGAGCAGAGTACAGTATCCTGATATGTCAGATATGGGTGCAATTATGACACAGAAAACAGGTGAGAATGCGGATCCTGTTGCTTATATTCAGGAGATTCAAGAACATTGGCATTTTTAAATGAGAGAACCATAGAATAACACTCTAGCAATATTTTATCATATTGGATGTCAAATAATGCCAAAGCCAGTGCAAAGGGAGATGAAAAAACAGATAGAGATGAAAGCAAAGGCATGGCCAGAAAAACAGTTGACCATTGTACATGATTGACGATTCTTACAAGAGAAGAATAAGAAAAAACAGAGAATAAGAAGCTTGAGGAAGCAAAGTTAGTTCAGAAAAAGTTGTCGAAATTTGCCATAGAAGGAGCAGTACTGATAAGCGGCAAAGGAGTGGTCACACAAGAGTTGCTGCCTGCACATTCAATCAATGTAGAGTATACCATAGATCAGAGAAAATATAATTTTCGGCCACTTGGTAGAGAAAATGGATTTAGAGGATGTGGACGTGGATTTCAAAACCTTCAAGAGGAGGGAGGGGAGAATTGGATGGAGGACAGCTGCAACAGTGCTGGAATTGTGAAAGAACAGAACATATTGCCCGAGCATGTAGAAGTAGGTGAGACATGTAGCAGAACTGGCACAATCCACGAGGAGAGACAGGTTAGTTTCCACAATACAGTACAGGGCGGCACACCAATCTTGAATGGCAGTTAGGCAATCAGAGATGAGAGAGGGAGAGGAGGTGGCAGAGGGCAGCCTGAAAATGAGTTGAGTGTCATCAGCGTAGCACTGGAAATTTGAGCAGAAAGTGGCAATGCAGTGGGCGAGAGTTGCCAGGTATTGGTTGAAAAGCCAGTGCAAGAGGTTAGACCCCAGGGGAACACCACAGGTAGAGATGAAGATAGATGAAAAAAAGGACACAAGTTGGACATGGAAGGGTCGATATGAGAAGAAAGAGGTCAGCCAGGCCAGAGCCTGATCAGTGATACCTAGGTTTTCATGGAGACGGTTCAGCAGGATGGTATGGTTGACTGTGTCAAAGGCAGAAGAGAGATCGAGGAGGATGAGGACTGAGGGAATGTTAGAGTCAAGGTTGGAAAGCAGATCTTCATGGATGTTCAGGAGAGCAGTTTCCGTGCTTCTGGCAGCTCTGAAGCCAGAGTGGTGGTCATGGAGACAGTCAACAGAATTGGAATGAAGGTTAAGCTGAGAGATGGCCAACCTTTCCAGGAGTTTGCCCAGAAAGGGAGTAATGGAAATTGGGCGATAGTTAGCTGGACAAGAAGGATCAGCTGTGGGTTTCTTGAGAAGAGAATGCACAAAGGAGTGCTTCAGAGGGGAGGGGAAGGATCCCGAGGCAAAGGAGTGGTTGCAAAAATCAGCAAGGGCCGGAGCGAGGGTGTCAATGTGGTCCTTGATGGTTTTACAGGAACAGGGATGAACCTGTTTTGACGAGGCTTTCATAGAGCGTACTTGTCTAGCGACCTCGTCAGGGGAGAAAAGAGGAAAGGATGAGAAGTATGGTGGGGTGGCTAAAGGAGGGTCAGCAAGCACAGATGGAGAGGGGAGAGGAGGGGTGTGGGTGGAGAGAGTGGACAGGATGTCCTGGGTTTTTTAAATGAAGTGAGAGGCAAGGGCATTGCAAAGAGCCAGGGAGGCAACAGGAGGGGTAGAGACTGCAGCAGGGTTGGCCAGCTCCTTGCAGATTGTAAAGAGTTCGGCCGAATTGTTAGATGCTGCAGAGACACGAGCTTGAATGTGGACTCTCTTCTTGGTGAGGACAGAGAGTCGGTATTGCCGCTGTAGCAGGCTACAGGCCAGTTTGTCAGAGGATGAACAGGAAGTACTCCATTTCCTCTCAGCCGCCCTACACGTACATTTAAGTGTAGCTAGGTCAGAGTCACACCCGGAATTGCACTTGGCTTTGGACTTCAAACGGATCCTCATGACAGGGGCAAGAGCATCAAGCGTATCAGAAATTGAAGAGTAGAGCAGAAACAGGGCTGTGTCAGGATGTGAGACAGCCAAAGGTGGAGATGACGAAGAAAGAACACAGAGAACAGAAATAGCTCTAGATGAAGGATACAGATCAACAAACTTGACAGAGGAAAAATTGTTCAGAGATGTGAATTCAGATGATGAACTAGTATTTTACTGTGGAAATGAAAGACTGGAGACAAGGCAAGTGCTGCAATAATCTTTATTATTGCCGTATGGTTGATCAGGAAAGAGTCAAAAACTGAAAGGTGTAGTAAACCAATAATAAACTGAAAGTTCTGGCGGTTGCTTCACCGTGGGGTTTTCCTTCCCCAATTGCCCTTGGGATAAGGCTGTGGTCCTCTAAGTCGAGTTATCTGGATAGGCCCACCACTCGGGGTTGCCTGCGTGCTCCTTCTCGGTGTCCTGTGAATATAACAGACAGCGTTGTTTAGAAAAGGCGGGCGTTTATATACTTCACAGGTTTCAAAACCCCACCAATGAGCAGACGTCTTGCCTAGCTCGTCTGTTATTGGTTGGGAAGGTTTGGTCCCGCCTCCCTTAAAACCGGGTTTCCCTGCCGTCAATTTCGCCTGCCCCTGCAGCATGGGGACTATTCCTGAAGCGTTTCCATCAGCGCAATCCATGCGGCGCCGGGACTTGGGGACATAGGGGTGGTCCCTGATGTCGGGGTTCTTACTCCGTAAAAACAAAGAGGTGATGGCTGGAAGGTTTAGACTGAATCTTAACCACTGGCATTGCTCGGGGCAACCCTCCAGACCATCGTTCTTCGCCTGCCAAGCCATTACAGAAGGGGAAATACCATATGCAAATCAGGCTTGGCCCCACCCCAAAAGGGGCAGTCCAGCCCAAAATGCTAGGTCACATCCCTTCTGCACGAGACCACAAGCATCCCCAAACATGTTTCACCCTTGTTGGGGCTCATCAATGAGGAGTAGCTTGGGTCTCTAGGCCCAGCAGGCACGGGACCCACGACTGGGCACCCACGACTGGGCATACCCGCCCCACTCAGGGTGACAAAGTAAAAACAAAGAGGTGATGGCTGGAAGGTTTAGACTGAATCTTAACCACTGGCATTGCTCGGGGCAACCCTCCAGACCATCGTTCTTCGCCTGCCAAGCCATTACAGAAGGGGAAAGACCATATGAAATTCAGGCTTGGCCCCACCCCAAAAGGGGCAGTCCAGCCCAAAATGCTGGCCTAGCAGTTCGGGCTGGGCTGCTACCTTCGGTGGCGGCAGCTGCTGACTGATTTGCACATGGCTGGTCCCCTTTTGCAATGGCGCAGACGGGCTAAAAAACGGTGGTGTGGAAGGTTGCCCAGAGCAATTGCCAGTGGTTTAGATTCATTCGAAACGTTCCACCCATCACTTTTGTGGTCAGTTTGTTTCTCCTTGTGAGAGAGGGTATGCCCAGACGTGTGTCCCTTGCTCGCTGCGCCACAGGGAACCAGGCTGCACCTCACTGAGGAGGTCCAACAAGGCCGAAACATGTCTGGGGTTGCTTGGTTTTCTGTGCAGAGGGGACCTGGCCTAGCAGTTCGGGCTGGGCTGCTACCTTCGGTGGCGGCAGCTGCTGACTGATTTGCACATGGCTGGTCCCCTTTTGCAATGGCGCAGACGGGCTAAAATACGGTGGTGTGGAAGGTTGCCCAGAGCAATTGACAGTGGTTTAGATTCATTCGAAACCTTCCACCCATCACTTTTGTGGTCAGTTTGTTTCTCCTTGTGAGAGAGGGTATGCCCAGACGTGGGTCCGTTGCTCGCTGCGCCACAGGGAACCAGGCTGCACCTCACTGAGGAGGTCCAACAAGGCCGAAACATGTCTGGGGTTGCTTGGTTTTCTGTGCAGAGGGGACCTGGCCTAGCAGTTCGGGCTGGGCTGCTACCTTCGGTGGCGGCAGCTGCTGACTGATTTGCACATGGCTGGTCCCCTTTTGCAATGGCGCAGACGGGCTAAAAAACGGTGGTGTGGAAGGTTGCCCAGAGCAATTGCCAGTGGTTTAGATTCATTCGAAACCTTCCACCCATCACTTTTGTGGTCAGTTTGTTTCTCCCTGTGAGAGAGGGTATGCCCAGACGTGGGTCCCTTGCTCGCTAAGCCACAGGGAACCAGGCTGCACCTCACTGAGGAGGTCCAACAAGGCCGAAACATGTCTGGGGTTGCTTGGTTTTCTGTGCAGAGGGGACCTGGCCTAGCAGTTCGGGCTGGGCTGCTACCTTCGGCGGTGGCAGCTGCTGACTGATTTGCACATGGCTGGTCCCCTTTTGCAATAGCGCAGACGGGCTAAAAAACGGTGGTGTGGAAGGTTGCCCAGAGCAATTGCCAGTGGTTTAGATTCATTCGAAACCTTCCACCCATCACTTTTGTGGTCAGTTTGTTTCTCTTTGTGAGAGAGGGTATGCCCAGACGTGGGTCCCTTGCTCGCTGCGCCACAGGGAACCAGGCTGCACCTCACTGAGGAGGTCCAACAAGGCCGAAACATGTCTGGGGTTGCTTGGTTTTCTGTGCAGAGGGGACCTGGCCTAGCAGTTCGGGCTGGGCTGCTACCTTCAGTGGCGGCAGCTGCTGACTGATTTGCACATGGCTGGTCCCCTTTTGCAATGGCGCAGACGGGCTAAGAAATGGTGGTGTGGAAGGTTGCCCAGAGCAATTGCCAGTGGTTTAGATTCATTCGAAACCTTCCACCCATCACTTTTGGGGGGGGTTCTTACTCCTCCTCGGCCACGGGCCGCCGTGGACTGCTTCCTTACAAGGTTCCTGCCCCCTTCCCAGTCCGGGTCGGCGACTCCAGTAAGGTGGGTAGCTAACCCCGCCGTAGCGTTCTGCTGTGGCGGCTCCGCTCCCGTCAGGCTCGCCGTGTTCGTCCGATGTGTGCGAATTGGCGGCCTTTCCCAAGTCCGCTGCCGGCACCTCTTCACACATACTCACCCCGGGATCTGGCCGATCGGGCCAGTGAGAGCACCTGGACAGGTAGTCCGCCACCAGCTGAAATCTGCCTGGTCTATGCAGAGTCAGAAAGTCAAAGGGTTGTAGGGAGAGGAACCAGCGGAGAACCCTCTGGTTGGTATCTTTGTGTCGGGCAAGCCATTGCAGAGGTGCATGGTCCGAGAACAACGTGAACCGACGACCAACCAGATAGTACTTGAGTGATTCAATCGCCCATTTGATGGCCAGGCATTCCTTTTCAATCGTGGAGTAGGACGACTCATGTGGCTGCAACTTTTGGCTGATGAAGCATATGAGCCGCAGTTCCGATTCTTGTTCCTGCGACAGGACGGCGCCCAAGCCTTGGTCCGAGGCATCAGTCTGGAGAAAGAACTGCCTCTGAAAGTCGGGACAACATAATACCGGATCAGATGTGATCCTTCCCGTTAGAAGGTCTATGGCCCTTAGGGCGGCTTCATTATTGGTCAGGTTTGGGTTCCCTTTGAGTCTCAGCGCATCGGTGAGTGGCGCGGCTATGGAAGAAAAATTAGCAATAAACCTCCTATAATAACCAACGAGCCCCAGAAAAGCCCGTATTTGTTTCCTGTTCACAGGTGTTGGGATGCGATGAATGGCCTCAGTTTTGGACATCTGTGGTTTCAGCATTCCACCCCCCACCACGTGTCCGAGGTACTTGGTTTCGTGAGTTCCCATCGTGGTCTTACTGGGATTGATGTGAAGGCCTGCCTTATTTAGGTCGGCTACAACCATTTCCAAGTGGTTCTGATGATCCTCCCAGGTCTTGCTCTATATTACGATATCGTCAAGGTAGGCCACTGCATATCCCTCATGCGATCTTAGGATGATGTCCATAAGTCTTTGGAAGGTGGCAGGTGCCCCATGTAGGCCAAAAGGAAGAACCTTAAACTGATACAGTCCCCTCGGTGTGGAAAAGGCGTTTTTTTCTTTATCCTGGGGTCGCAAAGGGATCTGCCAGTATCCCTTTGTTAGGTCTAGAGTACTCAGATACCGGGCAGCGCCGAGTCCCTCTAACAACTCGTCCATCCATGGCATTGGATATGCTTCGTAACTAGACACGCTGTTCAGCTGCCTGTAGTCCATGCAGAAGCGGATTGAACCATCTGGTTTAGGGTCCAGAATGATGGGCGATGACCAAGCGCTGAGTGAAGGCTCAATGACGTCTAGGCGTAACATTTCATCCACCTCAGTGTTTATGATTTGTCTCCGGGCTTTGGGTATCCGATAGGGTCTGAGCCGTACCACCTGTCCGGACTCTGTTTTTATCTCATGTTCAAGTATTTTGGTCCTCCCTGGTAAGGTGTAAAAGGCTTCTCTGTAGGGTAGTAGCCTATACATTAACTCCGTTCTCATGATTGGCGATAGGGCGTTCCCCCACTGGACGTGGTCCAGGGAACCGGGGTCCGGGTTCGCGGTTTCCAACGTTTCTATGTCGCCGATGGTGTCTAGTGCTGATACTAGGGGTTCATTCCACTCCTTTAACAAGTTGATGTGGTATATTTGGTCCGGGTTGGTTGGGTCGGTGCACCCTATAGGTCACAGGACTGAGAACATCTGTGATCTTATACGGGCCTCTCCATCTGGCCAATAATTTGTTGGCGCTGATAGGTAAGAGTACGAGTACCTGGTCTCCTGGGCTGAAACACCTCATTCTCCCCTTATTATAGTTTTTCTCTTGTATGTTCTGGGCATGAGAGAGGTTGGCTTCCGCCAAAGCACGCAGTGCGCTTAAATGTTCCTTCAGTTCCTCGGTATATTCGGTTAGGGTCATTTCTTCGGAGGCCTCCCATTCTTCCTTAACCAGGTCTAGGATTGTTCGGGGTTGTCTCCCGAACAGGAGCTCAAAGGGGGAAAACCCAGTGGAGGACTGGGGCATGTCTCTGAGGACCATCAGAACAAGAGGTATCGCCCTATCCCAATTCTGGGCATCTGGTCCTGTCACCCTTCTCAACATTTTCTTTATCGTTTTATTATATCTTTCAACTAAGCTGTCGGTTTGGGGATGATACACGGATGTTCTTAGCTGCTTGATGTGAAGGCGTTCACACACCTGTCGTAGTGAAGCCGACATGAAATTCGTCCCTTGGTCAGTGATGATTTCTGAGGGTAAGCCAACTCGGGCAAAGAAGGGTATGAGTTGATCACATAGTTGTCTGGCTGACGTCCCCTTAAGGGGAAATGCTTCAGGATAGCGTGTAGCGTAGTCGACTACGACCAGCATGTATTTATACCCTCTACTGGCTGGATCCAATGGACTGACAATATCCATGCCGATCCTCTGGAATGGTACTGTAATAAGGGGCATCTTTTGTAGAGGAGCTTTAGCTGGTTTTGCTCCACTCGTTAGTTGACTGGTAGGGCATCTTTTGCAAAACTGGGCCACCTCACCATAGATTCCCGGCCAATAAAACCGTTTGAGTATATTTTGCTGTGTTTTCAGCGAAGCCATGTGGCCTCCACAAGGATGGTTGTGGGCTAATTGCAGTACTATTGTGCGTTGCTTTCTTGGTAAAACGAACTGTTCCTTAACAGTCCCATCATCTGCCTTATATCTTCGGTACAGTAGACCTTGATGAAGCACAAATCCTGGTCCCCTGGAAAGATCTGGATCCCCTTCTTGTCTAGCCCTCTCTCGGGCTACCTTGAGGGTGTTGTCTGTTAGGGTTTCTGCCCTAATGCTATCCTCATTATCCTCTAATTTCCAGTCGATGGCTCTAGTCATATAACAAGCCTGACACCAGTCCATACGGCTTTGTCTCTTTTTATTGATGAGGGTTCCTGGACCAGACATGCCCCTTCCGTGTTCCGGCTCGGGACCTACTTCCCTTCTCCCCTCCTTCGTCATCAGTGCCTGGTCAAAGTTAGGTAAATCAGTCCCTATGACTACTGGGGCAGGCAGAAAATGTAGGACGGCAGCCCTCAAGTGTGACAATTCCCTGTTTATTTCAATAGCCACATTTTTAATCGGATAATGTTTTATATCTCCATGTATACATTTAATAGGTACAGATACGTTAAGTAAGTTGGGTTTGCTACTTACAGTAGGTGATATGGCAGTTTGCCGGCTGCCGCTGTCAAGTAAACCACGTGTGGGTCTGCCGTCGACTCGTATGTCCACGATGTAAGGACTCAGTACACTTTCTTCTTGTAGCGCATGCAGGTATCCAATATCCATTGGTTCAGCGGGTCTTCTCCTGGGACAGAACCGGGCTATGTGGCCCCATTCGTTGCACTCAAAGCACTGAGGTTGCCGATATCCTGGACTGGCCCCAGCAGACTTGTCTTCGATTCCAGACGTCTTATCTTCTGGCCTCCGAACCGCCTCCTCGGGTTGTCTCCATCTCAACTGTTGTGGTCTGACCCCTTTGGTCAGTGGGGCATCAGCCATTGGTACTGCTATGCGCGCTGTTATCCCTGTGGGTGGGAACCTGTGGTACCCAGCCTTTTGATACGCCAAGGCAATATCCACCGCTTCGGTTAGGGAGGGTCCGTGTTGCCTCACCCACCTCTGCATTTGTCCTGGCAGGGCTTCTATGAACTGCTCAAGGATAATTTTGTCAAGTATCGGTTGAGTTACGGCCGTCGGAGTTGACAGCCACTTTTCCGCCAGGTCTTTTATTCGATAATACAACTGCCGTGGGTTTTCCCCAGGCCGTAACTTGGTGTCCCTTAGTTGAATTCGATAGGCCTCTTCATCAAGGCCAAGGCGATCCAGTACAGCCGCCTTTATCTCACCAAAGGGAGTATTGACGGTGGGGTTTGCCGCCTGGTAGGCTCCTTGCATGACGCCTGATAACAAGGGGGCGACATATTGTCCCCATCGTTCGGGGGGCCACTGTGCGTTCCTGGCTATTCTTTCGAAACTTGTAAAAAAGAAGGCAGGGTCCTCGCCGTCTTTATACTTTTGTAGTAATGCGGATGGGACCATTATTTGCGTCCTAGAGCTAGCCACCATATCGGTTAGCTTCGATATAGTGTCATGATGCTTATCCTGTGCAGTAGTTTGCACCGTGCTTTGTAACTGCAATGTCTGCTGGAAGGCTTGGCGGTCGGCAGCTGCTTGTTGGTTTTGTATCTGAACCAACTGCTGCAGTTGCTGCTGTCCTTCCGACAGCGTTTTGATCAATGCCTCCATCGCACCGCCGTTTATCCCACCTTTGTCGCCGGTTGTGGAAATGAAAGACTGGAGACAAGACAAGTGCTGCAATAATCTTTATTATTGCCGTATGGTTGATCAGGAAAGAGTCAATAACTGAAAGGTGTAGTAAACCAATAATAAACTGAAAGTTCTGGCGGTTGCTTCACCGTGGGGTTTTCCTTCCCCAATTGCCCTTGGGATAAGGCTGTGGTCCTCTAACTCGAGTTATCTGGATAGGCCCACCACTCGGGGTTGCCTGCATGCTCCTTCTCGGTGTTCTGTGAATATAACAGACAGCGTTGTTTAGAAAAGGCGGGCTTTTATATACTTCACTGGTTTCAAAACCCCACCAATGAGCAGACGTCTTGCCTAGCTCGTCTGTTATTGGTTGGGAAGGTTTGGTCCCGCCTCCCTTAAGACCGGGTTTCCCTGTCGTCAGTTTCGCCTGCCCCTGCAGCATGGGGACTGTTCCTGAAGCGTTTCCATCAGCGCAATCCATGCAGCACCGGGACTTGGGGTCATAGGGGTGGTCCCTGATGTCATGGTTCTTACTCCTCCTCGGCTGCGGGCCGCCGTGAACTGCTTCCTGACAAGGTGACAAGGTTCCCGCCCCCTTCCCAGTCCGGGTCGGCGACTCCAGTAAGGTGGGTAGCTAACCCCGCCGTAGCGTTCTACTGTGGCGGCTCCGCTCCCGTCAGGCTCGCCGTGTTCGTCCGATGTGTGCGAATTGGCGGCCTTTCCCAAGTCCGATGCCGGCACTTCTTCACATTTTCATAAGCCTTATATATTGGACACAATTTGAGAATAGGGAAATACCATAGAGAATGGCACTGATAAAAAGTAACTGTCATTTTTTTAGACGGATTTAGAAAAAGTGCCAAGCCTCTTATGGGCCAACAGTCCATATGACGTAAGTCTATTAAGTGGAAAATAAAGCTTAAACCAAACAATATTTGACCACTAGCAAACAGTACTGCATGTCCAGAAAAGCAGATGGAGATATATTTGAGACTATTTCTGCTTTAATACAGCAGAAAATACTGCTACCATTGGAGTCCACATGTAACAGGGCTGTGTACCCAGTTAAGAAATCAACTGGAAGGTAATGGAAATGCATTCAGGATCTACGCCCACTAAATAATATTGTCCAAGCAGAGTTTCCTTTCGTTCCAAATCCAGCTACGATATTATGTAACATCCCAGTTGCAGCCAAATATTTTACAGTGGTAGATTTAAAAAATGCCTTCTTTTCAATTCCCCTTCATGAGGACTCCCAAGACTTGACCTCATTTTCATATACAAATCAGCAGTGAAAACATAACAACATTATCACATAAATACTGTGAGTCCCCATCGATCGTTAATAGGGTCTTTCAGATGGGCTTAGTTAACATACAACTTGAGAGCACAATAATTCAGTACGTAGATGACATACTAGTGTGCAATGAGACTGAAGAAAAATGCAGGGAAAATTCAGCCCTGTTAATGACAGTATTAGCAGAAAAAGGATACAAGGTAGACAAAGAAAAACTTCAGTATTGCCAGGAAGAGAGCCTATAAATAGAACAGGTAATCTCTCAAGAAAAGAGAAAAGTGATACCTGAAAGAGCAGAAACAATCATGTAAACTCTAAGACCTGAGACAGTGAGAAAAATGCAGCAATGTATAGGCTTACGTGTTTGATTACATTACATATATTAGACAACTTTTAAAATTACTCAGGGAAGCACAAATAGGTAAAAGCAAGATAATATGGACAGACGAGATGACAGAAGAATTTGAAGAGTCAAAAAGAGCGGTTTGTACAGCCCCTGTGTTAGAGATTCCAGATTATAATGAGAAGGTTTACTTATTTTCACATTCAGATGGAGGGATGATAACGGCAGTCCTTACACAGAAGACAACATTAGGACATGGGCATAACCCATTGGCTTATTAGAGTGAGATTTTACACCAGTAATGAGAGGCATTACCCTTGTGAACAAGCATTAGCTGCGGCTGCTTTTGTAATTGAAAAAGCTGCAAGTATTACAATTAAGTGGTCAATGACATTATTCGTCACGCATTGTTTATTCGTACTATTGGAAAAGCCTAAAACATTGACTACACAAAGAGCATCAGAATATGAGGTGATAATTTCAAATCGAGCAATCAAAATTGTTAGATGTAGAGTAGTGAATCCAGCAACATTTATAGCAGAATCAGTAGAGAAAGAGGATTGTGTACATGATTGCACAACATATACTGAGTTCTAGGATGATATTCCCCCACGTTAAAGAAAACGCCCCAGAAGAAAAAAAAACATCTATTCATTGATGGTTCTTCAAAAATTGATCAAATAACAGGAGAAAGACATATGAGATCGGCAGTAGTGAAGTTAAAAAAGAATGATGAATTCAAAGTAGTGACAAGTGCAAGATTGCCTTCACATTGTTCAGCACAAGCTGCAGAATTAGTGGTGCTTATCGCCGCACTTCAGAGATATGAGGATGAGAAAGTGACAGTGTACTCTGACCCTGCCTATGTGACATCAACCGTACATGCAGGATGGTCACGCCGGAAAAGGATAGGCTTCCTCTGTGCAGACAGCAAACCAGTGCAACATGTGTCACTTTTGGACAAACTTTTGAAGGTACTAAAGCTCCCATTGGCTATCACTGTGGTGAAGTGCGCAGCCCATCCTAAGAGAGCAGACATGATTTCTCACTGTACAAAGATTGGGACCTTCCAGAAGACGTCATGGAGGTGTAGCTTTCAGCTGGTGTATTGATGAAGGAATTGATCCATTCTCTTGTGACAAACCATTAGTGTTGTCTTTTCTTACGCACCCAACTCATCAGGGGCTACAAGTTTCTACATCCAAGGGCTAGCTGGCTGTGCTGTCCCTTTTTAGGTGCTCACTGGAAACAAGATTTCTACTTTGAAGTCCCTATTGGCTTTCAATTTTTGAAAGGGTTGACCAATATCTTCCCACCGGTTCCCGTTAGGGTTCCTGTCTGGGACCTCAACGTGGTCTTGAGCTTCTTGCAGGGGGCAACTTTTGAGCCTTTGCAATCCTGTCCTCTTAGGATGCTTTTGTCATGATGCCTACCCCCGGGCATCCGGATCGAGTCCATCAGCCCCGGGAGCAGGCATCCAGATACTCATTAAAACCCCAACAGCCCCGGCTGGGTGCTGTTTGGATTCAGTCCTGGTGCCTTAGGCACCAGGCTCATCATAGAAATCAGTCCTGGCGCCACAGGGGCCAGGCTCATAGACTTTACTTACCTTATGCAGACCATGCTGCAAATGAGTCCAAGCCAACGTGAGGCCTGGATGGGACTATTTTATTACAGGGACTATTTTTCACTCGGGTGTGGTTCTGGGGAACTTCTTACCTGGGACTACTTTGCAGGCTATTTAAACCACGCCCCGAACAGCAGCCCATGCTTTGCGTTATTCTGCATCCAGCAGCGTGACGCTCACCGTGTCTGCAAGTCAGCATCCAGTCTTCTGCCATGCCCGCCTCTAATCCGGAGCTCCTAGACAAAAGGCAAAGAAAGGAGAAGAGGTTAGAACACAGACATTATTTGATTCCTTACCTGATTCCGGACCCAGCACATCTCCGAGCCTGGAAAGAACATTATTTCAGCACGCGTCGCCAGCAGCAGCGCCGCGTTATACTCACCAGTGCACCGCATCTTTCAACTCGGTGCTGCCTCCATCATTTTCTTCGTCGAAACCCAGCACCTGGGGGGAAAACAAAAGGAATAACAAGGTGAGCCGAGAAAACCAACAAGGACAATCTCTTTGCCACCATAGGCTTACCTGCTTTACCACCAGAGGTATTATTCTTTAATTCGCCGCATCTTCCTATGCCGCACCTATAAAGGGAGAGAACACAGCAAGTTAAACTCATGCAACTTTTACCAGACAGTGTTTGCTAATACAGACTCTTACCTCAACGCCATCAGCTGCCTCCAGGCAATATTCTTTTGGACCCAGCTGCAACCTAACGAGGGAATGGAACAAGAGTGAACATCGGACATATTGAACTCTTTGAACTTTATAGACACTGGAGTCAATATTCCTCCAGAACTCCTCCAGTACCATCAACCCAGTGAAGTAACTGGTATCTACGCGCCCCTGCATGCCATGCAGGATGGAGAGCTCATAATTTAAAAACATAAGGTGAGGTTACCAAAAGGGAATATCGGAGGTGATTAGTGGGGAGAACGAGAACTGTTGGGGGGCCATCACTAAAGTCCACGGGTGGCTAAATCCCTTTCTCCACTTGCAGGAGAATACTTCTATGAGTCCAGCAGACAAGATTAGGCAGGCCAGTCCAGACTGTCATCTCTTCACTAAGCATCACGTTGATGGAGACCGCAGCTGTCCGGGTCCGATCGACACCCCTGTGGGAACCAGGTGAGCGTAACAGAACGCAAAGCCTATCTACAAAGCCCCACCCGGGCGTAATGGAGACCTCAGAAACCGACCAACTAGCCCAATTGTTAGGAGAACTTAGGGCAGAAGTGCACCCCGCGCGCCAAGAAACTAATGCCCTCAGGAGAGAACTGATTGTGTCAAAGGAGTGCACTGATGATCTTGCCAGTCAACTGCTGCAAAACCAAGCTGGGCAAACACCACTACCTGGACTTGGGGGGAATTCAACCCCTGTTTCATCGTGCAGCCCTGTGCAAGTGGTTCTACCAGGGAGCATTCCTTTAGCTCCACCCGAACGCTTTGCTGGGGACCCGAAAAGGTTCGCCGTGTTCATGAACCAATGCCGCTTGCACTTTTTATGCAGACCAGGAGCTTTTCCAAACGACCAACAAGCCAAAGTAGCCTTTGTACTGTCATACCTTAGTGGCAGCGCAGCGGATTGGTCAATTCCATTAGTCAACCAGGATGACCCTCTTCTTCGGGATTTTCAGGGTTTTCAATTGAGCATGGAAAGATTATTCGCCACACCTTCACACGGACAGGCCCTGGATAACAAACTTCTATCCCTACGACAAGGAAACCAGGACCGGCTAACTTATATCGCAACCTTCAATAGGTTGGTGGTGGAAACCGGATGGCCAGAGGTAAAGCGAATTACATTATTTCATCGTGGACTTCGGGGTGAACTCAAAGATATTTTGACCCAAGTTGTGAACCGCCCCAGGATTGCGCAGAATATATAGACTTAGTGGTCCAGCTAGACCACCGACTTCAGAATAGAAAAGCTGATCGAGCTAAGTTCGAGAATCGGGTATTGGTTAAACCCAATGTTACTCCCAAAGGAACAGATGCATCAGAACCAATGCAGATCGGGGGGGTTAAGGGACCCTTAACTCAAAAAGAAAGCGAAAGGAGACGACAGATGCAGTTGTGTCTGTACTGTGGAGCCTCAGGACATTTTCTACGGGATTGCACTATAAAACCATCCAAGAAAGTAGTCGGAGTTGCTGATAGAAATCAAACAGAGCCTGATTCGGGAAACGACCACGCCCGACAAGCGTAGAGGTCCGCTTGCCGAGCTTAAAGAAGGACACTCAGACCTTGCACGTAATCATACCAATGGTCCTTATTGATCCAAGGCAGCCATCACGTATGGACGCAGTTAGGGCATACATTGATAGCAGGGCCGTAGGAAACTATGTGGACCACGAATTGGCTTATAGGATGAATCTACCTCTCTGCAAAAAGACCACTTCGGATGTTATCACCACAGTCGATGGAACTGAAATTGCCTCTGGGCCTGTAACTCATTCCACCATAGAGATGACTCTGTTGGGCCAAGATGGGCATCGAGAGACTATTGTGTTTGACTTAATCAAAGCCCCGCAGTTCCAAATAATACTGGGGATACCTTGGTTGGAAACACATAATCCTTGTATTGATTGGCGAGAGAAGAAAGTAACCTTCCCGGAGTGTGCACACACCTGTTACCCGGAGAAAACCTTGAACAAAAGCCTGGCCACAGTCGCTAATCCAGTCATGCAGTTACCTCTGGAATATCAAGAATTCCAGGATGTTTTCCAAAAAGAACAGGCAAACACCTTACCACCTCATAGATCATACGATTGTCAAATCGACCTCATACCCGGTGCACAACCTCCATGCAGTAGAATATACGCCCTTACGGAACCCGAAAACCATCACCTATGACAATACTTGGACCAATACCTTGCTAATGGCTTCATTCGTCCATCTAAGTCCCCTGCATCTTCAGCTTTATTCTTCGTGCCCAAAAAGGAAGGTGACCTCAGAACGTGCATAGACTACCGCGCATTAAACCAGATCACGGTGAAGAACAGATATCCATTGCCTCTGATCCCCGAACTACTAGACCAAATAAAGGATTCTTGCATCTACACCAGGGGTCCCAAACCTTTTCGGCGCAATGAGCACAATTTGCAGATCAAATGAAATGGTGAGCAACATACATTTTTCAACTGAACATGTGGCCACTCAGTTGACAAATGATTGCAACACAAATTAGAAATGTAATAAACTTAAGACTGCTTATTGAGTATTGCAAATTAAAATGTTCTATAGTTATCTAGACCACGTGCAATTCTAGTAAAGTAAATTTGCAAGGCCTTTAACTTCATTTGACGTTAAATGGTTGTTTACAGGAAATGTTGAGGAAATTGTGTGGTCAGTAGTACTTCTTTAGACACATTGGACCAGTCAAGGTGTTCAGAAATATGGTAGGACTAAATAAACATTATCAAGGGTTTAAAGTTCCTCGAGCAAAATATTTTAAAGACATGTAGTGCAAATGTTTGGACAGTAAAATTGGTCACAAATGGAGCACTGATGTTCAGGTGTACCTTGGGATTCTCCCTGGGGATTTTTTGGGATCTTTAGTGGTAAATGTTGCACTGATAAGCATACAAGATCAGAAATATTGTTCCACAGTCATTGATTACTGTGCTGTGGATTGTTTTTCTTAAGGAATGTTGTGACATTTTGCATCTCTGATTGAACAAAGAGTGTACACTATCCGCTGGAGTTAACTCTCCAATTGCCATAGTAGGCACCATGGAGAAGATGTCTGAAGGCCAGAGAAGCTGTTTGGCTATGACTAAGCTCGACAAGGGCCATTGGAAAGAATTATAAAATCATACGAACTTAAGATATTCTCTTAGAACTGTTAAACAGTTCAGAGGTCACAAACAAAAGTGTTAATTTGTTTGAAACTATCTGGGGCAGAGCTATTGGCAAACAGCATCCCCAAGTTCAGGAGGTCCAGCTTATAGAAAAAAGCCCCACGGTTCAATGCAAAGAATCTGTAAAAGAAAATTGAACCATTGTTAGGCAGAAACCTGTGCAGTTCCCTCTGGGACCACTGCAAAAGATTTAAGACTACAGGTGTTTGGCAGTAAACCCACTTGGTAGCAGTCTGTACCACACAGATTCACTTGGTAGCTGTGGCTGAGCAGTCAGACTTCCCTCAAGAAGAGGTAGGCAGTATGCAAAGTATACACAATAGGCATTCAGATACAATAGCACAAGCAAACACTGACCAGAGCTTTGGTATCAAGGTATATAATTATTTATTTAAAACCACACTGATTGAAACACTCCAGCACTATTATTGTAAATCACTCTCAACACAGTTACTATTATTATATATACATCCCTTATTCCTTATTAGACAAGTCTTAGTTAACACCACTTATTTCCAGACAGAGGTGAGCGCTTAACTATAGATGGCACTCCAAAAAGTTAACGAAAAAGGGAGGGAAAAAGGCAGAATGTAGGAAAATACACCACACTAATATTTAGGAACTCTTAAGCAAGGCAGGAAAGTCAAAAATACTTGTGAGCCAAAGTCCATAGGCCGGGCCCACTCTTGGCGAGAGCAGGGCACAAATGCACCCAAGATCACACAATGACAACAGGCTTAAAAAGTCTTGCAGGGTGTTCAGAAAGGTTTTAGTTAGGCTCAAAAAAGTTTAGCCAGGGTATCCCAGGCTAACCCAGGTTCGAAAGCCGGGGGCTAAATCTACCCCGTACAGTCGGTTGCAAGGGAAGCCAGGCGGAACACGGTACCTTATGTGGAAAGGATCCTCCAGCGGGGGCAGTTCTTCCTGGCAGCGGGTGCAAGTCGCGGCGTCGTCCAGAGGAAGAGAAGATCGAGGAAAGATGAAGGTCGTTGCACTGCCAGGGAAGAAACCAGCCACGGAGTTTTCCGGTTAAAGGTACTACCCTTTGATTCGCGGTAGTGGTAAAACGTGATATCCCGGTTGCTGAGGTGCTTGGCACAGGCAAGGCGGCCACGAGATGCTCCAGGAAGCGAAAAAGGAAGCAGACTGGTTATCCCCACCAGTCGAAGGAAGAAGACTATCCGGGCTGGAGATCTCCTCTGTCGTTGGGAAAAGTGGTGAGACGGTTCAGCAGGGCTCCACCGGTGGTGTCGTCGTAGCAGGTCGGCTCAGCTTCTCCCTCGTCGGATTCTTAGATCCTGTGGTGACTTCTAAAGTTCCAGTCCCCAAAGCCCTGCTTTTATACAGAAAACCCCCATTCACTCAGCCTAGCTGTCACTCAAACATGCTAAGTGGTGAGCCGGCCGGCTCACCACTTGGGCCAATCAGGACGGAGTGCGACTTGAGTTGCCTAGGCAACTCAGTCCAGGGTGCCTAAATCCCCCTCCACCCCTCCTAAGTACCCCAGACAGAGTGGCACCACTTTGGAGGGCTTCTGTGGAGAAGCCCACCAAAAAGTGGAACAAAGGGCTCAACTTGGGTTGGAGGCACAGAAGCGAACACAAACGCCATTTTAGAACCGAGTTCTGGCAAAAAATACCAACCGGAGAATTAATATTAAATAAATAAACCGGCGGTATGCTCGAGGCTATAGGAATTAAATAATTAAAGTTGGTAGCCTTGAACAATGGGAAATCCCATAGAGATATATTCGTGGTCGAATATAAAAAGAAGTATCCACTGCCACCAGCCAAAACTCAATCAGGGGGGACGGAGACGTGCCCCCTCGACTAACAGACCCCGGGGCAATCGAATTGCCCCGGCCAGTACGTCCACAATATGATGGTTTGTACTGGTTCTGTTCAGAATTTGAGACTAGTAAAGTCAATGGTGACTTGACATGCCCTGGGAGACAGTAATCAGCCCCAGGGTATGGAGTCTATATTGGGGGGTCACTATGACACCCCTGTGTTACTGCACTGAGGGTGCTGTGTAACACACATCACAAAAACACATGAAGCCCTATGGAGTAAAAGACCCCATAGCCCATTAAACACATCTAGAGTCAAGGAAACACACTCAAATCATGCCCAAGAGTGAGGGTAAAAGAGTCTCACTCTTGGCAGGAGAAAAAATAAACCCCAAAAATCCAGCAAAGCAGCTGGGGGACTCACTAGGTTAGGAAATTCAGCCTAAACAGAGAATTCTCCCTAACAACCATGATTTAAGGAGTGTTCTGCATATGCATGGTCAGATTTACAGTTTCCAAATGATACATAGAAATTGCCAAAAGACAAAAGAAAAAACATTTCTTGAGAAACAGTGGGAGCTTTTTAGAAAAACACCAAATAGTTTTATGTTTAATGCAGTTGTCGAGGCCGGCAATATTCCATCTCGTTGGACAAGTAGTCTTTGGACCACCAACCCCCCACGGTTATAGGCCAATTTCCTCACTGGACATTGCCAGTAAGATATTCTCCAAATGATTGTTGTACAGACTGGAGGTGGGCACTCAAAGTAACAATATCTTGAAGCCCTCCCAAACAGGTTTCAGGGGAGGATTTAGTACAGTTACCCACTGCTTCACTCTGAGCACCATCATGCAGAAATACGTTAAGGTTAAGAGAGGGAGATTATTCTGGGCTTTTTTCAGATTTGTAGGATTTGATTGATAGAAACAGTGTGGAATAATGTACATTTTATTGGGGTCCCTGATGTTTTATTACATCTTATCCAACTGGGATATGCAGACGTTTTAGCGTCTGTCCGATATACAAGTTCACAGAATTATACATTGTTTTTTGCCACCAATAAAGGTGAAAAGCAGGGATATCAGTTGGCCCCAATTTTTTCCTTTCAGATGTTAATTGTAGTACTTCTCTTAGGAAAGTTAATCCACCCCCTCTGAAGGGTACATTTTATAGCATGCTTCTTTATGTCGACGACACAGCTATTTTGGACTTAACCCCGCCAGGTCTCCAACAGGGCCTGCTAAATAAAAATGACATTTTTGGGAAATATAGTTTGAAATTAAATATGATAAAAACAAAAATGATGGTGTTCGGTAAACCTTGTAGCTAGTTTTTAAATGAATGTAGAGATATATTTTATTTGTATCGCACTCGTACACAAGAGTTTCAGACCGCGACAAGGCAAGGGAGGGGGACAGGGGAGAACATAACAGCGATCTTACTAGGCCCAGTGTCATTGAGAAGACGCAAGTGCATGGAAAAGGGAAAAAGTGCATGGAATGGGGAGAGTGGAAAGTGCGGAGCAGCAGAGAACAGATAAATAATAAATAAAATAAATGGATAATGGATGCAATAAACAGTGGTAGTGTAGCCGGCAAGTGCTGTGTTTATGGCAGCAGAACTGGGAAAGTCTGATAAGTGCAGAAAAAGAGGAAAATGTGGGGGTGTGGGGTATTGTATGGGTACAGATACAGTCATCTGTGCAATGGGTGGCCAAGGGGCAGTGCAGGAGGGTGGCAGAGTGAGCAGGTGCCTGGGCCCAGGGGACAGAGGGTGGCCAGGTGCAAAGTGCCTGGAGAGAGCAGATCAGCAGGGGAGAGGGGGAGCGAAGGCAGAAGAAAAGAGGAAAGTCTTGAGGTGCTTACGGAACCGGAGATGGTTCTCCTCAAGTCTTAGAGTGGCAGGGAGGCTGTTCCAGAGGGAGGCCCCAGCTGAAGACAGAGATCTACCCCAAGCTTGTTTCTTTGAAAAACGACTGACTCTGAGGGAGTTGGAGGAGCGAAGAGCTCGAGAGGGGAGGTATTTGTGGAAGGATAGCTGAAGGTATTTTGAACCCAGGCCCCAGGAAGCCTTGTGGACAATGCAGAGGGTTTTGAATTTAATACTTGCATCCACTGGGAGACAATGGAGAGACTTCAGAGCTGGGGAGATACGATCCCATGGCTTGAGGCCAAGGACAAGTCTTGCTGTCCTGTTCTGGATTAATTGCAGAGGGCGTAGAGTAGAGGCAGGTAGATTTAGAAAGAGGCTGTTACAATAGTCCAACCCAGAGAGAACCAGAGCTTGGGAGACAGTGAGCTTCTGGGGGAAGGAGAGGAAAGGAAGAGTACCTCTGAGGAGGTGCAGTAGGAAGTTTGACATTTTAGAGACCTCAGAGATGTGGGCAGAGAAGGAAAGTGTGGAGTCAAAGATGACCCCGAGGTTCTTAGCCTAGCAGGTGGGGGTAGGAGGAGGGCCAAGGAAGGCCGGCCAGAGAGTGAGGGGAGAGGATGGTCAAGGTGTGTCGATGAGGATCTCTGGGGCAGTCTAATTTTTATTTGAGCCTGCTCTTCTCAAAGAGCAGTACTTGGGTCAATCATTTTAAGAAGACAGCTGAAAGGGCATCATTAAAGATTAAAGGACTTTTCACATTTTTATTTGAAGTTTGGGGCATTCTAATTGGTCAAGTGCCTGGAGGTATATAAGGCAAAGGTCTGTTCCATAATTTTTATGGCAGTGAAATCTAGGGTGATTCAAACTGTTATGTCCTGGAGGGGTTGCAAAGTAGATTCTTGTGCCAAATAGCAGGTCTCCCTGTGGCACCTTATGAGCTGAATTGCGGATGTTCAGTTTGAAGGTGTTGGACTAGGTAAGATTTTGTACTTATTTTTTTAAAGCACATCTGGGATTTTCTGCTAATGATAAAGTCAAAGGGAATTTCAGTGTAGGTGCTGTTGCAGCCTACCATGGTAAAGAAAAATGCGTGTGGTAAGGTGGGTCATAATGCATGGCGTTTAGATAGGGGTGGGTTATAACTAGATAGGGGTGGGTTATAACTAAATTTGGCCCATTAAGTCAACTCAAAATAGCTCTTAAACCAAGAGCGTGTCCGATGGGCAGAGAGGCAGATGTCCAAGATAAACATAGGCTAACCTCTTCAGCCTTGTATACAGACTAAGGTACACATATACGATGACAAAGAGAAATCTGTGAAATAAGATCCCGAGCATGCAGGAGGCTGATACTAAGGGTACGTGTAAATGTACCTACCCCTCAATAAATTAAGAAGGTATGCAGGAGGAAGCACAAATTGTGCTTGCAAAATAGCAGTTGATGAAGATTTGGTTAATTTTCTGTTAATTTGCTGTTTCTCTGTTTTGCGTAAGCATGGACATCCATTGGAGCTGTTTTATATAATTAATTGTAATTATTAGTATTTTATATATAGCTTGTTTAAATATGTTAAAGCTGTTTTTTATTCTGAGCTTTATTTATGATTTTTATGAAATATGATGCATGCTTTTAAATGTTAACTTAAGGGAGACATAGGGCCTCATTACACGGTAGGCGGTAACCATGGCGTCATGGTTGCCGCCGGTACCGTACCAGGTCCACCTTGGTGGATGGTGGAATTACCGCCCTACTCCAAGGTGAGCGGGGCCGGTAATTCCCCATTCACCGAGGCTCTTCCCAATTCCCATTTTTGCCCCCATAGGGCATAATGGGAATGGGGAAGGAGCTAATTACGGTACCGCTAATTGCGGTACCGTAATTAGCTCCGAGGTCCCTTTGCGGGTTCGTTTTTTAACGCCTGCTAAAAGCAGGCGTTAAAGTGCCAACCCGCAAAGGGACCGTGTAGTAAGGCGGTAAGGGTTAACGGTCACCGGTACCATTACCGGTGACCGTTAACCCTTACCGCCTACCATGTAATGAGGCCCATAGGATTAAATACGTATTGATTGAGTAATACTGGTTATTACATTTGAAGGCTTTAAAGTTCACTTCACTGGTGCTTTGGAAGTTACCTTCTAAGAGTTATTTTGGCATGTAATGGCAAATAGTGCATTTCAAAGCTCCTGAGGCCTGTTACATTGGTGAAAAAGTGGTTGGGATTCAAAATAGTTTTCTAAAGGATTTTAGGCCTCTTTTCTCTACCAATATGGTTTTTACAGAACTTAGTGGCCAACATTGGTTAAAACCTTGAGCATTTGATGACCCCTTCATAGTGGGGTGTGGTGTTGAGTAAGTATTTGGATTAATGAATTGGCTTGTTAATTTAAACGAATTAACAGTAACTTAATTGGATTTGAATACAGGGCAGATTAACTATGAAAAATGTGGCATGCATTTACCTTATTTACCTATAATCACGTACCAGATGGGCAGAGTAACAAATGATGACCATGTTTCCACTAGGACACTATGTAATAATAAATATAGATGGCACTAAACATTTATTTTTCTGATAAATATTATGCATACAAATTATTTAATAAAGGAAAGTTGAGTATGCATGCCATGTTTTTGCCCATTATGCTCCTAGTAGCTGTAGAAAGGAGCACAATATGACAATTTTCTCCAGGACAAAAACATGCTTTATTTTACTCATTAATACCTTTGTCAGATGGGCAAAGTACCTGAAGATGACTGGGTTTTAAAAATAGCAAAACATTAGAGGGTCATGGCCGGAAGGTTTAGAAATATTAACCTCTCGCATTGCTTTGGGGAACCCTCCGGACCATCGTTCTTCGCTTGCCAAGCCATTACGAAAGGGGAAAGACCATATGCAAATCAGCCTTGGTCCCACCCCAAAAGTGGCAGTTCAGCCGGAACTGCTTGGTCACATCCCTTCTGCACGAGATCACAACCCACAAACATTGCGAGACATGTTACACTTAACAATGGAACTGATATAATAAGTAAAGACATTCAACGAAAAATAATTTGCATGATGGCAACAAACACAAATGTATAAAAAATAAGCCAGCTGGAACCACAGCAGGCTCATTGGCCAACATTCCCGCACTGTCCAGGACTCTGTCCTGGCTATATTGCTACTG
Source organism: Ambystoma mexicanum (assembly GCF_040938575.1). Lineage (NCBI taxonomy): Eukaryota > Metazoa > Chordata > Amphibia > Caudata > Ambystomatidae > Ambystoma > Ambystoma mexicanum. Next base: position 1,053,509,494 of record NC_090936.1, on the reverse strand, counting down.
AGGTCTCATCCACTCCGCACCTCCTTTTAGGCCTCCACACCATGACCCAGAGCAACTGGCGAGCAACAATTTAGGGTGCCGCAAGCAACATGTTGCTCCTGAGCCACACGTTGGAGATCACTGATCTACACTAAATTAGATCTCCGAGGGGCATATCATCTGGTACGTGTAAAGAAGGGCGACGAATGGAAGACTGCTTTTCGCACCAAGTACGGATTATTCGAATATCAGGTGATGCCCTTTGGGTTGTGCAATGCACCAGCAGCCTTCCAGTATTTTATGAACGATGTCCTTCGTGAACTCATTGACGTCTGTCTTGTCGTATACATAGACAATATTCTAGTGTACTCCTCCTCAGAATCAGACCATGTTAAGCGCGTTCGTGCAGTCCTTGAGAAACTATGCCAGTACAAGTTATATGCAAAATTGGAAAAATTTGTTTTTCATGCTACAGAAATTGAATTCCTTGGATTCATCCTGACTCCAAAAGGAGTCTGAATGGACTCTCGAAAGGTGGACACAATTCTCAAGTGGCCATCACCCAGTTCAGTTAAACGGGTGCAAAGCATGCTTGGATTTGCTCATTTCTACCGCAGATTTATACCTGACGTCTCATATGTTGTACACCCCATCACAGCACTTTTGCGAAAAAACAAATGCTTCTAGTGGACCGAAGAGGCTGAAAAAGCCTTCCAAGAACTGAAATTGAAATTCACGTCGGCGCCTGTCTTAAAGCATCCACGCCCCGAGCTCCCATACATAGTTGAAACCGATGCATCCAGTTTAGCCATGGGGGCTGCCCTGTCCCAGAAGGATCCAGAAACCGGTCAACTTCATCCAGTAGCATTTTGGTCCAGAAAATTCTCGGCCCCCGAATTAAACTATGCAGTTACCGATAAAGAGTTGTTAGCCATCAAATCCGCCTTCAAGGCTTGGCGGCATTATCTTCTCGGTGCCAGGCATACCATTACTGTAATCACCGATCACAGGAACTTGCAGTATTTAAAAACAGCCCAGGCCCAATCATCGTGTCAACTTCGATGGGCCTTATTCCTTGCCGAATTCAATTTCGTGATCACATACCGACCAGGTTGTAAGAATGGTAAGGCAGACGCTTTATCCCAAATCGGGATAGGAGAAGCATATTCAAACCTGGAACCGGTGCCTATAATTCCTGAACAAAGAATTCTTGGGATAACTACTCTACAGACCTTAGAAGATATTCATTAAAAGATCCAACAACTTTTCGATTCAGCAGCCCTGCAGGACTGGGTTAAAAAGGGCCAAGATTATTCAGTTGTCAATGACCTACCTTACTATCAAGGGCGTCTATTTCTACCACACAAGGAACTACAAGAACAAGTCATCTCCAATTACCATGAAGCTCTGATGGAAGGGCACCCAGGTATTGCAAAAACTGAAGCTAAAATTAAAAGACAATTCTGGTGGCCCACCTGGCGAAAAGATGTAAAGTCATTTGTACTGTCTTGTGGCATCTGCGCCCAGAACAAAAGCCAAAAGAGGAAACCAGCTGGTCTTTTACAACCTTCAGATATTCCACCCACACCATGGCACACTTTGTCTTTAGACTTTATTACAGATCTACCGCCATGTAATGGATTCAACACCATTCTAGTTATTGTGGATCTTTTTTCCAAGATGGCCCACTTTATTCCTTTGAAAGGATTACCTTCTGCTTCAATCTTGGCCAAGGAATTTCTCGAAAATATTGTTCGAATACATGGATTTCCTTCCGTATTGATCTCCGACCGAGGTAGTCAGTTCATTTCACAATTATGGCAGAAGTGTTGTCAATTGGCACAAATCGACGTAAGGTTATCAACCAGTCACCATCCCCAAACCGGTGGTCAGACGGAGATAACCAACCAGACTCTTGAACAATACCTACGTTGTTGCTCCACTAAACCGAAGGTAATTGGATGGACATTTTATGGATTTCTGAATACGCATACAATAACTCTGTACATTCAGGAACCGGACAAAGCCCCTTTTATACCATATATGGACATCATCCTCGAACCTCAGAACTCGATTCGCCCCAGCATTTAGAAATGCCGGCAGTAACTCATCTGCATTCTACTATTACACAAGCCTTTAAAGAGGCAAGAAAACATTTGAAACAAGCAAAAGAGAAATACAAGAAAAATGCTGATCAACATAGAAGTGAGACCCCGCCATATCGAATCGGAGACCAAGTTTGGCTGGCTACAAGACATATTCCTCTGAAAGGAACTCAGACTTTTAATTCTAGATATTTGGGACCTTACACCATTAAGGCCATTATCAACCCGGTGACCGTCAAATTAGAATTACCCTCTAATATGCAGATTCATCCTGTCTTTCATGTTTCACTTCTAAAACCAGTTCAACCCGGGACAAGATTAACCAAACCACCTGATGGAGAACCTAAATTCGAGGTAAAAAACATCCTGGACCCTAAAATGGTTAAATCAAGACTTTTTTATTTAATCGACTGGAAGGGTTACGTACCACAAGAAAGGTCATGGGAGCCTAGTGACCACGTTCATGCTCCTCGATTGGTGAAAAAATTACATCGGGACTTCCCAGACAAGCCAGGTCCAAGGGGAAGAACAACTTTAGGAGGGGCCTTGGGGGGGGAGTGCTGTCAGGCATCCAGCTACTCATTAAAACCCCAACAGCCCCGGCTGGGGGCTGTTTGGATTCAGTCCTGGTGCCTTAGGCGCCAGGCTCATCATAGAAATCAGTCCTGGCGCCACAGGCGCCAGGCTCATAGACTTTACTTACCTTATGCACAATGCTGCAAATGAGTCCAAGCCAACGTGAGGCCTGGATGGGACTATTTTATTACAGGGACTATTTTTCACTCGGGTGTGGTTCTGGGGAACTTCTTACCTGGAACTACTTTGCAGGCTATTTAAACCACGCCCCGAACAGCAGCCCATGCTTTGCGTTATTCTGCATCGAGCAGCGTGACGCTCACCGTGTCTGCAAGTCAGCATCCAGTCTCCTGCCATGCCCGCCTCGAATCCGGAGCTCCTAGACAAAAGGCAGAGAAAGGAGAAGAGGTTCGATCACAGACATTATTTGATTCCTTACCTGATTCCGGACCCAGCACATCTCCGAGCCTGGAAAGGACATTATGTCAGCACGCGTCACTTTGCCAGCAGCAGCGCCGCGTTATACTCACCAGTCCACCGCATCTTTCGACTCGGCGCTGCCTCCATCATTTTCTTCGTTGAAACCCAGCACCTGGGGGGAAAACAAAAGGAATAACAAGGTGAGCCGAAAAAAACAACAAGGACAATCTCTTTGCCACCATAGGCTTACCTGATTTACCACCGGAGGTATTATTCTTTAATTCGCTGCATCTTCCTATGCCGCACCTATAAAGGGAGAGAAAACAGCAAGTTAAACTCATGCAACTTTTACCGGACAGTGTTTGGTAATACAGACTCTTACCTGAATGCGATCAGCTGCCTCCAGGCAATATTCTTTTGGATCCAGCTGCAACCTAACGAGGGAATGGAACAAGAGTGAACATCGGACATATTGAACTCTTTGAACTTTATAGACACTGGAGTCAATATTCCTCCGGAACTCCTCCAGTACCTTCAACCCAGTGAAGTCACTGGTATCTACGCGCCCCTGCATGCCATGCAGGATGGAGAGCTCATCATTTAAAAACATAAGGTGAGGTTACCAAAAGGGAATATCGGAGGTGATTAGTGGGGAGAACGAGAACTGTTGGGGGGCCATCACTAAAGTCCACGGGTGGCTAAATCCCTTTCTCCACTTGCAGGAGAATATTTCTACGAGTCCAGCAGACAAGATTAGGCGGGCCAGTCCAGACTGTCATCTCTTCACTACGCATCACGTTGGTGGAGACCGCAGCTGTCTGGGTCCAATCGACGCCCCTGTGGGAACCAGGTAAGCGTAACAGCTTTCTTTGAAAACAGTGTTCTTGACAGCCATTACCTAGGCTCACAGAGTTAGTGAGCTTCAAACGCTGTCCTCCAAGCCACCATTTACAGTCTTTTATAAAGACAAAGTAGTCTTCAGGGTCCATCCCTTATTTCTACCTAAGGTATTGTCAGAATTTCATTTGGCGGAGACAATTGTTTTGTCTCCCTTCCACTGTCCTCCTCATCCATCTAAAGAGGAGGAAAGGCTCCACAGACTGGACCCTAGGAGAGCATTAAGCTTTTATATTAATAGGCTCTCTAAACTGAGACAGGATGATCAACTTTTTGTTGGCTATTCAGGTCATAAAATGGGACAAGCGGTTACAAAACAAACACTGTCTCATTGGATAATCCTGTGCATTTCCGAGTACTACAATCTGGCAGGGAAAGAATTTCCTGAGGGTTTAAGGGCTCACTCAACTAGATGAGTAGCCACTTCCTCAGCCTTTCAGAGGGGGGTGCTGGTGCAAGACATTTGCAATGCCACCACCTGGACTTCATAGCATACCTTCCCAAAGTATTACTGTTTGGATTCCCTATCGGGCCAGCAAATCAGATCTGGGAAAGCTGTGTTACACAGTATTTTTTTTTTGTATTTTATTTACTTGTATAGCGCGCCTAGCCTAAAGGCATCTGGGCGCATTTCTTGTGGTTATAGAGACAAAGTATGCAGCAAACATATATACATATTACATATTACAAACATAGTATATATTACAGTATACTTACAAGATATTTTACAAGATAATTCCAAATTGATGGTCAAGATGGCCACCATGATAGCCACCATGGCAAGGCAGGGTGGCCGGAAGCAGTGTAGGTTGTTACAATCATTGTGATAAGTGGAGGCTTTGCAAGTCCCACGCTGAGAGCCACATTTTGGCTTTGCTCTTGAATGAGTGGAAAGAGGATTCTGATCTGAGTGGATTGGGAAGTGAATTACACAATTTAGTGGCTAGAACCGGGAAACTGGACCCTCCTGCTTTCTGAAGCTTGAATCTCGGCAGTGATACGCAGTGGGCCTGGGCTGATCTCTGAGGGCGGATGGAGGTGTGGGGTGAGAAGCGTATCACCAGGTATTCTGGAGCCTGGTTGGCCAAGCAGTTATGCGTGAGTGAAAGAGTTTTGAGAGTGATTCTTTGGGAGACCGAGAGCAAGTTTAAGCTACGTCTGGTGTCAGAGATATGCTGGTTCCTTGGAATGTTTAGAGCTGCCCTGATAGCATTGTTCTTGGTTACCTGTAAAGTTCTTAGGTTCCTTTGACTAGTCCCTAGGTAAAGGCCATTGCAATAGTCAAGTTTTGACATGATGAGGGTTCTAGCAAAGATGGTGCAGTTGGAGGTGGTGAGGAATGGACGACATGCTGTGATAAGTTTGCATGTGTAGGCTGAAGACAAGATGACGGCATTAGTTTGTCTGGTGAGAGACAAAGTCGATTCAAGATAAATGCCTAGGGTTTTCGTGTCATTAGATACCTTGATAATATTGCCATCAATGATGAAGGATTTAAATGCTGGATCTAATCTACTGAGTCTGTAGTGGGAACCGAAGATGAGTAACTCTGTCTTCTCGTCATTGAGGCAGAGCTTGTGTTGTGCCATCCATGCCTGGATGACCTGATAGACATTATTTAGGGCCTTGGTGTCAGCTGCGTGGTTGCCAGTGATAGGATGAGTATTTGGGTGTCATCAGCGTAATTAGTGTAGGTGAAACCCAAATAGTCAAGAATATCAAAAAGCGGCTTTGTGAACACGTTTTAGAGTGTGGGTGAAACACAAGATCCCTGAGGGACCCCACACAGGACTGGCGAGGGTTGAGCAGAGGCCGACGGGGAGAAGACCCTCATGGATCTGTTTGTCAGAAAGGACCAAATCCATGTAGTGGCTTCCTTGGAGAAGTGGGCTACAGATTTAAGATGATGACAGAGAATTTGATGATTAACCAAATCAAATGATGCCGATAAATCTAACAGTAGTAAGAGAGCCAACTTGCCTTTATCTTTTAGGTCTTCAATTTGGGGTTTTAAGTCGATGAGGGCAGTTTCGGTTCCGTGCCTCGGTCGGAAGCCAGATTGTCTGAGGCAGAGGAGTTTATTAGAGTCTAGATATTCCTGGATCTGCAGGTGGGCAGCTTGGTCGAGGATTTTAAGTAAAAAGGGGTCGGTGGTGATGGGCCTATAGTTGGAAGGGTTGCTAGGGTCTAAGGATGTGTTTTTGAGTAGGGGGATGACCCACGCATCCTTAAGGTTATCCGGGATGATACCTGTGTTGAATGAAGAGTTAATGAGGGCGGCGATGAAAGGTGCCAATTCGTGGGTAGCCTCCTTAATGATGGGGGTTGGGCATGTATCGCCCTAGAAATTTGATTGTTTTAAATTTACTGATGATGTTTGCAACCTCTTTGATAGAAAGTGGCATGAAGTGAAATGGTTTAAGGGTGTGTGAATGTGGGACGGTTGTGCCAGTGGGAGTACTGTACTGCGAGTCGGTCAGTAGACTGCATTTTTTTACAGTGATTTTAGTTTGTAGAGAGAATATTTTGTCGAGGAGAGCTTTTTGAATATTCGAGCACCATGTACTGTCGTTGCTTCAAGTGTCCGGTAGGACTGCAGGAGATTCAAGTTTTTTAAGTATCTTAAAGCGCTCTTTGGTGTTAGATTCTGCTTGCAGAATGCACTTGTCATAAGTGTCTTTTATGGCCTGGAAAATTGCCTCTTTGTAGTTGAGAGATGCTGTAATAAGGCTGTTCTTATTCGCATCTGAAGGATGCCTTTTCCAGCAGGCCTCAGAGTTACTCTTATCCTTTCACAGTGCACTCCAGTGTGGCATGAACCACGAGTTGAGGTGTGCACAAGGTTTGGGTTTCCGCAATTAATTGGGGCGATGGTATTCAAGGCTTTAAGAATAGTTTGGTTGTAGGTGTCGACTAAGACAGTGGGGTCTGCGCATGATATCGAAGCTTTATTTAGTATAGGTACCATTAAAGGGAGCAGTTTCTCCCTTGTTATGTCCCTTTTGTTTCTTGTGCTAATGGAGGGTGCAATGTTCTGTTTAGAACATTTGTTATTTGCCTTGATGTTAAATGTTATCGTATGATGATCTGACCAAGCACATGGTGTGTTTGACACTATGTTAATGCTGCAGTTCAGATCGACCAGCCAATCAAGGGTTCTCCGTTTGTTGTGAGTGCGTTCCTGGATATGATCGTAAAAACCCAGATCAGTTAGAGTACTGGCAATGTCCAAGGCTTTATGGTCGTTGGGATCTTGGAAGCCAAGATTGAAATCACCAAGTAAAATAATTTGTGAATTGGGCTTGGTGTTAGCTGCTAGTAGGGATGTGATGTCATCTGCAAATGTGGCGAGAGGACCTGGAGGCCTATAAATAAGGTGCATCATAGTGGTTTGGTTAGGGGGGATGAGCAATTTGACAGACAGTAACTCAGCTGAAGGAATATGCTGATTAGGGATGAGTCTAAGACCTAGGGAACTGAAGGCAACGCCTCCGCCTTTGGATTGGTTAGTATTTTGGTTGCATCTAAAGATGGAATAGCCATTAGGGATGGCCAAGGAGAGTATAGTTCCAGCTGCTGCGTGTAACCAGGACTCCGTAATGGCTAGGTAATCTAAGTCTTGGGCTGTAATGAAGTCAGCAATGTCAAGTGCATGAGCAAGGAGGGACCTATCATTGACAAGGGCACCCTTAATCAAGGTTCCTTTGGTGATGGTAGAGTTGCTATTGTTGAGGTTCAGAGAGACTTCAGGAGGGGTGTTGTTGGTGGCTACCGACTTCAGACTTTGTGAGTTATGGTCAAGGGTCTTGAGCGATTTCGCAGTAGTAGAGAGGAGGTATGAGCAACGAACTGTGTGAGAGAATCTGGAACCTAGTCTATGGTTCCTGAGATGTAAGGCACAAGGTTGATTAGGGGTAGGTTTGGCTGCAAAGTGTTCCAACCATAAGGCAGGAAATTCAAGTATGGTTTAGGGGGTGATGTAGTAGCAAAGGGCTTGGTGCTGCTAGAGTGCTGTGGGCCTGAAGGCAGAAAGGTGGAAGGGCAAGTGCTTGCTAGTGGTGGCGCACTGGGATAAAAGGGGGGTAATGCACACGAAATAGTGAGCAACAATTTCGCAATGAAGGTGGAGAGGGGGACCAAGCTAATGATATAGTCGTGTGGAATAACAGAAGTGTGCAACATAATAGGTAAGGCATGTACATAGTGAGATATGATCTTAGCATGTAGGCAGAACAACTAAGGTCACGTAGGAAGCGCCCCTGCATACAGCATATAAAGTTCAAATAAGTGAAGTATAGAGATGCCTAAATTCGAAATCCCACAGGAGGCTATTCAAACAAAAACGATGTAAACAGAAATAAAAGTATATATGCAGGCACCAATCAGACTCAACAATATTGGTAGCAGTGTAGATTACATCTCAGTGGGCAGCAGTAAGAATATATATAAAGGCTGTAATCAGAACTCAACAGTGTCGTTGACAATTAAAGTTTCTGCTGAGTGGGCAGCACGATGAGTATACAAAGGCGGCAATCAAACTCAGCAATATTAACAGCAATAGGGGTTTCCGCGGAGTGGGCGGCACCAAATGGATTGCAATGAAATTACCAACAAGGTCGGCCGGCAAAACTTTGCGAGCGGTGCTTAAAGTCACCAAAGTAATACAGTAAAAGAGAAACGGCGTACATGGCAGATTAGCTAAAAGCATTGATAGGCAGAATGAATGTGTACCAATAAAGGGCATAGGTTTGGGTTCAATATGGATCTCATTCATCTTAAACAGTTAAGCAACAGTCAAGTTCAAAGTGGAGGGCGGCGATTGAACTATCAACAGATGGATGGTGATCCATAAAGATGGTAGATCGGTCGTAGTTAGGACTATGCAAGCTTTGTACTGTGGAAACAGTTTGAGGTATCTGCTAGAACAGAGTGGTGGGTGAGACAAAGAGTAAGAGTCAATGAATGTGGCTTACTTACTGGAAGTGTCGCCAACGCCTGCACCACAGTGTGCAAACAGGAGTAAAACAGGACCTTAGCATAGCAGGCCTTAGCTGTATCGGGCCGGCTTCCGCCTCGCCAGCGGATCTACTGGAATAAGAAAGAGGCGGCATTGCCTAGCCACGCAACGCCAGGTTCACAAAGAAGGGGGCGGCTATCTTACAATCAGGCTACCGCCTCGTTTAATCAATGAAGAAGTGAGGTGGCAATCAGATAAACTGTAGCGCAGTGCTTATTGATGGCACTGATGTGCTCACCTGTGTTGAAAAATGAGCGGTGGGTCAATGTATGCTCAGCTGCTCCGGCAGCATGAGTAGAAGGTTGCGGTCGCTGCTTCAGGGTCAGTAGCAGGGATGAAAGGGCTTCTGCTCTCTCTGTGTGCAGTTGGCGAATGTAATGTACAGTGTAAATCAAAAATAAATTCTCCTGTCCCACCTCCTACAAAGCACTGATATGGGAGTCTATCAAAGATGAGGAATACGTGGAAGGACACAATCCATTTGAAGAACACATTACTTACTCCTGGCAATGTTCTTTCAACTAGATGTTCCTCCCACATATTCCTCATCACCTCTCCCATCCTACCTCTCTTTTAGGAGACAGTTTCTGTGATTTACACCTTACTCTCTGTTTATGCTCATGTCTTTCTCATCTTCGAGACTGCTGTGTTGGTGAGGGGAAAAACATGAACTGAGGCAACGGGCGTGGTGCGTGCCATTTATACCGACACTGACGTCATACTCGAGATGGACAGAGGCTGATGAGGGACATGAGGTCAGCGCCGATGACAGACGGCGCCCTCTGCTGTGAAAGGTTTCCGAGTAAGATATTGGAGAATATCAAAGATGCGGAATACGTGCAAGGAACATGCAGTCAAAGGAACATTACCAGGTAAGTAATTTGTTCTTCTGAAGTACACCCTTGGCACCCTTCATTTTGTATTGACTGTGCAGATTGAGCACTCGCCTCGCTTTTCTTGGTTAGTCAAAGTAGTGATGGGAATCTTCCTGTAGTCCGGGAAAGACGGTATTGTTGTCGAGAATACCGTACTAGTAATGAAGAGAGCGAGAGCAGCAGTGTTGTAGTGGAAAACATTGTGCTCCTTCTATGGTCAAGGGAAGGAGATATCTCAGAGATATTCGCCAGCGTGTGTTTTCTGGATAAAGATGCTGTCTTTTGTGTAAGAGTGAGAAGTGCAACAGCTAAGCGAAGTGATTGCGGTGAAAGCGATTGTGTGAGAAGACTATGAAACCGGGAAGGGGGAAAAAGGGGGTTCCTTGAGTTGAGATTTTGTGCTGCGTGTTTGTCGTCAGTGTTTTAAGCCATTTTTTAAAAAAATTAATTTGTTTCGGTTAGATTGAGTTGGAGTATGGAGACTCAGCTGAAACATTTGTGTCAGGTACTTCCTGGCTATAAGGTAAAGATTTTAAAGTACCATTGGGAATGGCTGCGGGAAACTAAGGGTAAAATGCTCAATTAATGGCCTACTCAGGGGATCTATGATAAGGGGATATTGGAAAAGCTGCATATTTTTAGGTTGTATGGCACAAGGGTTCAAAGTCAGAGAAGCGGTTAAACATCTTAGAGCTATGGAGGATGTTTGAGAAAGGTGGGAAGGCCATAGTGTTAAAATCTTAAAGGAAGGGCCGAAGAACGAGCATGGAGGAATTCCTTCCGCAATACCCCCATATGGGTGCTATCCTTTATCGCCCATAGAGGGTGTAAGGAAGGCATGGTATCAAGAATAGACAGACAAGTGATCTCAGTTCAAGGGTGTTTATTAAACTGTATAGGTAGGGTGGAAAAAAGCCTAATCTAAATCTAAGATGGGAGCAAGCTATGACCATCAAATCAAAATAAGGCAGTCCTAGAGCCGTCTTGTCAAAATAAAAAGGCCTATACTGAAATACCTATTGCCAATCCTTACAACTAAATACCAAAAAAAGAGTATGGGATAGGATTCACAAAAAAGAAAAAAGTGTTCACAAATAATAAGTCAGGATGCAGTAGCTGGGGGGCCTCCCTTTCCCACATTTTGAGCACAGGGACTTCTGAGCACAGCACACGCTCAAGCTTTCCCAGCATGAGATGACATTTCTACTTCAGGTATCAGGGTCGTCTGTGTTTAAGTCTCTTATCTACAAAAAGTCTCTTGACTCCGAGAACCTGATAGGCTCCAAAATAACAAACAAAAGGTTCCTTTCAAATGTTCTGTTGGTGATGCCTTCTCCCCCTGGGTTCACCTCTTCCGGGTGGAGACCCTTCTCAACTGCTTGCCTCCCTTCGTCAGGTTCACTGTGGCTTTTGCAAAGATATTTTCTTCTTGGCGTTCACAAATCTTAATGTCGTTTTAAACAGTTTCCTGTGGACCTCTCTCTGCCGGGTTCACTTTTGTCAACACACTGTTTCTTGGGACTTTAGAGTTTGCCCCTCTTTATTGGCATCCCTCCTTCGGGTTCACTCTTGCCACTTCATATTTCCTTTTACTTTCTCTGATTGCAGGATTCACTTCCCTCGTTTTCTCTTGATGCAGGATTCACTTGCCTTGTTTTCTCTTGATGCAGGATTCACTTCCCTTGCTTTCTCAACAGTTTGTTGGTCAAAGGCTTTCGACTGTACGGTGAGTTTGCTAGACGCCTGTACGACCACTTTGACCTTTCTTGGCGGTTCTCCTACGGCCTTCTGGTATCAGTAGTCTCACTCAACATGGGATTAACCAGAGTCTCTCCAGTGAGCACCCATGTGGTGCCGATTCCCTCTGCAGCTGGTCTTCCCTTAACAATTTACAGTTCTTTGAACTTTTCTCAATGTGCCACTTCGCGACTTTTATTCAACACAGTTCGGTTTCTCATCGTTTCTCCCCTTGACTCACCGGCTGTGATGAACCGCTTGGCTTTCCTTATATCTGGAGTAGGCTGGTACCAGGGTAGCAGGAGTCTCCATCGGTCATGCTTATCAGCGTAGGCACGTTCTGTGTACCAATGACATCTGCTGCAACACACTTCAGCTATTGTCTGCGGTTTTACGATTCCTTCTGCGGAGGTCTCGCAGGTCTGGGTCAGAAAGGGCAAGGTTGCTTCTCCCCTCATCATATCGAGAACAAAAATGAGCAAGGTCATGGGCTACCAAACTGCTGAATGAAGGGTGAACACACTCCTTTGTGGGGTACACCTTCGAGAGGTGGACACCAAATACTGTGAATGGAATCTGACAAAAATGTATCAGGACAATTCTGAGCACTGCAATTGGATTTTTAATGAAATTGCAGTTTTAGTGTTTTAGATACACTTGACTAGAAGTAACATAAAATACAACAGCATTTATACATTTCCAAGGTGTAGTAACCAATTCGTAGGTGACAAATGTCGAATATTTGTAGCGTCTTTCTATTGCTTCCACGTCCACTGAGGGGTCCTTGGGAAGGAGACCAGTGGACTTAGTGAGGTGATAGCATATTACACAGCACAAATGCATCAAAACAATGTATGGTTGAACAACAACAACACCCAAAATATAACAAGTCAACACAACAGTGACAATCTGGCGTCAACTTCACCGTCACCAGGAACATCAGGTACGAAGCGTCAGTGAGATGCTCTACTTAACAGATTAAGACGCCTATCCTCTGGCTCTGACATGGACCCCAACCAGGAAATTCAGGAAGAACTTCAAGCCCTTGCCAAGAAATATCAGCTCTCTGCCAAGGAAACATCACATTACGTCAGTTGGTGGTTACTCAGGGTGCAACTGTCGCTCCACAGGCTAAAGCAGCCATGGCACATACATCTCCCATGAAGTTCAATGGGGACCCGCTGCGTTTGGCAGAATTTTGCAATCACTGCAAGGTTCATTTTCTGTTTCGGCCCTCGGATACATCTTTGGGAATCTCACAGGAAACGCTTTGGCCTGGGCTTCCCCGTATGTCGCTTCAGCAGTCCCATTCTGGATGACTTTGCTGTCTTCGAATGACTTTCATGGAGGTGTTCCAGTCTCCTAATTTGGCTGCAGCAGCTCAAAACCAGCTGGTTGAGATCCATCAAGGTGGAAGAAATATTATATCCTATCTGAGTCAGTTTAAACAATTAGCAGCAGACTCCGAGTGGCCAGAAGTGACCCAGAATACTCTATTCCACCGGGGATTGAGAGATGAATACAAGGATGAACTGCTACATATTCCTGAATCCAGATCCCTGGCTGCCCTAATCAAACAAGTATTGAAGATTGACCATCACTGGACGGAAAGAAGAGGGGAAAGACGGAGAACTGAGCGAATGTACCCAAGACCATTGGCCAATCCAGTGGTTCCGGTAGGTTCTGCAGATCCATCTCCGGAACCCATGCAATTAGGAGCCATATGTGGTTCGTTATCTGAATCTGAAAAGCAACGTTGGTGTGACAATCGCTTCTGCTGTATTGTGGAGCATCTGGTCATTTTCTGGGTTCTTGTCCTCTACGTCCTCCCAGGCATTCGGAAAACTAGTTGGCTTGTCGTCAGAAAAGAAGGCAACAACAAGCCCACAGTACACTCCAGCCCTTCTTACTGTGGTACCCATGCAGCCAGTACCTCTTCTTGTGCTAAGAATCCGTATCACTTGGGGGCAATCGCCACGAAGAAACCGCGGCATTGCCCGATTATGGGCATCTGGAAACTAAATTGACACAGCCGTCGTCTCCCGGGTTCGGATCCGGTACTTCTGAAAGAGATAGCAACCCCTGTGGAAGTCATTGACGGGACACCACTATCCTCTGGTCCAGTCCGCCAGCATACCAGACGTCTCTTTGTTCATATCAATGACCGTTTGGAACATATCTCGTTCGACGTAATGAAGAACCCTACCTACCCGGTAGTGTTGAATTTGCCTTGGTTATTGCATCATAACCCTCACATAAACTGGGAATCTCAGACTTTAATCTTTGCATCCAGTCAATGTCCTCAGTATTGTGTTGAACATGTCTCAGAAACAACCTTTACCCTTTTGAAGCCTTCCTTGGCCAACTCGATACATCAACTCTGTTAATTGGAAACCATACCAGAAGTGTACCATCAGTATCTTCACGTGTTTTCTGAAATGGATCGGATTCCTTTGCCTTCGACTGTTCTATTGACCTTCTACCTGACAGGGTGATACCGCATGGAAAGACCTAATCCTTGTCTCGACCGAAAAAAAGCTTTACAGTACTACCTCGACGATTATTTGGCCAAGGGGTACATAGTTCCCTCAAAATAACAGACAGGCTTTCCTTTATTCTTCGTGCAGAAAAAGGAGGGAACCCTGCGGCCCTGTATTGACTACCGTCTTCTAAATGAAATAACATGTAAGAATCGATACCCATTGCTCTAATCCGTAGTATCATTGAATCTCTTCACTCTGCCAAGTTCTTTACCAAATTGGACCTCAGAGGGGCATGCCATCTGGTTCAGATCAGGACGGGCGATGAATGGAAGACTGCCTTCAAGACCCCCAGTGGGGATTATGAATATAGAGTGATGCCTTACGTCTATGTAACACCCCCTCGGTTTTTCAGCACTTTATGGACTCAATCTTTTCTGATTTGGTTGGCCTGTACATTTCGATCTACCTATATGACATTCACGTTTTCTCCACCACCCTGGAGGGACATGTCCTTCACGTGCAGGAGGTTCTGTCTCATCTGGCCAAGAATCATCTTTACGCCAAGGCAGAGAAGTGCCTCTTTCACCAGGAAAGTGTTCAGTTCTTGGGAGATGTGATCAGCAGCTCAGGCATACAGATGGATCCCACCAAGGTAAATGCCATTCTCCAATGAGCACCTCCTCAAGACCTCAAGTCTCTATAACGGTTCCTGGGCTTCACCAACTTCTACCGTCGTTTCATCCCCGGTTTTTCTCATCTTGCTTCTGTTTTGACACGACTCACCAGCACCAGGGTGCCGTAAATTTGGGACTCCGACGCTAAGACAGCATTCGAAGATCTGAAAAAATATTTTGCCTCCATGCCCATTCTATGTCATCCCACGGAGGAGTCACCCTTCATCTTCGAGGCTGATGCCTCAGACTTTGCCATCGGGGCGGTTCTTCTTCAGAAGGAACCCGGCACAGGAATAGAACATCCGATTGCATACCTGTCTCGGAAACTGTCATCTAGTGAACGGAACTGTACTGTCATCGAGAAGGAACTCTTAGCAATGAAGGCAGCTTTTGAAGAATGGAGGCACCATCTTTTGGGTGGACGCTTCCCGGTGAATGTTTGGACACACCTTAGAAACCTCCGGTTCCTGCGTTCCCTTCAGTGCCAAAACACCAGAAAGGCCATTGGGCCTTTTTCTTTTTTCGCATTATGACTTTACAATCTCGTATATTCCTGGGGAGCAGAATTGGAAAGCCGACGCCTTGCCCCGGTCTGTGGAATACATGAAGTCTTCCCACGATATGGCTATACCTGTCATTGCCCCAAGACACTTCTTGTCTACATTAAGGCCTCATCTGGGAAGTTTACTGCGTGACACCTTGTCTGATGGAGCTAAGTCTCATCTTTTGTGTAAAGAAGGAATCAGTGAGAGAGGTTGTTTGTTATTCCACCAGGATCATCTGTACATATCCACCTTGGATCTGCGTTTGACAATTCTACAGGGATTCCATGACTCCAAAGTTGGTGGGCATCGGGGTGCAAAGGTAACCCAGGAACTGAGTGCTCGACAATTCTGGTGACCAGGATGGGCTCGTGCCATGTTTGTGCACAAACTAAGATTGTGCACGGGAGACTTCTGGGGTTGTTGAAACCAACAGAACTACCACCTTGTCCCTGGCATACCATGGCCATGGATTTTATTGTGGAGCTGCCACCCTCTGAGAGACATACATGTATCATGGTTGTGGTCGATTCCTTCTCGAAGATGGCTGATTTTGTTCCTTTTCCTGGGTCACCTTCGGCGGTCCAAACGGCCAAAGCCTTCCTTCATGACATCTATCAGGTACACAGTCTTTTCGGAGAAGTTCCTTTCTGACCGTGGGCGTCAGTTTCTTTCCTTTTTCTGGATACAAGTCTGCAAACATCTGGGGGTGCATCGTGCCCTAAGTTCTGGATATCAACCACAGACCGACGGTCAAACTGAGAGGACCAATAAAACGCTTGAAAAATACTTGAACTGTTTCGCCAATGCTGCCCAGGACAATTGGTATTCCATCTTGGATGTTGCAGAGGTGGCCTATAACAATTCCTTGCATGCTTCCGTTAACTGCAGCCCGTTCTACTGCACGTATGGATAACATCCGAAGGTGGTTCCATTTTGTCCTGTCTTGCCCAGTCCCGTTCCATCATCAGATGTCTTGGTTGCCAGGATCCAGTCTAAGCACCAGTTGGACTGGGAACTTCTGGAAACGGCTATGGACCGCATGAAGAAGCAGGCAGATAAGCACTGCACCCCTGAACCTTTACTTGCGGTCGGGGACAGGGTTTGGTTGTCTTCCAGGAATCTCCCACTACGGAACATGCACACTAAGCTGGCTCCTCTTTTCCTGGGTCCTTTCCAGATCATCCAGTGCCTATCCGCTGTGGCATTCAAATTGCATCTTCCCTCTTCTAGGCGCATTTATCCTGTATTTCATGTCTTCCTTCTGAAGCCTTTTGTGCCGGATTCCTTTGGGAGGGCCTGTTGTTAGGGAGAATTCTCATAAATGTTTGATTTCCCTCAGCAGCTTTGCTGGATTTCTAGGATTTTTTTTTCACCTGTTAAGAGTGTGAGCTTTTTTTCCCACTCTTACATGTGTTTTACTATGTGTGTTTCTACTTTTTGTGTGATCTTGGGCACTGGAGTCTCACCTTCTCCAGGGCACCACATATTTCATGTGTGTTACACAGCACCTTCAGTGCAGTGACACAGGGTTGTCTTTTAGACTTCCCACCGACTCCATTTTCTGGGGCTGACTACAGTCCCCCAGAAAAGGGTAAAGTTGCCATTAACTTTACCTTAGTCACTTTAAACCACAGACCCAGTACACCCCATCTTCCATGGAGTATTGGAATGGGTTAATTGTTATCCCTTTTTGTCTGTGCCTCTTGGGGCATTGTTTCGCTCCCTTTACGTTAAGACTTGGCTGGTGGCAGTGGTATCTACCCTAACATTTCTACCGCAATTATTTTATATAAACGTTGTAATGTTTTAGGCTATTACATTAGCCTCAGACATAAACCCGCTTGACCAAATACATTTTATTGTGGCTCCGGCCGGGTTTATTCGCCATTTCTTTTTGTTAAAGTCTTTCTCGTGTTTTACTCAGTGCGCCAAACCAGGTTTGGTCCCTTTGTTCTTCGCTTTTTCACGGGCTTCTACACGGAAGCCCTCCGTTAGGCGCACGAGAGTCTGGGTAGGCAGGATGTGAGGGAGGGGTTTTAGGACCCCTGCAATGGGTTCTCTTGGTTACCCAAGTTGCACTCTTGTCTGATTGGCTAAAGGGACTGGCCTTGCCAGGCCAGCCACCCTGCTGTGTGATTGACAGCCAGGCTGTATGAATGGGGGAAAACTGCATAAAAAGCTGGTCTCTGGGACTGGAGGAGGAGAGTCGCAACTGGACCGAAAGAACCAACGAGCAACTGGAAGAAGATGACCCCTACAACGACTGAACCACCCGGTGAAGCCCTGCTGCAGGTCCGAATCTCCAGAATCCAACGACAGAGAAGGTCCTACAGGAAACCTCTTCCCTTGAGCTTGTGGGACCAACCAGTATACCCAAACTGCAAGCCAGGACCCCTCCTCTGGTCGAATTCGCTGTACAGCGCTACAGTGGGCCGGATAGGCAGGAAGATTGGACCCTGCTTGGGTTTTAAGGAGCGCACCTTTTATTCGTTGTTTGGCGCTGCTGCTGGTTTCTTCCCTGGGTAGTGCAGGACCCTCCAGTCTTCCTACTTCTGATCAGTCCAACAGTCACTTCAGGAACAGTGAGCCCACAGGAACTACCAGGAACGTCTGCCTCAGCTACATCCTCCTCTCCATTTTAAGGTACTGTGCAAATCCGGTTGTGCGTTTCGTTCAGCCGTGATGAAAGTGTTTAAAATCTTTCTCCAATCCGAGGGCTTGTCCTTCTCTTCTCTTTGAACTAACTTTTCTACCAACCAACCTTGTCCGGAAACCGTGCCACGAACTTTACCGTGAACTATCCTGGACTGTATTATCTTGAGCAAAAGAATTTTGAAGCATTGACTTTGGCCCTAAGCCTTTTCTATCTGATTTTATCATTGTAGTCTCTTTTGTTCGCTTGCCCTGAGTACTTTACCTGTTGGTGTGGATCCATTTCTGTTAACTTTTGTCTTTCCCTCCCTTTTAAATTGCTGGAGTGCCATTTTGCTCCCACTTCATTGTGTGAGCTTAACTTGTCTGGCATTTAAGGGAAGTGGCGTGGTGTATTAAGAGTGTGCTTTTTAGACTGCTTATAATAGTGTAATGTTATACAACTGAAGAGTGAAATAAATGTATATTCTTTTACTTGAAAACCTTGAGTCAGTGTTTGCCTGAATCATAGTAATTGCTGTCCTTTGTGTAACTATTTGATACTGCTCACTTACTCTTGAGATAAGTCTGGCTGCTCCACTACTGCTACCACTCTAACTGTGTAGTACAGGCTTGTACCAAAGGTGAAATTGTACTGTCACTTGTAGTCTTAATTGTGTGTGGTGTTCCCAAAGGGTACTGCATATAATTCTGCCTAACACCTGTCCCAGCTCGGCTCGTGTTCTCTGTAATGGGGTCCCCAAGTTTGAGGTTCAGGAGATCTGCGATTCTCATATCAGACGTGGGGTTCTCCAGTTTCTGGTCGATTGGAGGGACTGCCCGGCTTGTGATCGTACTTGGGAACCGCAATCTCATGTTCATGCTCCAAGACTGGGACGGGAATTCTTCCTTTGGCATCCAAGTAAACCTGGGGCTTCCGACCTCCCTGGGAGGGGGTATAGTGTTACACACCACCCGCTACGTGGCTCCCCCCTAATGGGGGCTTGCTTCCCAGCATCTTCCCTCTATGGCCGGGTCCTGGCGTCTCTACCCGCATTGGCGGTTCTCTCTGCTTTGCGGTGCAGGGTCGCGGCAGTCCCGGGGCATGTTTGTTGAGCGCTCTCCACGCATGCACGTATTACTCTGTTCTTCACTCTCTGTGCATGTGTGGTATTCCAGGCACTAGGCAACTCACCTAAGGCACCTTTCCTCCACTCCCCAAAGACCCTCCACCCAGGTGATGCTCCCTTGCATATCCACCCCCAGGGTCGGGATCCAAAAGCAATGGCCCTTCCCTGGCCACCTGAAAGACAGACCCAAGGGGAGTAGATGGGAGAATGCCCTCAGGTTCCTCACAGGGTCCGTCTGTTGTAGTGCTCAGTTGCTGGTGCAGTTGGCAATACTGATTTTTGCTAACTGCAGGCCACCAAGGGAAGGTAGTGTCCTTTAGCAAGGTTACCAAATTTGCTACCCTTAGTGAAGGAGGTCATTGATCTATCTAGAAATTCTCTTGTCTTTCCTGGACCTGGGACTGACCTAAGTATCCGGCCTCCTGCAAGATCTGCAAATAGTTTGCAGGTTTGCATGAACAGTGTATTTGTCCGACTGCCTCTGCCTTGCCCCTCTTGAATCAGTATAACCATTATGCGTGTCCTCCGGAGCTCTGAGCAGAAACAAACGCATTGCTTCCCCTTTGCCGTAACATTATCCTTGACCTTTTTCCAAGACATTCTATTCCACCACTTAGAACAATTGATTGAAATATTTATATAGTGCACATCCAGAAGGAACAGGACCGGAAACCTGAATCTAGGCTCAGATGTTAGTAGTCAATGAGATCATTAACAAAAGAAAAGGGAAAAGCTAGAGTTTTCTGAATAGAGCCAGATAGTCTGTCATACACATATCGATGGACAGATCATTAGTCCAGCAACTGGAAAGCATCTGTCACCTCTACAGAGGCACAGTGAGTGTAGAATGACCAACAGGTTACCATTAGCAGATGTAAGACTTTTGGGTGGCTGATACCATTTCATAAGTGAGGTCAAGTAGCAGGGTGCCGAGTCATGTTTGCATTTAAAGACCCACAAAAGAATTGCAAAGAGTCTCTGTTGGTGTGTGACAAATCACTTCTCCCCAGAGGGGAACCTTTCCTTGTGAGGCTAGGGAGGTGAGCCTGATGAAACCCTTTCTTGTGAACCATCACCATCAATAAAATCCATGCTTCAGAGAAGCCCTAATATTCATCTTGAAAAAATGTCTGCCAAAATCACTGAGACAAAGAAGAGAGATGAGAGAGTAATACAGATCGCTCCATGGTCTAAAGTTAACCAAACTGCAATGAAGAAGCCTAGACGAGAGAATACTCACTGAAGAGAGAGAAAGGACTTTAATGTTACACTGGTGAGGACCCCGAACCTGGTTAAAAAATGGAAGAAGGACGTAAAATGGAGAGTGAGGCCGGGAAGTTTGAACCTGGGAAGAGCTGCGAGGTTGTGAGGACCTGGCCAGTCGGCGTACTGAATAGACACGAGGAAAACGGAGATCCAGGTCATGTAGGGGAAAAGAACCCTGAGGAAAGGAGAACAGAGTGAGCAGTGGCATGACCTGGGAAAGATGGACTATTCGGTCCAGAAGCAGCACCAAGAGCACAGCAGCCGTGTCTACCCAGGGCCACACAGAAGAACCATGAAGAGTCGGCGTGACCAAAGGAGCCACTCAGGTGCCAAGAGTAATCCCATGCCGAAGAGGGATCCGTTGACCCTAGCCAGTGTACAAGAAGGTAACGGGAGAGGCAGGAGACCCGGAGAGGGATACAGGGAGGATGGACACACTCAGCCTACTCGTCCCAGTGACACAACAAGTGTTTATATTAGTTAGAATAACTACATAACCCATCTTACTCATCCCAGTGACACAAGTGTTAATTAAAGTGAGAATAACTATGAGACTCAGTCTACTCGTCCCATTGAAGAAACAAGTGTTTCTAAGAACCAGAATACCCTAAAGACATACATAGTGGAACCTGTCGTATTACGTACCACAAGACAAGAACTGAGCAACAAAACCCTTGCAGTGGTTGGGAATATCTGATTCAGTCTCCAAAGCAAAAATCAGCTTACTAGACCAAGAGGGATCTATGTAGTTATTAACGAAAAATAGAATAACAAAAACATTTTTAACGAAAAGAAAATACAGCAAAAATACAAAATATGTTATTTATTTTTTATTTGGGGGTTCCCCCAAACACCCTGTTTCCCCATGATTATAACCCCCAACTCAAACCCCTCCCACCCATTGTAATCCCTTACCCCACCCCATATATATTTTTAATAAATAATTTGGTGCTTTTTCTGAATTTTCTATTCATTAAAAAAGTTATTCGTTATTTTATATTCATTAATATCACTGGATACCAACCAAGAGAAGATTTGCGTAAAACACATTGTTCATGGTGAAATAAGGAAGCAAAGGATAACAGAGAATAATGATCAGGAGAAGGGACATGTGGGTTCTTCCAAAGGGGTGGGACGAGAGCCTTACACAGACACTTCAAGAGATCGGAGCCTAATGGGATGAACAGTTAAATATCTCACAGAGAAAAAGGTCATCTCTACGAGGAATTGGGATGCTAGGAAGGTGGAAAAGGCGCAGAGAAGGACTAAAAGAATTCATTCAAGAGATAGCCAAGAACTATTTGAAAATCACTGATTTGGGCTGAACAGCCTATCCAGGAGAAGAGAGTCATTCTCCTGGACATCTTGTTGTTTTCTTTAGTGGTACAGCCAGAAGAGGTTAAATTTGAGCCAGAGGATAGACTTTTTACTTTTTGGACACTAGTTAGTTTTCTTAGCTAGGGAATCCCATAAAATTGGGATAGATAGGCAATTTACTTCTTATTTCAATAAACAATAGGCCTCATTCCAAGTTTGCCGGTCTAGTAACTATGGTACTGGTAAGCTTACCGGCACTGTAGTTACCGGACCAGCAAACTACGAGTTCTGCTCGCGGGGTGCCTTTTCAACCCGCCAGGTCGGACCTGGCGTGTGGAATGGCACCCGTGAGCAGAGCATGTTGGATGCACCGGCACCATTCTGGATGGTGCCCGTGCATCCAACCTCCCCATTCCCATTGAGCCCTATTGGGAATGGGGAGCATTTTTTCTGGTGCCCGGGAATGGGCAATTACCGGGGCCGGTGGGGCCATAATGCCCCGGTAATTGCGCATTCACGGGTGCGTGAAAAAATTGCAAGTTTGCAAGCAGCCTGCCGGTTTTACCGGCAAGGCTACCGCCAAACTTGTAATGAGGCCCAATGTGTTGAACATGACAAAAACTAGTCTGTCTCCTTCTTCTGAACTATCACATATGGTGTCAGAGTGGGATGCTGCCCATTTGAAGAAAGTTGGGGGACCCTGAAGTTTATCAACTTAAATCCAAATGCCTCGGCCCCTACAGTAGCCACCACCAAATCTATAGGCTTTGATTTACATAGCGGTGCCGAAGTAACTATAGAAGTAGGCGAGCACCAATTGGTTCCTACAGTTTTAGTTTTATCTCAACCACCAGGAACCTACTTTAGACATGCTTCCAAGTTTGGATTGCTCTGGACATCATGGCTGGAGAGATTGATCCGGACTCCAGGGGAGATACACAAATCTTATTTCATAAATCATTGGAAACACCCATAGCAGGAATAAATAGGGGAGAAAATAGCCATGGGAATATTAGAAAATGCCATCATCCCTGTCCCCTAAAAACCTCAAGAGCAAATTGAAACAGAAAGAGGCACTCAAGGATTTGGAGAGGCAGATAAACAGCCAAGACAACTCCACCCCTGCTTTACCCCACAGATCTCTAGATGTCTAGGTGCATCTGCACACTCATCTCATCCTTTCCCTGTATCAGAATGTCATCAATGTAGTGCGAAGTCTGCACATCAGGTTTGCACAGAATCTTATCCAAAACTTGTCTGCCACCAGCCGGTGACAAATGGTCGGACTGTGCATGTACCCCATGGGCAAACGTTGAAACGTATACTGCTTCCCATTCCATGAAAATGCAAACCGTTCTTGACATTCTTCTGCAATCGGCACTGTGAAAAATGCATTTGCCAAATCTATCACCGCGTACCAAGTTCCTTCGAACTTTTGCACATTTTCCATCAGGGTAACCGCATCTGAGACCGCAGGGATTAACGGAGGAGTGTATTTATTCAACTCGCGATAATCTCTAGTCATCTGGCTTCTTAACCGGCCAGACCAGATTGTTCCAAGCCGTGGTTACAGGACGTAGCACGCCTGCTTCAACATATCCCTTAATGTAGTCTGAAATCTCCTTCTGCCCTGCAGGAATACGATATTGTTTCATAGATACCCGATTTTTGGCTAAGGGACTTGCACAGGGGGCATCTTCAACTTTCCCACAATAACAGGGGTACATGTCAATGCAATCACCCGAACTGGTACATTTTACCTCCTAGTCCTAAAGTCAATCCCTCCAGAATGTGAAAGCCAATAATATATTCAGGTATGGGAACAATCAACACTTGGTACTTATTCCTTTTTAAATTACCAATTTTCATGTCAACTTTTGTTTGGACTGCGGGGGTCTCTTCCCCTCCCAATCCAGTAATGGTGAAATGCCTGCCATTAAATCTTGAAGGATTTGCATGAATCAATGAGGCCTCTGCCCTGGTATCAATTAAGATGCGAACCTCTTGTGTATTTCCCCGATTGCTAGAATAACTTCACATTCACATGAGGCCGTCCGTCTACCTTAATTCGGGCAGCCACTACCGGAGTATGACCACAATTCAATTAGTATTTTAAATGCGTGTATTTGGACTCTGTCTCCAACATCGCGCGCACAACTTTCCGTAAATCAGCATAACTCGGCTGGTATGGTGAAGACGTCCCCATGGACTCCTCATCCACCTCCACCTTAGGCGGCACAGATGGGACCTTCGCCCATTTGGCTTATTTACATTGTGCCTTTTCACTTGTCTGTGCCCCTCTTTTCCTCCGGCTTACGTTTGGAATAGTTGTAGATGAAAGTCTTCCGCGACTAATGCAAGTGTTACAACCCAACCTCCAACGATGCCACATCCACCAGGGTTGCTTCATGACACAAAGTGGCACAGACTTTGGATGGCGGAACCAGACTCTCTTCAGGCAAGGGAACTGCTTTTGTCAGGCAGGAAATTCATTGGCCGGGTGTCCAGGTTCTTGCGAGACGTACGAGAAGGGTCACAGAGTGTGTATAAGGGGAGATTAAGTCTCATCCAGAAGGGCGGTTTGTGGTTCCACGACACGGTACTGTTCATTCCTACACCTGAACTCCGAGTACAGGTGATGGACTGGTTTCATGATGTTCCAATGGCTGGTCACAAAGGACTGAAGAGTACCTTGGAGTTGGCTCGGAGAATGTTCTGGGAGTCAACGTTACATAAGGATGTCCAGAACTACGTTCACATCTGTCCGATATGTACCACCGGTAAGACATGGACAGGGAAACCTGTAGGTGTCTTGCAACAACTTCCTTTACCGTCCCGTCCCTGGGAACATGTCTATACGGACTTCATTGTTGACCTTCCTTTGTCAGAAGGTTACAGATCCATTATGGTCGCTGTAGATTCCTACAGTAAGTTGGCCCATTTCTCAGCTCTCTCTGGTCTTCCCATGGCCCCTGAAACTGCCTCTATATTTCTAAGAGACATAGTCCGTCTTCATGGTATTCCCAAGGCTTTGTTCTCTGATCGCGGATCGCAATTCACTTCAAAGTTCTGGGCAACCCTCTGTGGACAGTTGGGAGTGCAGAGAGCACTATCCTCAGGATACCACCCACAGAGCAATGGGCAGACAGAAAGTTTGAATGCCACCCTGGAACAGTACTTACAGTGTTTTTGCAATCGAGAACAGGACAATTGGTCTTCATTACTCCCAGTAGCTGAGTTCTCTTACAATAACACACATCACACAGCAATAAATATGAGTCATTTCTAATGTACTTACGGGTACCACCCTCAACATCTACCTTGGGTAGTGTTGACATCTACTAATTCTCCCACAGTGGACAGCCTTTTGGATACCAATAAAACGGCTCACAAGGAAGCCATCAAATCACTGGAGGAAAGCAGAGATGGATACAAGAGGGGAGCTGATATCAGGAGGAGACCAAATCCAAATTGGACTCCTGGGACATTGGTCTGGTTGGCCACTAAGTATCTTGCCCGTTGGCTCCATATGGGAAAGTTTGCCCCAGGTATATTGGTCCCTATACTATTCTCAAACAGATCAATCCGGTGGCTTATCGACGTAAGCTTCCCCAGAAGATACAGAGAGTACATCTGGTTTTTCATACGTCGCTCTTGAAACAGTATGTTCAAGATCCCTTTATGATGAAAAGAAGATTACAGAAGATTACGCCAGCCTCAGAACTAGAGGAATACGAGGGGTCTCATGTTGTGGACTCCAGGTATAAGAGGGGCACCTTGCAGTACCTGATTCACTGGAAAGGTTATTCAGATGCAGAACGTATCTGGGAACCTAAGAGCCATATCCATGCCCCTTTACTCCTGCAACGGTTTCGCAAACAACATTCGAGCAAGCCGGGAGGTGTCCCGTTGGAAAGGGGGCATACTGTCATGAAGCAACCCTGGCGGTATTGGTATAATTGGAGGTTGGGTTGTAACACTTGCATTAGTCGCGGAAGACTTTCATCTACAACCATTCCGAATGTAAGCCAGAGGTGCAGTCTAATACTCAACCAAGATGGCCACCGACACATTACGGCGTTACTATAACTACACGCTGTGTCATCAGATCTGTGCGTCATATCTTTCTTCCTTGGTAGCCCGCTGCTGCACTTCCTGCAGTTACACTCCCGTTGGAATTGCCCTTGGAAACCCTTTTCCTACTGTTGTTCTCGAGATTGTTCTTTGCCTCTCTGATCTCTAGTCATACTTCCAACTATTGATTTCTTCTGAGGCCGTCCTCAGCTGGTACCTCCCTTCTACAGGTACATCTCATCTGTCTTCACCGGCTAAGCCGCTTAGCTTGTTTTCTCCATTCCCTGCGGACCGGATGATTCTTACTTCTAGTCCGTACTGTCATCTTCTTTTCTGTGCTTCTGCACAACTTGGAGCTGTTCTGGCATTCTTGCTGTTAACGTCCTTTCTGTGTCTTTGTCTACTATTTCCTTACCTGCTATCAGAGACTTTTTTTCCCTGTTGCTGAAGTTCCATTCATCTTTCTCAACTCCCACATCGGAACGAAGCTCTGTTTACCGCAGTCTAAGACTAAGACTTCCTTACATGACCGGTATATGATCTCAGCTTTGCCCATCAGACTCACGGACGATTGAACAACTTCAATATCATCTGCAACAGCATACCTGCAGGTTGTTTTGTGTCAAGAGCTTTTTCCCTGCACTTGAGGCCGGCTCCCTGGGGTCCCCTTTGGTCAGGAACCTACATCCTGCCAAGGTGGCTTCCGGTGGAGCCTGTCCTTACCTACACGAAAAGAAGGTTAAAAACAAAAAGGATAAAACAGACAGGAAGACTGAAGAAGAGAAACATCCGAGACCCTGACCAACTCTTCGGAGGATAGATGTGAGGAGGGGTCACGGGGGAAACCCCTGATACAGCCAGGGGTGACACTTTGTCATACGGACTCTTTGTCCACCCTTGGATCGTTACTTCAGGACAATCTCCACCTGCATAGCTTCCTTTCTTCCCAAATAGGGAACTCATGGTGTCAATAGATGTGTTGCGTCCCTAGCAATAATACCTCACACACTTACGCACATCACAAACGTAAAGAAATTGCCTTTCTGTGTCCGAGCTTCAGATTCGTTTGATCTCTGGCATCAATTTCAGCACAAAGACCCTGCTCACAGCGCCATTATGTTTTGCTTTTCTGACACATGTAATGACTCAGAGCTAATCACCCTATTACACAGACCAAATGTTCTTGGACTCAGGAAGGCAATAATACACACCTAAACAATTGGAATATAATTGGCTCTTTACGGGCCCTTTATTCACACAATAAGCATACAGATAACAATTGGAATAAATGCAATCAGGTATACATATGATTGGTTATACATAAACACACAAGCAAGGATAGTTACGAAAGGTGTACATCACTGTTAGTGTAGTTGTAGGAGAAAACTTAATCTTGGCCACGACAACACTACCCAGTACCGATGCAGGTAGTCAGAGAGATCACACATACTAACCGGGTCTTTAGCGGAGTGTCCTCCCTCTCAGCGAGACTTCATCACCCGGGGTTCCAATTCTCGGTCTACCATCAGAATACCTCTCCTCTTATGGGGGAAAAACCCTGCCCCTCCTTGGTTGCCAACCGTCCCCGGCCAAAGGACAGGCGGCAAGCATGGGAGGCAAAGAGCGAAAAAATCCAGACAGTAGTGGAAAAACCCAGTTTGTCTCCTGCATGCTCGTTCACAGAATCCCTTGTCACTGCACCTGCACATCTCTAACTCCCTTCATAGTGAGCTCATCTGTTTCATAATATAATCTTGCAACCACTGCAGAATTCATGTCTGCCTTCTAACTGAGCTCACAGAAACGTAGACTTCATTGCGGTTTGGAAGTGAATGTTCGAAATGGCTGCGCACCGGCACCATGTTTTTAGCTAATTTTCGCACATTACAAACCCCAAAAGCTTAAGTGGAGTAAACAAGATCAAGACAGCTTTGACATGCTGAAAACCAACCATCACGTGTAGTGAACCAGTGCTCAAAGTCCCACCTTTTAACAGGGAGTTTATCCTTCAAACTGATGCTTCTAGAGTAGGTATTGGAGCTGTTCTCCCTCAGGAATATAAGGGCATACAGGATCCTGTCCTCTCTATTAGTCACACACTCGTTCCTTTAGAACAGAACTAAGCGACCCTCAAATTAGAGTCATTACCCATTAAGCCCATAACTAAGCTATTTTATGGGGCGAAGATTTAGGTTAGTGACTGACCATTCTCCCCTGACATGGTTAAGCATCAGGAAGGATACTAACCCTTGAATAATGCGCTGGTTGCTTGACCTTCAACCATTTTGTTTCGTTGTCGAGCACAGAAAAGGAAAAAAGTAAAGAAACCTTGATTTTCTGAGCTGATTCCCAATATGTGAAGATGGTGAAGCCAGACTCATAAGGGAAAAGGATATGTGAAGAATCACAGGGTTTCATCACTTCTCCCCATAGGGGAGCCTTTCCTTGTGAGGCTAGGGAGGTGAGCCCACTATGCAACATTCCCCCGAAGGGTGGCGGTAAGCGGGACTTCACAGGGAGAGACTCCCCTCTTGGGGATAAGGACTCCCATTCCATCAAGGAACTCCCTAAAACCATTCTTTGTGAACAATCAATAACATCCATGCTTCAGAGACGTCCATCAGAGCAAACCACTGTTTGTTATTGTGTATTAGCCCTAACATTCATCTTGATGAAATGGCTGCCAAAATCACTCAGACAAAGTTGAGAGATGAGCGAGTAATACACATCGAGACTCAGTCTACTCATCCAGTTGAAGAGACAAGTGTTATTAAGAACCAGAATAACCCTAAAGAGAGACATGGTGAAACTTGTCTCATTTAGTACCACAAGATAGGAACTGAGCAACAAAACCCTCTGAGTGGTTGGGAATATCTGATTCAGTCCAAAGCGAAAATCAGCTTAATAGACCTGGAGAAGATTTGTGTAAAACATCTTGTTCATGGGGAAATAAAGAAGCAAAGGAATACAGAGAATCACGATCAGGAGAAGGGACATTGGGTTTCTCCAAAGTGCTGGGAAAAGTGAACCTTACAGAGACACTTCAAGAGGACGTAGCCCAACGGGGTGAACACTTAAATACCTCAAGTAGAAAAAGGTAATCTCTTAAAGAAAAGGGGTCACCAGGAGGGTGGAAAAGTCCCTGAGAAGAACTAAAATAATTAATTCTAGAAATAGTGTGATGATTCGCCAGGTATCGTCACTTCTCCCCAATGGGGAGCCATTTCCCAAGAGGCTAGGGAGATGCGGCCACTACCCAATACTCTCCCTATGGGTTGTTTATTGCAGCAGGACCTCATCTGGAAGGACTCCCCCTCTGGGGACGACGACGATCACCTAGGGTACAGGCCGGTAAACGTCAAACCCCAACCTCCTCCTCCCCCCAATTCCAAACCACTTCCTTTGGATTAAACAAATGTACTACTGTAGTACATGGGATACAGCCAAAACAGAAAGTACTAGAATGAAGAAGAGCACACAAAACATGAAGATTACTGAATGTGCTAGTACTGGTACGAGGTGGCCCAGAGGAGGCATGAAGATGAAGGTGTCAAAAGAAGCTAAGGACTTTGACAATCCGCCAGGGCGGGACTGGCAACAATGTAAACGAACCAAAATGTGGGGGTGGGAGTGCACTGCTAGTTTAAATGAAGATAATTAGTACAAAATACATAAGTGAAAGAGCATCTAATGACAGAATTAACAATGGAATTTATCATACAATTTCAGGTGCAGGCGGGCTAACGTCACAAGAACACTTGGGACACAAATTAGTACAAAACCTGAACTACCTATTGCTAAGCAGTAAGCCCAGATGCACACCTAAGGAACCTCAGTTCGAGTGTTAAGTTCTTGCCTATGTTGCAGGTTCTTTGGCATTCAGAACTAGTATTGATAGCTCTCACTTGGAGAGATTTGTTTACACCAAGTAGGATGGTTATTTCAATAACAGTATCAGTAAATTGGTCCATAAAGAGCATATGTTGAAATAGACTGAAAGTATTAAGGCCACGTTTGTAACCGTATTCAGGGATATGGTTCTTTTTAATTTACCTATCCACATTAGTTTTCCAAAAATAGTAATAAATCCAGGAATTAGATTCGCATTTTCAAACAAAGGTATCCTGGTCAGTGACATAAATAAACACAATAAAATGCATAACATAGGAATTCACATTGCATAGGCATTCACATGGTCATGTACTTATTACAGTATTACATATCAATCAGCAAATATAAATTTGTCATGCAGAAAATAATTCCCCTTGGGTGTTTGCACTGGAAAGCAGCTCCATCCAAGGAAGCCCTTTTTAATGGGTGACATAAATAACCAACGCGTTTCGGATCTAGTGATCCATCTTCAGGGTGGGGGCTTAGCTGTTCCTGTATGCAGTGGGTACTTCTTGAAAGATACATTCTTAAAAGCTTTTCCTGTAGGAAATTCAAAAGAACAGATATTATAATGCATGCTAATCAATTTTATTTATTTTATTTTATTTTATTTTATTTTTTTATTTATTTATTTATTTATTTATTTTATTACATTTGTTATACGCCCAGACCCGGGGGTATCACGGCGTAGTTACAGACAATGGGATAATGCAATCTTAGAATGAGCATAGAGGTGTACAGGTATAACAATCAAAAATATACAATAGTAGGAATCAACAATATACACTAATATACAAAGTAGTCAGGTGAAATAATTGATTGGAGGGGGTTAGTGCACTGGTTCAGTTAGAACTTGTTGAAGAGCCAAGTCTTCAGAAGGCTTTTGAATTTGGGGAATGAGGTTTCATTCATAATGTAGGTAGGTAGCGCATTCCAATATCTGGGGGCCAGTATTTTGAAGCTGCTGCCCCCTGCTTCCTCTCTTTTGTATCTGGGGGTTTCAAGGAATGCGTTTTTGTTGGACCTGAGGAGTCTGGTCTGGGGCTTCATCATGACTGTGTTGTTGAGGTATTTGGGCGCTTTGTTAGCCCTGCATTTGTGGGTGATGCTCAGGGTTTTAAATTGAATTCTGGCTTGTATGGGGAGCCAGTGGTGGTCTCTTCTGGTGTTGGATATATGTTCAGATTTTTTGATGCCTAAAGCTGCTCTGAGGGCTTTGTTTTGCATGAGTTGAAGTTTAGCTATGTTGGCTTTGGAGGTGCCAAGGAATAGGATATTACAATAGTCTAGCTTAGACAGTATGAGTGCTCTGGCTAGAGTAACACAGTTGCTGGTAGAGAGGAATTTACGGCTGAGGGAGATGAGTTTAGAGGTGTAGGAAGTGGATGAGGCTAATGTGTTTACTTGTTTAGACATGGATAGTGTGGCATCTAAGTACACGCCGAGGGTCTTGACTTGTTTAAGAACAGGGATAATGGTTCCATCGATGGTGAATGATTTAAAGGCGGGCTCAAGGGTGTTGATTTTGCTGGAGGAGCCTAGTATGAGGAGCTCGGTTTTGTCGTCGTTGAGACAGAGGCTGTTGTTAGCCATCCAGTTTTGGATGAGTGAGTAGATTTGGTTAACCAGGAGGGAGTCTTGTTCATGGTTGCCTGAGAGAGGAATGAGGATTTGGGTGTCATCGGCGAAATTAGTATAGATGACACCCAGGGCATCCAAGGCTGCAAATAATAGCTTGGTGTAGGCATTGTACAAAGTGGGGGATAGGCAGGAGCCTTGCGGCACACCTGCAGGGACAGACACTGGGTCTGCTGATTCTTTGCCGATGGATACTCTGGAAGTCCTATCAGCCAAGAAGGATTTGATCCAGTTGGTAGCGTTCTGAGCTAGGTTGAAGTTGTTTGCTAGAGTGTTACAGAGTTTGTCGTGGTCAACCAGATCGAAGGCCGCTGAGAGGTCCAAGAGCATCAGAAGGCAGAGTTTACCTGCTTCTCTAGTGGCATCCATTTGGATCTTCAGATCAAGGAGGGCTGTCTCTGTGCTATGGTTGGGGCGGAAACCTGACTGGCGATCTCCTAGTAGGTGATGTTGTTCGAAGTGGTTCTGAATTTGGCAGTAGGCTATTTTGTCGATTATTTTTAGGAGAAATGGGACCGTTGTGATGGGTCGGTAGTTAGTGGGTATTGTTGGGTCCAGGGAAGGTTTTTTTAGAAGTGGTGTCACCCAAGCTTTTTTGATACTGGTGGGGACTGTGTTTGTGAGGAAGGAGGCGTTGATGAATTCAGTGATGATAGGTGTGAGAGTGGGGGCGCATAGTTTCACTAGATGGGATGGGAATTGGTCTTCCTTGCAGTTGGAGGCTTTGAGTTTCGTTATAGTGTCAAAGACTTCTTTGTTAGTCACTGGTGAGAATTGGAATGGGGGACCAGTAGTGGCGTTTGAGGTGGTCGTTGATATGGTGGGAGGAGTTTTGTCAGCTAGGAGTATTTTTTTACTATCGATTTTATTTTGTAGTAGGAGGATTTTGGATGAGAGTGCGTTTTGAATGGTGGTGCACCAGTCTTTGCTGGCGTTTGAAGGTGCTGAGATTTGACAGGGGTTTTCGAGCTCTCTAAGAATGGTAAAGAGTTCTTTGCTGTCTGAGGACGCGTTAGCAATGCGGAGGTTGAAGGCATTGGCTTTTTGAGTGATTATTGCGGATTTGTAAATTTTGTTGGCTTCGGCGAAGGCTGATGCCGATTCTGGGGTGTTGTTTTTCTTATGGAGGTGTTCAAGTGATCTTTTTGTGCGTCTTAAGGCTATAAGTTCTTCATTAAACCAAAAGCAGGAGCGTTTATCAGGTCTACGGGTTTTAGTGGTGATGGGTGCAAGTAGGTCGATGGTTTGGGTGAGGCATTGTTGGTATTGTTCTGCTAGATAGGAGGGGTTGTTGGTGCCTAGAACCATATGGGCAAAGGAGGCACTCAGGGCTGGAATGAGTTTGTCGGAAGAGAGCTTTTTGATATTTCTAGTCTCAAATGTTTCTGGTTTTTTAGGGGTGATGTGTTCGGTACTGGTGTTGTCTATGGTGAAGTTGATTGCATAGTGGTCTGACCAGTTGATTGGGAGGATGGAGTCAATGGTGACTCGAGAGTTAAGAGTGAGAAGCCAGTCTAAGGTTCTTCCTTTTGAGTGGGTGGGTTTATCTACCAGTTGTATGAAGTTCATCTCTGACATGGCTGTATAAAATGTAGATGCTTCTGAGTCGAGGGGGTCATTGTATCCTAGGTTAAAGTCACCGAGGACTATGCATTTGGTTTTAGGCTTGATGAGGGGCGTTAGGAGTAGTGGGATGTCCAAGTCAGGGTGTGTGTTTTTGTTAGGTGATCTGTACACCACTAGTAGGTTGGTGGTGCTTTTGGGGTTGGAGGTATACTTGACTAATAGGAGTTCATAACCTTGTATCTGTTCTATTGGGCATTCTCTGATTTCCAGGGAGGTTTTGGCATTATGGCAACTCCGCCTCCTTGGGTATTTGTCCTGTCAGTTCTCAGGATGCTGAATCCTGGGGGAATAGCAAGGGCTAGAAGTGGTCCTGCTGCTGGGTGAAGCCAGGTTTCAGTGACCACCAGCATATCAAGGTGTTGGTCTTCTATGAGGTCATGGATATCTATAGCATGGGCACCTAGTGAACGGGCATTGATGAGTGTAGTTTTGAGGGTGGAGGTGTGGGCCGGGGGTGGTGTGTTACCTTCGATGGGGGAAGAGTCAGTGGTTTTGTTATTGGTTTGGTGTTTGAGTGGTGCGTTGTGGAATCTTTTGTGTTGGAAATTAGTAGGTGTGGTGTTTAGTTTGGTCAGTGTATTGGGTGAAGTGGTGAGTGAGGTAGCTCGTAGGGACATTTTGGTTCTAGACATGAGTCTATAGAGTCTTTCAATGCCCAGGATGGGTGAGGTTGTGTCATTAATGCAGATGGGTATGGTGTGATTGTGTGTAGGCGGGTTAGGACTAAGGCACGGGATGTCTGAGGTTGCTACCTTCTTGATGGTGATGGGCGTAGTGTGTGCCTGAGGAGATGGTATGGGGAAGGGGGGGAGTGTGGGGAGGAAAGGGGTGGGGCAGGGGATGGGGAAGTGGCGTGGACAACCTGGTCTAACTAATCCATCGCCAACCTTGATGAAGTGTCCTCTGGTGCATGGTGTAATATTAGGGACTATACAAAAAGGGAACATGATGATGGTGAGGAGTGCTAGCATTATATTGGTGGGTGCTGGGTGGGTAGAGCTAGAGTTCAGTGAGCTGTCTGGGCACCTGGACTGGGAGCAGTAATCCAGTACAGGCAGGCTGTGCTCTAATGCAATCACAGCATCAGCCTGGGTAGCTAGTAGGGTGCACGGGCAGTGGGTCACCTGGAATTGATATTGGCAATCAGGCAGAGAAGCATAGGTCACTAGCAGTATGCACAGGCGATGGGGCGCCTAAGTTCGAATATAGCAGTTCAAGGCACAAAACATAACAGGGTGCACAGGCAGTGGGTCACCTAGATTTGATTTTAGCAGTTCAAGGCATAAAACATAACAGGGTGCACAGGCAGTGGGTCACCTAGATTTGATTTTAGCAGTTCAAGGCATAAAACATAACAGGGTGCACAGGCAATGGGTCACCTAGATTTGATTTTAGCAGTTCAAGGCATAAAACATAGCAGGGTGCACAGGCAGTGGGTCACCTAGATTTGATTTTAGCAGTTCAAGGCATAAAACATAACAGGGTGCACAGGCAGTGGGTCACCTAGATTTGATTTTAGCAGTTCAAGGCATAAAACATAACAGGGTGCACAGGCAATGGGTCACCTAGATTTGATTTTAGCAGTTCAAGGCATAAAACATAACAGGGTGCACAGGCAATGGGTCACCTAGATTTGATTTTAGCAGTTCAAGGCATAAAACATAACAGGGTGCACAGGCAATGGGTCACCTAGATTTGATTTTAGCAGTTCAAGGCATAATACATAACAGGGTGCACAGGCCGTGGGTCACTAGCAGAGTGCACAGGGGGTGGATGGGTGACCTAGAGTCGAATTAGTTAGCATAGTGAGGAGTTGCATTATATAGCAAATTGGGGATTGTGCTTTGCTAGAGGAGGGGCTGTGTGTGGGAGCAAGGAGGTATAGAGTTCCAACTTTAAATAGTCGATTATGCGGCACAGTAGCAGTGGCAGCTTACCTGGAGCGGGGAGGGCAGAGGTGCGGGTCCCAGGCTCCTTTTGTGCTGATCCAGGGCTGATTTTCCACACTACCAGGTGTGGGGCTGGTTCCAGGAGCGCCACAGAGCGCAAACAGGAGCAAACAGGCTCGACTGGCCTTAAGAGGCCTTTGAATGGCCGCCGGCTCTTCCGCCTGCCGGCGGATGTTTGTATTTTTGTGTAGAATACGAACGCGCGTTGCCTAGCAACGTGGAGGCGTCTCAGCCTCGTTTTCGTGCCGCATCGCGCCCGACATTTTGAATTAGGTAAATGTCGGCGCGTGCGGTCCCAGGGAAACACTGGGGGCCAGGGATGCCGTAGAGGTGATGGGGTGCCCAGGCAGGGCTGGATGCAGCATTTGTTGGTGGCTGCAGGCGGGGGGGCGGGCTGCTTCGTAGGTGCAGCGTGCTCCGTACGGGGACCTCCTCGCTGGGTCCTCTTTGCTCGATCCTCGTTCCTGGTGGGTGGGTGTGGGGGCTCCTGACCTCTCCACTGGTGGGGGAGTAGAAGAGGAGCAAACAGGCTCGACTGGCCTTAAGAGGCCTTTGGATGGCCGCCGGCTCTTCCGCCTGCCGGCGGATGTTTGTATTTTTGTGTAGAATACGAACGCGCGTTGCCTAGCAACGTGGAGGCGTCTCAGCCTCGTTTTCGTGCCGCATCGCGCCCGACACTTTGAATAAGGTAAATGTCGGCGCGTGCGGTCCCAGGGAAACACTGGGGGCCAGGGATGCCGTAGAGGTGATGGGGTGCCCAGGCAGGGCTGGATGCAGCATTTGTTGGTGGCTGCAGGCGGGGGGGCGGGCTGCTTCGTAGGTGCAGCGTGCTCCGTACGGGGACCTCCTCGCTGGGTCCTCTTTGCTCGATCCTCGTTCCTGGTGGGTGGGTGTGGGGGCTGAAGCTAAGTTATATTGGCATGAACCAGAAGACGGGGTAATAGGTACTGACCTCTCACTGAGGGTAGCAGTATTCAAATTCTGACCTATCATAGGAAAACGAAAGAGTAGCTCAGGTAAGTACCTTTCATATATGAGCAAACCGCTCATAATTTGATTGTTTAAATTGTACCAGTGCAGACCACTCACCCAGTCTTCAACTGAAGATCACAGGAGACCGGGAAGTGGCAGATTGCGGCAGGAGAAACCCTATGGAAAATGATTGTAATGGTTATAATCAGACTCAAAGCCCTGTATGAGGTTAGTTAAGGCATACAACACATCCATTGCCAGCCTAATTGTATTCCGAGTGTACTAAATTCATAATAAAGATTAGCAATGCTATGTATTTCTCACCATGGAATCAGGGTCGGATACAGCAGTGTACAGGATAATACGCTCGTTCACATTTATTTGAGGATCTACAAACTCACCTGAAGTGTAGAGCTTCACCGAGCAAGCCGACTGCTGTAAGGACGGCAGCTCGACTGTGTGAAGTGTTTAGTGTCGTCCCGGCAACCCCCCGCATGCGCTTGGGCCGTACAGGAGACGGCCATATTGATGTGGGCATACGGCAGTAACGCCGTTGTTATGGGAACATCCCATGCTGGTTTAGTCACTCCGAGGATTACTGTGTGCAATGTAACACGGACCTCATAGAGGCTTCTGCTGAATTTGGTGTATGTTCAAGGTCAGTTATAATTGTGCATAGTGCGAATGCTATCACAGGATCCCTGTGGCAGTCCGAGTGAACAAAGACACTCATAGTTACATTGCTGGATTGGTGATGCGAGTGGGGGCACAACCGTGTCTCCAAATGGATTCGCGGGGTGCCCCCATCTCGCATCCATTAGATGAGATTGTGGGTCGGGGTTTCTAAATGGCCATATCTCTGTCCCTATATAAGGGGGTCTGGCATTCAAGGTCAGTATACCTGCAAAACAAAAACGTACCATAAAATTACAGAGTTCCTAATACGATAACATCTACATAACATACCATAGATGTTTGTTACAGCACCAGAGAGCTGCTCACAACAATCAGAATACACTTGAGTGGAGTATCAATCCTAGCAGTATCTTGGTATTAGGAAACAATCAAATCAACCATATTCGCAATTTGATGTAGAGTCTTGTTCCACCCGAAACAACCAAACTCAATTGTCATTTACAAAATATCGATCTCTCTAGCAATTTAGGTGGACTTACAGAAAACACATTAAGTCAAACTCAGCATTCATACCACGAGGGTGCCTTGAGTCCAAAAGATTGATCCATAGAATTTCACGTTGAGCTAATTTCCGTTGTACATCACCCCCTCTGCTGCCTGGTGTCACTTGTTCTAAGATGACGCATTTCAACTGTGCCACAGTATGTCGTGCCTCTGCAAAGTGAAGTGCAACGGGTGATTTGGGACTCTTGGTGCGGATGTTGGACTTATGCTCAGTCCATCTCGATTTCGCTTTCCTAGTAGTCATTCCTACATAATAGAGTCTAATATCTTGAGAGAGTGGCAAAATAAACATCAAGTTGAAAGATATGGAAAAGAACTCTCAAACATCAAGAGAAGGGAGTCATTCTCCTGGTGAAGAAACTGAAGCCATTTGAATACACAAGAGATGCCAGGGGAATGGAGTCATTCCCGCTCCCATTTGTTGTGAACTATATGGGAGTGTGCAAACCAATACCAGGAGAAGGGAGTCATTCTCCTGGCCCCAAAAGTTGTGTTGCCCAAAGGGTCTGTTGGTACCACAAGCCAAGGTAAAGGAGTCATTCTCCCTGGCATCCTTTTGAAAAAGAACATTTTGGGAACACCACCCGGATACCAGGAGAAGGGAGTCATTCTCTTGGAGAAGGAACTTTCTCTTGGATTATTCTTTAGTTGTAGTGTAAGGGATAGAAGTAGAATGTGACACAGGATGGTATCATTTGATTTTGATGGACATTCTGACAGATCCGTTATTATTAGTTTGAGGTGGGAAACCCCTCTTAGAAGATAGGGTTTCTTTTTTTTACTGTAAAGGTTTATAGCAACCAACATTCACCTTTATGTCAGCTTCCTTCTTTGACACCCTTAAAATAGCCAAATCATTGAAAATCACCTATTTGGGCTGGACAGCCTATCCAGGTGAAGGGAGTTATTCTCCTGGACTTTTTGTTGTTTTTCTTTAGTGGCATGGCCAGAAGAGATTAGCTTTGAGATAGAGGACAGACGGTTTACTTTTTGAACTTCACTATTGTCAACGAGCACGATAGTTAGTTTTGAAGAATAGGGAAACCCATAGAATGGGGATAGATAGGTCGGAATGGCCCAGTATTTCCCCATTCTAGGAACCCGGTACCCGGTACCCGGTATGGGGATAGCCATGCCGCTAAAAGCGGCATGGCTACCTCCATACTCGTAATGAGGCCCATTGTGTTCTTAACTCGCTCTCCCAATTCCACTGGTGTTTCTCCTGGGTTCAATTTAATGCTTCTAAGTCTCTGTCAATAGAATGACTAGTCTGGCCCACTCTTTGTAAGAGGCCTTCCTTGTTTTCAGCAAAGGTAAATGTTCCCGGGAGGTTCAATAATTGGTAGGAGGTTTGTAGTTCCCTCTTCAGCAGCGGGCCTAGATAACAGAGTTTAAAACATCCCCTCATTGGAATTGGGTGGCTCATCTTTCAAAATGTTTTAAAAAATGTCCTAGGTCATCTCCCTCTTTGTATGGTTGAAGGAGCCCCTGTGGTATATTAGGTCTTTCTTGGGTGCCAATCAACCTTTCCAGCCCTGTCTCAAACCATTCCTCAGCTTGTATTTGGTGGGCCACCAATTGGGCCAACACGGTTTCTACCATGGCCAAGGTGTCTTTTGGCTGTAGTTTTGGTTGGAGTTGCCTCAGAATCAGAGAAGGAGAAGAACTCCAAGTCCTCTTCTGTTTCTGGGCCTGCTTCAATCTCAGTTAGGCTGGGTAGATCCCTGCCCTCTTCTTCCCTAGTAACTCCCACTAACCCCGGGGGAGTGAAAGAAAGAGTTAGAGGGGAGAATTCCTTTTTGGGCGAAAAACAATTTTAATACCCCTGGCCGAACGAATCTTTGTGGTTTTTGAATATTCAAGAGGATTTTGTCACCTTGTTTTAATTGGTAAGTGGCTAGGGTAAGAGTGTTGAGAAGAATTTGTGATTTGTATACTAAACCCCGACATTTAACTTTAACTGGAATCTGACACTGAGTGGCAATTAAGGTTTTAATTTTTGAAACATTATCCGGGCCTGAACTTTTTCAATAGTTTCTTTTCCTGAGGGATGCTGGACTACAAGAAGCATAAGGGTCATCTCTTTAGTGTATAGTGTATGGGTCCCCCAATATATATCAAGCTCTTCTGGCTTGGTTGCCTTTTACCAATTTCACTAATATCACAGAGTTCAGCTCTTAATTTCAGTTCATTCAGGTTTTCCTTTACATTCAATCACAAGCTAATCAGTGAGTTAATTGGCTTTTCCTTTAAGAGGATGTACTCGGTCTAGATGCAGTGGTGGGACCACATGGTCGACCCATTAAAGGTCACGCAACCAGCACACCTTACTTGCTTCTTCTTTACAGGCACTCTGCTACTTTTTCAGCTTCACCGCGGTACTGGACGTATCCTCTTCTCACATCTTCTGGATACTTTACTACTTGTTTTGCCACCATCCACTTATTGCGCTTTCCAACTCTTCCAGGGCTTTTGCCACTGCATACTCTTTCAAGTTACCCAGTTCCTTATATTTTTATGACGCTTGCTAATGCTTGTTCTCTGAGGTTATGTAGTACCTCTTGATCAGGGAATTGCACCAAACTGCTTTCCATCCAATTGGTATTCGAACACACTTGCTTTCTTTTGGATCGATATTCAAAAAGGTTTAATTTAATTCAAATCAGTCACATTGATTAAACCAACAAAACGTTCTCAGTTTACTCTCCTGCTGGAAACTTGTACCTGGTTCACGGGCGTATTCACAAGTTCAAATATTTTAATTTCCCTGGCCCTCTCTTGGCCTTGCCATTTTCATCTCTTTTCATAGTTCAGTGTTTACACAAAAACCTTTCCTTCAGTTTTCTCAGCAGCTTTGGGTTATCAAGATTATCAAAAGTATTTAGTTCAATCTGGACTGGCATTCACATTCACATGGTCGCTTGCTCACTCGTGAGCTATCCGACCTGCAGCAACCACGGGGTCCATACCTCAGTGTCCCGGAGTCATTCAGGCTTCTCTGACTCACCGGGTACGCTGTCTTCAGGTGCTCTTCACTACAGAGGAATGCTTGCTGTGGTTGTCGCTGCTCCCGGCTCGGTGCCTCTTCTCCAGGATCTCCGTCGCCCCGGTTGAATGGAGAGGGAGTCTCTCTGACTCCAGGAGATATGCAGACCAGCTCCGCTACCGGAGATTTTCCGAGTGCTGCCGCTACCGGAGATTTTCTGAGTGCTGCCACCACAGTCCGCTCCAACAACTCTGCAGCTCGTAAGCGCTTGAGGCACGCGTCTCCCTAGCTTCACCTCCAGCTTCTCCTGCAAGCGTTCCACAGCGTTTATTAGCCTCACCTGAGCAGGCCATTTATATGGCCCCTCTGGCCTCAGTTGCAGGCAATCTTCATTCACTACATAAGGGTCCTGGTACTCGGCATTGCTCTTCCTCATCCCAGTACCAGAGACATTTCAGTGTATGTTTGAGTCAATAAAGAGAGGATGTAGGGCTCTGGTTTGCCTCTTCCTACTCCCAGCACCTGACTGTTGTGCACTGGGAGATGGTTTAGTGGAAAAATAGGAAAGGGATTGAAAATAAATGTCAAAGGGCTGGGGATATCTGACTCTTTATCAAAGGATCCCCCCCCCCTCTGCCCACTTGTCCTTGTTTTTCTTTTTTTCCTGGTGCTGCTACACCTGTGTCCCCCTTCCCTGCCACCTCGTTGTTGTGGCTCTTCATAGCCCTCCCCCATTGGCCTCCGACCTTGCTTCTGCAAGAATTTTTCCAACTTCATTGGAGTGCAGGTGAGCTAAGACCCCTCTCATCGTGTCACCTACACCCCTGCCCACTTGTCCTTGTTTTTCTTTGTTTCTTCTTTTCTTTCCAGCGCACCTGCATTCCCCTCCAATGGCCGCCTCTTTGTTGGGGCTTTTTCTCTCCCCATAGTCCTCCCCCATTGGCCTCCGACCTCGCCTTTGTAAGAGTTTTTCCATCTGGAGGCCCACCTGCACTCCATTCCTTTCCTGAGTGCATGTGAGCTGAGACCCCTCTGCTCGTTTCCCCTATACACTTGTCCTTGTTTTTCTTCTTTCTTTTCCGGTGCTCCTGTCCCCCTCCCCTGCTCGCCTCATTGTGGGGTATTTTTCCCTCCCCATAGCCCTATCCACTGCCCCCATTGGCTTTTGACCTATTCTTTGGTACAGCTCCCAGGGCAGGCCCACTGCCCATGCAGCTGCCTGCAGCAAAGGGCCCAGAGGCAAAGGCAGTACCTACAGTAGCAGCTCTAGACTGTTTGCCTGTGTTCACCAGGGGAACATGCAGTGCAGCTGTCAACCAGCAGTGACAGACAAGGTAAGACATGTGCGGGCTGGGGGATCAGCCATTACTGCTCCCTATTAAACTGCCCAACCTTCTCTTATTACTCCTTTTACCAATGCTTTAGTCTGCTGTCCATCGCCTACAATTGTCGGTTGTCCATCTCGGGCACTTAGGCCCTTCCAGATAACTCACATCTTGTTGTTAGTGCATTTTCTAGTGTATGTTGAAACCTAGGCTTTTTTCCCCCTTTCCTGGAAATTAGTATCTAGGTGTTTTGTTTTTCCTGCTGTATGTTTGAAACCTAGTCCTTTTCCCCCTTTACAGGAAATTCATATCTAGGTGTTTTACTTGTTCTGCTGTATGTGTGAAACATAGGCCTTTTTACCCCTTTCCAGGAAATTAGTTTCTAGCTGTTTTGTTTTTTCTGTTGTATGTTGAAGCCTAGGCTTTTCTCCTTTTCCTGGACACTTGATTCTAGATGGTTGCATTGCTGTTGTGTTTAAGTTGCTTAGTTCTCCTCCCTAACTTGCTTTCTGGCCACCCTTGGTCCCCCCTCTCCCCTCCTACTCTCCATGTTTCTCTCACATCACCTGGTGAGGTCTATGGACAGCCCGCTCTATGAGAGTCTCATCCAGCAGATGTTCCACTGCTCCTCCTGAACCTCAAAAACAACATTGCCTCTGTTTCTCCAACATTGGCTGACTCTGTGATCATTTCTTGCCACTGTGCTCCTTCCTGCTTTTCCTCTAGCATGCCCTTGTGCACCCTCTCCTCAAAAGGTGCAAGTGAACCTGTTCACTTGCACTTTATATTCCCTTCTCCTCCCTCCTGCCTGAACATTACCCTTCCTCCCCAAATTGCACTTCTCCTCCTCCCTGTTCCCCCTCATTCTGTTACCGCACTTGGACGCTATTGTTTGTCTTCTTCCGCGCTTATCCCTACCTACACTGCCCCTACTCCCCATCCCCCTCCCCCTCTTTTCTGTTACTGCACTTGCATGCTCCGAATTGTCTCATGACTTAGTAGGAACATTTTGTTTGTCTTCTTCATTTTCGCCCCTCCCTTCCCCGGCATTCTTGCTACGGCACTTGCACATTCCGAATGTTTCAAGACCTAGTAGGATTGTTATAGTTTGTTTTCTCCCTGTATCTCCCCATCCCTTGTCTTGATGCGCCTTGAAACACCTTTTGGCTGTATAGGCACATTATCAACACCCAATAAATAAAAGGGAAATTTGAGATACTGTTTCTCACCTAAGGGTGCCTCATCCCCACACCTCAAGTTTCCTCCACCCAGGTGGTCCTCCCTCGCATATCCACCCCCAAGGTCAGGATCCGATAGTGACGGCCGTTCCATGGCCACCTGGGAGGATGTTATATTGGGGATAGAAGTGAGGACGCCCTCAGATTCCTCACAGTGGGCTAGTAGATTTTGCAAGCCCTGCAGAGGATTTGGAAGCTGGAAAACAAAGGCGCAAAGCAGTGTTTAGAATCATTTCAAGTTTATGCAAAAGGTAACTTGGTAAACCTAGATAGAGTGCATTATCATAATCAAGGTATGGGTTTATAAGTGTGCCAACCACAGACACAAGATCATCATTGGGAATGAATGGAAGGGTGCATTTCAGGTGCTGATGGGTGATAGAAGGCCGCTCTGGAGACTTAGGTTATCTGAGTTGACAGCGACAGGTCAGATTCCAAGATGATCGCCAGATTTCAAACCTTTGGTGTACACAAAGAGGGGAGGACAACAGGCTGCGATGGGGTGGGTATCCATTGAGGATCATTGAGCATATGTCTTTGGTCTAGCAAGAGGATCTCAGTATTAGCTGGGTTTAGTTGCAGACCATTCCAGGTCACCCATTTGTGAACTTTAGAAACACTTTAGACCAGGGGGAGAATAGTTCCAGAAGGGCCTGATGCTTTGACGGTCATCTGGGTATGAATGGTACTGCTGCTGACGCTTGTTAAAATATTCATCATAGGTTGCATAAAGATACTTGACAGGCGGGGAAACAGGGATCTGAGTTTTTCAACTATGATAGTAAGTGGACATCCTTCACTGTATCAAAAGCAGCTGATAGG
The DNA here is from genome assembly GCF_040938575.1 of Ambystoma mexicanum. Lineage (NCBI taxonomy): Eukaryota > Metazoa > Chordata > Amphibia > Caudata > Ambystomatidae > Ambystoma > Ambystoma mexicanum. The sequence goes on along the minus strand of NC_090936.1, from coordinate 1,053,466,121 downwards.
TTAAGTATAATCAGCACTGAGAAATGACCTCAATCTTCATTGGAGAGAATATCGCCCCAAACTGCGACCAGAGTGTGCCGTGCCTGGTATGGACGCCCAGTTAATGGAGATCCAGAATTGCAATATGTGCAATACATTTCTGCAGTTGTATGATGTCCACGATTGGTTTAGCTGAGACCTCAGTCTGCGAAACCGGACAGAAGCACACCTGCACTTCCTTCCACAGAAGGACCACCACAGACACTGAGATCAGGATTTGAAAGCTTTCATCAGAGCCTGTTTTGGCATCATGGGCAGGCAGGTACTCTGTCCTTGTCACATAGTATGGCCCTTTTGTAGACAATTTCTCATTGGGCGGACCCCAGTCTTAGGCTTACAACATTTCCATATATAACTGTGTGTTTCAGAAGGAACAAAGGCATACGTTAGCACATGGCCCAGGGGGCTCATGTAACAGGTTCTTCTTCACTGGTGTGTAACTGGACAAGGTTTAGCCATTAACCATGGAATGCAGTGTACTTCTCAAGGGCACCTGATAGGGCACCAGTCCCCCGAGGCATCAGCTAGACGCATTCCACTGTCCCTAATCGGACCACACTCCTTGCCACCTGAGATGATATAAAGACAGCAGCATAAGGACAGAGTTATGTTATAATCATTTCAGTTGACATATGGTGACAATTTTCTTCAAGATCTTTACCACCCATGACGAGTTGTGAATAGGTCTAAAAATATTCATCAAAAATGATTCAACATAGCTTTTTTTTTAAGTGGTGAGATTAGAACCTTCTTTAAAGAGGTGGGCACTGTGCCTTGCCTGAGGGAGGGATTAACTAACTGGGTGACATATGATGCTAGATGACAAGCTAGTATAGCTGGAAGAGAAGTCTGTTCGGAATGTGTGGATGTGCATTTTTGAAGCAAAGATAATGGCACCTCATCAGAGACTTTTTGAAAAGTTAAAGGAAGGGGTTGTGAAGGGACCGTCACAAATTCAGTGAGTAAAGGAGAGGGAGTTTAACCAGAGGATTTTTTAGAGCCTGATGGGATGAAATTGAAAGAGTCCTGTGAGGGGTCAGAAATGTGAGGCGGGAACTTTTGGATGATTTCTCAAAATATGCCATTTTTATTAAATCATATGTTTCATCAAACACCTCACTATCCCTTCTCTGAGGAGGATTTCCCTGCCTATCAAACCTAAAGGAAAACACTATAACACAGGATATCTGGCCCTCACAAAATACACAAATAATATATGGCAATTCACAATAATATCAACAGTTGTACTTCTGATATATTCACAGTCTCTCTTGGTAACCTGGGTGAACTACCCTTCCCCAGGTTTCAAGTTCGATTCAACTCCAATGTTCAACAAAAAGAAACAAGGAAATCCGGGTTTTAAAGAAAGTCACAATTCAGTTCTTGGTTCCTTCAAAATGTCAAGATAAAGGTTTGTTAACTGCACTTCAACCAACTGAAAGGTTCCACGTCTTCTTTGAATAATGAAATTCCACTTAATCAAATAGCATCAATGTCATTTCAGGCTGAGATGCTTTGTCACAACTTATACATGTCAAAGAAACACAGTTCCTTATTAGGTTTCAATAGAAAACTTCTGATTAGGTTAAGGAAACACAGCTTCAAGTTAAGTTATTGAAACACAGTGTATATCTTGATAAGGATGACTTTACAGCATTTCTACTTCACCTGAACCAATGTTATGTCAGGTAACCTTCTGTTAGACTTCACTATGCGTGACTATTTATCTGCTTCATAGAGCTCCACATTCTACTGTGCTTCTGAAGTTTAACTCCACTGACAACCAAAAGTAATACCACAGCTTCAACAATTGGTTTCTTTGTGACTATAAACAGATAAAACAAGATTCACTTTAGTGCACTTCAACACCTTCAAGTAAGCAAGGCACTCATTTTCAGACATTCACATTCCAGAATAGCTGCCTCTTTGGCACGATTGTCTGTGTGCAACAACAACAGCCAAAATGCCTTGAGGATGCAGTTCTCCTTTTCTCCTCTTGGCTTGGCAATGCGTGTTATATCAACTTGTAGAGGACAATCACAAGCAGTAAACTTCCCTCTTCCCAACCTTGTCTTTGCCTCTTTGTATTTGTGCCAACCAGAGTTTTCTAGTCATTGCACTTGTTGTCTGTCTCTTTTGGCTCCAGGCAATGCTTGCACACTCTTGGCTTGGGCATTGTTTGCATCCTTCTCAACCTAGGACAATGCTTGCACCAAGGTTTTATCCACTCTTGTTTGGGCAATGCTGGTTTCCCTCTTGGCTTGCCCAATTCTTGTTCTCCTCAACTCACAATTATCAGTGTTTTAGTCACTTAGTTTCAGATTAATATTGTATTCAACCACTTTATAATTGACTCTGAGGCTGACCTTTGCTTCAGAATCACTTTTAGTTCTATACAACCAGTTTTTCTTCTGTTTTCTGACGTTTAAACATGAAATTAAAGTGTTTCTCTGCATTTTGCTTTTACGCGAGATAAGGGAATAAAGTTTAACACAAGTGTTACTTTTCATTCTTTCCCGTTGTTCAGTCATCAGCGATCGTATTACATGAGTGATCCTATTTGATACTGTTGCCTGCCTGTATTCGTTGCAGGGCTCAGATTGCTCGGTTTCACTCACCGGTTGCTGTGTTATTCCCTTTGCGTCGCGCAGGACTTGAACTGCTTCAGGCTTCTCTTGGGCATACACTCTTCCTCTGTAAAGGTGTTTCCAACCCCGCCTTGCACTTTCAGAGGATCTCCTGCTCTCCGGACCCTCGAATGCAAAACCCTTCTCAGCCATGGTCTCCAGCATTCCTTCTGGTACACAATGGGCCTCATTCCGAGTTTGGCGGTAAGTATTGGTTTTTACCGGCATGGCGGAAAGACCGAGTCCGATCTGGTACCACGCCGCTATTTACAGGCTATTCCGACTTCGCGGGCACGAACTTTCCGCCATGCCGGTAAATCCCCTATACCGCTAAAGAGCCTGTTAAACCCCTTAGCGGCATGAAGCGAGACGTTCTTTACAACACCGCCATCGAAGCTTCGCCGTCCGTAATTAGTGGTGACCGTAATCTACGGTATCCGTAAATTACGGTCACCACTAATTAACGGATACGGAAATTACATCATCGCACAGGAACGGGAAGGAGCGCGGCGGCCATCTTTAAAAACACAATCGATTGCCATCCTCTTCATACAGGACCCGGAGGTATATTTGGACCTGGAAAAATAGCCATTAGAGACCAGCATCATGCCGAAAGCACTGAAAAAATGTGCCGCCCGCATCAGGAAGGAGCGCTTTACGCAGGACGAGCTCCAGGTCCTGGTGGACACTCTGCACGAACATGCTGAGATAGTATTCAGCAGTGACATGCGTAGGCCCACCGTTGTCAGGAAGAAGGAGATCTGGGACTTGGTTGCACAGAGGGTGAGCGCCGTAGGAAACACCCCCCGCACCACGAAGGACTGCAGGAAACGGTGGGATGACCTCCGTCTCAGGATGCGGGCCATCCTATCGGCCAACCGAACCCAGGCCGTGGAGACAGGAGGAGGCCCAGCTTCTCCCATCAAGATGATGCCCTGGGAGCAAACGTGTGCGGACATGATGGGCACAGAAGCCATAGAAGGGGTTGGCGAAATGGAGTGCGGTGCTCCGTCATCCGCTGATGGAGGTGAGTGTCATGAGTCAAGACAGTAAATGCATTTGCAATGTAAGGCACCTCCAAGGGCTGGGCAAGCTGTCACATCACGTATGGGAAACCCCCCCCCCCCCAATGAAATCATGCCGTAACAAGTGGGACCCAGGCTGATGCCAGGTGCAAGGCTCCAACCCATATTGGCCATAGCACACAAAGACGCAGTCAATGTGAGTCAGCACAGTACTCCGCCAACATGAGTGACCCAGACATCTGCATGCATTTTCCATCCAAGCCCACCTCACTGTCCCACTCACCACCCAAATGTCAACAAAACGCTGCAATCCCATTGTTATACCATAGGCTTGAAGAAATGATGACCCCCAAATCATTGCTCATGCCATCTCTCTCTCCCCCCCCCACAGGCAGCGGCCATGAAACTGAGGACCAGGAAGCCACCCAGCCCTGTACCTCCAGGGGCACAGCCAGGGGACACCGTATACCTGCAAGAAGGAAGAAAACACAGGCAACACCACCTGCTCCAGCAACCCCCATGGAGGGTGCACAACCCCCACCCGCACCCCTACCCATGCCTGCAGTGCCGCCGGAGACATGTCACACGGTGCACTCTGAGGAGTCCAGTGTGGCAGGGGAGAATGCTGCCATGTGCCTCCTCGATGTGCCAGATAGCCCCACATTAATTTCCGTTTCCAACGTGGAGGACCCCAATGACATTGGACATAGCCCAGACACCCCATCCTACAGCCAGGTGGCACACAGCGACTCCGGGGAGAGTGACACCCCAGGGCTCACAGGCCAAGGAGTACCACCTGCCTGTCCTGGATCCACCTCCCCTGCAGAAAGTCCCGAAAGGGCTGCAGGCTCTACACAAAGCCTGCCAAGCACATCAGCCACACCGGCCATGGATGCAGTGCACTCCCAGCACCTCACGGGCCTGATTGAGGACTTTATCTGGGACAACCGCGAATATAGGTCAGAGTGGCACAATGACCTTCAGGCTCTGGGTGAGGTGATCACTGCCAGCACAAACCGGCTCTGTGAGGTGCTGGGCCGGATCGCAGATCCCCTGGAGGCAGCATCCCCCAGACCACAGCCCCAGTGGGAGTACCCACCCTCCCAAAGCTCCTCCACGCAGACCAGCCCTGTCCGTCGGTCACTGCGTACATTGCGCCGCCACAACATGGATCCCCCTGGCTCTGGAAGTACACATTGACCATGCTGACACACACATGTGGTCTATGTTGCACTGATGGGACTATTGTGGGGTTGTTGTGGGGGGAAGTGAAGGGGGGTGAGGGTGTGTGTGGGAGTTGGGGGTCAGGGTGTGTGTGGGAGTTGTGGGGGAGTCGGGTCAGGATGTGTGTGGGAGTTGGGGAGGGGGGGTCAGGGTGTGTGTGGGAGTTGGGGGGAGGGGGGTGAGGGTGTTTTTGGGAGTTGGGGGGGAGAGGGAGGAGGAGGGGGGTGAGGGTGGAGGTTTTGTCGTACACGTTTCTACATTATTGTTAAATACACTGGTTGATCATCCCTAAAAAACAGAGTGGACATTGATCATTGTGCATGTGTCTTTTAATGTTGCACAGTGCATGGTGTACATGTATCCCCACACCCGGTGCCCAATGTCCTGTCATCCTCACACCCTCAGCTGACTTGTGAGTCAGAAATATTGTCCAATCAATGATTGCCGCACGGAATGTCCCTCCTGTGCATCGGCACCGTGATGCTGTCCTGCCATTCCTTCCTCCTCCCCCTCATCATCATCTGGTGGTAGCAGTTCCACGTCAGGGGGCAGTGGCACGTTCCGACGGATGCACATGTTGTGCAGCATTACACATGCCATGGTGATCTTGGACACCTTCTCGTGGCTGTAGATGAGTGCCCCACCCGACCGGCTGAGGCAACGAAATTGTGTCTTCAACAGGCCAAAGGTCTGCTCTATCACCACCCGTGTACGGGTATGGGATCTATTGTAGTCCTCCTCGTGCCTGTTCTGTGGGTTGCAGACCGGGGTCATGAGCCACGGCTTCAAAGGGTAGCCAGTATCACCTGCATGAGAGTGGAATGAAGGTAAGTGTTTGTGCATTCATGGTGGAGAATTGTACCAGTCTTTCATGGCCGCAGGTGATTACTGGCCATACACACACATCCCAGGATACAGTCTCCACATTACTGGACTGGCTATGTGTCATGTGCAATGGAATGAGGGAGGGGGTACCTTCTCACTGATGGGTCATGGTGTGCACTCACGTCGTGTTGCATGTGCATCGTATATGCATGCAGCAGTGTTGGACTGCATTCATTGATGTCTTGCGCGAGACATGGTGAAAGGGGGTATTGGCTGTATTTGGTAGCATACTCGTCACTCTGCACGGATCCCTACCATGGTGACTTGCAGCAATCCTATGGGGGTGCAGGACCAGTGACATGCTGTAGGATCCCTGTTAGACTCACTTCTATGCACTCCCAGGGATGACTGTCCTGTGTGTTGAGATGCAGGAGTCAGCGACATTGTACTGCATGCTGCAGGATGCCACTACGGTGTGTAAGGTCCGCCGATGAGTGGTGCATGTGTTGTGGTATCTGGCCAGGTTTCCTGTTACTCATGTAGTGTTAGGTGTCGGCTCCAATTCATCACTGGGTGGTTATGTGGTCATGTGCCGTGTCACTTGCCTTGGGGCACAGTGTGCTGTGAGGTGAACATTGTGCACTGGCGTGGACATTTCCACCCAGGTGGAGTATGCACCCCCCCCCCTTTCCCACCCAGGTGGAGTATGCAGGCAACCTACTCACAGCCCCAATGCACTGCCATGGCCCATTCAGGTTACTCACCAAGCAGCCAGGCACGCCGTCCAGCATGTCGCTCCATGTAGCGTGGTAGTGTTGAGTTCCGCACGACCAAGGAGTCATGAGTTGATCCGGGGTATCGGGCATTGCAATGTGTGATGGCTTTACTGGCATTACACACCATCTGGACGTTGATGGAGTGGTATTGCTTGCGGTTGCGATACGGCACCTCCATGGCATGTGGGACCACCAATTCAACGTGGGTGCAGTCGAGGGCACCTATGCAATTTGGCATGCCTGCCAGTGCATGGAAGGCAACTTTGGTGTCATATATATCCTGGGGAGTCTGGGGTAAGGATATGTAGTCCCTTGTGTGGGTGAGGAGGGCATCCAGCACTTGGTTGAGTCTCCGGGAAAATATGGGCTGTGAAATGCCATGCATGTGCCCCACTGTATGCTGGTAGGTGCCTGTGGCAAGGAAGTGGAGCACAGACACTACCTTCAGTAGAGGGGGGATGGCAGTGCTGATTTCTATGCGGCTCACTATATCGTCATGTATCAGGTCCACTATGGTGGTAATGGTGTCCCAGTCAAGCCGGTACAGGGTGTGGATCTGCTGTGTGGATCTGCTCTGGTGTGAGGTTGAAGGGGGTGGCTCTGATGCGGGGAATTGGGGGCTGCCGGCGTGGTAATGGTGGCTGCACCGGTAGGGCATGCTGGGCCTGTCTCACCCTCCTTCTCCTCCTGTGTATCCTCTGTGGTGGGGGCTGTGGTTTTTGTTGTTTTTGTTGTTGTTGTAGTTGCTGCCTTGCAAGCAGGGCCTCCAGCTCCAGGAATGCTGCTACAATTGGTATCATCTTGGTGTGGGAGGGGGTGTGGTGTGTGGGTGTGCTGCTTTTGTGCTGTGCCAGACTCCATTGCCTCCACCTGTACTGATTGAGTGCACCTGTTCCTCTTGGAAACACTGCTCAGGGTTCTTTACACCTTCTCGGCGATGCCGGCATTTACTCCATGGCGGTAAGGTACTTTGCGGTCTTGTGGAGGCCGTTTTTTCCATGTCCGCTTTACTTGGGATCAGCTCCGGTTTACGCCATGCCGCTAATTCCGGCATGGCGTGTCGGGCACGCGCCACTAAACCGCTATTTACGGCCTCGTACTTTACGACGCCGTAAATAACGGTCTGGTGGGTCAGAATGGGCCGTAACGGGAAACGATGCTGGTAGTCCTTTACCGGCATCGTTTTTCCCTTACCACCCAACTCGGAATGACCCCAATTAGGTTCACACGTGGAAAAGCAGTCTTCCTTCACGCATTCTGCTGCACAACCTCTGCATGTCGGAGTTTGGGGAAACAGGACCCTCTCAGGACAGGGAGCTGAAATCTGCTGGGTCAGAGTCCCAGTGTCCCTTCTGTACACCCACTTCTGCATGTAATGCCAACACTGTGCTGTCTTCTTTTGACTAGAACTGCTGCTGCACTTACTTCAGCTACAGCTCCATCTAATGGCCTGCACCTGAGGGGGCCTTTTAAGGCTCTCAGCTTCCTTCAGGTGTGGGTTAAGCTTAATTGCCAGACTACTGCTGCAACATTGCTATTCAATTCCCGCCCTCGTCCCAGTATTTAATAGATTATGGGACTCATAGTCCCAAACAGAAAACCTTTTTTTTAATTAACTTCTTAGTTTTAAATGCAGATCTTGTTTTCTTAAATGCATTTAAAGAAGAATCAGAAGAATTTATTTTAACAGGGGTAGGCAGTTTGTCCAAGCTATTATTTATAGGTTCCCTTTCATCGTACCTCTGGGAGCAAGGGAGATTTTTAACCTAAGAAGCCTTGAATGGTCTTTCCTTCCTCGGGTTCTTTAAAGATGTTACACCAACTTTACCCACATCAACATACTTGATATGTGGTTTAGATATACCATAACAACAATAAGCCATTAGATGTTTTGGCATTTCCAAAAGGTTCTTCCTTTTCAATGAAAAATACTGCGTATCATCCCACGGTATCTCTTCACCACCCAGGGCCTTGTCTCCTCCAAGGTGATCCTCCCGCAGTACACCACCCTCAAGGTCAGGATCAGGAAGATTCTGCCTTTCCCTGGCCACCTGGGAAGAGACTTTAGGCAGGGTTTTAGATAGGGATCCGTAGGATTCATCACATACCCTTCCCCTAAAGACCTCACCTACAGGTCCAGGTTCCCGTTTCTATTCTCCTCCACCTGCCTCCCCCACATTCATAGTGGGGTTACAGGTTTCACAGTACCAGGCTTCATCATCTGTAAACAAAAACAAAAAAAACTCTTCTTGAGTCCAAGACATTTGAGGGCAATATGCAGAACACATGGATTTATTCACATTTTTAAGTGATCCCTCGAAGTGTGGGAGGTCAGTACCAATGATAATTTCTTCGGGTAACCCGGGGAGAACAGCAACATTAATTTTGGTAGCGTTCTGCTCAATCCTAATGCTACCAGGTGTTCTATATTACATTTCTTCATCCCTGTGTACACATGAAACCCTAATAGGTGGATTTCTTGTTAGAGTTTTCCACAAAATCAAATTGGGTCTTATGGCCGTTTGTCTATTACAGGAGTCCATTAGTGCTTGTACCAGAATGTTGTTCACCAATGCATTATCATGGGTTTTAAAATCTCTGTCTCCCAGGAATAAGTCATGTATCATCTGTATAGTTTTATACTCATCTTCTCTTTCCCCTTCATCTCCCACCATATAACATAGGTTTACCATTCTTATTAGAGGGACAGTGTCGGCCAGATGTCCCGCCTGTCCACATGAGAAGCATAAAACTGAGGATGATCTCTGGCTTCGGGATTCTTCCAACTTCAGCTCATCCTTTCCTTTTAACCCATGACCTCTTCTTTCTCCACTCCCGGTGTCTTTAAATGTTGTTTTGAAGAAATCCCCATGACTCTTTGTCTACCCCATGAGGAAAATTATGTGTAACTTTAGGTTCTTTCCTAACTTCTTCACTCTTATGCAAATTCTGTACATGTTTACTAGCTTCCAAAACATTTTGGGCCGTTAAAGCCCAAGTGAAAGACTTTTGGAGTAAGAAGGACTTGATGATCCAAACATGCCTAGAACAAGGAACTTTCTTATTGGAACCTTTGCTTTGAATCTGGAGAAGGGGATCTGACCTAGGTTACAAGGATACACAGTTTAGATTTATGTTGAATACAACTGTTATTTCTGTTATATTTGAATCGCCATACATTACTTTTATAAGTTTGATGTATGTATAAGTGTGAGGGAGAGATTCCTTTTATTAGAGTGTTTTCCTTTTTTTATTTTGATAGGCAGGGAAATCCTATTTAGATTAGGGATAGTGAGGCGTTTGTCATACCCTTTTGAGTTAATAAAAAGGCTATCTGTATAAACCCTTTACCAAGTTGTCCGCCTCACATTTCTGCCCCTCAGAGTAATCACGGCCCATGAGGAACTGAGCTGCTGGTCCAGGAGTCCAGTAACATGAGACAATTTTGAAGGAGTCTGAAGGGGCGACCCATAGCATAAAAACACAGATTTGGGAAAGGTCATGCCACACAGAGCGCTAAAATTAATAACCATCATAATTGATTTAAAAACAACAGCAATACCTGTCCTGCATGTGTTAACCTGTTGAACATTAAGTAGTGCTCTGATATCATCAGATGAAATAGGGCATGGGAGTCCTCTGTCGTCCAGGTCTCTGTGATGAAGAGAAGGTCAAACTTAGATTCAACCACACAGTGATATATAATATTGGTTTTGTTATGTACTCATCTATAATTAATGAGGGTGCATGTTGTGTTGGCTTTTTGCCGGCATAACATCGTTATACCTGGTGTCTGAGGTAGGCGTAGGGAGATTAGCTAATCCCTGTGCTATGTTGCGTGTTCTGATTTTCCTTAAAACCCTTACTGCGACATGTGAGTGGCACAGCGACCATTGGGCAGATTGAGCTTCCGCCCCCCTACCCCTGACATTTAGGACTATGTTAACTTGACCTGGCTGATTAACAAAGCTGTGGTCGGGCACAACAGGACACAGATGTTAAATGGTACCTGGGCTGCACTGTTAACAAAGGCTCAGCACTTACTAATGTAAAGCATTTATTTGTTAGAACCTGAATGCATATGCATACATTTTTAAGCAATTCAAATCGTGATGTGGGGTTAGTATTTACATGTCAGGAGAGTGATTGGAAGGATAGGGGGGACAGGAGACAGCTCTTTCTTACAACAGTTCTTAAATGTGTGGTTTCAGACGTGAAGAAGATACATTGTAACATTGAAGTTGCACTAGAATACGCTCATTACAATGTGAAAAGAAGTTAGATGCCCCCACAAAAGTAAGTTTGCCCCTCTCCCACAGTCTCTGAACTTGGCCCGTCTCACTAGATTTAAATGGTAAGCCGGCCCTCCCCACCCCCCCTCCCGCACCCCCCCTCCCGCACCCTCAGAAATTCTAGCCTAGGTGCACCCCTGTGACGTATTCACATTGGCCATTTAGCCCCAGGAGTAGGTCCCTAGTATACTGAAGCATAGTGAAACCCAGATGAGAGACCTAAAGAAAAAGGGTAAAACCGAGTCTTAGCAGTGGAACACTAGGACTAAAGGAACGTCCCCTGCTGTCTGGAGCTGGGGAAACTTAACTAAATATTACAATGGGGGCTCCTGACAGGAATCACGCATTCAAAAAACGTTCTTATTATTCAACTTTTGGCCAATTCCATACGGCAGTCTTCTCACTACACTTTATATACAGTATTTTTTATTTAGAATACACAAGTGAAAAAATTCAAAAAGGCGATTCATACGTGACATTTTCTCATGCATAGCGACAAAGAATTCATTTTGGGCCAACTAATGTTGTCAGAGAACTTTCTTTTTCAATGTAATCTATAGTTGACCTCTGGTCTAATATCCATAAACTAACAACATTAATCCATGTAAATCTCATAACAACTAAAGTGCCTATACGCAAAATGTCTATGTCTATGCATAGAGTGCAATAGTACTTCTCCAAAGAACTGCTCACCAATACAAATGAAACTAGCCTTAAGCTTATGTTTTCTTTTAAAGTGATCTAATCAACAATGTTTTATCTGGAAGATTTGGTATTTGCATTATGGACAATATTATGTACGAATGTTTTTTTTATGCACATGTATGTAATTTTATGTCATTCATGTGTCTGCACTTTTTGCATAAGTACTATTGCACACTATGCATAGAGACTTTTGCACTTGGGTATTCTAATTAAAAAATAATGTATTTACAATGTAGTGAGAAGACTGCCGTATTGAATTGGGCAATAGTTGAATAATAAAAAATGTTTAATGCATGATTCCTTTTAGGACTAATGGTACTATTAATCAACGGAACTGACATCTTACCATGCTGAATGCCAAAACTGGCCTAAACAGGCTGCTGATGCGAAGGCGAGTTATGCACGCAAGCAACGCTGTACAAGGGGCTCTGATGGAATTTGCAGATTTATCTATCTATTATGGTTTTTGTATAGCGCAAAATCGGCCATAGGCCTCAGAGCACTCACAGAGAAAAATAACAGAAAACATATTGGGCCTCATTACGACCCTGGCGGTACGGGGTAAACGGCGCCGTAAAAGGTGCCTGCGCCGTTTACCCCGTACCGCCTCATTATGAGGTCCCCTCGCGGGACCCAGGAAGCAACGCCTGGTCAAACCAGGCGTGCTTACCGGGTCCCGCGAGGGGAAGAGGGAGCAAACAACGGGCCAACTCGTAATGGCCCGTTGTTTGCTCCCTCTCCCATTCCCCGTTCAGCCCTATGGGGGCTGAAATGGGAATGGGGAAGGACTGGGTCTGGGTCCTTGGAGGGAGGAATTAAGGGCCTTCCGAACTCGGAATGGCCCGGTAATTCCTCATTCTGAGGACCCGGACGCGATTTCCGCGGCAGCCATGCCGCCAATAGCGGCATGGCTACCGCCGAGGTCGTAATGAGGCCCATAGACTAGTACTACAGAAGGTGTGTGGAACGCAGAGAATGTTCGCATATTTCTAGTTTTCTCCCTCGTCAAACAGGTATGTCTTAAGTTGTTTCTTAATAACAGTAAGGGACACACTGTTCTTAATCAGGGGGGACAGGGGGTGTGGAGTTCCAGACCCTAGGTGCCCAAAAGGCAAAGTTTGTGCCACCTACTCTTTTTCTTTTCAATGTAACATTTTATTGGCATTTATAAACAATAGAGGCTTCATTATTCTTTGTGACATGCTTTTGAGTGAAACATAATAAACAAGAAAAAGAAACCATGCCTCAACTGAGGTAAAAAGAACAAAAAGACAAAACTAAAGGGGGGGGGGAAGAATGGAGGGTGAGTTCCGGGGTGGTCCGGGGGAGAGGTTGCGTCAGTCTCAGATCGAAGTTACCGGGTATGGGTGCTGTGGTTGCGATAGGGTAGGCCGCCATGTGCGCTGGTCCAGGGGGCCGCTAGGATGTTAGTCCATTTTAGTTAACCCGCGGAGCGCTGGAGGTTGTCTGGCCACTCCCGGGAATCTTTCCACTAAGTCCAGGAATGGGCCCCAGGTTCTGTGGAACCTGTTTTCATTGCCCAGGCGGATGGCAGTAATTTTCTCTGCTGCAGCGATGTCCCAGCATTTGACCCACCACAAGGGGATTGCTGGGCCTTCCTGAAGTTTCCACAGCTTGGCGATTGAAATCGTGGCTGCGGTCAGTAGGTGTGTGCAGAGGTTGCCGTCATCGGGAACTGTCCTTCTCCTGTGTCTCTCAGAAGGACAATCCCGGGGTCCCACGGTATTGATGGGCCCGTGATCTGTCGGATTTGCTCCAGGACCTCCCTCCAGAACTTCTCTGCCTTCGGGCATTCCCAGAAGAGGTGGAACAACGTTCCTGTGTCCGTGCAGCCCCTCCAACAGTGTGGCGGGATAGCATGGTTGCATTTGTGAAGGATTTCTGGTGTCATGTATCACCTGTAACAGACCTTAATGGCTCCCTCTTTGTTCGTTACGCATTTAGAGGTCTTGTGGGTTCTTCTCCAGATGCGCTCTCAGCTGGTCCTGTCTAGTTATCGGCCTAGATCTCTCTCCCACCGTGTCATGTAGGGCTCCTTAGCGTCGGGTCTTCCCTGTCCAGCAGCCTGTACAGGGTGGAAATCTTCCCCCTGAGTGGGGTTGTCGTTGGCGTGAGCTCCAGTGCTGACAGTTCTCTGTGCCCATGTATTCTCATTGAGTCATGCGATAACCAATGATGGAGCTGGGTGTAGTGGAACCTCTTGGTGTCCGGTACCTGGAATTTTCGCTTTCAATCCTCGAAGGCGAGTAGAGAGTCTCCTTCGTAGAAGTCCGCTACGCGCTGCAGGCCGCCTGCCTTCCACTTAGAAAAAAAATGTTCTGCCCTTGGCCTGGGGTGAAGTCCGGGTTCTCCCAGATCGGAGAGAGTGGACCCACCGTGCTCCTGCAGTTCCACCTCCTTGCCGCCTCTTTCCAGCTGCTTACCGTGTTCCTGGTGTAGTCGAAAGGGGCCCGACGTTAGGGGGATTTTTGGGCCATGTGATGTGTGGGAGGGATCCCAGTGGGTATTGGCTCCAGTCCTCCTCCAGCTTTAGCCAGCGGGGCTTGTTGATGCCGGGTTGCCACATGAATGCCACCGAGAGCTGGGCGGCTAGGCAGTACCTTTCAACCGCAGGGACTACCAGACCTCTGGACCCGGGGCTCTTAAGTAAGACTTTCTTGGTTACTCATGGCTTCTTGCCCACCCAAAACAAATTTTAGCATATTTGCTTGCAGTTTCTGTTTGGCTTGTTTGGGTATCGCTACCGGGAGGGCTTGGCAGTGGTAGAGTAGTCTAGGGACCAAGTTCATCTTAAGTGCTGCGATTCTTGCAGGGGCGGGAGGTTTACTTTGTAGGTGCATTCTGCTTAGCTTCGGTAGGCGGACGCCTAGGTAATTTAAGTGGGATCTGGCCCATGGGATTGGGAGGCAGGCCGCTATAGAGTCCCGCGTTGCTCTTGGAATGTTGATGCCTAGTGCTGTGGACTTCGTGAGGTTGACTGAGAACTTGGGGGAGTTGAGGCCCTGGACATTCCAGGTGATCATGGTCAGGTTCTTAATGGATGACCCCATTTCAGTGTGGGCGGTTTGCAGCTAGTGAGCACCATCATGCTCTGCTTATTGCCGGCCTGTGCCGGCAGCTGCCAGGTGAGCTGGGACGTGTGTTGGAGGTTTGTCCCCCCTCTATTCCCACCATTCAAACAAAACTTGGTCAACTGGGCCAGCCTTCGACCAACGGGGGCTCCAGCTGGGCCATCGCAATCCTTTGAGGATGAGACCCTTAGGCCTCTATTTCGTGGCGGTGAGAGCTGTATGTGAGGTTGAGGTATTGTTTTACTTAAAGAATTCAGTGCGTGTCCAGTGTTAGTGGCTAGCATCCAGTTTTTGGCGCTGCATGTCGGTTCCGGGGGAGCCTGGGTGTCGGTGTCGCCCCACCTTAGCCGTCGTTGCTTGGGCGCTTGCCTTTGAGTGGGGGTCCCCTGATTCTTCGATGGTGCCTCTCCACCCAGGACCAGGACCAGGACCGGTTAGAGTTCTGCCGGTCTTCTTGGTCTGAGGGCGCTTCCTCATTGTTGGTTTCTCCCCCTGTTGCCCGGTTCAGTAGTTTTTCAGCCTCATGTAGTTTGCGAATGTGGTGGATGCTCCCATTCCAGGGGAAAATCAGGGCCGTGGGGAAGCCCCAATGGTATGCTACACCCTTTTCCCTCAGCCATTCCGTCACTGGTTTCAGTGCTTTCCTTTTCAGGAGTGTGGTGGCGGCGAGATCTTGGTAAAGGGCGATTGAGGTGTCCCTGAACTGTATTCGCGGGGAGCTCCTAGCCTCCCGCATGATCTCCTCCTTGACCTTGAAGTAGTGTACTCTTGCCAGGACGTCCGGCGGGGCTGAGGCATTGGATTTAACTCTAGTTCTGTGGACCCTGTCGAGCACCAGGGGGGAGTCGTCTGGCAGGGTGATTATGAAGCGGAAAAGATAGTTCACATAATGCTCGAGGTCCGCCTATCGAATGGATATGGGGATCCCTCTCAGGCGAATGTTGTTGTGGCGGGAGTGGTTCTCTGAGTCCTCCTGCTTGAGTTTGAGTGCTTCGCAGCGGGCTTCAAGTGCGCTCAGCCTGTCTGCCCCCTTCTGTTCTCGCATAGGGTGGTTTCCGCCTCCATTGTTTTTGTCTCTAGTTCCCCCACTCTCGTTTCGAGCGCTGTGATGGTGCTCTTTACCTCCTCAGTGCCCTTCTGAAATTCTTTGGTCATTGCTGCTAGGAGGTCCTGGAGGTCAGACTTCGTGACTGCCTGCGTTGGTTTCCCCTGTTTCTAGGCGGTCCCCCCTCCTGGATCTGTCTGTTGCATGGGTGGATAGTAGAGTAGCTATGTCTCAATGCTTCGCTGGTTTTTTCGACATGATGGGTGTAGGTCCGAGTCTCCGGCTGAGGTGTGATGTGCTGAGGTCGCAGCGTAGAGATTTGGGGCTGGTCCGGCAGTCTTGGGCTTAGGGATGAGGGGAACTGTGACTGCTTTGGCTGCGCGGACCCTGGGTCACTCCAGCGTGAAGGGGGAAGCGTGGTGCGTGGGACCGCAGTAGTGGTTCCCCCACCCAGGATTTTATTGTCCTGTGGGCGCAGCTCCTGGTTTGACCATGGGGTGCGACCTGGTGTTCGTCAGAGGTTAGCCACTTTGAGGCTTGGGTGTGGCAGGTTGCGTCCGCCGTCTCTGAGGGTGCCTCTGGGGGTGCGCGAGTGCCTTGTGCCTGACCGGCTTTTGCCTGGCTTTTGGTCTGTGATGAGTGTTGGTGCGAGGGGTCGGGGCCCTCAGTGGCCTCTTGGCCAGGTGGTGGTGTGATTCAGCTCCTGGTCCTGTGGGGGGAACCTCCTGGAGAGTTGTTGACTGGGAGGTTCTGTGGCCCGGCTTCCGGGACTGGCTGTGAGGGGCGGCCAGGGGTTTTCTGGTGGTTGGGGGTGGTTGGATGCTCTGGGTTTTAAGGTGCTGGTGGTGGACCCAACCTTCGGGGGTATGAGGGTGCTTTGCTGCGGTGCAAATTGTTCCGGTTGGTGGCTTTGTTCTGGCGGTGACTCCTCACCCCCAGTGGTCTGTCGTGTGGCAGCCTAAGCCCCTGCTGAGATAGGGGGCTGTGCTGAGGGATGGTTCTAGAGCTTGCTTGGGCACTGGTTCGGCGGTAGGTGTCGGGATGAGGGCTAGGGGGTAGTAACAGTGGGCCGCCTCGCGGCTCGTGTTCTGTTATTATGTGGCGGGGGCTTCTGGGCCCCCTGTTGTGCTCAGTGGATTCATAGTTGTTGCTGCCCTTGTGGATGGAGTTTTGTGGGGTGATCCGGCTCTGGACCAGCGTAGATGGGAGGCAGGGGTCCAGGGCCACTCTCACCCCCACTATGTTGTGCCTCCCCGCAGAGTTCACAGCGTTGTTGCCTGTCCACCGGGCCGCGCTGTGGCTGACTGTTGCTGGCCGCTGGTTGCTGTAGGTCTGTGTTGGCCTGCGAGCTGTGCTGTGTCGGGGGGTTCGAGGTGCTACCGCCTGCCAGGAGCGGATGCTTGCTGGGTCTGTCCCCTTGGCGGCTTTGTTGAGGTGGCGGGCTGTGCTGCGGAGAGGCTCAGGGGCTTTCTAGGCACTGGGTGTCAGAAGGAGTCCCGCGTTATGGTCGTGCCTGGAGAGGGAGACCCTGGTTTAGGCTTCCATCGCGTCTGCACCCTCTGGTGGGCTCAGGTTCATGGTCTCCTGCTCATCCCTATCCGAGTGGAGCGCGTATCATTAGTGCTGGCAATGCTCCGACGTACCTGATTAAAGCTGATTCTCGTATATTTGTTGGGTGATTTGTCCCAACCGTCCGTGACCAGAAGCACTGCTCGCTCACAGGGCACACAGCGTTCTAACTGGGGGGGGGGGGCGACTCTCCCCACACTCCCAGTGGTGCAAGGGTGACACTGCAGCTGTAACAAGCTGGTCTGAGTGCAGGCAGGTCGAGTTAGCCAGTAGGCACAAGACGATTAGAGGGAAGGATGAGGCGGGTCGTGATGACACAAATGACACATAAGATGATGGCGAGAGTAATATGGGACTATGGGCGACACGAAATTGTGGTGAGGCCACCAGTATCCACAGTGCAGCAGGTATGGGGGGCATCCATGAATTTGCTATCCCATATTCAAGGGCTATTGCTGGTCCTAATGTAATGGTGGGGAGTGCAAGCAGATTGCAGTATTGTTATAGGATAAAACGTTCAGGGGGACCAGAGGGGGCACATATATTATGCAACAGTTGAATACCTCCGAATGGTGCTGTACCCACGGCTCAAGGGGCCCAAGGGCAGGGAGGCGAGCAGGTGGTCCCGGGTAGCAGAAGGGCCGAGGAAAGCAACCGCAGTAGCAGGGGATTGTGTACGCCCTCGGGGTCACTGCAGGCAGTGAAAGATCAATCAGTAATTCAGGATGGCCGCTGAGATGGCCGCTGTAGTGCGGATCGGTGGAGACAGTGTTGAAGGGCCTCAGAAACAGTACAGGGCAGGCGGAGGGACAAGCATCCAGGCCCCCAGCCGCCGCCGCACACACCAGCAGATGTCAAGGCGGCCGTGTGCAGTCGGTAGAGTTGTGGCCCCAATTAGGTGCGCCAGTAGGTGGAGGCCCGCGGCGCAGTCGGTGCACAGTCGCAGATTGTTGTGGTACAGCGGCTGCGCGTCGTCAGCCACACGCCAGCCACAGCTACACCCGCCTGAACAGGGGCACCGAGCAGGCCGCCGCGGGGGACAAGCGGTCCTCTTGATGTGTCGCCGGCCAGGATGCGGGGCAGCCGCCTCCCTGACAGTCACCAGCAGCACCAGGGGAGATTCCACTGTGGGTCCGGGGTCTGTCCGCACAGGGGGTGATGGGCAGAGTAGGGCTCCCCAGTGCGAGTGCAGCCCTCGTGCCATTATTTCACCCCAGAAGAGGTGCCTGCTGTTCACTCCGGGTGCGCAGCAGTCCAGCACTCACTGCGCAGCGCCATGGGGCAGGATGAAGCTGTGGGTGGCAGAGTCTGCAATAGGCTCTGAGTGGTGGCCCCTGCAGAGCCACCCCTCGTAGCACAGGCCACCACGGCAGGAAGCTCGGCCCCTCACACCTCCAAAGTTCGGCGGTCAGTAGTGGGGACACAGTACCCTGATTTTAGCCATATTTAGAGCAGAACGTGCCCCAATTCAGTAGCTACCTGTGGTGGTAGTTACCGATTAAGGGTGACTGGTAATCCGTTGATGCAGTCGGATGATGGCTAGTGGCACACAGAGCTAATGAGCTAGGCAGCCATTTTCCAGGCTGCTCAACAGCGCCCCACCACCTACTCTTAAGATTTTGTCGCAGTTGATATAAGTCATGATTGTCGTTTGAACGGAAGTCTCTTCTAAGAGGTGCCTAGATAGTTGGGCGTGGTACCAGCTAGGCATTTATAGACTATGACGGTACACTTGAATTTGATCCTTTGTTGGACTGGAAGCCAATGAAGCTTTCCCCTGGCTGCTGAAATTTGTTCACGTCTGTTCAGTCCATAAACTGCCCTGACCGCTCCATTTTGTATAGTTTGCAGATGAGAAAGTTCAATGTTCGAGATAGAAAATAATCACTTGAATAATATGAGTACAATTCTACATATAAACATCATAAAAAGAAACTAGTTTCAAATAGCAAAAAAGCAAGAAAAGGCCATTGAAAATCAATGAATATTAAAAAATGTCAAAAGCTAAGTAACATCAATCAGACAGTAAAAGCGCTAGGAAGGCAATGCAGTGAATACAAATCGAAGGTCATTTCAATGCAGCTGTTTCTTCCACTGTATCTCTCAAGTGACTCCAGATGGCTCGTACTGTCGCCTGCCTTCAAATCCAATGACAGAACATATTAAGTTAACCTTGTTTGCTCTTTGTTCAGTGCCACACAGAGTTTCTGCTCCTTCAATGCACAGCATTTGGAGAAAACCCAGTCACTTCAGTCTGGCCTTCCGTTCATCAAACATCAACTCACTCGCTGGCTTGTTCTGCAATGTTCCGCACCTCACATACCTCCACTTCTCCCAACACTTATCCGAACCACTGGGAACACCATTGGATTAGCCTGAGGATTTGTGCATTTACCCCTCAGATAATCCAGTAGCTTGTGGCTGGCTCCCTCTTTACCCTGAATTCCTCCTGCTGCCAGTTGGTTAATTGTCTGCTCTTGCCTTGCTACCTTGCATATACAGAGAATGGGCGGCTCATTCTTCACAAGATCTGCTTTTTTGGGGCTCCCACTAGAGGTCTGCAGATTTCCTACCATCGCTTAACCCCGTCTTCCCATCCCCGCCCTTCTTAGTCTCTACCAAGTCTTGTTTCTAGGCTATACTGAGGGATAGAATGGCACCGAAGACTTGATACTTTAGGCTGGTTTATTTGAAGGTCTGTTGTGTTAGCTTCTCCCAGTCTTTGAATGGAGAAATACAAAATAAAGATGACTAGCTTTTAAATGTTGCAATGTAGTTTTAAGCCGTTTTTGATTACTTGGGTGCCATTCTGTTTTGATTAGTATCTGCTCTGTGCTGGCATTCATTTTGTGTACAAGAAATAGGTGATGCAATGTTTGTGGGTTGGGGGATGGCGACACAAGATCTGGGCCTCGACAACAAAGCTATTTTTGTGCAAACTAATTAATTCACGGTGCAACGGTTTATTGAGAGGCCACCTTCAACAAGGGTGTTTCTTCCCTCCCCAAGCTAAGTGTCACACAATAATCAGTTAATGGGCCTCATTCCGAGATTGGTGTTAGTCATGGCGCTATTTGCGCCATGACTGCCACCAATAATGGGTCTGGCACCGGTCTAGTTCAATAGGGACTTACCAGTGTAGTCCAACCTTTGCAGGACCGGTAAATCCCCATTTAAAATGCCATTCCCCATTCCCATTTGAGCCCCCATAGGGCTCAATGGGAATGGGGAGGGCGCAAATAACGGGGTCACGTGTGTCAAGTCCGTTATTTGTGCCCTGGTCCCTTAACGGGTCCCGTCCATAACGCCTGGTCAGACCAGGTGTTACTGGAGGGACCCGCTAAGGGACCTAGTCGTAGGGCGGTAAGGGATTACCGACACCGGTCTCCTTGCCGGTGCCCGGTATCCTTTACCACCTACCTTGGAAAGAGGACCAATGTCAGTTCTTTTATTCAGACCTATCTCAGCCTCATATCATGCCCCTTGGATCTCTCCCCCATAGCTATCAATGAGCCAAGTACCAGGCCGTTGTACAGGAAACATATTTGTATTTATTTAAATTATAGGTAATATAAATCACACTAAACTACATATGCCACCTTCTTTGTGGTTCGCAATTAACTTTGTGTTACAGAAATAAATCAACACCAATGGGATTACGATACTTTTCTTTCTATGGATTTCGCTGCAAGAAATAATTAGCGCTGGTCAGTGAACACAATCAATTTACAGATGTAGTGCTGTGCAATTTCGATGTTCCTGCATGCTTAAAAGATAGCAGTGTGGTTATAGCTTTGGACAAATACATATGACAATTACTATTTCACTCACACCTTTGATCAAAATAAATATAGGGTGATTTAGCAGTGGGTTTTTTCAGATCCCCACTACTTTGGTCTTTGTGGGGGAAGTCGGACAGAAAAATTGGGATAATTTGAGAATTTTGGATTTCAGACCCCCCCCCTCCACTTAAAGTCCTGGGTTGGAGAAACTGAATGGTAAAATGGAGAGGATTTATTTTAGTTTGCTTTAGGAACAAAGGCACCACTCTTCCAAAAATAAATTAGGGTAAACAGGCAAAATAGGATGACCCAATTAAATTACAGTCCATAGTTTTCAGCGCACACCAGGAATGAGCTTTGTTTCAAATTTTAACAAAAATCCCTTGAATTTTAACAAAAGTCCCACCAAGGGTAATTAATGAACTTAATATTTTTAGCTTAATAGGCTAAGGGTCTGCACAGTTTTGTCCCCACCCACCCATGATAAAAGGAAAGGATTTAAGGCCAGCAGATCCCCCCACCTTTTGATACAAAGAGCTCAAGTCTACTTACATTAAAAAGCTCTGTTTAAAGTTCAGGAAAGCAAGCTACATTTCAGGACCCTCTGGAAAGAAAGGGAAGGGGTCTGGTCACTCCACTAACAAGGATAGCCCCCAGCGCTCCACCATACAACCCAGTCAGCTTTTAGGCCTTCCCAGCAATAGACCGCTCCACCCAGAAACAATATCTGCAAAATCTCCTTTCAGTATTTCCGTGTGGCTGTCGGATGGTACGTTTTAGCAGCTCCTTCCACAATAGTAATTTTAGGTGTTCTCCTCCTTTCGTCATAGTGCATGCACTTCATGTAGCAGTGATGAAACCATTAAGATTACAATCTTTGGCAGCTCCCTGCAAGAGTTCTTACACCCAGGATTGGACTGTTACACTTCTCTCTCCTCCCAAATCCAGCCCCTCTCTAAGGATTGGTTTAAGAGCCTGGAGCAGACATATGGCAATTTCCATTTGGAATCCCCTTTTACTTTCATGTCAGACTTAGGCAAACATGTAGTTGGGTGGCAAAAACTTTGTGATTTACTAATAACTGCCATAATATATATGTATATTAATATATAAGCGTGATAATTATGAACATGTAATTTACTCACCAAATATCTATTTTTACCCCCCACCAGTTCACCAACTCTTAAATTTGGGACATTTTCAGATCAGCCAGAAGCTAATTTTAGATGGCCATTACAATTTCCCAAGTCTCAGGTGGATGGATTTTGTTTCACCAAAATTAGCTGGGATATTATCTACAAAATGACCCATAAATCAATGCAATGAGACTTGTGGTTGATGGGAAAAGGTCTAAGTTATAATAGTCTTTTTATATTAATAGAAAATCTTTATGTTGTGGAAATGGGAGCTCTACTGCCTCCAGGCCATTTGTCTCCCTTGGCCAGCCAATGACCAGAGTTTGTATTAATCTCTTTGTTGTTTCAGGTTGGTGGCTGCAGATCATAAATAGGGGATGCATTTGCTACACAGAGATCTCCCACTGCAGATTATGAGCTGTGTCAGCCCGGTGGTGTCACAAGGCCTGTCCTCTTATCTGATCCGATCTGAAAGGCTACTATTTCTTCTATTCCTTTCAAAGTTTCAGCTTCCCTTGATTGTAGCCCCTGTTTTCACTCCTCCCACCTACATTCTGGTCATACACCATCCAGGGCCAATTTTCATTCCCAGAGCCCAGCCTTTCAACACCTTTCAGGCGGGCCACATTTTATTGCAGTTGTAAACAGTTGGGATGCACAAACCAGGCTTTCAGTGGTGGGAACCCTTTGTGAAGTTTGCCCGGAGGCCCTCCATTTGGCCTTGGCTGAAAGGTGCTCAGATATTGTAATTTCTAAGCCTTTAATCTTTGACATCCGGTGTGTTTTACTGATCAGAGTTCACATTGCTTTTTGTGCTGAAAGTGCAGGGCTGTTTCTTTCAGTCATTAACAAAATAAACTTTTAATCACTTGCTGTTGGATTTTCTGTGGAAAAGGGAATCTGAATTGTGCACCCCCTTTTGATGGCTGACGGTTTCAGTGAAGAAACTGTCGTATTTATTTCAGCTCGCAAAGTGATGTGCTTTTGCACTCTGCACTTGGATTACATTTTTGTTTAGCCTTCTCTGGATTTCCACTGCAGAAACACACCTGCATAGTATGCCTAAATAGGTCCACATTTTCAGTGTGAGATTTAGTTTCCCAGAGAGCCTTTCAGGTCCGTTGGCTTGGGGTCTTTAATTACACCCCACAATGTTTGGTCCTCTATGACGAGGCTAAGCAAACTGAGAAGTTGACCAGCAATTGGTCTGTTAATTCTGAGCTAGTTGTAACCCATTGTGAACCAAGTTTTGCTTATGTGTGCAGGATCTGCTGACTACCCCTTGTAATATGTATAAAAGATTTGCTGAAACATATGTTAAATGAGTCTTTGTTTAGCCGTGTGTGGTAAAGCAAACCTCCCAGTCGGCAGTGATGCAATGAAAGGGATCTTCCTTTGAGCCACGGACTCTGTCTTATGTTATTTTGTCTTCTTTAATAGATTTCTTTGTATATCTTTGTCAGTCTGTGTACTTTACTTGGTTGGTAGTTGGTTGTGTGTTTATTCGCAAGGTGGGACACCATATCCTTATCGCTGTGGTAGCTATTTTTTATTTGAAGTGTGTGCATTTAATTATTGCTAGTGCTTAGTTTCTGCTAAACCCCTATGTTGTAGCTTATTTAAATGAATACCTGTGAATAGTCATTTTATTAAAACTGTACTAGGTCAAAGTAGTTCAAACCCACTTTACGGTTTTTACTTATTTCCATTGTTTTGGGGATTTTGTGGGCCTAAGCATTGACACAGTACAACTCTCACATTACTATAGCAGTAAACTCTTCTTTCACCGATGGGGTTATCCCGCCAACACTTAAGCACACCCTGGTGATCCCTCTGTTAAAAAAGCCCTCCTTGGATCCTGAAGTGCTTGCCAACTATCGACCCATTTCTCTTCTGCCGTTTTTGATGACGGTTCTGGAGGCTTTGCTTTCGCCTCTGTTGTCAACTTTTCTGGAATCTTCTTGGTACTTTGACTCATTTCAGTCTGGGTTTCGGCCGGGGAGGGGCACAGAACCAATCGTGAACTCAGTGTTGGATGACCTGGTCCGCTTGGTAGATCAGGATGGTGTTGGGGCAGTTTTACTGTTAGATCTTTCAGCTGCGTTCTACACAGTTGACCATCCCATCCTGATCTCTCGCCTTTCTGTGGCTGGTCTGTCTGGCCAAGTGCCCAACTGGTTCATGGCATTCCTGGCCAATCGTTCCCAGTCGGTCTCTCTTCCCCCATTTCGCTCCAACCCCGTTTCACTTTCCTGTGGCGTTCCACAGGGATCTGCTCTGTCTCCTATCTTGTTTAACGTTTATATTAGGCCTCTTCTGCTTCTTCTTCTGTGCCATGGTTTTCAATAGTATTCCTATACCGATGATACACAAATCTTGATCTGACTCAATCTGATACAGAGATCCGGCTTAGGAAATGTCTTGAGGATCTGGGGTCCTGGATGTCGACCAACTGGCTAAAGTTAAATGGCAATAAGACTGAGGTTCTGGTCGTGGGCACAACTTCACTTCTTTTTTGGACTGCTGATTGTTGGCCTACATATCTTGGTCCTCTTCCCATGCCTGTTTCGTCTGTCAGGAATTTAAGGGTTAAAATCTCCTTCTCCGTTACCGTGGATGAGCAGGTTGCAGTGGTTTGTAACATTGGTCATTTCAAGCTGTTTTCTTCGGAAAGTCCTCCCTTTTATTCCTGCAAAGTGTCAAGCCCCTGTTGTGGCTGCACCTGTTTTGAGCATGTTAGATTACTGTAATGAACTCTATCCAGCACAGCCTCGTTTTCTTATTAACCGGCTCCAGCTTCTGCAGAATACCCCAGCCAGGTCCATTCTTCACCCTCCGTTTGGAGCCCATATGTCCCTGTTGCTGACACAGCTCCATTGGCTACCTATTGATAACCAGATTCTTTTTAAGTCCATGTCTATTGTACACTGTGCCTTCTATGGCCTTGGGGCAGAATATTTACAGGCTACATTTCCACACTATGTTCGTACTCGCTGTCTCCGTTGCCAGTCTGCTCTCCCTGTATTGGTCCCTCGGATCAGACTGTCACAGATTGGGGAATGCGCCTTCTCGGTGTTTGCCGCTAAGGCCTGGAATTACCTTCCCCTCGCCTTATGTGAAATTGTTGACCACCTCGCCTTCCACAGGTCATTGAAAACTTTTTTATTCTAAATTCTGGTATATAAACTATCATGTTCACGCCTCCAGCGTCATGATGCCCTCGGGCAAATGTGCACTTAACAAATTAGGTTAACATAACATATCACCAAATTAGCAGCGCCAAGGGACCAGGAAGGTGGTGATAGTGCTCGGTATAAAACACCTTTAACATAACATTACATGGTTAAGACAGAGGCCTTATTAATGCTAAGGGGCTTCTTAGGGATTTTGTGGGAGTCGCATTGAGAATACTGCATGCAGTAATTACAGTTACCGCATGTGGTATCATGAGGGGTCTTTCTGTTTTATGACTTCACCTTTTCTATAGCAGTAAAATCACAACAGACTCCACGTATTTCTTAAATACTGCATATGCTATCCCAGAAATACCGATTTCCATTTTCTCAGAAATAAAAAAAAAATGCTTTTCTATCATTGTTTGATGGAAAGACATTAATGTTGAACAGCAGCAGTTCATCTGTCTGTTGCTCCTACCTTACAAAATTCACAGAAGGGTTATTAATGACCCTTCTGTGCATTGTGCTTTTCCATGCAAAAAGGTGAAGCTAAGATGCCAACATTTTCCCCTTTTGATGTTCCCATAAAAGTGTCTGCTCAGCATTTTAATTCGACAGGGCAAAGATGCCAATTAGTGAACTCTCAACACCCCACCCTCCTTGCCTGGTATATCCAAGGAGAAAGTGGTCATGACCTGGATTCGTGTCCAGTTCCTCCGTTCCCAAACTTCATGCAACTTGTGCCTCCCTCATACACTGCTTCACCACAAGGCTACAGCCGGAATGTGGGTGATGGATCCGCACACACACACACTCCGAACAAAGTTCAGCACATTATCAAATTACAATAGAAAACACGCCACATTCGCCACAGGATTGAGCGCGACAACTAATTGATTTATAAATATCGAAGAATAAGAGTTGGAGCACATTTAACATTGTCTGTAATAAAAAATGGATCACTGGTTGTTCAACAAAATGCCAGGGAAAGCACAACATTGTATCCACTGCAAGACCCAGGTCCAAAGTTTTTGGCGACCTGAGCGTGAAATCCTCATGGAGCAGCAAACCAGACCACTCATTTCGCAATACAGTCATCTTCAAAGAAGTGTAATGGAGAACATAAGAGCTATAATTCTGGGCAGTGCCAGATGTTCTTTGAGGATATTTCTCTAGCCACATAATTGCACACATTGTGATCATTCATAACGTGTGACAGTGCATATGTTACCTGTCTGATTATATCTGTCATTTGTTTACAAGTCATCCAGGAAATGAAAACCGCAATGATTGAACACAAGAGTAAGATTAACCAAGGTATCTGGCCAAAATTACCGTGTTCCTCACAACCCGCAACCACAGATTTACAGGTTTCCAATTTCAGGTGACTAAGCACATGAACAGGATCCTACAGGAGGAGGCTGATATTTAAACAGGATGGCATATTGGATTTAAAAACCAGGCATCCTTAAGCCAGGTGGCTTTAATGATAACAGTGCTCTCTTAAGCTGTCTGTTTGTGCTGCTTCGATAAATGCTTGCTTGAGCAATTCCCCATTTTCATTCCTATCTTTTTTATAAGAACACAAGCGAATCTGTGTTTTTCCACTCACTGGCATGGATCTGGTATGGATCGTGGAGTGTGACTTACAGAAACCTGCACAATGACAAATTCCCTGGAGCGCCGTCATTGCTCACTTGGTGAGATCTCAGATGAATTACTGCTGCATGGTTGAATAAATAAGTAATGGGTCACCGGAAAGGTTTCCTGGGAAATCATGCTTAGGGGTAAGCTACCTGGCGTTCAAAGGCAAAGCAGCTTTTCATGGACACTGGATGTACATGTGGCCAAAGGCCCAACACATCAAGTAGTGGTTTTCATTTTGTGATTAAACAGTAGGGCTGGCTTCAAGACCTGGAATTGTGCCATGAACATAACAGAGCAGATTGCTGCATAAGTACACTGCTTTCGGGTACCACACTTCATGCAGATCATCTGTAATTTTTCCGATCTCACATTATGATTCTGCTTTCAAGCGCTTTAAAACACTTCACTTGTGTAAAAGCGCTTTATAAATAAACAATTAAAATCTATCTGTAATAGAACTTCATTAGAACCGTCGGATGGAAATATAAGTGTTACTGTAGTTGCGCCACATCTGAAAATGTACAACGCCCAGTGTTATTCCCTCACGCGAACTACTGTGTGTAGTTTGAGTAATGAGTTCTCTTAATTATCCTTTTTTCACAATGCATTTTTTCAGAATAACATTTCTCATTCGTCTTTTTTACTAGACAAATATTTTCAGCATGATTATTTTTGTGCAAGTGACAGTACTTTGTGTTTTGCGCAGTGACATTCTACTACCATGCCAGACGTTGAGATAGTTCAATGAACTGAACGTAACCTGAATTCACAGTTTCAAATCCTAGAAAGGCTAAACCCAGCGTTTTGCCTGTCTTCGGTTGCTAAATTGAGAATCCTCGAGTTTAGCGAATTATAAAACGTACCACTGACTGCCATGAGGCAATTGTTTTTGTAGTGTGTGCTACATAAATATTACATTATGAGGCATGACACAGAGGCTCCTATTATGCATTACTCTTTTCTTTATTTACAAAATAGCAGCAAGAAAAACATAAAACTACTGCTCGTTCATAACACCATCAGGCATGGCTCTGGACCCTCCTCCTCTCTATCCACCAATCCATGAGCAGCATGTCCCAACCCCTTCCACCAACATCATGCCATTTTCTTTTCTTGCTCCTCCCTGATGGCAGGCAGACAAGTGTTTATGCTCTACTATCTGCTAATGAGCCGTTAGGTTTGTGGAACATTAGGGTGCAGCTGAACAGACCGCGCTGCAGCGTGTTCTTTTTCAGGAGCCGCTCGGTATCCTGGTTGCTCCACCGCGTCGGCGGTTCATGCCTGGCGCATTGTCCTTTGGTCGCGCATCCCACCTCTTCCGTCTCCCAGTCTTCCATGTCCTCCCCTTCTAGTGTGACGGTTGGAATCCTCTGAAACTGTCTTCTTCTTGTTGGGATGGCTCCCGATCGGCCAGAGCCGGTGATGTCCTTCTGAAGAGGTGATGTTCGCCATTAATCACCCTTGTCAGTCACCCAACTCTGCTAAAGCTCCTCCCACTTCCCAGTGTCCCTAACATATCGAAGGAGGAACCTGCACTGCTTATTCTGGGACCCCGTTTTGAGGTTAAGCAAGTCAACTATACACTTCATTGCCACCCCGATGCTACTCATCCTGGCTATAAGTAATTCCCTCTGCATCCGGTCATATAGTGATCCAGCATTTCTGCGCAGCCTCACCACTCACAATTCGCAGATGTGATTCTACCCATCTTAAACTTCCATCCTTTAGAACCTGCATTGCCCACTCTTAGCCGATTCAGAATAGTTTCCTCTCTGAGTGCCAACTCTGCTTTACCCCCACATCTTTTACACTGAACCTTCCTGTGTACCGCATACAAGTGCCTCCCCTTCCTGCTCCTATCCCATCTGCATTGTCATTCTCCCTTAACTCCGGCTTTCACCACCACCTGTATCTCAGAGACACTTAAGGGGATCTCTATATCTACTACCTCCCCAGGCATGGCCTCATACGCAGCTCTGTCCACCAACCTGCTGTCTAATACATAACACCAGTCTCACAGTGTCACCCACCATGGATCAAAACCGTGCCAATCACTATTGTCTATCCATGGCCCTAAACCTACCGCCATCAATACTAGCACCACCATCCTTCTTTCTGCCACCCTGCCTACCAGCAGGTAAAGAAAACATTCTAACAGACCCCCGTCCATCTGATCTACACATCAACTCCCATAGCACCTATCCAGCAACCGTTACCAATCCAATATACAAAAGGACAAACCGACCGCGCAATCGCCAACTAGCCACAGCGCCATTGTCTACTGAATCACCCCCACAATTCATCCATCCACTACCCCCTGCCTACTCAGTGACAAGAATCATTGCCTTCGCTCTAGACTCACCACCATACACTCATCACCATCACTAAACATACCACACCCAAAAGAAGCCCGCATAATGGTCCTACAGCCTGTAACACCATTCAGAAGCCACAGTCCATGAACACATCCAAGAATGCCCTGCCTAACATCGATGCAGCTCTCATCAATGCGAGATCACTGCCGGCCCATGCACTCGACATTGCGGACTACTTAACTTCTCACGACCTAGACATCATGGCAATCACTGAGACCTGGCTCCACCCAGCCTCAGGACCTTCTCTTGCTCTCGCTATCCTTGCCAACTATTTCATTATCAGACAGGATAGAGACTCAAACCTCTCCAAAGGGGGAGGTATCGCATTCATCCACAAAAACAACACTGGAACTACGAAACATCACCTGCACCTCCTTACCCTCGGCAGAATTATTATCAGTCAAACTACTGATTTCACCATCCAGTAACATCGATCAGCCTCATAGCAACAGCCAATGCATCTCATCCATCGGCCTCCGGGCCCTATCACCTAATTCAAGGACATCTTGCTCCTCTTATTGACTAACATCAAACCTAAATCTCAAGTCATACTCCTGGGTGATCTCAACTTGGGCTATCAGGACCCAAAATATTCAAAAGCCTCATCCATCGCCAACACGATGGAACTTGGATTCCAACATAGAATAACTGAAACCACGCATTCCAAAGGCAGAACCCTCGACTGGCTAGTGGATCACAACTGCAACATCAAGACAATACACTGTGTGCCTGGTCAGACCATCACATAATCTCCTTCACCATTAAGGAAAGTATCCAACCCAGAATTCTGCCTCCAGCCCCCCGTCTAAAACTAGAAACAAATGCAACATCACTCTATAAAATATCCTGCACTTACTCCGGCCCATCACAAACCCTACCACACCCATCACAGACCCCACTGCCTTAGTAGATCTCTACAACCATACCCTACTCTCAGCCATTAATAAAATAGCACCTCTCAAATTACAAAAACTCAAAGCTCGGGCTCAACTCATGGTACACCCCTCACCTGAGATCATTACGAAAACTGAAAATAAATGCAGAAACACTTTGGAAATGTACCCCCACCTTTACTAACAAAGAGAACCTCTCACTGGCATCACTCAGCTACAAAGAAGCCATCTTCCAGGCAAAGAAAAGACAGCTATAACGACCGCAACAACAATGCAAAATCAGATACCCAGGAATTGTTCAATATCCTAAGAGAACTAGAATCCCCCGCCCCACCACCTGACACCTGCATTAAAGATACCTCCTGGTGCACTGACATCCAGAACGCACTACAGGACAAAATCGCCATTCTCCAAAACTTAATTGAATTGAAAAAACTAATTTCCAACCCTGTACCCACCCCTGCCCCCACTTCACCGGACAATATCTCACTCAAACAATTCAATTTCACCCCCCTCTCTGTCAAAGAGGTCGAGAACATAATTCTGAAACTCAAGCCAACAAAATGCCAGGGAGACATCTGTCGTGCCCCCATCATTAAAGAAGCGTCTAAAGAACTCACCCCCTTTATCACCTCCTGCATCAATGCCTCATTCAAAACCAGTACCATTCCAAATAACCTAAAAGACGCCTAAGCACTACCGCTACTGAAAAAGTCTACACTAGACCCTAGCAAGCTCTCCAACTATAGACCCATCATGGTAGTCCCCTTCCAGCTTCAAATACTGGATCGTGCAGCATACCTGCAGATCAACATCACCTTGAATCCACCAATCTCCTCGGTCTAAGACAATCAGGGTTCAGACCCAGACACAGAACTGAAACTGCATTGCTGGGTCTCAAGACCTGAATCCAAATCATTAAAGACAAAGGTAAACTCCCCCTACTCCTTCTCCTAGATTTGTTGGCGGCATTCGACCTTGTTAATCACAATGTCCTTTGCAACCATCTCACTTCCACAGCACATTTTTCTCATGAAGCTAACGCCTGGATCAGGTCATTCCTCAGCAATAGATCCATGAGTGTCTTTGCTCCCTCAGCCTCTGCAGATCCAACTCCCGTCACATGTGGAGTACCTCAAGCCTTGTGCGTATCACCAACACTATATAACGTGTTTACTAAATCATTAATTGATGACCATGACTATCTGGGTGTCATTTACACCAACTACGCAGACGACACCCAGATACTCATCCCCATCACATGTAACCATGCCACAGACAGCCAAACACTCAACAACATATATTTGATTATACATGCCTGGATGGCCAAGCTTAACAAGCTCAATGACCAATTCACTTCCTTCAATATCAATGGAAACATAATTAAAATAGCCAAAGACAAAAAATCGTTAGGAACCTATTTAGACTCGTCCCTCACACTAAAAAGACAAACCAATGCCATTGTATCCTCAGCTACCTACACCTGCAAACTCATCTCCGCTTGCAGACCATTCCTAACAACTGAAAACTGCATACCCTTAGCTAGAGCGCTAGTCTTATCAAAGCTTGACTACTGCAACGCACTATACGCAGGAACCACTCAAAACAAAATCTGAACAAAATGCAAGTGATCAAAAATAATGCCATCCGCTCAGCCTTAAACATCCATAAGGCACAACACAACATAACACATCTCAGAAACCAGACACAACCTGAATTGGCTCTCTATTAAACAAAAGGATCACGTACAAATCATTATCACTTACTCACAAATTTCTATCCAACCACGCCCATCAATACTTAACTAACAGCATCGAAAGCAACATACCATCCATAACTGCCCCATCTCACTGCATCAAGGTTGCTCGCTTCGTCCTCCAAACAGCGGGAGGATCGAGTTTCCCTGTCCTCGCAGCCGAAAGCTGGAGCGCACTTCCCACCAGCTTAAGAGCAGAACCATCATATCACCTATTTAGAAAAAATACTAAGCTCTAGGTACTAGAAAAAGAACCATACTAATCACCTCATCCCAATCACAACTACTCAGTCTCTTAGGCCACTGTAAATATTAGACAACACTGTGTATATATTCAGATACTTAATCACACTGTAATTACTATCCCACATTGTGTACATATTTAGACATGTTACAACCTAAATGCAACCTCAAACTGCTACTGTATTTATGTAATTTGCAATATGTATATATACATCTTCAATCCTCCGACCCCTTAAGGAATTTGTGGTGATTGTACAATGTACCTTGGAACAGACTGGTGGCAGCAGTAGCTTTTTCTTGTATTTGTGTAACAGAGCCCTACCACATTTACTGAATTGGCTCATGACTGTGGTTAATGTCTAACATGGCCATGCCACAGGATCTTTTGTCTGTTCCTTTGGCCATTTTATCCCTTGGCCTTCCCCCTGCCCTTCCAGGGTCAGGGCCAGGATGTCTTTATTTGGGCATGCAGTTGCCTGCAAAAATGGCTTCTTTCATGGGTCCCTGCAGGTCACGTGTGTAGATACTGTTATGAGTCTAGGGAGATTATCACTTAGACCCTGGTATTGAACTCTGCTCATGTGACCAGGGGAAGGCAACCACTACCTGATCCTGACCCTGGGAGTGGTATTATGTGGGAGGATCACATGAGGGGGGACTCATGCCAGGGGGGATTGGTGACATCCTTAGCCCCCGAGTTACCTGTCCTTCCCAAAGTATTAATGGCTTATTGTAAAATAGACCACACTGATGTTACTACTATACAAACTACTATGGACTACAGTACCCATAAAGCTTTAGGTACTGGGACAAAGATGGGGGGCTCAGAGGCAATACTACCATTTACCAATAGGTGCAGTCTAGTTGTAGATCAGAGCACCTGAGCTGGATCTTTAAATTCCAAAATGTGAGACAGCTGAGGGAAGAAGGTGAGGAAGATGTAGAAGGCAGTGCAGACAGCATTGCTGTAGGCAAGGCTTTCTGAAGGGTGGGAGCAGCCACGACAGAAGAATGCCAGTGGAAACTGTTACGAAGGTTGCAGGCGAACAGCTTTGCAGAGGACATGCAGCAGAAAGCAGCTAAATAGAAGCCCAGCTGATTTGAAGAGCCCCCAGACACAGCATGTTAGTGAGCAAGGACACATGGGAGGGACGTGCATCTCACCGGAGGGACATGGAAGCTGTCGAGCAAGGGGATGGGATGGCCAAAGTCAGCTGCAACCGTTGACAGTGAGAAGTCGACGCCAAAGAAAGCCAAGGAGTCGGCCCAATGCCAACTCTGGCCCTGGGGAACTCCGAATGAGGCAAGTGCTAAAAGCACACACTTTTGAATACTGAACAATTAAAGAACGTAAGCAGAATTCCTATAACCTTAAACACTGCATAATTAAAGAAGCAGAGCAAGAGTAGAAAACATGTAAGCCCCCTTCTATGGGACTACCATGGTGGAAAGCTTACAACCAGTATTACCAACAGCCAAGATGCTTTATGTAATTCAACCTAAGCCAACAAGGCCATACATCCCAGCATAAGAGGTATCAATTGAAGAAATCTTATAACCAACTTTTCCAACAGCCAAGAGACTGTGAAACCATACAGAGGTGACAAGGGCACAGCACTCCCTCTTTGGGATATCAACTGTGGGAGGCTTGTAACCCACACAGCCAGCAGTCAAGAGGCTGTCAAGAAGTAGCTAAAAGACAATTTGAAACTAATGCTTCTGTAATGAATTTCCAGTTTGGGGAAAACTAGAACACACATTACCAAGAGTTAAGAGACAAGAAAGGGCAATTATTTTAAGCCCTCCTTCCAAGAAATGGTGTGGAGAATCTTAGAATCAATATTGCCCTCATGTTTGATTGTAGTTGTAGGAGCTTTCTTCCTGGCAGGGGAGTACACCAGGAAAGGGATCATAGTGGTTAGTCCTGGCAGGCGAGTGTACCAGGAAAGAAGAAGAGGATTTGAAGAAGTGTGTTTGTGCTAGAAGATTTATTTGACAAACTGTGGAATCTCCAAGAATAATTTCTATTGCTTTGGAACTGCTGTGTTATCCTGACAAAAGTGGTTCACTTGAAGGTGTGGTTTATACTGACAAAAGTGCTTCACTTGAAGAAGTTGTAGTATTCTAATTATTGTTGAACATTTTCCTGAAGAGAACAGTTGTTTTGGGTCGGTGAACACACCTTTGTGGAAAATACATGTGTGGTATCAAGAGAAAGGACAGTGGATGAAATAGACTTTTTGTGTTGCCTTAAACTGAGGTTTGTGGAGTTAGAACTTTGTTCAACATATTCCTGAATTATTTCAGGGGAAGAGAATCCAACCCGGGTCACAAGGATTGCTTAGAGAACTCAAGTTTGAACTGTCAAAGGTCACTTTTCTTTAGTTTTAGTTTGCCAGGTAGGGACTTTGTTAGGATAGGGACAGTTAGGCATCTATTCCACCATTTTCATTTAATAAATGGCATAGCTTGAGAAAACTTTACCTATGTGTTCGTCTCGCATTTCTGACCCATGACAGTACCCAGGAGGTGGTCTGGGACTGTGTGGTCCTAATCCACACTACTCGTACCAGAGTGTCTGGTGTGTACAAGAGCACAAGAACCCCAGTGGTCCCCGATTTGAACACTGCTGGTGTACATGCATACATGCAAAGAGAAGGTTTTCCCATTGGTGGGCTGGGTGTGAGCGCTCGCCTGACTGCGGATATGAGGAGGGGTCCTGCATTCATTCCAGCAGATCAGCAACAGGTCAGAACCAACCTGTATATGGAACCAAGTATCCTGAAGAGCAAAGTCGAACAAAGGATGATCCTGAGATGCACTGAAAAGGGATGGCACCCAAATCCAATTGTTGTTCCGTTGGAGCCCTGCCTTGCGCCTGATCTCAAAAGACCTATGAAGGTGCTTTGAACCCGTGGAGTTGTAGGATCAATCACGGTCGATGTCCCCGGGTATCCCTGCAAGTGAGCCTGTTTCCAAGTGTCCCACGCCATCCAGTGGACTGTCCAGCTTAATCCTTGGTTGCCGTGCAGGAGTGGCACTGTTTCAAGTTTCAAGGCTTTGAGGAATCCTAGCTTATCCAAAAAAGCACAATTCTGACGAATTTTTTCATCCCAGCACCTTTCAGTCGCGAAATAGGAGGCTGCATCATACTGGGAGAGCTGGGTGCTCCTGGTCGCTGAAGGTGATTTTCCCGCGTTCCTTCATGTGCCCCAAGGCCTGCTGCATCATTGTTTTCTTCGTTCTTCATCCGAATCAAGAGTAACAGCCGCTGACCCAAACCGGGCCTGTATCGCAACCCGCAGCGCCTGTGCATCTGGAAGCCGAACTGAGGGCGGGAAATCGAACCTCTGCAGACCACCTTTAGGCCTTTCCAAGTCTGGAAAAAAACCAAGCTAAGGGCAGTGAGTAGTGTTATCACTTACTGGCGGCCCTTTGTTCATCCAAATGCATTTACACATTGAAGGTTTTTATTATTATGGTATTTATTGAGGGCAGACCTAGCTTTGAGAAGCCACATAGCGCTTTACAAAGGTATACAACAGTACCGATACATAACGTCATTCGTGTTGTTAGTGGGCCTATAATAAATAGTATATTTTCATATAATACTGTCTAATTGCAACTCTTGGTGTTTCACTGCGTGTGCTCATTGGAGACCCCTGATCACCCTACTCCTTCCGAGATCTAGCCTTGACTGCTCTCCAAGCTACTATGACATGGTCTGGTTATCATCCCAGAAGTGTCCCCTGTTCATCTACAAGGGTGGCCTCCTAAACATCTGTCCACCAGGCCAGAGTTTAGAAATCCATTCTAACAGTTGTTGAGGTACGTATTGAGACCCGGCGATTGGTTAACCAGACTGGATCTCATGGACACCTACCTGAGCATCCCATAGCCCGGGAACACAGGAGATCTTTAGGGTTTCATTGACATGGACAAATTTTCCGGTCTCCCCTTTGGTCTCTCGTCGACTGCTTTGTGTTTTTCCATAGGGGCTTGTTGCAGTGGAGTTTCCACTTGGTCAGTGTTCAAAAGAGGAGTCCGAACTGCACATCAGATGTTAAGAGATGCTTGCAGGCTACTTTGCAGTTTGGAGCTTTGCAAAGGGCAAGTGGCAGTGTACTATCACGCTGCATATGGACAACAGGTATTCAGTCCGGTACATCAACAAACTGGGAGGTACACAAACCCAGGATCTTGCAGATCTAGCAAAGCTCTTCTGGGAGCTTTGCTTGTCTCACTAATTGAAGGTCCAACCAGTTGTTATTAGTGGGATTTCCAATGTGGTGGCAGAGTGGTGCTCCCAGCACTGGAGGGACCCTGCTAGCTGGTGCCTCTGCAAGCAAGTCTGTCACAGTCTACTTGCTCTCTGGGGGCAATTTCAGGTGGATCTTTTTGCATCCTGTCTCATAGCACAACTCCCCTTCTTTTTCAGCTGCAGACTGGACCCCAGTACAAAGGCAACGGATGCCTTTTTACAAACATGGTTTCACAGTGTAATGCATGCATTCCATCAGCTTCCCAGTGTTTTTCTCCAGGCCTGGAAAAAGGTAGCTTGTCTGGTCCTCGTCACACCCTTCTGGACTTCCCAGGCCTGATATCCACCGATATTGGAGATGCTGCTGAACTTCCCGCCTATACTACCAGCTCTCCCAGATATCCTGCTGGACCCCAGCAGGATAAGGCATCCTCTCATAACAGAGGGCACTCTTCCTCTGATCGCCTGGGAGATGTCAGGAACAGATGGACCCTGCAATCCACCAATCCTGGGCTCCAAGTACACACCTGCCCTA
Source organism: Ambystoma mexicanum (assembly GCF_040938575.1). NCBI lineage: Eukaryota > Metazoa > Chordata > Amphibia > Caudata > Ambystomatidae > Ambystoma > Ambystoma mexicanum. Next base: position 1,053,429,098 of record NC_090936.1, on the reverse strand, counting down.
TGGGCCAGCATGGGGCACCTGGGTTTGTTGGTGTCATAGGGTGGATGGGGATCCCTTTTGTGCCTCCCTATTGAACTGGCTGGTTGGCCTCATATCGAACGGTTAATCTTTATCAGTTGGCTATTTTTACTTCTTATGATCCAGTGGATGGCTTCCCAATTGGGGAGAATCCATTGTTTTGTAGGTAATTTTGAAGAGGGTATCAATGGCTATGCCTCAAGTAGCACGCTATGGGAAACTCTGGAATGTTAATCTTCCAGAAACAGCCTCCTAATGCCCAGTTGTCGGTAAAGCATGTGTCTGCTAAATTGGTAACTTTGATGTGTCTGGTCACTTTTCACCACGTGGCGGATGTTTGTGCACTGGAAGTTAAAGGTTGAGTATTTGTTACTTCTGGGGTTTCTTTCTATCTGTGTAAGCGTAAGACTGGTTCCAGGGTGATTAGATCTTTTCCAGCTTTTCCAAACAATCCTTAATTATGGGCGGTTCAATATTTGAAGCAATTCGAGCAGGCCACGGTTGGTTTGAGAAGGTCCATGGGTGCCTTTATCCTGCTAATCAATAATCCTTTTCAGGCAGTTTCTTCCCCCATGCTTGCTAGATGGGGGATATGGATTGATACAGAATATTGTGGTTCCCATTCCATCATGGGAGCCATGGATTAGGTATTCTGGGCAGGGGGCAAACTAGAGCATATTCTCAAATAGGCCTACTGGACAAATGTTGATACCTTTTATGCATTTTACTGAAAGTCTTTTGTACATGCTTCGATAATTGTCTTGGCAGGGCTTTGAAGTATGCATATAGGAGCCTCTGTGCCACGCCTTAGAATGCTGATTAATCCTAGTTTTACGACAAACACTTGTGTTTCTATTAATGGCACTGAGGCGCATATTATCCCTCCCGTGCCCATCCCTTCTTCGCTAATTGTGTCGTTTTGTAGAGGCTGGTTACCCAGAGGGGCAAATGATTTTCTGAGCTTCTTATTACTATGGTATTATGGTAAAACGCTCCAAACACTCTTGTTTTGCAGTTGGGGAGCAGGTACAAGTTGATCTAGGTCACCTGGCCTAAGCCCCACCCACTTTCTCAGACCTGCCTCTTCCTTTCTGCTCTTAACTCTTAGATGAAGGGTGTCTCTTGCCCAAGCATCCGAAGTGAAGGAAAGACGAAGAAAAGGGCTCAAACCCCTGCTCAGTCAACAGGTAAGCATGCACCAACATGTGTTTTCACCCCTTCTCAAGGCATGGACTCTAATGCAGCAACCTCACCCACATCAGCCTCAACCCCATTAGCACCCACTCACCATCCACAACACTAAGGTTGATGCTCATCAACATCCGCTCAGCATAACCCATGCAGAAGGCAACACCGAACTCACAACTACACATGACATTGACACCATCATCATCATCACAGAGATCTGGCTGAACCCACCTGCACCCACATCCTAGACGTCCATGTCCCCTACAGCTTCAGCATCCAACACAGATACCGGCCAAACAAGACAGGTGGAAGCCTGGCAGTCATCCACCTTGTGGCCCTGCACCAGACTTGACTTGGACAACATTGGCTCCTTCAAAGTCCTCTCCTGCCACTTCCCAATCTCCGCTACAGACACAGTCATCTTCCATCTCATCTACAGGCCACCCAAACCCAGTACCGCCTTCATCAGTGACTTCCCCAACCTGGTCACCACCATGTACCTCACCCATGCCAACATCTTCCTAGGTGACTTCAGCCTCCATCAACAAGGCGACCAAACTGATGAAGGAAGCGCTCACTGGCCTTTGCGACACCCTCAGCCTCACACAGCACACAAAAGACCCAACAAATGAGAAAGGTTAAATCCTCGACCTTATCACTGCACTGCCTTCCCTCCACTACAGCTCTACTCTCCCGCTTGACTGGGCTGACCATCTGCCCATGTCTTTCAACATCCTGCACACCATCTCAGTCAAGCACTCCAAGAAGACAGTCAAGCACTCCCAGCAGAAACCCATCAGACACACCTTCAGGTCTTTCAAGAACTTCCCGGTGCCCTCATTGAAGACCTCAGCAACCTCCACCTCACAAGGGCTGAACACCCCCAACCAAACTGCGACTCTCTACTGGAAGTACTCAATGACACTCTCTCAGCCTCCATCGACCAACACGCAGCTCTGAAACAATGCATCTGCAAATCAAAACCATCTGCACCCTGGCACATGCAAGAACTCAACCTCAGCAAAAGTGCTACCAGGAAACTAGAGAAAATCTGGCGCCATTGCAGGACCGCATCCAAAATGGCGCTCCTCAAGGAACTCTGAGCAAACCGCCGACAACTAATCAACACAGCCAAGGCCTCCTACTATCAGAAGAACACCATAGCAGAAACCAACAACAAAAGCAGAGCCCTCTTCAAAGCGGTCAAGCACTGCATAAACCCACTACCCAATGCTGCCATACCACACTCCATTGAAAAATCCACCACCATCAACACCTTCATCGACAAAATCAGCAAGATTAGCCAGCACATAGACACCAGCTGCGCATCCAAAGACCCACCTCACATCCCTCCTCCCAAAATCTCCACACTCTGGATAACATTCAAGGCACTCTATAGAGGACACGATAGAAACCCTGGCCACCCTCAAAACCACATCATAAACGACATGTTAATGGATATTTATTATTGCGCACTATCACCACCGGAGTGGTCCCCTGGCGCTTTTGCAGATCTGAAAAGGAATGGGGTGGGGGGGTGACATCCTCAAGACACTCCCCACAGAAGCTCTCCTTCCCTACCTGGAGATCATCAACAGCTCCCTAACTCAAGGCACCTTCACATCATCCCTCTACTGATCAGTGTGATGAACAGTTGGTCCGTGGAGGGTCTAGGCGAGGGTGCTGTCTGAGGCACAATCGGTCAGCCCCCTGCGCTCTTTTGGCCTGCATGTAGTGCAATCACACATTGGTTCTGCATTCAATATAACATTGCTAACCCAGTAATAGTCTCTCTCTGCTTACAATAACCTGCTTTGCAAAGGCTGATATCTAGTGTTTAGTGTGGAGTACTGCATGGTGTTTTGCTTTCGCGGGTCGAAAATGAATATTGACAGGGGTGTTGCCGTCACAGTAATTCTACCCTTTGTTTATATTAACCATGCTCCTTCACGCATCATTGTACTCAGATTATTTTTTTTTACCTGAGGCTTGCACGACGAAGTTTGCATTCTATGCATTTTTTTAAAACATTTTTAAACAGTGTCCTTACTTGTCGCTGCAGGGAGGATGGGTGGGTGCATATGGAAAATGGGTGGGTGCATATGGAAAATGGGTGGGTGCATATGATTCTAAGCAGATAGTAATAACAGAACAATGATTACAGGGAAAGTAATGTTGGTCTTGTGAATCTGTTTAGATTTACATGCTTTGCATATACTAGCAAGCAGTACCTGGAAAAGGAGGTGAGGGAGCTAAAGGAACCGCTGCAAACAAATGTTTCACAACTGCTTGTCCCACCTGAGAATTATTTCCTTGGTGGAGTAACAACACAGTAGCAGGCGTGCGAGTGTGTGCACACAGAACAACCACGTTGCATAAAGCCAAGAACGGTCATATACACTGTAACAAAACATGCTGCATAGTCACCAATTTGTGCTGTGCACAACGCTCACAAGAAGACTTCTCCCTAAGTGCAAATTACATTGCTGTATACTGTGCCATTTTGTTTTTAAAACACCAAAACACAACAAGAAACTGCATTTAAAACTCCTTAGCAAGATAGGGAGCCTTTCCACTTGATTGCAATCAAGTTAATTGGTGCACACCTGCTGTATTACCATTCCTATTTAAGGGTGCAAGGGATTTAGACACACCTTTTTCCTTCTCGAGCTTGCAAAAGGACAAAAGGAGGGTCTGCAGTCCCAGATGCAGATAGACCGGCGTTTCACCATTGAATGGGACAGGTGTTATTCCCCTTTTGTATTTCCAAAGGTTTTTATTGGAGCTAGTGTTAAATCGTATCTGCTCCCGGTTTGCTGTTAAACAGTTATGCACTTAATTGGAATCCCCAGTTGAAATGCACCCCTCTGAGTTTTCTGTGTTTCAGAGAATACTGCAGATGAGTAAATGTTTTAAACTCCCAACACAAGAACTGATGTCTGTTAATGCAGTAAGGCAGCACTTTACAGATGAGTGCTCTGCTATACTATTTCAGCAAGTTCAACCCAGCAAAATATGGGTATTTATTACTGATGAATATTTATCACTTCTGTCTGGTAAGCAGACCTTGACATATCAGAGTTTCTGCTCATAGGCAGTAATGTAATTTCATTTGCCTTACAGTGCATTGTTATACATAAACAAATCCTGAAATGCCATTTCTTCAAGAAGTGGCTGCCCTAATGAATTATTCAAAAGAGCTCAAGAACATGAAACATATGTCAGCATTTCCACCATACTCAATGACTGGCATTAAAATATGTTATTTATTATTTTTTAAAAATATTTTCTGAATGCATTCTTGGTGGTTGAAAATAGAGGAATTTATTAATTGTATTGTTATGTGCAGAGAATGGCAATCACACGATATATATTTTTATAAGGCATTTTTTGAAAAATAAAATAATTAATTTAGTGATTCATATATGTAAAGTGTGCTGACTATTTTTCCAAAATATAAATGTGCAACTTTGTGTGATAATTCCATTTTGTTTCTCACCTCTAGGTGCCCCTGAATTGGGGCTTTGAATTGTTGTATACAACTGTATTTTAAATCTAGATGGCTCCAGTGAAGGGAATTGCCACAATATATTCTCTGTTTCCTCAACCTATACCCCCATAACAAAAATACTCCATCTTGCACAATACTCCACATCCAATTATCCCTGCATTACTTCGATAATATGCTCTGCTGCGTGCACCTATGGGCCACCCCAAAGGAAGCATTGCACCACTTGACCTTGCGCCCTGCCCTGGTGTGCTCTCCTGTGGAGGTAGCCCTGGAGTGGCACATTGAATTATTTCATCTTCTAAACCATGGGGCTTAGTTTCTGGGCATTACAGTGGAGGAACTTTACCACATATCGTGCTCCAGGTTTGTTCCCATTTAGGTATCACTAGCTATTTCTCATACAGTCTCACATCTATCTCTGGGAAATCAGGCTGCATCCTTTCCCAATTGTGAGATGTGGCGTTAACATATAGAGACTCCAGAGACGGCTTACATTGCTTTATGCGGTGCCCTGTTATGCTTCTGGTTGCCCTTGAGACGACTTACTGAGTGGTTTCATTTTGTTTGCGATGTGTTGCATAGCTGGGCATCCATTTCATAGTACACTGCCACAAACTGTGCCGTGCATTGCTCACGAGATTTCGAAAGACGTGGCATTATATTACACACCATCTCAGATCTTATTACCCCCGATTTATATCCCACTCCCGGTAATGCTTAAGAAAGCTCACTGCATTTTCCGGCTCTACAATGTTACAACCCATATAGCCATCCCTACTTGGTGCTATACTGCATGCGTATCTCCCATCTAGACACTGCTAGGAAAATACATTAGACTGTACATCTGGGTATCACTAAGAGAGTGCAGTTGTATTCGGATGCCATTGTGCGTCATATCTAGGTGCATCTCTGAGGGTGTTCTGCCACATATCGTACCCCAGGTTGCTCACTGCTAGGTATCCCTCACACAAGCCTTGCACTGTTTTACACAGTCTTACATCAAACTAGTCCTAAGAAAGGATCTTGCATTGCCTCTAAATTATAATGTGTAACGTTCACAGATATGCATCCCTACAAAATCACCTTGCATTGCTATATATTGTGTTCTGTGGTGCTCCACATATGGTTGCCCTTAGGATGGTGCATCGAGTTGTGCATTTTGTCTACTGTTGTGTTTCATTTTTTCGTGCATCCCATAAAAACAGATTCTATTTTACAAACACCTAGGCGTCACTAGGATGGCGCACTGAGTTGTTCCACGTTGCATACCAGTACGTTTCTTTGTTTCTATTCCTCTTACGTTTGTTCTGGAACACAATTATTTTAGACTTAGATTCATTCACTTCAAGCTTGTTGTTATTAGCAAACTCACAAATGTACTGTAAACTGCGCTGTAAGCTTCTGGGAGTCGAGTCAAATAGTACTACGTCTTAAGCATGTGAGAGACATCCTATAAGAACAGATCCCAATTTGGGAGGATACAAAGGAGTCTCAGATAAGGCATCCTTAATATCGGCCATGTAGAGGTTGAATAACGCGGGTGTGAGAAGGCACCAATAACGCAGCCCCGTATTTACCTCGATATTATCAGAGAGTGTCCCACCTGAGTATAATCGAACACATCTTTAGTGTAGAAGATAATCAGCATATTTACCAGTCCCGATGGAATCGTCCACTGTTGCAATTTGTTGCAAAGGGTATTTCTATTTACCTTATCAAAGGCAGCTGTCGTATCCAAGCTGTAGTTTTAGTTCTGCTCATTTTCTGTTGAAAAATACTATAAACTAATCAATTTATTTTTGACCCCATGGTTTTCCTAAATCCTCTCTGAAAGATAGAAAGCCTTCCCGATTCTGCAGCCCACTTAATTAGGTCTTTTAGGACAAACGAGGCCAGTATTTTACTAGACGAATCTAACAGACTTATCTGGGAGAAGTACAAACACCTTTTTTTTAATAGATTGTTACCACTAATGCCTTTGACCAAGAACTAGGTATAGTCATGGTATGTGCTATCTGCAAAAAGAGACCAAACAAGGTCAGACCAAAGGATTGCATCCATTTTATATCCAAAATTCGGAATTCCGTCTGGTCCCGCTGCCTGAGAGCGTTCACATTTTTAAATGCTATTTGCAGGTCTTCAACATCAATGTTTAATGGCCAGCTCTGAGTTGGATCACAGAATTTAATGGGAATAGACTGATCAGGTTGATGGTACACAGCATGGAAATGAGAGCCATTCAGATTCCGGAATGGGATTAATCTGCACGAATTTACATGCATTGATCCCACTGTTTAATATGCAACAAATGCCTTTGATATCCTTTTTCTTATTAATGATTTTATCATATCCTGGGTTCTTTTAATCCTTTCCTTAAATTTATGTTGCCAAAGCTCGTTTTTATTTTGTGTATTCATTTTTGAAGATGACATTTTTATATCATCCTATGATACATCTCTAGACTGTTTAGTGTCTCTCAGTAACTTCTTCATTTCCTTCTTTTTCGCATAAATCTCCTAATCAAAAAAATTAGTGTGACTGTTTGTTGGAGGACATCTGGCTGCCAAGCCATTGCATGGACTTTCAATTATACATTTAATTATCAAGTCGTACAATTTGTCACGTGAACACCAGAACAACTCATCTTGTGGCCCACACATTTCCCATTGTGCCTTCAGTTTATTAGTAAGTAATTTTAGCTGAAAATCAGACAACTTTAATCTGTTGCCTGCATTATTGGCACTTAGATTGACACAACAGAGATCACTTGTCCTAGGTGATAGAGTAAAATCATCAAACATAAGTAAATGTTTTGCATGGTCGCTTTTTGTAGCTCTTTCCACTTTCATGCATTAATCTCTTTCAAATCAGTGTATTAATAGATACAATCGACTAGTGTAGGAACTATCTATATCACGTAGTTTGACTAGGGTGGTTCCCCATTATGTTACCATTTGATCTCTTTAGGTTACATTTTTCATAAATTCCACCCATTTAAACCCCCATGATTCAATATAATCTTCATACCTGGATTTGCTAATTTGAGGGTTATAAAAGTTAGATTTATTTTCAAAGATATTCTCCATTTCAGGACAGTAATGAAGTCACCCACAACTATTACTGAACAAGACTGTTGATACAATCACAAATGATTTTATCCAGTTTTAAAATGATCCCTTGTTCTTACTCCAATGTGGGAATACAATAGATGTTTATCAAGAACACACTTTAGCTTGGACTCCCCTTCCAAGGCTTCTTTATACCAATCAACACTATGTTATAAGTCGATGTAACAAGGATTAACATTGACCCAAATTCTTTTTACAAGCAACGAGCACACCTCCAAATGGGCGCCATTGCTTCCCCTTTTGGGGCTGCACAGGTCTAAATGTCATAACGTCAATCATTAGCTTGGCCTGAATCCAAGCTTCCTGCAAAAAAAAAATACATTGTAGTTTCCCCACATCTCATTTGGTTTGCCATTAAAGCCCCATGAATTCCACCTTAAGCTCAATTTGTATTTTGTAATTGTATCTATGGTAGGTTGGATGCACAGGAAAGGTTGAGGCAAGCCAAATCAATTTCTCGCCAACACTCCCTCCCTGTCAACTTGACAACTTAATGTGTCCAATGCAAATTAAGTGTTCTTACTTTGACCAGTAGAAGAATCCTTGGCGGTGGTCCTAGGCTTCCAGCTAGTTCCGGGCAGTTAGATAAATCATAGCACTGTTGGAAAAAATCCTCTTGAGCATGGCAGAGTAATTTAAATGGATAAACACCCTATTTAGCCCATTTTTATCATCTAAGTCTATTAGCTTTATATCTGATGAGGATACTGCAGACCGCCTATCTATGGACCTAAACATTTAAAGAACACTACAGCAGTTCAATGGAACATCAGTCTTCGAAAATCGCCTTTAATTCAAGGCAATATAAATTATCATCGTCCCTTATATCTTAACTTGGTACGAAAACAGGATTAGACCAGTTGCATATTAGTACCTGCTGATCTCCGGGTGCATGCTGAATGCAAAGTTCCATAGTGATTTTAAGCAGGAAGAGGTATGTTGCTTCTTACGCATCGGCATATGTTTGAATATCAGTCATTGTCCAACGGGGTTTTACAATTTCATCCCAATTTGAATGCGTTACTGTTACCATGTCAGTTACTAAACTGCAATAATCTTTTAAGTTACTTGCTTTAGCCTGGCCCTCTTGATGAAAGAAAGCCCTGATGAAATCTTTAGTTTTGTCATTAAAGGAAAAGCTTTAAAGTGGAGCTCAGAGGGCCTGTAATGTTTTCAAATGGAGATGATGGATACATAGTCTAAATGTTGTTTGGTTATGTGTCCACCTATTTAACGCCCATTAGAAAGTGAAATCTATGAGAATTGCCACCTATTCCCACCCAGAACCACACCCCTTTTGCACTCTTTCCTTGCGTTTGTATTGTGTGTAGAATTTGGCAGCCATTTTTATTTCAAAATGGCGGCCCCTATATGTTACTGTTCCTAAATAGTTATTTTACTTGTTTTCTGGTTTAAACATATATATATTAGTTCTTATGATTTATGTAATCAATATTTATTTTGTAATAAAAATGAACAGCTTCACATTAAAAAGCAGTATAGATATGTTTTGATTGGAAATGTCCATTGGAAGATGTGGTAAGACTATAAAAGTAATTTGTTGATTGCACTTAGAGAATCCCATTATACCAGTTTCTATGGCAGCCCGTCTGACCCACCTGGAAGATGTTCTAGGACATTCAGTCTATCACACTTGGCAGACTTGAGGGTTGCCTGTCCATAGTGCCCAGAAAAGTCTGCGAAGGTAGTTGGCCTTTTCTTCCCACAGAAGATCTCATGACACAGAAACATCAAAGATGAGCTCCATCTGAGCTAAATGTATGCATACACACACCACTTACACTTCGGTAGACGTCTGCCGCAGGCACGTTATTCATCTACACACTTTAGAAATGCAGCTATGACTATGAAAAATTTGGTCATATAAGCATTTTGTACTGAAACACCAGACTTGTCTCAACACCTTGGACACTAGAATACAGCAACAACCTATGGCAATTTTCGGTCTTGCGCAGTACATATCGAGTCTCCTGCACTAGTGCTCTGTCATGACATCCCTCAGCAACAGTCTACATGTCTAGCATCTTGGGTTGCTTATTGGTTCCTAGCCAGCCCCCCTAAATCCTAAGCGTGGCCAAATACACAAATACATCTTAGGCCTGCGCTGCAAACTTTCCCATACCTGGACTTTGGTCCCTGACGGCGCTTCTACCACAAAGCCCCTTGAGGCCATCCAAATGGGAAAAGACGCTATATAAAGCGCTAATACAATAATTGCCCTTGTGATAGCGCATTGCACAGAGCACACATCCTGATATCGCTAATATAACGCTCCCGATTACTTTATTGCATGCACTTTTGTGATTCATATCTGGGCGCTCTGTGAAAGGGCAGTGCATTGATCTGATTTAAACAAGCTACCTATGTGACTGTGAATTAGCCATGTGCCGTGAAGATGCCCCCTTTTCTCTCACCAACCCCTTCTAAAACTCTCCATATTTCGCCAAACATAGCACACACAATCAAAGCCACACACACGACATATATAACACCCTTTCCCCCCACACTAACATCAAACAGCAATACTTCATACCTCTTCCAACATCTTACACAATCTCAACACAGCTAATGCATCTCCACCTCACAGGCACACAAGGACCCCTGGACTTAATTTCCAGGACGCCCACCAACTCGCACTACCTACAAAACAAAGCAAACCCCCAAACAGTAACCGTTTTTTCCCGAACTGAAACTGCAAACACTTCATCAGAAGCACTCTCCATCTCCTCCCGCCAACAAAGCAACCCCTTCTCTTATTTGCAGATCCTCCAGAGTGCATGCACATGGCAGCAGCGTGCTATATAAATCCAAGTGACAGAACATACAAGAGACCCCCCCCAGAGCAGGAGGGGGTACACATGCACCTGGTCATTCCAGACACCTGAGGACACATGGTGTTCAAAAGCCACTGGAGACCATCGATCCATCTCAGATAGCAACGCAGCCAAGACACAGACACTGAGAAGCAACAAGAGTCACAGTCTGCCCCAGCACACTAAAGTGACAAGAACACTATACCTCTCCGAGACTCTGTGACTGTGTAGAACTTTGTCCTGAGGGAGAACCCTTAGAAGCCCTGCAGTTTAGGTTATTGACTGAAATGTGGGACTCAAGGCAATATTTCATTCTCTGAGGGAATACACTGTATGGGTTCAAATATAGGGACCCTTGTTAGATTTTTAAAGCTCCCATTGTTTGTTGTACAGAGTGTCCCTTAGAAGTCAGACACCCATCCTTGATATTTCAAAATATGGGAGTCAGGATTCAAGGTCAGAAATACTTCCCAGGGGAGATGTGTGCTACAAAACAGAGATTGTGGGGTACCTTCCCGGTTTGGTAGCTCGGCCTGCTGGCTGCTTTCAGACCGTACACAGCAGGAAGACAAGGGAGGGGGGCTTTCTATTTCCATAATTCCCTTCATTTTCAGACATATGCTTGTGAAAATAAACATGTGTGGAAACTAACCTGAATTCCTGGTCTCACTGTTCTGCTCTTTCTTCTTTTGGACAGCTAGCACATCATAAAGAAGGGTCCTATCCCACCCTTCTCACAAGCAACAAAATCCCATACTTGAGAGAAGATGGGAAGCCTCCCCTTCAGCAAACCTGGATGCCTGCAAATAACCACATCTACCCTGCTGGGCCACTGGGTGACATCTCTGCCACTTCTTTATTGCAATAGTTTGACTGCATACAAAAATACAAGGATTTGGTAACAGCTTATTCTGGTTCTCTCCCAAAAGTGAACTTGCCTTTCAGTTGAAGATGACAGCAATGATGATCCACGTTCAATAAAGTCCAGATGAACACTGAAATACACATATTTCTAGAAAAATGAAATCATTAAAAACATATGCACCAAATGCCTTTGATATCCTTTTCAGTTCAATTCAGCGACATTGGCTGCCCAAAGTGCCCCCCGCCCAACCCCCCCAAGATCTTATTCTCAGCAGACACCGAGAATGGGCGTTTATGGGAATAAATAGCAAAGGGTCCACAGCCATCCAATGCAAACCTCTCTGCCACATTCAGTCTCGTAGATGGAACTAACCTGCCCTTCTCATGTCATATACCATGTGGACCCGCCACCTGCTTGGGTCTGACCCATATGTTTAATGCTCAACTGCCCAGTCCAGGTTATATGTGTCTAAGCAAGTGGATCTGGAACAAGGGCAGGAAGAGGAAGAAAAGATGGAGGGAGGGAGAGGGGTGGATGCGCGCGCGTGTGTGCGCGTACAATAGATCTGCACCTTGATATTGGTTATAGATTTGCAAGCTATGCTTTATCCTGCCAACTAGTAGCTGGGTCCGGAATTGTATGTCTTTTCTAAAGATTTATAATTGTGGCCTTCAACCAGGGTTTGCCTCGAATGTTACCCCCTCGATGACGTCGACCTGAGCTCAGAGACAAGAAGACAACATAAGGGATGCCATGCAACTCTGGTAAGTATTCATGCTGCAAAACTGTACATGTGCATGTATGTAGGTGTCTAGATTGTAATATATCCAGATGCAAGAGTTCAGTGAAATGGAAACAAAGACTCCAAGTGAAGTACATGTCTCATTGATCCTGGTGCGTGTGTCATTGTACAAATACCCTTATCAAAAATGTGGCCTTTGTAGTACATTTGCTGTTGGATAACGTAATCGCACTTGAGGAGGTCGTACAGGGTGCGTTCAATCTCTGAATAATGGCAGGAGGGTCACTGATCATGGTTGGTAGCAGTCTGCACTTCTGGGTAACTTGCAAGATGGAAACAGAATGATGGCAAACAAGCCCTCCCCGCTTAAAGAGAAGGGCCGCTTGAACAGTCAGGCCATCAAAGGCATTGTGCTTCTTGAAAAGTGGGGAGCTCATGAGCCAATGCCTCTGCTGCTATGCTCCTTCTGAACTCTCGGAGGCTCTCTTATAGCCACTTAAAGCACTGTACAGGAAAACTGTTCCTAATGTACAAGGGTCCCCACCCCCCAACCCACCCGCCACCAGTTAAACATGCACCTATGGCAGAATTAACATAGTAACCTCTGAAAGTTACTTATAGAGTAGTGTGGTATAGAGGGCGAAAGAAAAACAGGCCACCTGGAAACACATTTCTGTTAAAGGGCAAAGGGAATGTGCATTCATGTGTTGGCTCGGCTGCAATTTTACCCGCTAGTAGGTTTCAGCTCAGAAAATATTTGCTACATCTAAACCTTTATGACTAAAGATTGCATATACTGGGCTTTTAAAAAGGCATGGCTCAGCCTAGAAGGCCAGATCACTTGTAAGTTGCGTAGAAGTTCTAATCAGAGAACTGCGGCAGACTTGTGAAGGGTTAAGGTGTCCAGCAGTCGCATCTAGATGGCACACGCATAGGGTTGCGCTAGCGTCAAGGGCCTAGTACTACAGAATGGGACCAGAAGGAAGGGCCTGGCCAGCAGGCACATTTTATTATCCCGGAGATCATGCGAACAAGTACAACAATAAAGGATTCTATCTTTAGGTCAGTCATTATCTGCAACTCCTTCATCTTCCATTGTATACCAGTGACCATTTATTCCACAGCAGTGGTTTATGTTTAGAATGTTTACGGCCGAGTTGAACCCTTGCTCTAGCTCTGTGGTCTGCAACCTTTTGCTGCCCATCCCAGGAGAGCTGGCCGGCATAGTCAATGGTGAGGGATTGGATGGGCCATGGTGCAAAAGCAAGCTGCATGCCCCAACTCTAGGCGACAGTCCCAACTGATGAGCCCTCTTGGAAAAGCATTTTTCAAGCATGGTGTCAATGCGAATGAGCTCAATGCAGCTCTGTTCCAGCTTGTTATGGAGCTTGTTAAAATGACAGAAGACACATGGCGGCCACCTGACTCGATCAGGGCACCAGCAATCATCAGGCGCCTGAGAAGAGGGCATCGTGCTGTAAAGGGAACAAAGCTCTGCATTGTACCAAAGATAACTCTGTCCCACCGCTTCCCTGAGAGCAGAAGCAGGATCAGGAACACCACAAACCTGAGGCTGCGCATCAAGTGCAGCTTGGAAACTCCCCACTCAAAGGTAGCCCTGCGCCCCATCCGTTTCTGTCCGGTATTGTTACCAATACTAAACAATCTATTAAGCAGATCTGGGGGAAATCACTCTTCGATAAACCCTTTAGTAGCATTTCACACCCTGGTTGCCTCATGCACAGATTGTGTTGCAGGACAAGTAAAGTAAGGTTCACAAGTTGGTTTACATTATCAAGGCCATGCAACAAGCGTGGTTTGCACAGGAAATCAGTTGACTGGTGCTCTGACAGGTCAGCAGGGCCCATGCGGATGCCATGCAAGCTCAGGGACTCTGCTCCAGGTCCTCTAGTCTTGCAGAGACATCAGCCGTTTCTCAACCACCCCGCGCACTGCCGATGGTGGAGGCGTCATAAACACACATTGTAACAAAGGTTTCTCATGAGCTTATTCTTCTCTCTCTCTGAACTGTCACTATGGTGACATCATCATTTCTATACAAATTCCACAACCATCATGCAACATTTGACATTATTACCCAGGCAAGCATGTCTGAGCTGGCAAATAGTTCCTTAGTGAAAGCAGAAGTAGAGTGTGGGGCAACAGTCTGCACAGCTCTTCCAACATCCATCCAGCACTCGGAAGACTCTGCGGGTGGACTCTGTTCACCCAGTGCCATGCAACACACTCCGCTGGGTCTGAACACAAAGGGACTCCAGATTAGCGTGAATATTTTTCTAGGCATTTCAACAATACCCAGCAGGTTGTGCATCTGAGGGACATTTCTTGCTTTTAAAGAATTTGACGAATCCATTTAAACAAAACAGCCACCCTTCTGTAAGATGAAGAAATATTTCCTGTCCAATTGAACGTCCTACCTCCAAGTACCAGCCAATCTCTTTCATAATAGTTTAAGCTTAGGAAAAAACAAATAAATAACTGTCCATGTATTTTCCAAAAAGGGCATCCCTAAAAGGCACTGTCTCTAGGTAAGGCTTTGATTTGGCCCCTGGCTACTTGATCTCCAAACTGTACTGTTTAGTTCTGTTGGCCAATGAGGTATTTTGTACCAGAGAGTGAAGCAAAGATGAACATCCCTGTATCTGAAGAGAAGGCTTTTGGTACAATGGGGCCAAGATGGACAATATCTTCCAGGTCCTCAGCAAACTGGGGTCTCTGCAAGGGGACTTTTGAGAAAGCCTCCGGGCACCAAGAGACCGCTGTCTTCGGCACAACAGCCTTGTCTGAAGACCTGTGATAATTCTCCAACCAGGTGATTATCTCAGTCACGCCCATAGTCACTAAAAGTCAGAGTCTGCATCAACAAGCTCAGTGTCCATGAGGTTGGCTCTGGAGTGGATAGGGGCCATGCCCACTCTTCTAACCTGTGTTCGTCCTCCATGGGGGAAGTTCCCTGTTGGCACAGAGCTTGATGCCATATCCATGCCGGAGTGTCGGTATGAACCATTATAATGGCTCTGGCGGGGAAGGAACCTAACACTGCTCCGGTGCTCCTCATCCTCCTGGGGCACAACATCTGGGGCACAGGGGTTTGCAATCAGATTTAATGTTGTATATCTCTTGTAAGCAGTAAGACTGTCCATGGTTGCCAGAGAATATGGATCTCCATGCTCCGCATAGGAGCCGGGCAAAACCTCTTCCAGTCCCTGGGGCTCCCTGGCTCTTGACACCAGGCACGTCTGCTTTGGTAATTTGGGGAGCCGAGGAACTGCGGTAGAAGCCCGGGCTGCCCTGTAAGCCCCATCTGCCATCTCATCCGTAGCTCCAAGGGGGCGGACTTCTTTCTTTCTTCTCCTTTTCTTCTTTTTCTTGAATCCATGCTTATCAAGCTCTGGTGGAAGGCTGGCGTCCACCAGCCACAATTTGGCCCTTTCCTCCGGTGGTACTGAAGGAAACAGAAAAACAAATTGGTTATAGAGCAAGGTTAGCTAATCAAATCAGCCAGATTTCACTCTGCGATTTCATAAAATGTGTGTCTTAATTCATCTACGCTCGTATGAAAGCATTTTGGAGGGCCCCTTTCCACTAAATCCAGAATTACTTTCCCAGAAGCTATCTGGCTACAGTTTGACTCATTTGAGAAGCCAAACACTAATAACAAGTTACCCGAATTTCGAGTATCCAGTACTGGCAACGAGTTTAATGCCTAGTCTAAACCATCCTGTGTCACCCACTTAACTTGCATCATTAAAAGCACACCAATAAAGTGTACAGTCCTCAATAATAGACCCATCACCTTACCCCGAAACAGCTCATGAAACTGTAAACAAAGTTTAAAAAGATAGATTTAGACCTTCGCAGTTACCATTCCCAGACTCCGGACTACATTGTTTGTTTCTTTGGTTATTTTATTTATAAAGCGCTCCAGACCCAGGGGTAAGTGGGCGCTCAAAAATATGGTTACATGGCAGGTGTATAATTTATGCAGTTTACCAATATACGATAGATACAAAAGCAGTCAAACGTGAACATTTTGCAATACATTTGAAGTGAGTACATAGGGGACAGAGTAATAGAGGCAGTGTCAATGGGCGTGCGGTGGTAATGAGTGCATACTGGCGTGTATGTGAGGTGTCCCAAGGACTTGAGGTGGTATAGGTTATTTATTCAGTAGCCAGGTGATGACCTGGGTTCTAAATGGTTGAAAGGTAGGGATGGACTTGATGTCTAGTGGAAGTGTGTTCCGCAGTTGGGCGGCTAAAACCGGGAAGCTGAATCCACCGGCTCTTTTACGGGAACATTTGGGCACCACCAGGCTTAGTGTGTTGGTGGATCTGGTGATTCTGGTGGTGGGTTTCAAGGTAAATTCATCAGTTAGATAGGGCTGGGCAAGGTGGTTGAGGGCTTTGTAAGTGAGTCAGAACGTTTTTAGATCAACTTTTTGTTGGATGGAGAGCCATTTACAAGATTTTCTGATAGCAGAGATGTGTTCTCTCCTGGGAATATTAAGACCAGCGCGGAGTGCGTTATTTTGGAGGACTTGTAATTTATTGATTACGGATTTGTTTGCACCTACATATAAGCCATTGCAGTAGTCAAGTTTGGACTGAATAAGTGCTCTGGCTAGTGTGAGGCAGCTATTGGTAGATAGCAGTGGTCTGCAGGCCCTGATCAGCTCGCCTGTGTAGGCAGTGGCTGAGGCGGTCATATTGATGTTTGGCTAGGTTGGTATTGGTATCTAGATAGAAAACAAGGGTTTTTACACTTTTAGCAATGGGAATAGTATTACCATCAATGGTGAACTTAGTGTAGCTGGGATTACATTTCTGGATGGTTTTGGGGGATCCGACAAGGTGCAATTCAGTCTTGTCATCATTCAGGCAGAGGCCATGTGTGGCCATCCATGCCTGAATGAGGGAGAAGACTTTGTTGATCCGGCTAATGTCCGTAGTTACCGGATAGTGTTAGGAGTATCTGGGTGTCATCTGCATAATTGGTGTAGGTAACACCCAGATGGTCCAGCTTGGCGAATAACAGCTTTGTAAAAATGTTGTACAAAGTGAAAAACATGAACCTTGTGGGACACCACAAGTGATGGGAATTGGGTTGGCCGCTGCTAGTGGAGAGAAGACACGCATGGTCATGTTATCGAGGAAAGATTGGATCCATGAGATTGCCGACTGGGAGAAGTGTGCTGCCGTTGACAGGTGGTTACAAAGGATTTTGTGGTCAACCAGGTCAAAAGCCACAGAGAGATCTAAGAGAAGGAGGATGGCAGCCCTACCTTTATCTTTAAGTTCGTAGATCTGACTTTTGAGATCAACAAGGGCCGTTTCTGTCCCATGTTGAGGACGAAAGCCCGATTGCCGGATTCCTAGTAGTTGCTTGGTTTCTAGGTATTCTTGAATTTGTATGTAGGCCACTCTGTCTAGGATTTTTAGTAAGAAAGGGACGGTGGTGATCGGTCTATAATTGGTCGGTATAGACGGGTCGAGTGTTTGTTTTTTTAAGCGTGGTAGAACCCATGATTGTTTCAAGTTACTTGGGATAGAGTGTCATGATCTCTGCTTCCAAAAGGTCAGGGTTTTCCCAACTCCCTTGGAAGCAGATCCATAACCCAGGTTCCGAGTGCCAACCAGTCCCAATTGGGACCTTTTGGACCCAGTCCTGGCGCCAGTGGCACCAGGCTCATAAATATGCCCAGTCCCCTCATAATGCTTGGGTGGACTTACCTTCAGCAGACCATGCTGCTTACTTGCCTGCCAGTTGAGCCTCTGGTCCTCTTCTGTTTGGAACTACTTTTCCTGTTGGGTGGGGCTGGAGCCACTCCCTAGATTCAGAACACTGGAACTCTTCTGGAAGGCAGGAACTCTTTTCTTACCAGGAACTCTTTTCTTACTTAGGCGTGGCTGTGGAAGGAGACGCCTAAGCACTACAGGAGGCTATTTAAACCACACCCGGTGGATGAATCTTGCTTTGCGTTATTCTGCAACCCCTGCAGCAGAACGCTCATCGTGTCTTCTGCATCCGGTCCTGGGCCTAAGGAAAAAGGCTTACCATCCTGAATCCAGTCTTCAGCAACACCTATAAAGACAAGAAAGAACAGGTTAGCATTCCGGCATCTGAAAAACAAAAGTTTACCAACTCTTCGGCGCTGCATCCCGCATCTGAAAGACAAAACAAGGTGCGTTTAAAGACATTGGGGAACTTTAATACTCACGTGCCATTACTCATTTCCACATCTAATCCAGTGGGTATTCCGGCACCCTGCAGCCGCTCCGAACTCGTACCTGCAAAATAAAAAGACAGTTAGAGCGCATAGTGAAGCAGGCAACAAGCGCTTACTTACGTGCTTCCAGGCGCTTCTATTCATCACACGGGCTCCATCTTCAACTCACTTCAGCCCGTCATCCGCCATCGCCGGAACCCTGCAAAACAAGAGACATCATTACTAAAGACTTTAAAGACATTTGAATGACTCGAAACTTACCGTTCGTGCAGTAAACGACGGACAGCAGTCCTCTGAAGTCAAGAGGCCTGCGCTACCTATCCAGTGAAGAAACTGGTTACAGCACCCTGCCCCGAGGCAGATGGAGAGCTCGGCATTCACTTACCTAAGGTGAGAGCGTTAACCTTTGGGGGTCTACAGGAGAGGAGAAGAGGAAAGAGATAGGGACACCCCAATAACCCCAGTTCATTAACCCCATATTTTCTATCTGCAGACATCTTACTCTACACGTCAGGCATACAGTGCACAGAGGTCCAGCCCAAAGAGCCAACCGGGTGCTACACATCACCTTTGAAAATACGGTAGTCGCCCAGTCAAGACCGGCGCCTCTGCGAGAATCAGGTGAGCGTTACATAGAGTTGCTGATGAATGATAGGTTCATTAGTTTGGTGATGAAGGGGGATAGATCCCTGGCTGCATCTTTTATGATCTGGGCAGGGCAGCTGTCCCCTTTACAGTTAGAAGTTTTCAAGGAGGCAATAATTTTTTGTACCACAGGTATAGTTACCTTTTTGAAAGTAAAGCCTTAGTTGATAACAGTGAGCGATGATGGTGGGGTTGGACTGGGTATAGAGCTTGAGGTAAGTTGTTGTCGTTTATTTTTAATTTTGGTTTGGAGCCCCGTGATTTTGTTGGCAAGGGCATTCTGGATGCCTGTGCACCAGGGTTTGTCCTTGGTGCAGGTATCTGTAGGTGGATTGGGGTTTCCAAGTTCCTTCAATATATTAAATAGTTCTCTCATGCTGGAGCCTGCCTGGGTTATCCTAGAGTTGTAGGATTCTTTTTTAGCACATATTTTATTTTTGTAGAAGGCAGTGATATTAGTAAGCTTAGTTCTATTATCTGGGGTGGGAGTAGTTTTTCCATAGTGTTTCTAGTTTGCTTTTTTGTTGTCTGAGAAGTTTCAGTTCAGGAGCATACCAAGTGTTCAGGTGAGCTTTTGGTTTACCTTTGCGCATTTTTAGCGGGGCAATGATATTGATAGCTTTAGCCATGGAATCGTTGTAGGTGTTGACTAGCAGGTTTAAGTCATCTGTGTCTGGTAGAGCGTTCAGACTGGGGACTACCAGAGGTATTAGGGCTTCAGGTGTGATGTTGCTCTTATTCCTAATTGGGCAGGTCGGTACAGTAAGTGTTTGTTTGGGCACTAGGTTATTGATATTGATATCTAGCGAAAGGAGATGGTGGTCCGACCAAACAAGAGGTAGAGGGTCCTTGAGGGTGATCTTGCAGTTAAGGGCAGCTACTCAATCGAGAGTCCTACCTTTCATGTGGGTAGGTTTGGAGCAGAGTTGTATGAGGCCATGCTCTGATAATAGCAATAGCCAGTGAGGTACGTAGGTGTCAAGAGGGTCATTAAACCCAAGATTGAAGTCCCCAAGAATAATAATTTGGGCTGAGGTTTTAGAACTTTCGGCTATTAGGGATGTGATGTATTCTTCAAATGATCCAGGTGGACCTGGGGGTCCGTATATTAGATGCAAGGTAATAGTGCTCTTGGGGGAGGTTTGCATTTTGACTGTGAGGTGTTCACATGATATTAGTGAAGAGGAGGTGGCTAGTCTAATGTCAAGGGAGGATTTGAAGATGATGGCTACGCCGCCTCCACAAGCATTAGGTCTGTCTGCTCTGAGGATGGCATAGTTGTCAGGGATAGCTAACGTAAGAGATGGGCCTGCAGCATCGTGCAGCCAGGTTTCAGTCACTGCAAGGAAGTCGAGGTTGTTGGACAGAATGATGTTGGCCGTCTCTATAGTGGGCGACTAGGGATCTAACATGTAGAAGTGCTCCTTTTATAGGTAGTGGGTTCAGGTTAATCGAGATAGCAGTCAGGTTATTGGTTTTGGTGGGTGAGCTGGCTGGATAGTTCCTATTATTATTGAAGATTCTGGCTCTGAGGCTGTTCTTGCACTCAGTCAAGTAGGGAGTGGTGGTGTCTGTCTGTTTGGACAGAGGGTCTAATGGGGCTGCGGCCATGAGTTGGGCATTGTGGGCTTGTGCTAGGACTGTCAATATTGCTTAGGGCTAGAGAGTCAGCTGAATGGGCACTACTGTAGGTGGGACAGACATGATGGTAGTTTTCGGAGAAGACTGGTGTAGTGGGCAGGAAAGGTGTAGGACAGGTGATGGGGTGATGCCTTGGGCAGTCAGGTCTAGCTAAGCCGTTATTATATGCTTTGTAACTATCACCGCTACAGGGTACATTGTTCTGTATGAGACAAAATGGGAACATGATAAAGGTGAGCCAGAGGTGCATAGTGGTGGCATATGGTGGCATACAGAAAAAAGTGTCCTTTCTCCTGAATCTTCTGAAGGGCATTTCTGAAATACCTTCTTAATCATCAATACACACCCTAAATTGACCATTGTGACTGCACCAGTAAGAGATAATTTATACTTAACTCACCGTCTATTGTAATAACCATTGTCCTAACTAACCAAGATATCTCATTGTAAGTGAAGTGTTACTTACCTTTAACAATTGTGCGTAGATTGATACCATTTATATATTGTACATAATTATGCCATTTAGTGGCTGGATGTGAATCAAAGTATTGGCAGTCTAAGTTGTGATGTGCCATCAAGGAAGACACTCCCCTTATGCATGTATGCAAAGCATTGCCCCTGTAGAAGCACAAGATAGTGAAATGCCACGCGCAGCTGGTTTGTGATACTGCAGGCAAGATGTTCATGTCTTGGCCGCAGGACATCACAGATCAGTCCTATCGAGATCAGTGCTGCAACACATCTGCATGCTGCACACAAAAGGAAAAGTTACAAAAGCGATTCACCCTTCTAGAACTGTGGAAGATGTATGGGGAGGACCGGCCAGCTCACCAGCTGCGACCAGTACGCAACCATCGTTCGAATCCTTTAGTCCAAGATCACCAGAGCAATTTCTCAAACTTCTATCTGCCTACAAACCATCTGGCTCGCCACTGGACCCTTGCCCAGCCACAACCCTCAAAGAAATTTTTGCTTCCCCCTGCGCAGGAGAACACGCAAGATCCATCATAAATGCCTCCCTTTCCTCTGGTATCTTTCCCAACGAATTCAAAAAGGTTCATGTCAAACCTCTAATTAAAAAACCTTCACTTGACCCTCTCGTGCCCAAAAACTACTGCCCCATCTCAAACACCAGATTCCTTGCCAAACTCATTGACCGAACCGCCTACTCCCAACTAAACGCCTTTGTCGAAGACGACAATCTCCTAGACCCCGCTCAATCAGGTTTCAGAGCCTGTCACGGAACTGAAATCACCCTAACCTCAATTTGGGATGACCTTAAAATGACGGCAGAGTCCGCGGGATGAGCAGCACTAATCCTTCTTGAACTATCCGCCGCCTTTGACACAATCAATCACTCAATCCTTCTAGACCGCCTCCACTCCCTAGGAATTTGTGGAACCGCACTTAAATGGATAGCTTTATTCCTCAAAGATCGGTACCAAATAATGATACTCTCTACCTATACCACCAAAGCCCGACCAGTCGACACGGGAGTCCCACAAGGAGCATGCCCATCTGCCCTCCTGTTAAATCTCTACTTGATCACCCTCCCACCAATAATTTGTTCGCACAACATCCTGTGCCACAACTATGCCGACGACACTCAACTTATTCTAAAACTCCTGAACTCAAAACCCAACTCCCGACGAGACCTGGCCTCCTGCCTCCTTGACATAGAACTCTGGATGACCCAGAGCCACCTCCTGTTAAATCCCTCCAAAACGGAAATCATGGTATGTGGCAACTCCGAACTTCTTCCGCACCCACTACACTGGCCATCCACCATGGGCAACTCACCGACCCCCTCCAACTCAGTGAAAAATCTTGGATGCACCCTTGACTCCGACCTAACACTCTCGCGCCAAGTCAACAACGTCTCAAAGTCCTGCCACTACCACCTTAAAACCCATAGGCGCATCTTTCCATATCTCTCCTTTCCCAACAGACTCTCTGCGGTCCAATCAATCGTTATATCAAGACTGGACTACGCAAACCCCTTATACCTCGGAATCCACACGTACCAACTGAATAAACTCCAAAGGGCACAAAACGCTGCAGCCAAATTGCTACTTGCGCTCGGCCCAAGAGACCACATCTCCCCAGCCCTTAAGACCCTGCACTGGCTTCCACTAGCACAAAGGACGACTTTCAAAACCTTGTGCATCTCCCATCGAGCTCTGCACAAAACCGGACCTCAATATCTGCAAGACAAGCTAAAACCCAACACCCCTCACGCATCCTAAGATCAAGCTCAGCCGGCCTCCTAGTCATACCGAAGACAAACTCAAGCAGGTTAGGTGAATCATCATTCTCAGCTTTGGCACCCACGCTATGGAACTCACTCCCACCCCACATCCGCCTAACTGAGGATTTAACGTCTTTCCGCATAGTGCTGAAAACCTGGCTCTTCCCCTAAAACCAAGCCGTACCAAACTAACCCAAACAAACCAACAGCTCCAATCCATCAAACCACCTAATGCGAGAAACTGACAGCTAATAACCCCTAACATAAACTTGAAGGACAAACAGAATTAAACGGATAAAGTAGATCAAAGCAATGAAATGGCTAATAAGAGTAAATCATACGGAAACAGTAAAGAGATTTAAACTCCAGAAATGGACAGAATGCATGCGGAGTGAACAAAATTAGTTAGAATGGATAAACCAGGAGGACCAAATGAATGCGCCGAGTTGAAGAATGCATGAGTGGAAGAACAAATACCTATATAGTTCGAATGAGTATGGAAATCGAGTGAATATGTAGATCGGATAAGTGTATGGAATGGATGAACATGTTGAGTGGATGAGTGTGTAGAGCGGCTGGTTGTGTAGAATGGACGACCCTGTAGCGTGTAGCGTGGATGAGTGCGCAAATACAGAGAAGCGTGTAGAACGCAAGAGTATGTAAAACAGAGGAATGTCCAGAACGGATGAGCGTAAACCGAATAAATGTGTTGAACGGATGAGAATGTGGAGTGGATGAGTATGTAGAGCACATGAATGTGGATATCGGGTGAATATGGAAATGCGGAGTGTGTGTAGATCGCTGGAACAGATGAATGTACAGACCTGTCAAATGTACAGACCTGTCGAATGGATAGAGCGGATGAGTGGATAGAGCGGATGAGTGGATAGAGCGTACAGAAAGAATGAGTGGATAGAGCGGATAGAGCGGATGAGTGGATAGACCGTACAGAAAGAATGAGTGGATGGAGCGGATAGAGCGGATAAAACAGATGAGCAGATAGAACGGAAGTGAAGAGATGAATATATAGAACTTGATATTGCTGCAGAATGCGTGAAAAACGTGAGTGCTTAAAGATGAGTGCTGGGAGCACATAAGTGCGTAGAGGGGGTGAGTGCGTAGAGGGGGTGAGTGCGTAGACATTTGAAAGAGCACATATCCCACCACCATGCTTACTCTCTCCTTTACATCACCACTCAACTAGAACACAGAGATACTATGACACCATTCGGTGCAACTGTTCTCATAACAACATCTACCGCTCACTCCACATCATTCTAAGTAAACACTGCTGGTTACACCCCCCCCCAGCCAGGTGTTCTCCTCAGGCCTAACGCAGCCACATCCAGTCTGGATAAATCCTGCCAGAATGAACACATACTCCTGATCTCTCAACCACCACTCCTACCGCTAAGAAGCAGCTATTACATGGATCCCGCACGAGCTGCACACATACCCGGTGCTCACACGCACCTTTATCTCTCTTCCCTCTCTACTGATCTGAACTTCGGTTCCCAAGGGCGTTCAACCTACCAGCACCTTCAGACCATAATAATGGTATATAAGGCGCTATATAAATGCAAAATAACAATAACAATGAGACGGAAGAGCCACCCGTGAGAGAGTGGATGCTTAATCAGCACGACGGGCAGGGCACAGCGCCCTCAGCTTTTTTCCTCCCCAGAGCACTGATCCATTGTCTGAAATACAGGGATTGTACCCATTGAAAGAGTTAAAAGCAGTGGCAGGACACACTACCACCACGTATGCGCCCCCTGCTTACAGCAGCGAAGATGTTTTAACTGGAGCAAAAATAAACCAACAAAATTCAGTCTCAGCACGCAATGAATATAGTGGGCGGGCGACAGAGACAGGCAGAGCAATAGAGATAGCGATTGCCCAGAATTCATGGGTAGGAGGACAAATAATGCTTAAAATAGACAGAAGAAGCATTGAAGAAAGAGAAGCTCAAGAAAGACAGGAGGAAGAGGAAGAGAAAAGAAAAGAGTGAGAGGAACAAAAGAAGTGAACAGGAAAAACAAGAAAGAACGGGAAAGAAGATACAAGGAAGAGAAAGAAGGAAAAGAAATGAAGAACAGAGAAGGGAACAACAGGAGGAAATAGAGAGGAGAAATGAGGAAGAAAAGGAAAGGGCAAGAAAGCCAAGAGAAAATAGCTAAAGGGAGAAGAGACAGGAAGTAGAAAAGGAAATACGAGAGAGAAAAAAGGGAAGAAAAAAAAGATCGAGAATGAGCAATGGAAAAGAGCAGAGAAAGGCATCGAAAAGAAATCCATGAGATTGTTAAGGGCCATATGCTCGAAGAGAAAGACAGACAAGGAGCGGAAGTAGAGAGAAAGGGAAAGGAGTTTAGCAAGACTTTGTGAGGAATTGGATAAAATACCTGAATAATCTTCCTGGGCAGATGAAGTCGAGGGAGAAGTCTTGTGAAGGAGGATTGGTAGTTTGTACGTTAGCAAGAGGGGCAGTGTTGTTCACAGAATTAACCAGAGTAGAGGAGGATGTCCACAGAGGGGGAGGAGAGCATTTGAAGAAGTGATTAGTTGATTGTATAGAACGATCCCACTGAAGAGACTACACTGTGAGAATAGAGAAGATGACAGAGGTGATGTTGCTAACGCTTTTATGAATTGTGTGTTGACTGACTTTGATTATTTTATATGCTCTATTGATTGTGTGTGTGTTAATGAAATCGTTGGAAACGTAGGATTGCTATTAGTTTAGACACCATAGTCATAGTCAGTCCTCTTTCTTCTTCGCTGAGGGGGCGGGCTCTGATTCGCCTCCCTCTCCGGCATTTGTGCCATAGCCGTCTCGGGCGCAGCGGACATGCTTAAAACAAGCCCGTCTGTGCCCGTCCGTGCAACGGACGTCCAGGACTAAAGGCAGGTATTTTCGGCGAGAGATACTTCTCTCTCACCCCCCCAATGTTGTATTTCCTGTGGGATGGAGGAGCATAGCCAAACCTGTCCTGTCCACATGTTCTCAGCAGCAATCTTCACAGGAACAGTTACCCCCCCCCCCCCAAACTTAATGTTGATGTTACTTAATACTAGATCCGTACCGCATATGCGGCCGATATTTATAATATTTTTACAGGCCGATGTCCTGATCTATTTTTCTTCCCAGAGACTTGGCTCCAGGAGGGCTCAGCACCATCTTTAGTACAGGCCATGCCAGAAGGCTTTAGAATTATTCATTTGGATCGCCATCCACCCCGAGTTGGGGTGGCAGTATTGTTTAAATCCCCACTCCTTAGCAATGGAAGCTCTCCTGCTGAGGTGTGTGATGTCCCCTATCTTTATCCATCATTTTTTGTTGATCTACCGCCCTTCAGGGCACCACATTGGGTTTCTTGAACCCCTGGTCGACCTGGTGGCTGATCTCCACTTGAAACACTTGCATCTTGTGGTTCTTGGGGATCTTAACTTAAAATTTAATGAACCAAGTGTTCCAGCTATTGATTTACTTTTCACCTGTCTGCTGGACTTCTTCCTCAATTGGTACTTGGTCCCACCCACTCTATGGTGAACACCCTTGATCTGGTACAAGCTAGTGAAGCATTTTTATCTGTTCAAGCAGTTGAGTCGGTTCTGTGGTTCGATCATTTTTGGTGACTTGCAAATTCAAACTTGGTCGGGCATCTATTAGGATTCGCCCGCCACGGCTATGGTCACGCGGCTGGCAATGTACTGATCTATCGGGACTGGTTACGCTAGTCAAAGCTAACTGCCAAGCGATACCAGACATTTTCCCTTGCTACACTGTCTGGCGTGCTCCTCGAGGCTACAGATTATATTGTACCCCGACGGTTTGTTCAACCTCGCCGTCTTCCATCTGAACATCTTAGAACTGTTAGTCTTAAACTTAAACAATCGGAGCGAAAATGGCATAAGGCATATGACTGCAACCGCAAAGATGAGTATAAAGCATGCTCATTTCTTGGCTATAACAGCTGCTAAGAAACTCTACTTCTCCCTGAAAATTGAGGCTGTGCTATGTCAGCCCAAAGCTCTCTTTGCTGCAGTCAAATCATTGTCTGTCAGACAATCTTCCGCCTATGTGAAGTCCTTCTCAGGTCAGCTGTGACGCTTTGTCTCAAAACAGAGGGTATCCGCAATAACATTCTTGTGTCTGTGTCAGTACTTTCTCCTGAAAAGCAACAGATTGGCCTGTGCAGTCCAGTTACAGTGGGAAAATGGTTGACTTTTCTGAGGAGATGGTCTCCACTGCCATACAACGTATAAGATCTGGCTCTCCCCTTGATGTGGTACTATTAGCTATTATGAAAGAGATTTCTCAGGGGTTCTCCTTGCAGAATTGAAGATAGCTAGAGGCATTCCTGTCGGAAAAAAAGGTTCCTTGGATCCATAGCTTCTTTCTAATTCCTCCTTGCTTCCGTTATCTATGAAGCTTTTGGAATCTTTGGTCTCTACTCTTTTGTCTTATTTTCTGGAATCCCCTACACTTCTTGATTCTGCCCAATCAGGTTTTAGGCCTGGGCAGGGCACCAAAAGTTTATTGGTTTTGGTTCTTGATGACATGGTTAGACTGGTTTATGCTGGTGAGGTGGGTGCCCTGATTCTTTTGGGTCCGTCAGCGGCGTTTGACAACGTACACCACCCCACCCTACTTACTCGCCTGTCTCAAATTGGCATCTCTGGCCAGGTACTTTCCTGGTTCTCTTCTTTTTTGGCTGACCACCCTCAGGTACTGTCTCTTGCTGCTTTTTTCTCTGGCACTTGCTGCCTCTCCTGTAGTGTTCCACAGGGCTCTCCGTCTTGTCACCTATTCTTTTCAACATTTACTTCTGGCCTTTGATCTGTCTCACCCGCTCCCTCGGCATCAGGTGCTATTCTTATGCCGACAACACCCAGATCCTGATACGGTTAGATCTTGATCAGACTGAGATGTCATCATACCTCCACAAGTGCCCGACTGCTGTTGGTGAGTGGATGAGCCATAAGTGGTTGAAGACGGAGGTGATGGTGGTAGTGGCCACTCCTGATCCCACTCTTTGGGCGTCTTCCTTCTGACCTCTTTTCTTGGTATTCTTCCTGTTCCGTGTCCAAGGTGATGAATTTGGTGGGAAAAATTCAGAAAAAGGGGCTCCCTCTGTTACCAGCTACTCTTCATCCACTGGTGGTTGCAGCCTTGGTGTTGAGTAGACTTGATTATTTTAACTCTCTATATCTGGCGCTGCCCAAGGACCTGATCCAACGGCTTCAATGCTTACAGAATTTAACCGCTCGGGTGGCCATAGGGACTCCGTACAGGGCCCATATTTCCCCTGTGCTACGTACTCTCCATTGGCTTCTTGTCATGCAGCAGATGAAGTACAAGGCTTTGTGTATTGTGCATCGGGCACTGCATGGGCAGGATGCAGAGTACATCCAGGCTAAATTTACACAGTATCTCCCCACCCGCCATCTGCGTTCAGCCTCTGCCGGCCTGCTGTTGGTTCCAACGTTTTGAAGGTCACGTTTTGGAGGACGTGCTTTCTCGATCGTCGCTGCTCAAATGTGGAATAATCTGCCTTTGACAGTAAAAAGCCTGTCAAATCACCTGCAGTTTAGGAGAGTGCTCAAAACTTGCTTGTTTTAGGTTTCCATTTTTTTTGGCTAATAATACTGTCCTCCCTCTCTAGTGCCAAGATACCTCCGGGTGAATGTTGCGCTCTACAAATCAAATTAACATAAGAGATGAGAGGTGAGACGATGTTTATTGAAGAAGAAAAAGGATGGAGGAAGAAGAAAATGCACAAGCCCCTTCTATACGTTTAAGGGCAGGGGAAGGGAAAACATGGTTAGGTTTGCAATAGGGGTATACCGAATAGTAGATTTAAGTATAAGTATTCGGCCAAACAGTTGGATAGGAATTTGGTCCGTCTTGCTGCACGTATAGACCCGCCCACGATGAGAAAAACAGGACCCTCACAGAGGCCATAACTCTGTTAACAGAGCTACACACAAAAATGGGAGAGGAGGTGGAGAACATTTTAACTGATTACTGGTTTTCATATCTATTCTCCCAGATCCCTTTCTGGTTGGCTAATGCATTCAAATTATTAATAGCAATAATGGTACTACTAGGATTCTGTACTTTGAGAATAGCCATAAACCAATGTTAGAAGACTGCAAAAAAGGCAGTGGGGATGAAAATAGTTAAATGTGGATGCTCAAGTACACGAATAAGCACACACCAATAACCTAGCTCATATTCACGTAAGAGAAAACCCCATCATCCCTCCAGGTTCAAAATGTACTGATCCCCAGGATACTCGCCATTATATTGGGAGATGGGTATTTTGCAAACTGGGTGGTGAGTGCTGTTTTATGAACTGGAGTGTGGACGAACACATAAGACGTGCAGGTGACCTGAAGAGGGGTGCCTAAAAGATGGATACCCAAGGTTCCTTACGCAGAGGTGAGCAAGCATGAGGGTGTAGTCAAGGACATGACTAGAGGGGGGAATGTTGAGAGACAGATGAATATGTCATTCATGGCAACTGCACTTACCCCGCCCTGATATCATAAAGAAGATAAACGCTATGCACTAAGTCGACCACATCGGCCTTATCCCAGATCGATAAAGGAAGAGATGGACCTGATGTAACTGAAGATGGAGACAATAAGCAACTCAAAACTGACTCATGCACACGCAATAGACATGAAGCAAATACACACTCACCATGAAGAAACACAAATATTAGGGCAGACGTGCATTTAGACATGAAGAATATAGTTTGCACCATAAAGACATGAAGAATATAACATGAGCAAAGTATAAGCTGAAACACAACACAAACAATATATGCATATAGTTTACCAATGTAGAAACTCAACAGTAAAAGGCCACCTTTGTTAAAATGAAGATCACAACACGCATTGAAATGAATAGAGACCTCGATGGCTACTGAAAACGTATGCTGCTGAATCTACTAAAATGACGATTTGTGAGGGGCGCATACAGTGGCTGCACGGCCCCTCGTCAAGATTACTGAAGAATTAAGGGAGGGCTTGAATGTTCCAGAAGAGAACATGAGATAATGATTCCCAAGGCACAAGACATATTTCTCTTAGATTAATTGAATACCAACAAGCCTTTGAATGCCAGGTGCCAACTAATTATGAGCTAAAACTATACAAGGAATAGATCAACTAATGATTGGAAAAATAGTAACACTTGAGTTAATGCTAGCTACAATCTCAACAAATGCAGGGTGAAATGATTCAGAGCATCGTCCTCTCGCACTTGACCCATAATTCAAGAACAGTGTCTATTCATTAAAGCCAGCCATGGCAGAGCACCTGCCTCGACTCCCTACATGTTCTCAGAATCAAGGTGCCTAACAAGGTCAAATATAAAGGAATACTTTGGCTTGTGGCCAAGGGATGGGAGATCGCGTCTCATTTAATTGGAAGAAGGCAGGTCTTGGACTTCTTCCCCCCCCTATGCTCATTTTTGGCTTATGTGCCGATGACCTGTCATTGCCAAGGTTGGTGAGCCCGGTGCCAACCAATGACCACTCTTAATGTTGTTCCACCTAGCATATGCTGCATTAACCAATAGTCGACTTTAAAGATGACATGTATTCTCTATTATTAATTTAGAGGTGGTATCAGGTGGAGCTATTAGATAAAGTATAACCAATGAGAAGACTAACCCCTATGGGTTCTATATGTTGACAGTTCCCTTAAACAATCCCCATGCTCCCTATGTTTTTTTGCAACTAAGACTGATGTGATGTCAATGTATTATCTGTTTTTAAACTGTTGTCAGGCCCGAGAAGGGGCAAGCTCAAAAACATTTTGCTTGTATGCTGTCCCTGCTTTTTGTGGAGTGTTAATAAAGCAGGGTTTTGCCATTTCCCTTCACTATTTTAATTTCGGGATTTCCCAGCCTACCATTACCGCTTAAACTGGGGTTTCTCAGACCACCATTACAGGTGGGAGAGTGGTCTAGGGCTACAATGAGTCCACAGAGTGCAAGTCTTGTTAGAGGCATAGGTTATGTGAGGAACCTGAGAGCATCCTCGGATCTATTCCCCTTGGATCCTCTTCTCAGGTGGCCAGGAAGCGCCATCACTCTTAGATCCCAGCCCTGGGGGTTGGTAGGATGGATTTCTGAACTCTGACCTGGTGGGCAGAGGTTCAGAAGGCCGGCCTAGTTTCTCAGAACAGGGTAACCTTCTGGACAAGCCAGACCAATCAAGGTAGCTTGGCGGCGGTCAAGACAAGGTCTCAGGAGGGGTGAGGGTGACTGAAAGACCTCAATGAGCATACAGAGTAAAGGACACTTACAAATCACTCCCAGTCAGGTGGAGATCTATTAAAAATACAAATACATTTATTTCAAGGCCTTTGAGTTTCAACACACAAATCAAATCACAGTAATACGATTAAGCCAATACAATTCTATCTAAATACATATATACAAGACCAATGGGGTCTAAAGGGTTAATGGATGAAATGGGTCCACAAACTAATAGGGGAAGGAAACAGTCAGTGCAAATAGTCTTTAGTCCCTTCTGCATCCAACACACTCCTAACTAAGAGGCAGTCCAATCCCTAGGAAGAGTGCAGCCTAATGCTCAAATGTACATGCAATGCCAGAGCACGCAGTAGTTCAAATGGGCAAAACGGGGTCTCTTCAAGGGTCTGTAGCAACTCAGGAAGGTGGGTAAGGTGATGAATTGGTTCCCACTATTCGAGGAGGGCCTCCACTTGCTGGCAGTCGATTCCAAGCGTTGGGAATAGTTTGCTATTTCGCACTAGCAGTGGAAAGGAGAGGGGCCCTCAGGGGCCACTCATGTAAAAATTGATGGATGCGCTAAGGGCCACCAGTTAGGGTTGCGATTACTCACCGAGCCCCGGCGCACTCCGGACCAAACTTCGGCAGTCGAGTCCACTTCAGTTGCAGGTACAAATGTAGCAATCTCACGGCTCTGCAGCTTTCAGTGATGAAGTTACAAAGTTGATTACCCTACGGGACAATGATGATTTCTCCGCTCCTGGTGGATGGATCAGGCCAGTTCCACTGCAGCAGGCTTCAGGGCACAGAGGACCACAGCTGCAATGAACCTGCAAAGTTCGTCACCACGACTGGGCGACATTGCAACCGCGTAAACTCCGGTTTGGGCGCCCTCACTTTACTCCAGACCTGTGAACATTAAGTGTATGGAATTCGGTGCGAGTGCCGTGAACTCAGAGCTTGCAATGTGCTGAGTTTCAAGGGCCTCCTTGAAAGGGCGGCAGTATCAGAGCCCAACAACTGTGCAAGCTGGTTAGTCCATTTGATGGTCCAGGGACACTTCCGAAAAGGCTTACCTGCAGGTTAAGATGAAGGTGCAGAGAATAGTTGGTCCCACTATTCCAATGGGTCGAAGCACCTTCTCAGACCTTCTAGGACGATCAGGTGCAGAGGAGTCCAGCGGGACGACAGCGGGCTCAGGGTGCCAAACCTTCCAGCGGGTCACCAGTGGTTCCTCGACTCAGATTCTTAGTTTCATGATACTTGGATCCTATCCTTTGTTCGGTGAGCACTCAGGAGATCGACATGGTATGGGTGTTTGGGGCCTTCTCTTATCCAGAATCTCCTTGGGAGATCTGCTCACATACAGGCATACCATATGTGGACCAATCGCGGACCACAGTGGTCCCAGGCATTCACAGCACTCCAGACTCTTTGGCACCCTGGATGTATATTGGAACCAGACGTTCCAGCCCACATCCTGGAGGCGCACACACACAGGGCATGCAGAAGCCCGCAAAAGTTTGGCGCTTTGTGGGAAAATGCATGCCCAAATAAGGACTGACCCAGGTCGGCTCGACCTGGGCAAGGTGAAGGGGCAAGATGGCCACATGACAGGACAAAGAACCTTGTGGCATGGTCATTTTGGAGCCAGGCCACCGAACCATGCCAAACGCGGTAATCGCAGTTTACCTAGCAAGAAAGGGTTAAAATATGCAAAACGTTAAGCTGCCACCAGCCCTGTCCAAGGCACATCTGCACTTCTCCTAAAAAACCCTTCGGGAGTATCTAAGGCCATTGGAAATGACTAATAGACCAAAGTGCACTAAACTGGAAGGTACATTGTACACTTGTTACATGTTGCAACATTGGAAAGGACTAAGGGAAACAAAGTCTCCCAGTACTGACTGTCTTAAAGGCATGTCAGTTTCCCCATAAAAAGTGAACGAAAAGCCCAGGAGTGCAACAAAAGGCTGGGCTCCTCTGGTAAAGTCAGACTATGGTGTTTAACATCAGCAAAAAGTTGGGGGTACACAACTGGAGGGAAAATTACACATGAAATGGGAATCTTTCCTACCAGGGATGAAGATGTGAGGGAGGATCACCTGAGTGGAAGGACCTTGGGGAGTGGATGTCTCTGGGTGAGACATGATAGCCTCCTTTCCCTTGTAAGGATAAACGTTACCCTCCCCCTATCATCATAGGTTACTGCCATTCATTTCCTTTTACTTCCACTTAGTCACACCACTCTAGTACTGGGATGAGGAAGAGGCGACTAGGAGTTGTACACACAGCACTCTGGTGCAGAGATGAGGAAGAGACTTGAAAACTATTGCGAGGGTCAGGCATGTCCATAGAATAGAAGTAATTGTGGTCAGGAAATTGAAATCAAGGGCGTGGACCTGCAACCTGTCAGCAGGTCATAGGTGCATGAAAGTAGAACCCAGAAGGAGAGGCGGCAGAAGAAAAACCGGGTTGGGAGAGACTGGCCTGAGCTGAACTGGTCTGAGAGGGGAAGAATCCTGACCAGGAGGGAGCTGCCGAGGAGGGTCAAGCAGAGAGGACAGGACCTTGGTTACTGCAGAGAAGAGGCCATGACGTTGGGGCCTGAGCAGGCCGTGAGTGGGTTGAGATCGCCAGAGTCTCCTTTGCCTTGTGCCCACAGCCTGAGCTGTGGAGCACAGAAGACTACCAAGTACTGCAGGCCACTGGTAGCATCCACAAGTGAAGAGTGGAGCTACCAGCAACATGCAGCAGGGTTTGAAGTTGGGCTCTCAAGGAGTATGTGGGGCCGAAGGATGTCAAAAGAAAAAGAGAATGCCCAGAATAACGGCCCGTAGAGGAGCAGCCAAGTTCCGGTGAGTGAAACAGGGGGAACACTCATAACGGCGTGCTCCTGGGGCTACAGCTGGGCATATAGTTATGCCGAATGAACTGAAACATGTAACAATTAATGGTGAACCCAAAGTGAGGGGTTTTGGATATCGAGCAATCTGAAAATGGAAAGTAAATTAACTTTAATGTGAAGCAAGTATTATGGGATACCAAATTAAAGGAAAGTTCTCATAAGCTTACAAATGAAGTGAAAACAAGTGTGAAACATAAGTAATGAACATTAATGAAGTAAACCTTTTTAACTATGTGAAAAGAAAGTGATGAATACATAAAGGCAATTGATGAATCTTTATGAATACAGTGAAAAGCAAATGATGAGCACTTGCGAATATTGTGAAAGTAAGATGGTGGAAGAGAGTAAACACCACAGAGTAGGCTGTGTGGAAAAACAATGTGGCAAAGCCAAGAGTCTGCCTAGGAAAATCCAAAGTGAATGAAACCAATACACAAGTGCAGTGAGAGAAACCTGGGCTGGCAAGGAAACCTAAAGAATACGGAAAGCTAACAGAGTGTCAAGGGTTATTGGTTGCGTGACCAGTAATGGGTGGACCGACAACTGCGCCTAGACCGAGGATACCCAGCTTGGAAAAAGCCAAAGAAAGTAAAGATAACGAATCGACAATTTGGAATAGGATTGCTGAAGTGAATGAGAAAGATAGCAAGTCTGCATGATCTATTGAAGAGCCTGAAGGATTATAAAGTTGACCTGGAACTGGTTTTGGAAACTAAGATACTTGAACTGATTGGAAGTTTACAAACTGGAAGAGCTGGCGTCTTGGGGAAGGGACCTTGAGGTCTTTTTTGGAACGGTGTTGTCTTCTAGGGGAAGGGAACCCAGAGACCTTTTTGAACTGTTTTGAATTTGGGGAAGCCTAGAGCTGGAAGAAGCTCAGAACTTTATTTAGAACACTATTTCTTTTGTTGCTGACATCCCTACACATTGTTTAGCTTTAGTTGTGAGGACAAGCACAGGTTGTGGACAGAGACTTAAGTTGAACTTACTGACTTGGTCTATCCTTAGTTTCTGTAGGTCGGGAAACCATACCTTATCACTGGGTAAGTTAGGCCTTACACCATTCGACATTTAAGTAAATAAAGGTATTTTATTTAGAGCACTGAATCGGTTGTCTGTGTCTTACTTCACGATGCCTTCACAGTACATAAAAATACAATTATTTATTATGCATTTAGTTGCACACAAATCAGATACAAATACTAGGCAAGGGACTGCTCAGTGGCACTGCACCTAAGGTGCTGTGTGTCACTATACAAAAACCAGGTTCCATAAAACGATAAAAACACACAAATCCTAGTTAGGAAAAATGCATGAGGGAGTCAGAAAAAGGTCCCACTCACTCAGGAGTAAGAAATCACAAGCCCTAAGTCCAGCAAAAGAGCTGGGGGTCTAAGGTTGAAGGGAATTAGCACAGAAATTAAAATTCTCCCTTACAGTTGCCTAGACAGAAGAGATGCTTTGTTTTGTGGGATTTAGTTTTGGTTGGTTGGGATGTTTCGAAATCGATTCCGGTGAGCTCCAGTAGAATACCCAAACGAAGAATGGCAAAAACCTCTGTGGGACAGAGCCAAGGGATACGAAGACAGCAAGATTCAACTAAAGTCACCATGATCAGACAGCAACAGGCAATCTTCCAGCGGCAGAAACAGGAGCAAATCGCACAGTTTCCCCATGTAGTGTCACATCTGAAAGTGCCGGAGCAGGCGTCTTGTGGCACAAGGTGAAGATCTGCAAAGTTCTAAGGCTCTGTTCGGAATGGGGGACCACTGCAGCGAGGTGGCCCAGCAAAGAGCTGGCCATTCCACGAGGTTGGTACACTTCTGATGTTTCAGCTGGCACAGATCCTCATGCAGTGGCCGAGACTGGTTGTTCCTACAAATCCAGGTGTTGAACCACCAACGACGGCCTCCTTGAGATCAGGAAAGAGGAGCAGGGCTTCATGTGGCCAACACTGGAGTTGATGCTAGTCAGCTGCAGGGGAGGCTCTGAGCAGACACTCTTCTTAGTGCAAGTCTTGGCTCAAAGAGTGATCAGAGGAACAGTTGCAGGAGCCCTCCTCTTATCCTAGATCCAGGCTGGGAGCAAGCCCAATCCCACCAATGGTAATTATCCGCACCATTCAAACTGCCACTGGCTATCCAATCGTGCGCAGTCAATGGTCACCACGTCTGCCCAGAAACAGACATTCAGGCACCAGAGATGTGGAATGGGGCTAAACAGTCTCAGCCTCCTTCTCTGAGCCACACCCAAATCAACCCTTAGCCCATGAAAGCCACAGCTTCCTCTGGGAAAGGGATTTCTGTACAAGGCATTTCCTAACCTAAGATGGCCAAAGAAAAATATGACCAAAAAACAAGCCAACAAAATTGTGTCACAGCCATCGTAGGGTGCTGGTCAACTTTAGTACCTTAACTGCACTTCACAGTAAGGTGATGTGTGCAATTGTAACAATACAAACATTTAAAGTACTCACAGTCTTCTGGACTAGTCACTTTTACCATAGGAATGAGCAAAACAGGCAAGGGAAGTAAAGCAGGAGGCTTTACTTACCTCCAAAAAGTCAGGACCGGGTTTATAATAATCCATTTTCAGAAACTGATGCTGGAAAGAAGCAGCATTGGTATTTTCACAGATCACGAAGACTCTGCGTGTAATGCCTGCTACAGCGCAGGCTTTCTTACAGGACTGCTCAATGCAACTACACTCCTCACTCGAAATATAGTTTTCAGGTTTGGACAGTTCTAGATTCCTATATGTTGCATTATTCTGGTATCTTCTAAATGGGCCATGAACAGTTTACACAATTTTATAAATAGCTTGTGAGTGCCACCATTAAATTAAACCATGACAACTACAATAGAGATGCCAAAATCTGGTTGGCTTTGATGCCCTCTTCCGATACCATGCCAGGCAATCGCCCTTGAAAACAGCCTGCCTTTACAAACAACCGTTACCTCTTGGGATAAAAAAAGAAAAGGGCTCACATGACTGTGGAAGAGATACTGCAGAACTACTGTTACAGGCAATTAACTTCTACTTTTTCTGCTTCTATTATGTATAGATTCACAAGCTTAGCATCAAGTTGCAAATACGTAGTAGGGTGTGAAGGTGGGACGCTGCAGGGCCACTTGGTCATCTGCACAGGAATCATTATCTAGGCATTAATGCCCGAGCGCATGGAGAGACTTTCAGGTCGCCACTCTGCAGAAGATTTGCAAGTAATGAGCACAGCTGCTGGCGCCCACTTGATACTCTTTAAACTAATACTAAACCCCTTCGGCTGCAGTTTAAGCAGACTTTGTGTGTTAGGGTCATATGCGATATAGACGCACAAGTCCTTCAAATCGGGAATTTTCATGGTCATTTTAACATTTGTCACATTGGTTACATTTTTCAACTTTGAAATTTGTCCAGGCAACAAAAATGAAAATATCACGTTGTTCTGTAATGCATCTGTCGGATCACCCTTCCAACTACCAAACTAACAGGGGTCATTATTACCCAATTTACTAGTACTCTATTTTCTTTGGAAGGAGGACTGACCGATTTGGCCCTGCTAGGATTTAAACCCATCACTGCAGTTTGCACACACATCTCTGAAAGGAGTGCTTAATTTGC
Organism: Ambystoma mexicanum; assembly: GCF_040938575.1. Taxonomy (NCBI): domain Eukaryota; kingdom Metazoa; phylum Chordata; class Amphibia; order Caudata; family Ambystomatidae; genus Ambystoma; species Ambystoma mexicanum. The sequence goes on along the minus strand of NC_090936.1, from coordinate 1,053,391,227 downwards.
TGAGCTCAATCGGGTGATTGACAACTACAATGATTGGCCCATGCTGAAGACATGGGCCTCATGGACCACACACTGTTTGGCCTACAAAAATTGATAGCCATGCGAAAGCTAATGATTTAATTATTAATAAGAATAAAACTAAAGTAATGACAATCTCAAATACACCAGAGTCGATCGGTTATATAGGGCTTTTGGAGAATGCGCCGTTGGAAACTGAAAATGTATTTGGGTATCCCTTTGTTTGCTACTAGGAATAAGCTGTGCTGATGGGGGATTTGAAAGACAACACTAACAACTTGATACCCTGAAGAAATTGAATAGCAAGTATGTCAGTTTCTCAAACCTTTCAGTTGTGAAATTTTAAAATGGTGAAGTCACACCTAAATAATTTACGGCCCAGGCTCCGTTTAATTCGAATGATCTTCACCAAATAGAGGCCAGAGTATGGAGGTGTGCTGCATCTATCTGTGTTCTGATGACATCATTCCGTTACAAATGGGGCTTGCTCTCACTAAGGGTTAGTCTCTTATGGATTTACGATGTACTGTGGTGAATCAGTTTTTCCTCTACGCACACAAATAACAGATTGCTGAATCCCTGCAGCAGCGAAGGGGGAGGAGTGGACGGTCAAGCCGGCAACACGCAGCAAGATGTGCTACCATCATGGAGAGAGAGAAAATCACTCATCAGCTACAAGCAAAATGATTCAGCTTCCCTCACACCAGAATAGCAGCGCAGCTTAAATAGCAGTGGTAGATCTGGTACCTCCCGTGTAGAAGACACAAATTCAATTCCCCATTGAGAACTGTGGGACTAATTTAATAAAACATCTACAATACCTCAAAAGCATAGTGAAATAATATAAAACCTTCTTTCATGCAGCAAGAGGAACATAGAGAGCTATACCTACGGTCTACCCAGGGGGAGCAAACCAGTGGAACGGTGCTCTAATACAGGAGAGTTCATTGGAACTCCTAATTGACTCAACTGTTATTCGAACTGACCAATAGAGGATGACCTGCCCTGGGAGGCTTTGATATAAGCATTACCTCCACCAATGGTGAAGCCGGACACTTGAACCAATCAGTAGTCGGCCATGGGAGAGGGGTGGGGGGGTGCAAGGACAGTCAGTTCAGTTGCCTCTGCTGCAGACTGGTCCCCTGTATCACTGGTTAAGGGAAAACAGTGTAAAAGAAGCCTGAAGCAGGGGGTAAAAAGGCTGCCTTGTGCCTGGTCGCTTCCTTGCTGTGCTGAGGAGGGAAACCTGAAAGAGCCCAGCTGAACCCAGAGCAGGAGAAGAGGCCCACATACCTCGATCCCGGAGTCCAGAGGAGAAGGAAGAAAGCCAGCCGCCAGCCCTTGGAGGTCTAGGCAACTTAAAGTTCCCCAGTAAAGAAGGGAGTGTGGGCAGCCTTAATACTCCTGGAGGGGAAGGGGTGAGCCCAGTGAAGGAGTCTTGTAAAACTCACCCCCTTACTCAGAATGCAGCTAACCTAAGAGAGTGAAGATACCCCCAAGGGAGGGTGCTAGAGTGAGGATACTCCAAGAGAGGGGAACGAGAGCCAAGAGAAGAGTCCAGAGACCCCAGATGAGCGGCAAACAGTGAAGACACCCTGAAACAGGTATGGAATAGAGAAATGCTTCAGGAATCAAAGTTACACACTAACACATTTACAAGTAAGTACTTTTGCAACAATTGTTATATTTTCTTGTCAGATTCCATATAGTTCCCTATTCTAAGGCATGAGTTATCTCGGAGGCAGAAGACGGACTCTAGGAGCCAACAGTAGGCAGGTCAGAATATGACTCGGATGCAGGAAAGACAGACTTCCAGAGGATATCGCGTTGAACAAGTAAGTACACACTTTAGAGTTAGTTTTAAGTGTTCATGGACTTTGTAGAAGACTCTATAGATGAGTTCAAGCATTAGGCCTGGGCGAACGGTATGGACAAACTCCCAATCACCCACTCAGCCACATAGGATTGACACAAGACTTTAGGTAAATACTACCCAAGCCAACACAGTACCTCAGCAGTGAAGAGCTTGCAGACAGACACCTTCATGATGCAGCAACACAGGACCCAGTATCTGGATTCTTGGTTGTGGTGACAAAAAAAATGCACACTGGATGGGATCTTGCAGCAGCTGTCAACAGAAAAGATCCCAATAAAGGATTATTCAGTGCGTCTCTCAGCTCTGTGGATTTGGCACCAAATGAAGGTTGGTTGTAACTGGTCAGATTCTTCTTGCTATTTCCGTACTGTATTCTGATGAGGGGACTTCAAGAAGTCAAATCGTGTCTCTGGGAGTTCAGCAGGATTCCACCAAAGTTCAAACGAGAATCTTACTTCAGAAGACATTACGCAGCATTCAGGCTCGAGTTCACAGGGTATTGGCGGTTTACAGCCCAGGAAAGTCACAGCACGTCGGGGCATGGCTCATTTTTCGGTCTGTCTCAAGACTGATGGGTCTCTGCAGTTTCTGTAGAGTCATCCTCTTCGGGACTGCGAGGTTGCATGGAGGAAAGGGTCAGAACAGGCTCCGATTACACAGCAGGCAACTCTGGTCGCTGGTATCAGCTACAGCCGCCTTCTCCTCTTCTTCCTTTTTGGAATCCACCTCAGTGGTTGAATTTTCCTCAGCTTCCAGAATAAGACAGTTATACAGGAACCCACACACTTCTGCAAACGCACCCTGCAGTTTACAGAAAGGGGTGGGCGGCTGTCAAATGAGGACAGCCAGCCCCCTCCACCTCCCAACCCGCAGTGGGAACTGGTTTCGCTTAGGCACGCCAGAAGGCAAATGGCTGTGGAGTTTCAGACTCATCCCCGACTTCCTGCCTTCACAGACACTCTGAAGCCTCCTCAGCGGTCTACACAAAGGGTTCCTGCTGAAGACAAAACTTCAACCAGGACCTCCCCCACCCAGGACAGCAGACAAAAATACCTAAAAGGACAAGCACACTACAAATAGTGAAAAAAAATAGGTCACCATTCTATCACAATGGTGACCCTTCTGTGCATTATCACAACTGGTTTGACAGCATGCATGTAATATTAACATTAAAGTATACCCACTGACACCAGCCATAATAGTTAGTTTGCCACAGTAACAGAATTGTTACTGGAGCAGTGAGAAAGGGGATACTATGCATCCCCCCAGCACTCCACACAAGGTGTGATGTGCTGATCTCACTATATAAAATGTAAAGTGGATGCAAATCCCCTTCTAGCCTTGGGAACAGTAGTTCACACAAGTTAAATCAAGAGAAAATAAAAACTGAAGCACCAAGGGCAACCCAGCAACACTGCACATAAAGTGCAGTGTGCTGCAAAGATGCCTAAAAAGCCATAGGAAAGGATACCTTCAAAAATACACTGTGAAGAGTCAGCAATATGACACCCATAAAAAGAGTAAAAGAAAGGGTGAGTGTGGAAAAAGGTTCCCACTCAGAACATGGAAAAAGAATCCACAAGTCCAGCAAAAAGATTTAGCATAGAAATTAAGATCTAACTTAACACCTATGTATTGCATCTAAAAGAACTGAGGTGGTCAGCCTGTGTACTGCACTTGAATTAACTGCGAAGGCTGGTCCTGTAGTGGTCCCGATGAGTATTGTAGGTTAGCCCTTTATTTACACTAGGAAATATTTGTAGGGTAGACCTTTATTGCTCTTAGAAGATGTTGAAGCTAGCTTAGGCGTAGCACACAACAGACGTGGGTGGATAGCAAACACACCACACTTTGAAGAAATGCAAAGATAGTCAATGTGTTGCACTTGGAGGATTTTGGGGGGAGCCAATGTGTTACATTGTTTACTTATAACTGTGAAGAGTCAGGAACGAAAATCGGACACAAGTTAGCCATTTATTTGGTTAAAGACTTTCCTAAAAATAAAAAGGTTGGGAAAAGGCCTCTCTGAGCCTGTTCTAAGAGGAATTTCCCTACCTAAACCAAAACCAAGGAACGGTCTGTGTCAGGATGTCAAAATCAAACTGTTCTTGTGTCCAAACATCCTATTCTGACCCTCACACTAAAAATAAATTACAAAGTTGAAAAGGGAAATGTCTTTAACCTTTTGAAGTTCTTACAAAAGTGTTTGTAAAAGAGCATTTCCAACACAAACAATTTTTTATATATCGTGAGAACCCTTGCTCCACAGTGGTGTTCCCTTCCCCTGGGCTTTTCTTCCCTGAAGTTTCAACACAAAAAGTTCTTTACATTGGAAGGGCTCTTGTTCCACAACGGGGTTCCCTTTGCTGGGTTTCTCTTCCTTTAAGTTTCAACACTAAAAGTTATGTTCTGGTCCACAATTGTACTGTCGGGACTATGCGTTTCCTTATATGCTTAACACAGTTCTGATATTTCTGTACTTAAAGGTTCTTAACACAGTTATGGCCTTTTATACTCTCCTGCCAGGATTTCTGCAGTTGAACACTTGCAACTTGCTTGGTATACTCTCCTGCCAGGGCTTCTTATTCTTGCATACTTGCAATTGCCTGGTATACCTTCCTGTCAGGGCTTCTTGTGTTCAGAAAACGGACTCCTAAGGCCAGGGTACCCAAAAGGTGCCTTTTAGTGTGCCGGAGATGGTACCCCTTCATTGTTATTTACATGGCCATCTCCATGTGGCTTATTTTCTGTGTAATATGGTTCCAGATAGTGAAATACATGTGATCTGGCTGGATCCTTTTTTGATGTCCTCATCCATACAACAAACTTGATGTTGCCTTTTTTCACCTCGAAGACTAGGGCGTTACATAAATAACCCATGTCCCCCTTTGTTTGTATTAGGGGAACTGGCCCTCTTGGGTCACTGTATACCTGTATCCCAGGACTGGGGCCTGTAGTGAGCTTGAAACTAGTTATGACTGACATAAGCAGATGCATGACAACATTGTCACACTTCATATTTGGCACATGCTGTCTCCCAGAGGCCAGACACACACTATGAAACTTATTTGCCATTTACGCCAAACAAGGTTTGTTTGCAGTAAATGGCAAACAGTAAGGCATTCCCATACTTGCCAGCAAGGTCGAGTGCCATACAAATGTCTGGCTATTTTTGTGGCAAACCAAGTCTTCCCCTTTCCTGGCGTGGCTCGGTTTGATAAATTCTTCTGTCATATTTCACTTGACTTCAGTTCCCTTTTGGATTCCCACACTTCTTCCCAGGGTATTCATCTGCAGTTCTCAACACCCTTTCTTTCAGGTGTATTTCCTATTCTCAGGAACACTTTCATACAGTTTAATTTAACTGGTGTTATTTTCAATATCTTGTCAATTTCACTGCAACAGGTTTCTCCTCATACACAATGCCCCGGTGGCCTCCTGATTACTTCTGCCCACCCATTTACCTCTGTTTGCACTAGAATGCTTTGGAGCTCACCGCTCGCTCGAGTTTTCGCTCTCATCTCTGCTGTTTGTATCCTTCCTTGGTGTTGGTATCTCTCACTCGACTCTCTTTCTCTAAACAATCGCGTTGGACTACGGGTTGCAGGATCCCTCGCGACTGTTCGGTGGTTTTGGTGTTCTTCGATGGGCAGACTGACCACCACGAAGCCCTTGTGGTCATGCCACCATGGGGACAAGGCATCCATTCTTCTTCAGTGTTCTAGCCTCGGAAACACAGAGCTTCTTATGTTTCCCTCTGCTGCCCAGGACTCTAAGTCGCAGGCTCTTCAGGTCTCCTTTCCTTCACCTCTTCCCAGCGTCACCTCATCAGTGGGCTTCCCCTGCTTAGACTCGTCTCTCCTTGGTCGTGCTTCGCCTCTACTATGCTACTCTCTCTCCAGCCTCGTCATCCCAGGTAAAGTTCCTTCTTCGCTTAAAGAGACAGATCCTTCTTTTTGTAGACACAGATATTTTAGTTTTGTCACGTATGCCATTATGGTGGATGGTCTAAGGAGTTCCTCACAGGAACGGGAGTCCTTGACACCTAAGGGGGCGTCTCGCTGTGAGGTCCCACTTGCCCAGACCCTTAGGGATAATTGTGGAGCGGGCTCACCTCCCTAGCCTCAAAGGGGGAGGCTCCCCCTTGGGGAGAAGGGATGAAGACCCTTGATTCGCATCACAGTGTAGTGTATTTTCTAGAGATGTGACTGTCGACTAATTGCACCTTTCTTTCAGACTACTACACCTACCTGAGAGTGAAGCCTCATCGCTCTATACACATTACCTACAATAAGAGAGGTTTAGCTTCCCTTTCTTTTTAGGCGTGTTAATCTCCCATTAGCGTTAGTGGACGCAGGGCCCTCAATACAGGGTGGTACAAACAATGCCTTCATAATAAGTAAAACTACCTATATACATGAGACTTTGACTGGCCAACTGCTCAGGTGTCTTGATTTTTTTCCTGGTGTGCCTTAGAATGTCTGCAGTATGTTCAACCATAGTTTCCATCCATACTTTCCATTGCAACAGTGTAACTCATCCATCATTTAATGCAAATTATTCTTGATGAATAAATGCATATCTAATTTTCAGTTTATACGGTGTGGACAGTCATTTATGTGGTCTGCCTTGTGAGTGATTGGTAACCTATACCAGTGACCAGCCCTCCTAATATTAAGCATAACTGCTTAGTCTCTTATTTTTTTATTTTTATTTATCCAGTTTACAATACATGCATCACAAATGGAAACGGAATTTCACACTACACTTATCTAATACAAACATATAACAATCAGTATGAAACTCGACATTCTCAACTAACTACACAGCAAACCTGCAATTTAATTATACTTTCTACACTTCCCAACCTATATATAATAAAACATAACACAATACATCAACACAAGACAAAAAATGTAAAACTCAAATCCATTATCCATACAGATCATTAAATGGACTCGACAACATAAGATAAACATCCAGATGATCCTTATTCTTCAATGATACCTTCTCATAATTAGGCAGCAATTGCATTTCAACTATCCAGTCCTCTACTACAGGATTCTTCCTACACTTCTAGACCCATAAAATCAGTTTAATTGCAACCATTAAAGCCTTATCTATCCATAAATCAAATTCCCTCACCCCGGAACATCTTCCTCTCCTTATCAACAAAATCATGTTCCCCGCCGACCGAGGAATGACTATGTTCAGAGTAACATCTAGCCTAGCTAACACTTCATTCCAAAAAGCTTGTGCCCTCGGACAGTCCTAAAGCAAATGCAAGGGAGAACCCCTACTCCCAGCACAACCCCAACACACATTATCTAAAAGGGTAAGCTTTTGCATCTTTACTGGCGTCCATTATAATCTCCCAACAATCTCCTGTCTAAAGTCATATCCATTTTTGATTTGAAACCAACTCAAGATAGCTCCTCCCACTCTTTTTCAGATTGCTGTAGTCCAATATGCCTTGACCACGCATCTTTTAATCTCAACCACAAATCTGTATATTTGTGCCCCATCCCCAAAGGTTTCATATAAGTAGACCCTATGTTCTACTTGTTGGTCTATCTTAATGGAAACCCTGCGGGTAGTCTACAGGTTGGTCTTTCTAAACCACACACCAGTGGTGGTATAGGAAATCCCTCTAAACAGATCGGTAAACTTAAGGCTTCATTCTGGGTCATATATACCACCAAAGCCATATCCCCAAAACTCCCCATGAAACATAGCAGCACACAGAAATGGGTCTTTCTTGTTTGTGGTCATTGTTAGTCAGATTTTCATATTTATGATGAATCTTCCTGACCTGTGTTAACTTCAGAACATTTTGCTTGGACTTGGTAATTAGTTTGCATTGTCCCTAGGTGAGTGGGAATAGTCTTCCCCCTCACCTAGTCCTATTATTTTTATGGGTGACCTTTTTATGTCTCTCCATACTGTATGTTTCGATTTATAGTTCCCTATAACCTTTGGGCTTGGGCTGGGTTGCCCCTTTGGGCTTTCCTTTGTAATTTCTCTTTAATATACTTGGGTGAACTACTGTTCCCAAGGGGTAAAGTGGGATTTTCATCCCTTTACATTTTATGTAGTGAGCCAGAACAACCCCACCTTATGTAGAGTGCTGGGGAGATACACTGTATCCCCTTTCCCACTTACCTGGTAACATTCATTTTAAAATTACAAGATAACTTGAATGGCTGGTAGCAGTGTAACTATTTTTATGACGTTTAGCCATTTTTACTTGCAGGCTGTCAAATCAGCCGTTGTAATGCATAGGAGGGCTACTATTCTGCTAGAATGAAGGACTCCTTTTTTCACCATTTCCCATTTGATTGTTGCTTCTGAGGTCGTCTTCGCAGGAATAATCTTGGTTGAAATGTTGTCTTCCACAGGAATCCTTGGTTCGTTTGTTTTATTATTCATAAGGCGCACCAGATCCAAGGGTATTAGGGCACATCAGTTACAAGAATTTGCAAAGCTTAGTTACATACAGTCATAAAACGAGGTACATTAATTACAACAGCGGGGTACACAGATATATATAGTACTAACTGGAATTGTGCAGTCCGGAAGTGAAACTATTTACATATTTACAGATGTTATTGGCAGTGTATACAGATGTGTGATTGTCACTGTGAATATAGCAGCTAAGTATTCTTGCTAGGTTTTGAATATACAAGTAGGCATCCTGCAAAGTGCAAGCTAGTGGTCCGTAGATTTTAACCGAAGCATGGTGTTTGATCTAAAGTTCTGATACGACTGGTCAACTCTCAATGTGGGGGGGTAGGGAGTTCCAGAGTTTGTCTGCTTTGAGGGGGAAACTGTTGCCTCCGACCGTAGATAATTTGAATCTGGGGATGGACAAGCAGTCTCGGTTTGCTGTTCTGGTTGGTTTTAGGGATGTCCTTTTATGGAATTTCTCCGAGAGGTATAGAGGTGTGGCATTGCTGCATTCGTATTCCTCGCAGAGGCTCCAGAGTATCTGAAAAGGCAGGGAGTGAGGGAGGTGTCCAACTCTGCAGCCCTTTGTCTTTCACCCTGCCTGAAAGAAAGCAGTTCCTTTTGGGGGGCTGGCGGTCCTGACCGGACAGCCAGACCACCCATTTCGGTAAACTGCAGGGAGAGTTTGCAGGAAGTTGTGCTGTAGTTTCTGATAAATACTGCGATCTGGGAAGCTGCTGACAAGTTGACCACTGGAACCAAATCTGAAGAGGAAGATGAAGAAAAGACAGCTGCAACCATTTCCAGCGAATGGGGAGCCTGCTGTGTAACCAGAGCCTGATGTAACCCTTCCTTCCAAGTGATCTGGGGATCCTGTATGTGATGACCCCTCCCCAGAGGCTGGTGAGATCCAGTAGCCTCGAGAAGACCTGCAAAACAAGCCATCCCTTCACATGCTGTGTTAGCTAAGATTTTCACAGAACTGGTAAATCTTCCTGACCTGGGTCAACCCTAGAACTTTTTACTTTACTAGTGGGATATTTTTCCTTAATACCTCAGTGAGTGGGAACCTTTTTCCACACTCACAGAATCCTCAACTCTTTTTATGGGTGTCATTTTCTATAGTGTCTTTTTAAAGTTATTGTTTCTAACAACTTATTGGCAATAAGTGCCTGTTGTTGCTGGGTAGCCCTTAGTGGCTCCCCTTTTAACCTTCTTTGGCTAACCTTGAGAAAACTAAAGTTCCTAAGGGTAGAAAGGTTCTTTGGATCCCTTTTATATTTTGTTAAGTGAAACCAGCACACCCCACCTTATTTGGCGTACTAGTGAGATACAACGTATCCCCTTTCACATTAAAACAGTAACAATTCTGTCACAGGGACAAGCTTACCTTAAATGGCTGGTGGCATTGATACTTTGGATTAATTTGGTGCATCTTTACCGCGTGCTGTGTTCACAGCTGCAGTAAAGGCACCTATGGGTGCTAATTTTATCAAAATGTCCCTGTATCCTTTTTTCGCCATTTTAGTATTTCTTGTCCTTTCTTGTTCCTTCCCCTGACATCCAGAGCAGGAAATTGCTTTTGTGATTTTCATCTTCGGCGGGAGTCCCCTGGACTCCCTGCCCAGGCTCCAGTCTGTCTCTGAGGGCAGGAAGCGAGAGAGGAGTCCACAACTCTGCAGCCCTTTGGTCTTCCACCTTGCTTGAATGGGGACAAATCCCAGTGGGGGGCCAGCTGTCCTGATTGGACAACCAGACCACCCCTTCTTGTAAAATGAGGGGAGAGAATGTAGAGGTTGTGCTGTAGTTCCTGATAAATACTGCCAACCTGGAAGCTGAAGAGTAGTCGACCACTGGAACTGAAACCAAAGAGGATGATGAAGGAAAAGCATCAGACTATTTCCAGCGAGTGGAGAGCCTGCTGTGTAAGCCGAGCCTGCTGCAGCCCTTCCTTCCAATCGACCTGCAGACTCTGAAAACAACGACCCTGACCCAGAGCCTGGTGCAACCCACTAGACCAAGAAGATCTGCATTTTGAGCCATCCTACCCGTTTCTGTAACCGTGCGTTGCTGCAATACCCCAATACCCTGGGACCTCAAGCCACTGTGCGGTGGATGGTCTTTCGAATTTCGAATCTTGCTGAAACTTCGTGGGCCTCCTGGTGGATCTCCAGAGACCCGAATCAAGTACTGGACCTTTGTAATGACAAGAATTCAATTGCGATTTTCTGTCTTCTGTGCTCGTTGAAAAGGTGCCAAATCCGCAGAACCACGTTCAGCCATGAGGAAAACCTTGCCTAGAGCCTCCTTCATTGATCCCTGCTGCAAAGTTCCTTCCAAGGTCCTGTTTTCAGTCACCACGACAAGGAATCCACTGACCGGGTATTTGGCTGCAGATCCTGAAGAAGTCCTGCTTCAAAATGTTCAACGCTGGGGTACTGTGATGGCTTGGGTATGTACTTACCATAAGTCTCTTGGGATTTCTGTGTAGCTGTGGGGTGTTTTCGGTGATGGGGAGGGCTCTCAGCCAGTGCACCCATTCCCACTGCTAGAATCCTGCTAGGGTGTCTTCTGCGAAGCCCCTAGACCCTCTAACTCGTAAAGTATTCACCCGTTTTCCTAGTTTTCCTGAGGAACTCTGACTTTTGCTACTAAAGAATCTATTCTGACACGGTCTGTTGGGCACTAGTTCCTAGAAATACCCCTCCTGCCACTGAGAACACTCATGCTCCAAGGACCAGGGAAAGAAATCAAGTGTTTAAAAGTTACTTATTTGTAAAGAGTTGGTTGGTAACTGCAACTTCAAGAGTGAAGAGTTACAAACGTTCTTACTTATCTTGGATGTGTGATGCACTATTTTTAAAATTATGGTTAACATCTTTTCTTCCTTAGAAACTGTTTTGCCATTCTAATAGAATGTAGACATGAAGGTATATTACTCTCCTGTGATTAGGCTGTGCCTCTACCCAAAATTAGTGTGTTGGTTTCACCAGATTATTCCTGCAGGATAATTGTATGAGGGGCCTCCAACTGTTGGTATTGCCAGATTAGTCCAGTTAGGATAATTGTAGGAGTGTTCCCCAACTGAGTCCTGCTTCCCCTAACTTGCTGTTAGCCTGTCCCGAATAAGTCTGTATTCGGTTGTTGCCTACCTAGAATAACCTTGAGTCATTCAGTAAAGTTTAACATTAGGGTTTACTTTCCCTATGCTATCTAAACAAGAGTCTGTGGGTTCTAACTGTCCCTTATAAGTCATACATAAGTTCCTTGTATAGCTGGGAAAGATCTAACCTGGACTCCATTGTGAGATTAAAAAATTATATGGGTTTTACTTACCTTGACTTAGCTGTGTGGCATCCAAAAATAAGTTACCAGAGTTACTGCTTATCTGTATTTCACTGATCTTAAAAGCACCTGTAATTGAATATTGCATCCTTAGGTTTTACTCACCTAGTATCACTGTGTTATCACAAAAGTAGTTATAGGTTTTTTTACTGTACCTGGAATAAGAGTTCCACTATTCATAAAGTATATTGTCCAGTTGACTGATTATGTGATTTGTACTAAGTCACTGTACAACTGGTAGGGTCAACTGCCCTTGCATTACTGAATGTAATTGTGAAAGTAACCTTTGTTTTTTACTCCCCATGAATAGGTGTGACCTATATGGAATGTGTATGAAAAGGTTTTGACTTCCCTATAAATCCTGTTAGGTGTTCCAAATAAGGTTTATACTTTGGTCTGCGTACCATCACATATAATGTTGTGTTTTTATAATTTTGATTAAATATAATCTGTTAGTACTTATTTATCTGGGCCTACTTGTATTTAAATAAATCATTTATTTTGACATACATAATGTTTCTTTGAACCATTTGTATTACAATTTAATTTGTATTGATTCTACAGCCCTCTCTACCTCCTAAAATAAGCCTGGCTGCTCTGTCTACGCTACCATGTACTCAGTACAAGAGTTGAGTCTTGTACTGCCTCAGTTGAATGGTTTTACTAAGCCCTTAGTTGGACTACAGAAAAACTGTCCTAACATGCTGTGAACTTGCTGGGCTGCAAAACGCCAACACCAGGGGACCTCAAGCCCGAGTGCAGTGCATGGTCTTCCGAAGTCTGATTTTGTCCAAAACCTTAAACTGCTTGACCTCCAGACACATGATCTGAATCCCTGAAGTCCCTCACTAGAGTGCATTACCGAGAGAGTGAAGAGACTCCAACCAGCAATCTTCGTTCTTCATCTGGCTCCAGTAAAAGGGCGCAAAATCCACAGAGCTGCGAGAATCCGAGAAGAATCCTTTGCTGGAAGCCTTCATCATTGATGACTCCTGCCAGTTTTGCTTCAGTGTTAATTTCTTCAGTCTCCAGATCAAGGACCGGATCCTATGCTACGGCATCCTGAAGGCACCCACCCAGAAGCTCTTTTCTCCAAAGGTACTGTGTTGGCTTGGGTAATACTTACCTTAAGTCTTGCATGCATCCTGTGCGGCTGAGTGTGTGATTCTTGTGGTTGGGAGTTTGCCCATACCATTCGCCCAGGCCTAATGATGGAACGCATATAGGGAGCCTTCTGTGAAGTCCTTAAACGCTTAAATAACTCTGAAGCTAATGCTTACGTGTCTGAAAAAGAATCCTCTGGAAATCTGACTTTCCTGTACCTGAACCCTATCCAGACCCGCCTACAGCTGACTCCTAGACCACTGGGGTCCCTCTTCTGCCTCTGAGAAAACTCATGCTGTAGCCTAGGGAAGGGCTTTGATGTTGAATAAGGCTTCTGTTTGGAAATTATAACAAGTGTAAAAGTACCTACTTTGAAATGCATTAGTGTTGTTACTGTATCTCTGCAACAGAATAAGTTACAAAGTGTCTATAAGTTAATACTTACCTTTAAGTTGCTTGTTGCTCCTTTAAAAAGTATAGAAGTTATTTCACAAGCTTTGAATTGTGGGTCACACTTGTAAAAAGTAATAGAGTTGGTAGCGTTTAAAGTACCTTGGTGTAAACGCTTTTCAATAGGATTTACCCACCTTGATTAGCCGTTTGCTCTTCTCAATGTGTGTTATTGGGTTTTGCTTTCCCTGATGTGCTTAGTGCATTTCTAAAGCATTCTTGAAGTTAATTCTTGTCTTTGAGTTGTTTGTAGCACCTCTTTAAAGTATATGAGTTCTTCCTTACCTATGAATTGCTGGATGCCAAAAGTAAAATAGGTTCCTTAATTACCTTGAACTACATTGGGCCTCATTACAAGTCTGCCTGTCTGGAAACAAGGGTGCATTTAGCAATGTATCAGCACCCTTTCTGGACCGGCAGACTACAACGGTGCCTGCCGGCACCAATGCGTGCGGCCGGTCTGACCTGCCGGGTGCAGCGGCCCCGGGAGGCACAGTTGTCATGGAAGCACTGGCACTGTTACTAATGGTGTCGGTGCTTCGGTCAATGGGAACGGGGGGGAAGTAACATTTGTAACATTTGTACGGCGCCTGACATCCCGGGCCATCGGGACTTGTAATGTTCCGGTGGCACCAGCATATCAGGTGCCAGAAATGGTGTTACTGTCCAGCGGAAACCCGCCGGTAGCACCAGCGGGTTACTGCTGACTTGTAATGAGCCCCATTGTGTCTTTCTTAACGTGCATCACTGGGTTTTGCTTTCCCTGAATTGCTTCAGTGCTCTTCGAAAATAGTTTAAAAGTCCTTACTTGTCTTTGAGTTGCTTGTAGCCCCTCTGAAGAGTAAAATAGGTTACTAACTGACCTTGAATAGCTGCTGGTGTTCTTAATCTGTAATATTGCTGAGTTAATTCAAATAAGTACTCTTACTTGCCTGACTGAAGTCACTCTGTGTGGTTAGGAGAGTACAGTACATGGTAAATAACTCACCTTTTGGGTTGTGCTTTCCCTGAATTGCTTCAGGGCACTTCTAAAATAGTTTCATTGTGTTCTAAAAAAGTAACTTTCGTGTGTAACTGTATCAATTCTTGAAAGAAGGAAGTTACACATGTTACAAGAAATGTTGGTCTAATTAAGTGTGTATATAACCCAATAACACTGTATATTCGGACCAATATACTACTATCCTTGAATTACTGATTGTATTCTGAAAGTATACCTAACCTGGTTTTACTCCAAGAATAGCTTAATGCCATTCTGAATGTCTTGACTGCTTATTATAATCTAAATAAGGTTATACCTTGGTTTGTAGACCATAGGTATTGAGTTCGTTTTTATAATTGTGTTTATATGATATGTTATAGTACTTACTTGCCCAAGATTTATCTTGGCCTACTAGTATTTAAATAAACCATTTTTTTTTTACAGTACATAGTGTTTCTATGGATCATGTGCAAGCTACAATTTCTTTGTACCAAGCTACAGCCCTCTCTGCCTCCTAAAAGCCTGGCTGTTCTGTCTACGCTACCAAATGTTCTCAGGTGGTACAGCCTTATACTAAGAGTGGAGGTTTGTACTGCCTCAGATATGGTTTTATGAAGCCCTTAGTTGGTTTTTAGAAGAAAAAAACTGTCCCCAACAGTCATCCACAGTTCGGGTTATGAATTTTACGACCCCCGTTGTCCCTGTTTTTCATGCACTACATATTTTTGAATGTCTCATTGTTACTGGTTTACCTGGTGTTGCTACTGGTGTGAGGGACAGGTCCTGGGGTAGGATAGCGCCCCTCCTTGCCACCATCTTGGTAACATGCTGGGCCCACGCAGAAGACACGTCAGCAGAGGGCTCATTCAGGTCGATGTTCAGACCAGCTGTAAAATAGGGAAGAAAAAAAAAAAGGTCAAGACCACAACTTGAAATACTAAATAAAAACAGTTGTCCAAGTCTCTATTGTGCAGAAAGACAGATTGGCCGGCCTGGGCCTTTAAAATGGAATGGTGGGCTGTATGTCAAGCACACTTGACAATGTGCCAGAGTCTGTCCCAGCTCCAACAGAGTTTGGGGCGCTGGCCTGTAGAGACATCCTATGTGCGGGTCACTAAATGGCCAAAGGCTGCCTTACTTTCTTGGTGACTTTTGTGAGGAACCTGAAGGTGTCTCCCGAATTAGACCCCAGGGATCTGTCAACCAGGTGGTCAGGACACAGCCATCGCTATTGGAACCAGTTCCTGGGGGTGGACCAGTAAGGGAGGATCATCTGCATGGGGGGGTGGAATGGAAACACCTACGGGTGAGACGCGGTATTCCCCTCCTATTAACCCCTCTTTCCCGTCTTATTACATAGGACAGTCAAACACTCTTATGCCCACCCCCCTTTTCTAACACACACTTCGCACAGCATGAAAGACGACGGACAAACACCAGAGCTGTTTACCTGACGTGTCCCAAAACAAGGGTCCGGCAAAGTCAGGCAACTGACCTGAATCGGACACACCCAACGGCCCTTTCCCTTCCCCACATGGATAACAGGTGGAGCACGAGAGCACACTATGAGCAAGGCAGACTGCACGATGATACAGCTATCCAGGCATGGCAGTTAAAGAGGAGGAGAAAGACAGCACGAACTGAGAGGGTGACAAGGAAAGAAACAACCTTGTCCTTTCCGACCAAGGCCAGTGAGACCTCCATGGAACAAATTTTAAGACCTCGAACAATAACCCCAGTGTGTTGCAACAGATGTCAATGGTACACAGAGCATGCCTACACTGAGAAGCAGGACAGAGAGCCTGCTACCGTGGTACCAGCCTTGACTCCCGATACGAAGAAAGCCAAGCGGTTCATCACAGCCGATGAGTCAAAGGGAGAACCGATAAAGAAACTGAACTGTGTTTAACAAAAGTAGCAAACGACGGATGCAGAATGTACAAAGAACTGTTGATGTAAAAGGGGAAAGCCAGCTGCAAATGAGCCAGGCACCATGTGGGTGCTCACACAAACTCTAGGCGATTACCAGATTGTTGAAACTACTAATAGCAGAAGGCCTTGGGAAAGGCACGAAGAGGGTGAAAGTGGTCATATGGGTGTCTAGTGAAATCCTGTGTACAGTCGAAAGTCTTTGAACCGGCAGATGATCGTAAAAGAGACATGAATCTCACATCGTAAGAAAGGAAAAGGAACTGTCAAATTGGTAAGAGTGAACCCGAAGGAGGGATACCGATGAAAGGGGACAAAGTCTCAAGTCCCAATGGGAACATTGTTGACTAGAGTGAACCCGGCAGAGGGTGGTCCATGTTGAATTGTTTGAAAATAAATTAAGACATGTGAAGAACAACAGGTGAAGGTGTTTGTAAAAGACCAGGGGAAGTGGACTGTGTTGGGAAGAATTCTAATTTCTGTGCTAATTCCCTTCAACCTTAGAGACCACCAGCACTTTTGCATGACTTTAGGACTACATTTTTATTCTGGAGTGAAACCTCTTGCTCACTCATGTATTTTGATCTGATTTGGACTGTGTTTTCTTTGTTTTTGGAGTCCACTGGCATCTACATTTGTATTGTAACACAACCTCTTCAGTGCAGTGTCACAGAGAAGTCCTTTGGATATCTCTTAAGGTTGAAATGCCTTCCCTTGGGTGAACTACTGTTCACCAAAGTAGTAAAGTGAAATTGACTTTACTTACCTGTTTTTCCTATGTAGGTCCAGTACACCCCATCTTATGTGGAAGTATTGGGAGGTAATTAGTAGTCCCTTTTCCTACTTTCTCTTGCAACATTTTTTATGGTACCCTCACTACATTCATTTAATAGCTGGTGGCAGTGGTTAAATCTTCCTACCGTTGTGTGTTTCTACCGCAGGCTGAATCCTCAGATGCAGTAGTGCACCCATGGGTACACATTTTGTCAAAATGGCCCAGTCTTCTTTTTTCGCCATTTCTTGCTTGTGAGGTCTTTCTTGGGTTTTACTCTGCGCGCCAAACCAGGTTTAACCCTTTTGTTCATTTTGCCTTTGGCGAGCTTCAATGCTGAAACCTGCCTCTGGCTCCAATGTGTCTGGCAGAGCAGGAAGCGAGGGAGGTGCCCTAAACGCCCTGTCCTTAGTCTCACTAGTTACCTGAATGCACTCAGTGTTGATTGGCTGGCTGGCTGTCCCACCTTGCAGGACAACCACCCTGCTGTGTGAGTGAGTGCATGAATATGAGAAACCTGCATAAAAGGTGAGGTTTCTTCGACTGAAGGCAGAGTCGACCACTGGACGAAACATCCGATGAAGGAATCTTGAATAGAAGCTTGCTGCACCCTCCTGGACCGTTGAACTGCCCGGTGAAGCCCTGCTGCAGTGCTGAAGCTCCAATGCTGAATCGTCTAGAGAAGCCCGGAATGGACGACTTCCTCCTTTGGGTTGAGGAGACCAACTGACCCCAAGCCGAACTTAGACCTTTCCCTGCTGGCGTACTTCTTTGCTGCTGCTGGAACCGAGTGCCAAGATTCAGGAAACCCAGAATCGAGTGTCGTCTTCAGGCGGACCAGATCTCCAGGAAGCTTCCCGAGGACCCACCTGAAGCAGGACAACGCAAGCCCCAGTCACCTCACCAGAGTGCCGGACTCCAGAAGCAAAGGAAGCCCATCAAGTGTCCAAGATCCATGGTTGTTATTTGCCGGTAGCTGAAACCGCAAGGTGCCGTTGATCTGAATAGAGCCCGTAGCTGCTGCTGACCTTCAAACTGCAGTGCAGGAGTCCTCCAGAGGTCCTCCCTCTTGTTCCCACGGCTGAGACTGCAACCAGAACAGAAGCCAGTGGATCCTCTTCTTCAAACCCAAGGTAGTGTGCTGACAAAAGGGGTACTTACCTCTTGTCTGTAGCTTGCATGTTCTCACTGGAGACTTGCAGTAGCTATTTTTTGCAGAGTTGATCTCAGCTCTGAGTTTCACAAGCCTGCCAGCGTGTGGCCCAAAAGTGATTCTTTCTTTACAAACTCTCTAAAAAAACATTGTGCACAGCTTTTGTGCCATCTAAAGAAGTGCCTCAGCTCCATAGACATTGTTCAAATTGACCTTGGCTGTCCTGGCTCCCTGCAGACTGTACCGACCCATTGACTTTGATTCGAACTGTCCCTCATAGGTGGGGCATACATCTAACTTGTATTGTTGGAAAATAGCTAATCTAGACTTCATTGGGAGATTGAAAACTGCTCACATGCTTTGAGAACCTGTTAACCTTTATTCCTCACCTAACCATTTCCTTTTCAACGACCTCAGACTTTTACCAAGTACCAAAAGTGATACATAAATGCCAATACTGTCCTAGTAATTGAAGTAACCTCAGGGTGTAAGAATGTGTATGGAGCATATCTAAAGAGTATCTACTTGTTTATCTTAAGTCTGAGTAAGTGTATGAAGTGTATTTTTATTGTTGCATATGGCCCTTTTTAAAGAAGGCTTATTTAAACCTGACCGTTAAATAAATAATTATTTTACTAGAAACCTTGAAAGTAAGTGTTATTTAGGTACTTGTATTTGTGGATTTCAATGTTACAAATCTACAGCTCCCTTTTACCCCTCTTGAGATAAGTCTGGCTGCTCAGTCACTCTACCAACTTGTGTAGTGCAGACCTATACCAGTAGGTGGGTTACCAATACCAAGAGGATAAGGTTGTTGTAATTTCCCACAGGGTAACTACATCAAATCTTGCCTAACACACTGTCCCTCTTGGCACTCTGGTCCGAGCCAGGCAGAGGGAAATCCCAAAAAATAAAAGGCCTGAGCCTGATCTAGGAAGGCCAGAAAGACCAAGGGAAGTGGACTGTCCTCCTTGGCACCCAGCAAACGGAAGAGTGACAAAAGAAAGCCAAAGTGAACCCGACGAAAAGGCGGCTGAAGATTCGTGCACCAGGGTCTGCGTCAAGAAGCTGGTGTCCCAAGGGTGAAGAATTAGCACCCAAGTGCAATCCGAAAGAACTTTGTGTTTGAGTATTTTGATCCATCAGATCCTCGGAAGCAGGAGCGACAATCTCCGAAGATATTGATAAGAAGTGTTTAAGGATCTGTGCCTGGAAGAGTGGGATCCAGAGGTGAAAGACATCACCCAATGTAATCCTTTGTTTATTGTTTGAATACATCTGGCCCACGGCGGCAAGAACTTTTTGATAGTAAGAAAACTTAACCACCAAGTGCCCTGATTGCTGAAAGCGGAACTGTTCGCTCGTGCTGGGAAATCTCAAGCGTGTGCTGTGCTCCAAAGTCCCACCTTGTCCAGTACTAAAAACGTGGGTAAGGGAGGCCTCAAACACTGCATCCTGATTTATTATTTGTGAACACTTCCTTCTTTCTAAAGAACATTATCTCACACTTTTTTGTATTTAGCGTAAGGATTGGCAATAGGTTTTTCATAGTATAGGCCCTTTTATTTGACACAACGCCACTGGGACTGCCTTATTATTTGATGGTCGAAGCTTGCTCCCAACTCAGATTTTAGATTAGATGTTTTTCCAACCTATCTTAACAGTTAACAGTGATCACTTGTGTCTGTCTATTCTTGATACCATGCCTTCATTGCACTTTCTCCTGAATACATAGGCCGAACAGCAACAGATGGTATAGCAAGGAAGGGTTCTCCTCTCAAGGCCCCCTAATCTTCTATTCTTTCTTTATCCCCAAATTGAATGGAATTTTTGAGTGATGCAGAGAATGGGGGAGTGTGGCAGAGGGTAAACATGTGGATTCAAACATGGTAAAGGACTTCAAAATGGACCGGGACAGGCCCAGGGTAGCCGGTTGGCAGGGATAAAGCTGGAGACCATGTACAATATTTGTAAGCATATATGGGACCATGTGCAATGTGAAGGAGCTTTGATGCATCTTTTACATTGACACCTCTGCCATAGGAATCTCTGAGACCAAGGGCAGCTGTGATTCATTGACCTCGCTTCACTCTACAGCTGCACCTCTGTGTTAGGGCCAAACTTGGAGAGCCCCCTCGTCATAGTGTTGTTGTCCTTGGTTTTTGACTCATGACCTCTTTTCTTAGAGCCAGGCTTAATCTCAAACCTGAGAGTGGCTCTGCCACACTCTCAGAAAAAGTACCCCCTCTCAGTTACTGCGGCTAGGCTGGTGGTGGCTTTTTAGCATATGTGAAAAGGTTCCACTGGGTGGACTCCATTTTATCTCCGTGTCCTTTTTGACCCCCTGATCTATTCAACAAAATAGAGGTTGTAGACCTGAGGGATCACATCACTAGACCTTGTCCCTCTGTGTGCGCGTGGCAGGGTCGGACTGGGACAAGAAATAGGCCCGGTCACCCAAAAAAAGTGGCCCACCTCTCGCCTCAAAAAAGTGGCCCCTAGCCTCACGACCCTCGACCTCTGACATCACCGGAAGTGATGTCATTTGACCCCACCCCAAAGTGACATCCCAGGAAGCAATTAAACACGACCTTTCACCCCTAGACAAAACAGGAAGTGGCATCAAATAGCATTGTTCCTAAGTACACTAATTTACTGTGAATCCAAGCAGACGTCCAAGGCCAAATGATATGTTATTGTATAGCACTTAAGCTTAAGCTCTTTTTCATAGAACAAATATGCATACAATATCACCCAACCTGTGTTGGTACTGAATTTATCGACCTAAGAAGGATGAAAGGCTTTAAAAAAAAAAAGATATATATATATGTATATATATATATTTTTTTCCATTTTTCTTCCAAACCGGCCCAGGTATGGCCAGAAACCGGCCCCCACTCCTCAGGGACGATTTCGGCCCAGACATGGGTCGAAAGGCCGAGGAGCCAATCCAAACCTGGCGCGTGGAGATGGCCATTTTAGGCTAATGGGTGTGTGTATCCCAGGATAGGGCTCTCCAGTCAGGTTCTGAACGGCACATTCAGATAGCAGTCTGGGACATTGTGGATTCATGTCTTTGTGCTAGAGACCTTTTTTAGAAGGCCCGGGTCGTCCTGGAGGCATGATCTGTGATTGGGTAATAAACCCTGTTTGGATTATGCTGTGTGTGTGTGTGTACTTGGGTGCATTGATCACTCCCTGGTTTCTGAGGGGAATAAAGCAGACCCCCCTTACCCACTTAACTTTTCTACAAATGGATCTCCAAACCTGCACTCTGTAAGGCTTGCTGCTCAAGAAAAGACCCAAGCTCTGAATCAGCACCCTTTGACGTCCGGAACAATCGGACGGAAAAGCACTGGCACTTCAAAGAAGACCAGAAGGAGCCCACAGTGGCCCTCATTTCTCCTGAACTACTGGGGACACATGGATGACAGCTCCAGTTCGAAGGCCTAATCTCCCTGAACCTCCTTACTGCACCTGCATCGCTGGATACAGAAGCGGGTGCCCCTTTGTTGCCAGGACCCTAGAGACTGATCTATGAATCGTTACCACAGGACCCCAGATAAGCACACTGGTTCTGCCTGCCCTCACACATGGAAAGCTCCGCAGGCCGTGCTGCCTCCATTCCTATGACCCCACTGCTCAACTCGCCTTCCTGGTTCATTTTCCATGGCTGGCTCCTCTCCAGTGTGCTTTCTTAAGCTTTTCCTCGTTATCCACTCTTCAAGGGGGTCTTGTCAAGAAAACCTCAAAAGCCATATTGTGTACCAGAGGACAACGTTGGAACCCTGCATGACCATCAACTGCCAACCGCAGCTGTCCGTCTACTCTCTGGTTCTGACCCCCGGACCTTTGAATTTCCAAATCTCATTGTTAGAGAGAATTCTCATAAATGTGCTTATTCCCTTCACCTTAGAGACCCCCAGCAACTTTGCTGGATTTTGAGGACTATTTTTTTTACCTTGAAAGAGTGTGAGCCTTTTTTTGCCACTCTTTCATGTAGTTTGATGTGTGTTTTACTCTTGTGTTCTTTGATTATGGAGTTTATATAACTCCATAAGCATCATCTTTTCAAGTGTGTTACACCGCACCCTCAGTGCAGTGACACAGGGAAGCTTTTCAGGCTGTCCCAAGGTTTAAATATCTTCTCTGTGATAAACTGTTTCCCAGAGAATGCAAGGTTAAATTGACTTTACTAGTTTTTTTAAATTCCTAGACCCAGCACACACTATCTTCCTATAGAGTATGGAAGGGGTTACCTAGTATCACCTTTGTCTAAAAACTCATGTAGCAGTCCAATGTTACCCTTTTCTATCGAAATGGCTGGTGGCAATGGTTTTACAACGAACTACCATGATTTTTCCCGACCGCAAACACCGGTAGCTAAAAATCATGGGAGCCATGTTTCAAGATGGTGCCTAACGCCCCTTTGTTTAAACAGGTCCCGGTCTTCTTTTTTCACCATTTCTTTGTGGAAAGGTCCTTCTAGAGTTTCTCTGCGCGCCAAACCCGGTTTGGGCTCTTTGTTCATTTGCCTTTGGCGGGCTTCAGGAGTGAAACCCGCCTCTGGCTCCAGAGTGTCTGGGGTAGGCAGGAAGTGAGGGAGGTGCCCGAAACTCCCTGTGCTTAGTCTCCTAGGATACCCAAATGCACTCTGTGGCGATTGGCTGGCTGCCTGTCCGGCAAGGTTGGAATGAATGGGAGAGAACTGAATAAAAGGAGAGTCTCTTGGCTTGGAAGGCAGAGTCTACCACTGGACGAACGAACTGAAGAAGAGCTTGAAGAGGACGGCTGCTGCAAGTCCTGGACAGTTGGTTTGCCCAGTGAATCCCTGCTGCAGGTCCGAATCACCAAGTTCGCATTGACAGAGAAGCCCTGCAAAGGACGACTTCTCCCTTTGAGTTGGTAGGACCAATCAACTCCCAAGTAAGCCACCCATCTCGGAGCTGGTTGAATTTCCTCAGAGTTGCTGCAGGAAACCGTAGAGCCAGGGAGAGGGACACCAGATTGTTGCTTGTAAACTGGCCTAAAGCTTTTGGAAGATCCTCCGGACTCCCACGAAGCAGGACTGACCGAGCCTGAGCCCCCTCAGCAGAGTGCAGGACCCCAGATGTGAGGAAAGTCCACCTTGACAGTCAGGAACTGCGCTTATTGCTATTTGCTGAACTGCAAGGAGCTGAAATGCGAAGTTTGCCGGTTGCCAGCTTTGACGGTGCCAGTACAGTGCAGGAGTCCCCCGACATCCTCCCTCTTGTCCTCACGACTGAGGCCTAGGAACAGTGAGATCTGCAGAGCTGCACAGGAACAGAAGTCCTCAGCTGCATCTTTTTCTTCTTTACTAAGGTACTGTTAAACTAGCCTAAGAGAACTTACCTCTTTCTGTGGAAGTGTTTGTAACTTCTGCAAATCACAAGTCTAATCAGCTTGTGGCACTACATTTGATTCTTCTTTTTCTCAAAGACTCCGAAGAACTTGTGCAAGGACTTTTCCATTTACTTACCTGAAGTGCTACATCCTATACAAAGACTTTGGCCTATTGACTTTGGCTTAGCCTATTGAATTGAATGACTCTTCTCTTGCTATCAAAGTATTTGCCCTGCTTATGACTATTTGGATTTCTTGTGTTTTAATAACTTTTGCCTTTTACTTACTTTTTAAAGAGTATTCTGTATGCCAACAGTAAGGTATTAATGTCTCCAGCACCCTTGTTACTGAAGTCACCTGTGGGTGTAGGTTGTGTCTGTGGGCGATCTCAAAAGGGCCTCGTTTGATCCAGAAACTTAGAGTGTACAGTATTGAAGTAGATTTGTGTGTTACTATTCTATTGCTCCCTTCTGAAGGCTTTATAACTGACTGATAAATAAATTATTAATTGTTTATGCAAGAAACCTTGAGTGTAAGAGTTTATTTGAATACCTGTAACTGTGAATCTTTGTAACTCCACTACAGCTCACATTTCCCCTCTTGAGATAAGCCTGGCTGCTCAACACGCTACCAAAACTGTGTAGTACAAGTTTATACCAAAGGTTGGGTTGCCTATTCCTGTAGTCATAGTTGTTTGGGTTCCCAAAGGGTACTGCATGCAAAATTTGCCTAACAGTGGGGAAAAAAGATTTCCACTCACTCAAGAACATAGAAAAAGAATCCATAAATCCAGCAAAAAGTGCTTGGGGTCTGTGGGTGAGGGAGATTTAGTATAGGTTTAACATCCCAAAAGACATACGAAACACCAAAAATCACCTAGAATTTAGGAAATTACTAAAAACCTGGCTCTTCAACACCACAGACTCAACCTGAAAACCGAATCGGAAATGAAAGGGATGAATGAACTGGACTCGGACAACCCCCCAGTACAGACTGTTGACATCTCCGTATGTGAATAAGCTCCCACGGCACCTGGAATGGCGCCGGTTAGAGGGGAACGCAGGCGACACCCAAACTGAGACTGAATCAACTCCCCACCCAACAACTGCACTCGTCCGTAAATTACCACCGGGGTACCACAGTATAGTGGAATTATCGGGATATTAGCAATCACCACAGTATATGAGCTGCGTACTTGCGCTGGTGCGCTAGCCGTATGGGTGGGAAGGGAAGACTGGGGGAGGAGGGAGCCAGATGTGAAAGGGACCTCGAAGGCCGGACGGACCAAGATCTAGACAGAGGCGCAGGGGCGCTCCCGAACCCCACCTGGGGGAAATTACAGAAGCCCAGAACCCCAATTCAGGATATAGATGCCACCTAACCAATTGCACTAACAATTTCCCCCTCTGCATACACCTCTCAAACTACAAACCAAACACAACCACCCGCAAAAACTTCACTACATTGCAACAACAAAACAAAAAACACACATCGACTCGCACAACAGTACACGACGACTACCGGCCGTAAAACACTCCAGGCCCAGGCAACGGACCCACCGGGCTGAGGCCGCCAACAGCACATCGCTGCTCTCAAGCTACTTCCCACTAACCACCCTTCCATTCCTCTTTCAGAGCCGCCAGAGCACCAGGGGACAACTCCGGTGGTGATTATGCGCGGTACACATGTCCTTTAACATTAGCATAGAAATTAAAATCTAACCTAACGAAAGGTACGCCTAGCAAAATGCAACATGTCGTAAATTGAAAGTGTCCGTAGCTGCCGGATAAACGGAATGGGGGGGGGCACACGGGCATCGGGTGTGGTTTGTGTAATGGAAATATCTGCCATAGGAAGTAGTCTGTATCGTGTGGGTAATCCGAGCAAAATTGTACTGGTCTCAAATGGAGCTGTAAAAGTAATGCTCTCGAAGGTCAGAGGATGCTCCCTTATGGAGTTTGTTCTTAATGTGGTGCAAGTCATTATTTCGAATACAAAAGGGTCGAATACAATACATTAGAACCAAAAGAGTTTGGTATAGGAAAAAATTGTGGTTTTTCCTCAAACGTGCATTCGATTTTTTTTTTTTTTTTTCCGATCCTTTTGGTTCGAATGTATTGTAGTTCGAAACTATGAACATTTGACTGTAAACCCTTAATGTAGCATACTAAACGTATCATATTGTGTCTTCGGTATAAGTCTTCGTTATAATTGTGATTGTGTAAAACCCTATAAAACCCTATAAAATCCCTGAGACTTGTGGGTTCGGGAGCCACACTTTTGGGAAATGGATACTATGCCAGTTTTCCCGTTAATTTCTGCAAAGCTGTATGGAAATAAATCATGCTTCTACCTTTTCAGTCCTGAGGTTGCTTATTGTTTTGTATGGTGATGAATTTCGGCGTCATACCTCAGAATTCATGGGAAGAGTAGAATCCAGAGTCATGGCTAAGGTCTGGCCTTTAGTTGGGCTTTAATCGAAGCGTGTTGCCCCTGTTCTTGGTCTAGGGTGGGCTTTTTGGAGGACGAGTGTAACCCATGCTTGCTTCAGATCGTCTTATGAAAGTGGTAATCATTGGGCTCTAGACACCTGAGGTGGTACTGGATGGGCAGTTGTTACCCGGACAATTAGTAGGATTCAGGCTTAAAATATTCGGCCCTGGTTTCCTGTACTGGTTAGGGGTTGAATACAAACTGATCATTAAATGCTATTTTGGGTGCAATTAATGCATTTGCTCTTCCGAGGATGAGGCCACTGTGTAGTTGAGTGGCGGCAGCATATAGGGAGCAGCCGATACGGAATCAAATGTTCCTGAGTTTTTCACAAAACTAAAATTTAATTCTATTGCACCAAGTGGTAGAGGGCTGTATTTGTAAGCAAGGAATGCAGGAGGTTTTAAGCATTCTGTAAATATTGAACAGATCTTTGGTGGAATTAGAGTCTGCTTATACTTGTGGGACACAGTATTCACATTTTGCCTCTGAAACGACGGCAGATTGATAGCCGCTAGATGCTCGTTTGATCACGTGACAGTTCATGTGGTTTGGGTGCCACCTCCATTTTTGATCCTGCATGCCAGATTCATACTGAAAGAAGGGTAGACCAACTAGCAATTTGAAAACTAGTCTTGCAATGGAAATGCTCAACATGTCTGGAAATGTGTGGAAAATCACTGAATGGAAACTGATCCAGCTCAAATGAACGGCTCAGGTCTCGGAACAGCAACCTCAAAACCACCATGGGCCAGAGGTCACAATCAGGGATCAAAGTATACAGACCTCATTTCAATGGCCATCTCAACAATTCAAAGACATTTCCATTCTTGTGTGCACAAACTTTTTTAGAAAAGGTTTTCTTATTGCCTAGTTTTCTGTGGTCCCTTTCTGATGCATGTTATGTTATATTAAAGGGCATTTGTACCACGCACTATCATGGGAACAAAGAGTAATCATGTTAATTAAACGTTTATCATCATGTCAGTACAACCTGAAGCAATCCATACAACAAGTGAAAAATGCCCCATGTACTCAGCTCCTTTTTTTTTGGTCTTTGGGACTTTCTGATTTTCTTCTGATGGTAGTGTCATTCAAGCTCACGCGTTTGGTACCCCACCCCACCCCACCCCCCCCTTGGACTTGAACACCAGTAAGGGTGATGGGCCCCATTTATTCACATCATGCCCCAGCTGTTTTAGGACTGCAGTGATAGAGTGATCATACTCACCCACAGGCCCCTCGTGCGACACTGTGTGCATGCTGAAGGACAGCTCGCGTTGGGGGTCTTTCAGCAGCTCCTTCCTCTTAGAGAAAGCCTTGGCGATCATCTTGCTCTTTTTTATGCGCTTGGGTTCATCGTCGCTGCGCCCAATGATCCTGAGGAGATATTGTTTTTTTAATGTTTTAAGAAGTTTCTATTGTACACGCTAAGCATAAACATCTCAATGCAGGATTTCATTCTGTGAACCCAAGGTTTTTACGGAGGGGAGTGCAGAGAACATGTAATATTCAGGCATGCAGAGAAGACCAACTGGGATGCTTGCTTGAATGCTGCTATTGGCTGGCCCAATGTGGAAGGGAAACAGAGGGTCATGGGTCTTCTGCTACCCTTTTGTATTACCTCACAGACCAAGGTCTGGATATCCCTGGTGGGGTTTTACGCCGTATCCCGCCGGCATCCGGGCGCACAACAACACAAAGACGCAACAAAAAGGACAGGCAACAAAGGAAGTCTAGGTAGTGGGAGAATCAGTTATTCCAATAAACTGGTTTATAGATGTTTCCGAAAGGAAGACCGATTACTTTCCTGCCGTAAGCCAATAGGCAAGGAGTTCCAAACACGGGCAGCCTGTGCTGGAAAATACCGGCCGTTCCCCTTTCACACGCCTAACGCTAAAGAACATACCAGAAGATTGGTGTTAGTAGAACGTAGAACTCTCCTTGGCTCTTATTGCACCAGGCTTACTTAAAGTAAAAAGGAACCGTACCATAAAGGCACTTGTGGTGTACCAAGGTGTTGATCTTAAACTGCACTCTGGCAGCTACAGGCCGCCAGCGCTGATCTTTGCTGAAATTAGGAATATGAGGTCCGCTGAGAGATCTTTCACAATCTGGACGCTTCGTTCTGCACCACCTGAAGCTTGTGAACGCTCCCCTTACTGGCCCCAGAAGTGCATTACAATAATCAATCCTGGGCAGGATCCTAGCTCTAGCCAAAAGCTTCACAATTCTGATTAGAGACAAAAGGTTTGATTTGTCTCAAAAGTCTCAGATGGTATTGCAATTTTTTTGTCAATGCTGTCCGTGTGCGCCTTCGCACCAAGAGAAGTCTCAAAATAAACACCAAGTGTCTTCACTTTATTCAAAACTGAGATACTACTGTCCTTAATACTAAAAGGTGGAATATCTTGGATTGACCTACCACTATAGCGGACTGGCATAGTATCAAAGCATAACATATGAAGATGAGCACTGGTGTCATGCCGCTTTGGACATCTAACCAGCCTTTATGCTTGCCTGTTCGACCCACAAGACCCTCACCTTCCAGTTAAGACAGTTCAGACCATGCAGTTTCTCCTAAGTCCCTAGCACTCCAAGGGACTGGAGAGGTCTGTGCTTTATGCCCCCCTCCCTCCCACAGGAATTAGTTACAAACAGATGGTCAGGCATTGCAGATGCCTCTTTAGATGTGGCTCACTGACACGCTCCCAGATGAGTGAGGAGCATTGCTGCAGACAGGTTCTAAACTTTTAAGGGTTGCCTCAGTTGGTAGACTGGAATGCTTAAATAGAATAATGATCATAAAAATGTCACGTTTTACATAGCCCTTGATCCCAGATTCCCCCACTTCTAGGTGCTGTAGTAGGTGCTCTTACCCAATGTAATGGTATTCAATTTATCAACCTGGAAAGGACAAAGGGCTGTTTCGGCACTGCTGGGGTTCGAGACTGTGATGGCAGATTGCACTTCTATGACCCATCCCCTTCCTTCTATACTCCTGAGATATTGGCCCTGTGGGGACGGAACAGGAGCTTGTGTCCAGCAAGTGCCGGTCAAAAGTGGCAAAGACAGAGTGCATACAAGGGAAGTTGCTATCCCCAATTCATCCCTTCTCTCCCACCGCTAACCCTACCTTCTCCCGCCTGTCCTCTCCGCGTCTGTGTGGCTGAAGGTCTTTGGCTCAGGATGCAATTTTTATTGCACTTTCTACATTTTCCCTTCTGCAAGTTTGAGCTGCCTTGCTTTTGCTTACTGAAATAAAAGCCGGGTTTTCAAGAGCTGAAGAGGCGCAGTAGTAATTAAATGCCAGTCCTCCCATATGCAGTATGTCACTAGATTCTGTCCACCCTCTGCTTGAACGCAACCCTTAATTCAAAAACAGGTTAGTTACTATGCAACAGGGAGTTGCACATCAATGATGGGGTGTTCTTAACACTGCACACAGGACAAAGACACACGTTGAGAAGTGTTTGAAACCACAAGCACAGGCTTAAGGTTAGGACAGTTTTTTTAAAGTCCAACTAAGGGCTTAATAAAACCGTACATCCGAGACAGTAGATAAGCTCCACTCTTAGTAGAAGGCTGTACCGCCTGAGAATGTTGGTAACATATACAGAGCAGCCAGGCTTATTTTAGGAGGGAGAGAGGACTGTAGCTTGGTACAAAGAAATTGTAGCATATATAATGGTTCAAAAAACACTGAAACACTATGTATTGTATACATTTTTTTTTAAAAAAAAGAGTTTATTTAAACACAAGTAGGCTTAGATAAATCTTGAGTAAATAAGTACTATAACATATTATATAAACATAATTGTGAAAACGAACTCAATACTTATGATTCACAAACCCAAGTATATCCTTACTTAGAAAAACAATCAGCAGGCAAGGTTAGTCAACCCTACAACACATTCAGAATGGCAGTCAGCTATTCTTGGGGAGCAAAACTAGGTTTCATATACTTTTATAATACAATCAGTAATTGAATGGTAGTAGACCCTATCAGTCATGCAGTGACACTCAGTTACAGATCTAGACAATCTAGATAAGCCTTTCCCAGCAGTAACTGTCTACAACAAGCTACCACCGAAGAGGGACAAACAATATCAAAGTCAATGGGCTAGAAGAGTCTTCAGGGAGCCAGGACAACCAAAGTCATTTGGGAAACAGTCTATTGATGTGTTGCACTTATATGAAAGTCTTGCACAAAGTCAGTTACAGAAACCACTTCATAAACAACCCAGTTACAAGTATACACACTGTCAGATATTACATTGTAGAACACTGCTCGGAGTTAGTAACTCATACTTTCTGGAAGGGCCTTAAGCTACTCTATAAGTATGAACACACTATTTTAGAATGCACTAAGCGATTCAGGGAAAGCAAACCCCAGTCACCCTTTAAGACACAATGTATTTCCAGTTAAGTAATTTACCTATTGGTACATAACCAACTATCTGCTAACTAATAGCAAGTTATATCCAGTTTACTTTTAAGAAGTGTACAATACAGTTTCTAAGGTAAGTATGAAACTATTTTAGAAAAGCACTAATGCAATTCAGGCAAAGCACAACTCAGTGTTACAAGTTTAGAAGCGCAGCAGCTATTCAAGGTAAGTAAAACCATATACTTTTAAGAGGGGCTTCAAGCAACTCACAATAAAAGTATTAACTTCAAGACTGTTTTAGGTCTGTATAAAGCAGATCAAGGAAAGCAAAACCCAAATGATACCCTTTAAGAATGACAATTTGTTATTCAAGGTAGGTAAACCCTAATGGTAAGCTTTAACACTCATTCAGTTAAGAAAAATAAAACAGTACCAACATACACTTCAAAGGTGACTGCTTGGATAGTAGTGGCTCGCACCCACAATTGTTACAGGAAAATTACAGTAATGACAGTTCCACTGCTTAAATAGTAGTGGCTGACACTAGCAATTGCTACAGTTACAACACCAACTTATAAGCAAGCACGTTTTTAGACAGAATCCTTCTAATCAAAAGCCCTTCCCTAGTCTATAGCATGAGATTTCTCAGAGGCAGAAGAGGGACCCCAGTAGTCTAGGAGCCAGCTGTAGGAAGTTCAGGATAGGGGCCACTTGCAGGGAAGACAGAGTTCCAGAGGATATCTTCTTAAACAAGTATTAGCTTCAGAGTTAGTTAAAGTGTTCAGGGACTTCACAGAAGGCTCCCTATATGCGTTCCCACATTAGGCCTGGCCAAATGGTATGGGCAAACCCCCAATCACCCACTCAGCCTCATAGGATGCACATCAGACTTAAGGTAAGTATTACCCAAGCCAACACAGTACCTTGGGAGAAAAGAGCTTCAAAGTGGATGCCTTCAGGATGCAGCGGCACAGGACCCAGTCCCTGGATTCTTGGTCCAGAGATGAAAGAATTGGACAGTGGTTTGGAACTTGCAGCAGTTGTCAGAGGAGGCTTCCAGCAAAGGTTTCTTCATGGATTCCCACGGCTCTGTGGATTTGGTGCCTTTTTACAGAAGCCAGATGAAGAACAAATATGGCTGGTCAGATTCTCTTCACTCTCTGTCCTGCACTCTGGTGAGGGGACTTCAGTGATTCGAATCATGTCTCTGGAGATGCAGCAGGAGTCCACCAAAGTTCGGACAGATTCGGACTTCGGAAGACCATGCACTGCACTCAGGTTCGAGGTTCCAGGGTATTGGTGGTTTGCGGACCAGCAAGGTCGCAGCGCATCGTGAGAGGGCTCACAATGCAAGTTTCATTGAGACTAGTGGATCTCACTAGCCTCTCGGTAGGAGTTGTCGCATTCGGGACCCCATTTCGATTGGAAGGAAGGGCTGCATAAGTCTCCGGTTACACAGGAGGCTATCTGGTCACTGGAAATCGCTACAGATGTATTATCTTCATGCTCCTCTTCGCATTCAGCTCCAGTGGACGACTTGTCAGCAGCTTCCAGAATCTGAGTATTTCTCTGGAACTACAGCACAACTTCTGCAAACTCTCCCTGCAGTTTACAGAAAGAGGTGGTCTGGCTGTCCAATAAGGACATCCAGCCGCCCATTTGGATTTGGTTCCTTTCCGGCAAGGTGAAAGACAAAAGGTTGCAGAGTTTTGGACTCCTCCCTCGCTTCCTGCCTTCTCAGACACTCTGGTGCCACTGGCGAGAATGCAAAAGTATTCCAGTCGAAGACCAAACTTCATCCAAGGTCTTTCCTGCCCAGAATGGCAGAAGCCGACCTAGGAAACTAGCAAATAAGAAATGGTGAAAAAAGGAGCCCACAATTCTAGCAGAATGGTGGTTCTCCTGTGTATTACTGAGGCTGATTTGACATCCTGCGAGTAATAAATACTAAAAGTCATAAAGGTAAAACCATTGCCACCAGCCAGCCAAGTAAACTTGCAACTGTAACAACAATGTTCCTGTTCGGTAGGAATTGGTGCAGTCACACTGTGTGATACTATACAACACTTATCTGCTTGGTATTGGGTAACCCACCTTTTGGTATGGGTCTGTACTACACAAGTTGTTAGTGTGACTGAGCAGCCAGGCCTATCTCAAGAGGGGTAAATGTGAGCTGTAGAGCTGTACAATTGAAACCCATAAATACAAGTATCCAAGTAACACTTACACACAAGGTTTCAGTTATAAATAGTTATTCATTTAATTAACATCAATTTTTAAATAAGCATTCTTTAAAAAGGTTATTCATTGTAACAATGTAAATATACTTTAAAATCACTTTCCAGAATCAAAACAAGATAGTGGATAATCTTTGGATATGCTTCTTACCCAATTCCTACACCCTGAGGTGACTTCAATCACAAGGACAACAATGGCATGTATATATCACACTAGTTATACTTTGCAGAGTCTGAGGTTTCGGAAAGGAAATGTTAGGGAAGGAAAAAGATGAGACAGTTTCTCAGTATATGTGAGGACAACTAAATCGTCCAATGAAATCTAGATAAGCCTTTCCCAGCAGTAACGGTCTACAACCAGCTACCACCTAAGAGGGACAAACAATATCAAAGTCAATGGAATAGAAGAGTCTTCAGGGAGCCAGGGCAGCCAAAGTTATTTGGGAAACTATGGTTCTGTTGCACTTTATCAAAGTCTTGAAAAAAAAAAAGAAAATTTGTTAAAAAGATCAATTGTAGGGTGATAAGCTGTTAAACTTGTGAGAAGAGTGTTGAAATCAAGCTAGCCCAATACAATTCCCGAATGAGAAGGGCGTGGCTAAACGGCAATAAGGTAAAAACCCCAAGCCTAAACAGTACCTGTGGTGTGAAGAAGAGTGGTGCAGCCGGTGCAGTGGTGCAGATCCTGGTTCCTGCGCCTCAGTCGTGGGGACAAGATGGAAGTTTGCGGTTTCAGCACTTAGCAAACAACACTGTTGCAGATTTTGGATAGCGGTTGGACTCATTGCTCCCTCGGACCTGCACTCTGGTGAGGGGACACTGGATCTGGAGTTCCTGCTTCTGGATTGTCCTAAGGAGTCTCCTGGAGCTTCTAGCTGAATTTGTTCCGCAGCAGACATTGCACTCGACTACGGACATTCAACCCCTGATATTGGGCTTCTGAAGCAACGGAGAGGCACAGCAAATCGGGATGGTGGTCCAGTGAAGTTTGTCTCAGGGTTAGTTGGTCCCACTAACCCAAGGGAAGAAGTTGTTCTGTCCGGAGCTTCTCTGTCAAGGCGAAAAAGGAGTTCAGCACAGCAGCAGGGCTTCACTGGGCAATTCAAAGGTCCAGGAGGTTGCAGCAAGCTTCGTTCATGGTTTCTTTGTCGGGTGTCCTGTAGTCCCAAAACCCTCACCTTTTAAGCAGGTTTCTTCCATTCTTGCACAGCCTAGGCTGTCAATCACACAGCATGGTGGCTGTCCTGCAAGGGCAGCAGCCAGCAAATCAGGACTAGGTGCATTCAGGCATTCCTAGAGACAAAGCACAGAGGAATTTCGGGACCCCACCTCATATCCTGTCCTTCCAGACACACTGGAACCAGGGGCGTGCTTCAGGGCTGAAGCCTGCCAAAGCCAAGACAAACAAAGGGCTCAAACCTGTCTCAATGCACAGAGCAAATCCCAAGAAGGACCTCAAACAGAAAATGGTGAAAAAAGAAGTCGGGGGCCATTTTGACAAAATGGTCACCCATGGGTGCTGTACTGCAGCAGAGGGTTCAGCCTGCGGTAGAAACGCACAATGGTAGGAAAAAGTAAACCACTGCCACTAGCTATTTTAAGTAGCGAGGGTAACAAATATGTTAAATAAGAATGTAGGATAAGGGTCTACTTAGTAACCCCCCAGCACTCCACATAAGATGGTGTGTGCTGGACCTACAAAGAGAAAAGGTAAAGTCAATTTCATTTGACTATTCTTGGGAACTGTAGTTCACACAAGAAAAGGTAGTTAAACCTTATGAGACATCTAATAGGATTTCTATGTGACACTGCACTGAAGGTGCTGTGGGGAAACCATACAAAAAGCAGATGCCTATGGAGTTTGTCAGATTCCGAAACCAGTGAAAACATAAAATCCTAATCAGGTAAAAACACATGAGAGTGAGAAAAAGGTCTCACTCACTCCAGGGTTAAAATTAAAAAGTTCCAAGTCCAGCAAAAGAGCTGGGGGTTTCTAAGGTTGAAGAGAATTAGCACAGAAATTAGAATTCTCCTTAAACGTTACCAGGTAAGTAAGAAAGGGGATATATTGTATCCTCCAAGACTCCACATAAGGTGGGGTCTGCTCGCTCACTTATATCAATGTAAAGGGGATGTGAATCCCACTTTACTTCTTGGGAACACTAGTTCACACAATAAATAAGAGAATAAAAAAGGAAGCCACTGCATTTTAAATGCTGTGTGATGCCATAGTATATTACAGTCAATCCAAAGTTACAGTAAACTATAACTCCAATCACACACTACGGAGAGACATAAAAGGGTCACCCATGAAAATAGTAAATGAGGGGGAAAATGATTCCCACTCACCTAGGGACAAGGTAAAATAATTACCAAGTCCAAGCAAAATGTTCTGGGGTTGACAGAGGTCAGGAAAATGCATCATAAATATGAAAAACTTACCTACCACTTATAAATTTAAATATGCATGGACTGGAGAAAAGAAAGGCCAGTGAATATGGTAGACACATGAAATTACTATGAACAGTCCATGCAGTAAAACAGCTTTATCTTCCACTGGGAGAGCGCTCTGCAATACAATAACACAATAGTTATAGAAAGGGCATAGATTGGATGGAACGCCGCCCAAGCAACAACTGGTGGGGACAAAGCAGTAACCATGAAAATAACCAGGAAGTAATCCTACTGAAACGAGGATAAAGCTGGAGACCACAGATTTTTCTGAAGACCAAAACAAAAACCTGAACTGAGTTCAAACTCCATGTCCGTTTAATGCCATTAAGAGAGACTGCAGCCTCATTTCATGCAGCAAGACGACTTTTCGTTGCATGGCACTGTATTCCATAAAACGCACTGAGAGATGCATGGCAATACTGCTATTTGTGGATACTACAGCAATTCGTGTATTCATTGGATACACTAACAAACCATGCTCTGGTATTTTGGTTCCATTGCAAGGAAATGACTGGTTTGAGTTTATAACCGTTTACTTTATGTTGTAATGTAAAACACCATTTGTCGAGACCTCTCTACCATTGGCATGGCTTTGTATCAGCATGGTGGGTCTGGATCTTACAGTAAACCACAGTCTGACAATACATAAACGACAGGGTACTAAGTACATATCCTTGCATGAGAATCTGGCATAACAAATGACTGGGCATAAGGCAGTACAAGTTTCCAGTTCACATGCTGAGCAAGGGCATTTTATGTTATATGGCATTTGTATTGCACCTACTGCCATTAGCATGGGCTCGAACCGCTGTGGTGATGAACACCCTTCGGAGGACTGTGATTCGAGATATGAGATGTGCAGGAGGATTCTAAAATGCATGTGTGCATTTATTTTAGCCAGCACGAAGGTAGGTAGGTAGGTAGGGAGGGAGTGAGTGGCTAGGTCCCGGGTAGCAGGCCCTAGAAATCAAGAGTAGTGGCGAGTAGTGGATGGGTGCTGTGACCGACTATCAGGAGAGTAGGAGAGCCAAGGCGACTGATGATGTGCACAGCTGGAGTGCATTTTTTTCGTGGGACTCAGCTAAATTCTATTGGAAGTGGTGACGTTTGTGTAGGTGAGGTTGAGCAGTGATTGTTGCAGATGTATGCGCGTGGGTGGCTGTGCCCCAGGAGGAATACAGCTATGTCTGGGGAGGATAGCTCAAGGTCTACGTGCTCGCTTTGGAAGCAAGACACGGAACAACACAGGTTCGATCCACGGGTCCGCGCTTAGAAACCTCTGGGTATTAAGCACGTTATAAGTAACCAATTACATTATTATGGAGTGCTATACGTACTAGTGAATCAAGGCTGATATCTAGTTACCATGAGGTCTTGCCGGGCATACCATTATGGCCTGACTGGAATGCTTTCCATGCGGGCAAGGTCCCACCGTAATGTTTCATCAGGTGACTTATCAGGTGCCCCCTCATTCCTGTCTGGGGGGAGAAAGTTCACCATGGAGGTGGACTAAGTCAGTCAGGATGCTGGAGCGAAGGGCCAGGCCTTGAAGGCCTTCCAGAAATCAACGATATCCTCTATGAGTAGAGCTTTGTTCAGATATTAGGTTTCTGTCAGGTGTGAAGTTGTGTTGCAGATATGCTGGTCCTGTGTTGTGGAGCACTCGGTGGGTGATGGACATTGGCTTGTAGGTGAATAGTTAGCCAATCGGCAGCCAGTGAAAGTCACGGAAGGCGGGTGCAATGTGTTCTCTAGAGCCTAGGGCAAGGAGAAGTCTTGCTGCATTTTGTAGTACCGTTGGAGTTTTCTAAGTTATGAAACATGGCCCCCAGGTATAGGGTATTGACACAGTAAAAGTAAGAGGATGATGGCAACTATCACAGCAACTCTGCGTGGGAAGGTCAAGTAAGGGAAGATGCGTCGGAAAATGCTCATGTGTTGGTAGCAGCTTTTTGTCAGCGAACTGATGTGATGTGATAGTGTCAGGTCTGAGTTCATAGTGCATCCAAGTTTCTTTTCACTGTGTTGGACATCGCGGGGGTGGGGGATGTGGTGAATTCATGGGATAACAGAGATCCACAAGAAGTGCCCTCTCACCACGTCCCCAGTTAACATTAAAAGAACCAAGGATCAATGGGGGACTTCCCAGATCTAGTCTGTCCACATATAAAGTGCCTAGAGAAGATTTCTGAGAGGTTTGATGCAAGATCGTGGGAGGGGGAGGACAGGCCCTTTGGGATCTTGAAGACGATTTGGGTGTTGTCTGCATAGTTGTAGCATGATAGGCCGTAGGATCGGAGGAGTGTCCCGGGATGGTGCTCAGGTAGAAGTTAAAGAGCAGTGGGGAGAGAAAGGCACCCTGATGCACTCCATGGGCAACAGGGAGTGGAGTGGAGGAGAAGGGATGCATGTGTATTTGGGATCTGTTGGAGAGGAAGAAGGATATTTACTTCAGAGCTACGTCCCTGATGCTGAAAGAATGAAGCCTGTGTGTGTGGTGGTCAATGGTGTCGAAGTCTGCCGGGAGGCCGAGTAGAATTAGTACTGCACAACCTTCTGAGCGAGTGTCTTAAAATCATCCCAGATTGACACTAGGCACAATGTAGTTCCTCTGAGGGGTCTGAAGCCAGACTGGGTCGGGTCGAGGAGATTGTTGGATTCTATGAACTACTCTAGTTGAGGGTCGGCAGTTGGGTCAATTAGTTTATCTATGATTAGGTTGTTTGAGATCGGTCTGTAGTTGGCCAGTCGAAGGGGTACTAGAGAGGACTTTTTGAGCAGGTGCTTGACGTATGATGTCTTGAATTCTGCTGGGAAGGTGCCTGAAGTGAGAGAGGAGTTCATAGAGCTTGCGATGGCGCTGGCACAGGTTGAAGATAGGATTTCTTTTCTTAGAGTAGGACAGGCATCTCTCAGGAATCCAGAGGGGCGGCTATTAGACAGTAGCTTTAGAAATTCAGAGTGGGAGAGGAGAGAAGGAAGAGCAGAGTGGGCGGGTGGAAGGCGGATCTGAAGTGCCAGTCATGGTCACCATAGAGGGGGGCGTGATCAATGCCATTTTAGTGACAATGGTGAGGTTTCTTTCCAGGGATATGTTGTGGAAGCGGTCTGAGGAGAGTCACAGAGTGTTTGGGTCTGGGGGAGGCGGAGCATGCTGGGACAATGAATTTGAAGATAAGTTTGTGGAGTTTCTGGTGGGTGTTTGGAGCATTGGTGATCTTATTCCAGTAGTAGGATTTTTTGGCCTAGCCTTTTTCTGCAAGGTAAGCTATGAGCTGGTGGGTATAGGATATCTGCCTTCTAGGATGTGGTTCTGGGTTTTGACAGAGTTGTAGAGCTGAGGTGAACCATCTGGGGGAGAGACCCTGTCTGCTAGATAAGGATCGGTTATCAATTTGGGAATGCCAGGGGTTGTGCAATCAACCACTGGCCGGAGCATCGGCATTGTTGTGAGCATCAGAGTGCCACATTTCCACCAGACAGGATAGAAAGATTATGGATTCCTTTAAGGAAGGGGTCAGAACCCCAACATTAAGCAAGAAACCCAAAAAATATCATTTAAATAAAAAAGGTACAATTAAAGAAGTACAAATAAGAAACAATTGACATGTCATTTCAAGTTCTACAAAAATTGCACTTTGCGTAATGTATTCAAAGTAATATGGACCAATATTAAACCACAATTTTTACAGAAAATGCAGTAGTAAAAAATAAAGTGCATCACAGAAAATATATTAAGACTACACAAAGGCAATTGAGCACATGGTGGTGGTGTGGCGGGCGGGCGTCATATTTTGTGAATTTCAATTGTTTTAGCCAAATAGATTTTTTGAAATTCGCTATTTTTTTCCAATTACGGTAATATTATATTTGCTATTTTAAAAAGGGCCATGTCTGCTTCTCCACCTTAGTCTCAAACTTATTACATAGAATAGTGAGTAACAACCAATGAAACGGTCTCATCTCAAGAAACAGCACAGCTTTGTCTCTGCCGGTTGGTTGGTACAAAGCAGACGATCTTACCGGCACCAGGTGCGCTTCCAGATAAGTACAGTGGCCTTGGTCCACACCCAGGTGCTCATGGCGATGCCAGTTCCAAACATCGCAAAAAGGTTGATCTTCTCCACCAGCAGGCTGGGCCTATTCTTGATCTCGCAGTCTGGGACTGGCTTGTTGGCCTGCAGCGCAATGGTTACATTGGCCTCACAGCTGGCGAGAGACATAGTTCATGTAAAAGTCAAAAGCGGACAATAGTTTACTGTATAACAAATAGCCCGAAGAACATCCATTGTAGTGAACAGTTAAAGAAGAAACCCCCCGAATGTAAATACAATGCTTCCCAAGAAGGCCATTGTCGGTGGCACTGGTCAGAATATGCTCCCTTAGGAATTTCATTGTTCATGTACCCCACTTAATCTAGGATACTCGCTCTATTGCATAAGGCTCATTGTGTAAAACCCAATACAAGCCTAGAGGTTTTTGTTTGGGGGGGGGCTACATTTTTGGGACACGGATAATATGCAAGTTTCCCTGTTCATTTGTGCACAGCTGTATGGACATAAATCTGGTCTCTACCTTTGCTGTTTAAGGTTTCGTGTTTAATTATCTGGTGATGGATTTTGGCTTTTAACACCATGGAGTTCATGGAAATTGTTAAATCAAGAGTTAATCCTAAGCTTTTGGCTTTTAGTTGGACTTTAATAGAAGGCCATTGTCAATGGGTTGGAGGATGCGATTATACAGATGTGCTAGTAGAGCAGTTATCGCCCTTTTGCCACTATGTTAACTTACAAACAGTTTTAGGGAAATCCATGCCTTATTTCCCCCTACTCCAGTGAAGGGATTCCAGGAGTAAAAGTGGGAGACCCTTCCACTCTGAGACCTTTGAGACTGCTGTGCGACTTTTGAGGATGAAGCCACTCTTCCGATTTAGAGAAGTCTTACTCAAAAGCAGATCAATATGCGATTGAGACTTTGCCTGCAGAGCAACATATCCTCTACTGCAATCGTTTACCAGATGACCAGAGGTCGTTCGGGCTCAGATGCACCCAAGAGAGTAGGGGGTCAAAAGCTGAGAGGCTTTCTAATCTGCATTGCCTGCACAAGACTCCTACAAGTCGTCGATGGGCGTCGTGGCTAGGCCGCATCTAGGATGGCTGAGAAACAGCCCTTCTCATGTTAAGGGACAGAAGAAATTAATACACCTACCTAAATAAAGACGTGTTAGTGATATTGAAGGTATGCCTACTTGCCAATTAGTAAATAGAAATCGAAAAGAAGCACCAACTCCTCAAACTTACTAAAACAACCCCCTCCCCAAAAAAATATATAAATCCAAGAATCTGAGACTCATTGCGTGGCCAAGAGGAGTAACATGGTAAGCACAGAGTACAATGTGTGTTAAATTTAGCACTATGGCTGAACGAACATGCTGTATATAGTCTCATATAGATACTTTTTTTGTTCAGAGGAATGGAATTGGTTTCTAAAGTAAAACTTCACACAAATGAAAGGCAGAAATGCACCCTTAAAATAAGGGTTTCATAAAGAGATTGTGACATTCTTTATTCCGCAAAGTGAATTCATGGGATAACAGAGGTCAACAAGAAGTGCCCCCACCACCATGTCCCCAGATAACATTAAAAGAACCCAGGATCACTGGGGGACTTCCCGGATCTAGTCTGTGCACATATAAAGTGCCTATAGGCGATTTCTGAGAGGTTTGATGCAAGATCGTGGGAGGAGGAGGACAGGCCCTTTGGGATCTTGAAGACGATTTGGGTGTCGTCTGCATAGTTGTAGCATGATAGGCCGTAGTAAGTAAGTGCCAAGAAGCATCTGCAGTGAACGCTCTACAAGCAAACTAAAATAAAAAAGGCGTTCACTAGAGTAACCCCATAATTTCAGTAGAAATGCCACAATCCACTGAGAGAGATCCACTGCTCCGGATGTTTCTACACAAGCACCTGCTGGTTCACGCATGCACACGTACAGAAGTCCCCACTTACAGAACATATTCTCGGAAGCTGCGCTCCCATTCCGCCTGGTGGAAGAAGTCATAGAAGTGGCAGCTGAACGTGATCAGAACGAAGCCAAAGGCCAGGAATCCAAAAATACCTGCATGGGAAGAAGGACATAGTGTGAGATGTTGCGATTGGCGGAATGAGATGATTTTTAGTGCTCCAAATTGCCACGATTCACAGGAACATGACATTGTAGTGACCACATAATGTGCCACCCATTCCTGGAAACGATTTCACAGACGCTGTCTCTGCCAGCCATCTCTACTCTACTCTAATCTGGATGTCAGTTTGCAGCCTGGCTAGGCAGATGTTCCTTCAGCCATGTGGTCCGGATCTTTAGGTGCACCTTCCTGGCGTAGGTACTGCTGAGGATACTGTCAGGACAGTTTGTTTAAAGTCCACCTGTTAGGGAGAATTCTCAATAATGTGCTAATTCCTCTCTCTACCTTAGAGCCCGGCAGCTCTTTTGCTGAACTTTGGGACTTTGTACTTTCAAATCAATGTGTGTGCCGTGTTTGTTACTTTTTGAATTATGTTTTTGTTTATTCGTGCAGGCATCCTCTTTTCATGTGTCACACAGCACCCTCAGTGCAGTGGGATAGGGACGCCTTTAAGGCTTTCCAAAGGTTTAAATACCTTCTCTGGGATAAACTACTGTTTCCCAGAGTAAGTCAAGTGAAATTGACTTTACTAGTCTTTTAAATTCCTAGACCCAGCACAGTCTTACAATAGAGTGCTGGAGGGGTTACTTAGTATCCCCTGTGTCTAGATACTCATGTAGCAGTCAAATGCTCAGAATGGCTGGTGGCAGTGGTTTTACAATGAACTACCATGATTTTTCCTGACCGTGAACTATTTGTGTAGTGGTCCCAGAGGGTACTGCATACAAACTCTGCCTAACACCACCCAATGCACTTTATGCTTAGGCAATACAGAAACTTGGGCAATACATAAACTTCAACTGTTACTATAAGCCTGTAGCACTCAAGGTAATGGTAGTATGGCAGAGCATCCAGGCTTATTTTAGGAGGGTGAGAGGGCAGTAGGAAGGTACAGCGAACGCGTAGCATAC
Source organism: Ambystoma mexicanum (assembly GCF_040938575.1). Taxonomy (NCBI): domain Eukaryota; kingdom Metazoa; phylum Chordata; class Amphibia; order Caudata; family Ambystomatidae; genus Ambystoma; species Ambystoma mexicanum. Next base: position 1,053,349,118 of record NC_090936.1, on the reverse strand, counting down.
ATAAGGTCCAAAGAAACACTTAAACACTAACATTGTAAAACAAATGGTTTTTTTAATATATATAAACAAGCAAAGAATTCTTATAAACACAATATTAAAACCAATGCAATATGTCTGGTAACTAAACCAAATTATATAACACTTTTGGAATAGCAGTATGCAATTCAAGGTGAGTAAAACAACATTTCTTGACATTTAGAATGGCAAAATGCAAATCAAGGCATTTGACCTTGTTGACAGGCCAATGCTATGGCATAAACTAAAAATGCCAATGCATCTATTGAACATTATTATCGAACTTTACACAGATACTAGGCTAGTTGTAAGAATGAACACGGTCGGGGACCTCTCTTCCCAAATTTTAACCAACAATGGCTTAAGACAAGGATGTATGCTGGCACCAACAATTTTTAACCTATATGTCAGTGGAGCTCAATGGGGTCTGGTTTTACCCAAACTGAATGAAAGCGGAATTTCGTGGTTGCCGACGATTTTCTCCTCTTGAACAATACCAAAGTGGGTTTACAGCACCTAATTAAGACTTTCAAATTAAGTAATCAATACCTAAAAATGAATCCCTCAAACGATTATAATTCGAATGGGACGGGCCAATAAGAAGCAGAACTCTCTCTCATGGTTCTGTGAAGGCAAACAAATTAAGCCCCAAAAAGCATTCAAATATCTAGGTTATTGCTTTATGGGCACTGAATCGGTCACGCTGTTTAAAAACCAACTTAAATCAAAAGCAGAAGTGGCTTTAAAACAGATGCGAATGCTGGAAAGAAAATATGGAGGTTTTACGATGAAACCAATGAGAGAATTTTATAAGTAAAGTGATCCCGCGGATCATTTATGGCCTAGAAATCTTTTCAGTTGATATTGATGATTTTCTGAAAACATTGGGAGGTATTGTTTGGAGGGGGCTTTTGTTCTTTTTACCAAATTGTATCCCCATCGAAGTATTGAGATACGAATTGGGTTTACAATCCCTCCACTCGTTAGTCGCAACTAAAAGGCTTATGCTATGGAGAAAATGCCAATTATTGGGAGTCACCAACTTTTATGCGGAAGCAGGGGCTGATGTTTCTTGCCCCTTTATGGCTGCTCTAAACAATGAAATTGAGTTGATGCTAGAAGAAATTGGTATTGCTAAATGTACTGTTATGAACAAACCCATTAAATGCAAACAGATAATAAGGGGCATGGATTGGTCTCTGACAAAGAGTAAAGTGTTAGCATCCAAATTGTACAATCAAGTCCACTCTTTTTGGAAACTTTTTCCGGTTATGGAATTCTACTTGACAAAATACCCATCTAGGAGTTTTAGAAACTCCTATATGAGATTTAGACCTAATGTCATGCATACCAATTGTATTTTAAATATAAGAAATCCTTTGGAGAGAAAGAAATGGTGTCATTTCTGTAAGGTGTGTGAAACAGACGAGACTCTAGAACATATTATGCTGAGATGTCCTGATTTGGTCAAACAAAGAACTGAATATTTTGCAGATTTATTTGACAATAGTTTTAGCAATGATCCTAATTATATATGGTATAGAATTAGAAATGGATATTCATTGATGTTGTTTATTCGTGTAATTTCCTTTTTAAAAACAGTATGTGACTCAAGTTAGACATTCTCTGTTTTTGGATATGTTTCATTGTCTATATGCTGTGATTGTGTGAAATTTTAATGGTTCATTTTTCTTTGTGTTTTAATCTTTCTATTTTGTGTATATTTTGTAAAGGTTTATGACAAACCATGAACAAATAAACAAATAAAACAAAAATGTATAGTTATACTACTAACATTACTTTCTAGAATAGTGAAACACAATTCAAAAGGTGAGTAAATACTTTTCAGAATGGTATTAAGCAATTCACAGGCAAGTAATAACTTTCTAACACTTGTAACTTATTCTATTTCAGGAATGACATACATTACTCACTGTAATCGTATTTCTAATGATTGTATCTGCTTAGATTCACATGCTGTGCATAGTCTGACATCTAGTGCTAATCGCAGAGTATTGCATCTTTTTTCAAAGATCGAAAAGGGACGTTGACCATGGGCATGACTAACACTATCCCTAACGTGATGTGTAGTGTACCCAAAATCCTTCACGCGTCGAGGTCCCATATGTTTCTGTTCTGCCGTGAGGGAGCCTTATGAAATGCATGCTGCAACAGTGGGATTACTTCCTGAAGAGTTGTCATCCTGAAATGTTGAGGTTTGACATACTTGTTTGCAGGATGCAGATCTAAAACAGGGCGCATGGTTAGATCTTTTTTGGGTACAAGGAAGTAGAAATACCCTAGTTTACCTGGTGAAAAGGGGAAACTTCGATGGCTCCCCTTTCCAGAAGGACCCGTATCTCTTCCAACAGTATTCGCAGATCCTCTGCTGACAGTCGCCTGCTCCTGGGTGGATGGTAGCGGGCAATTGGAGGAATTTGATGCAGTAGCCGTGGGCAACGGTCTTGAGTACCCACTGATCTGAAGTGATCCCCTCCCATGCGTGGGTAAAAGATGTTAGGCGTCCCATGACCGGGGAAACATGGAAGGGGACCTGTACTGCTGAGTCGTTCCGCGGTGGAGGCTGGGGAGCCCTTTGGAAGCAAAATTCCTTCCTCAGCCTTTCCCCTCGCCGAAATTTCTGCTGTTGTGGGGACTGAAAACTAACAGGGGTACCCTGACCAGAGGACCAATGGGTTCCTTCCAAACCGTACAGTGCCAAAGGAGAGCAGGAGAACGACTGCCTGCGAAAGGGCTGGTGTGTATTATACTTCACACGCTGGATGAACTGTTTGGCCGAGATTGGATTGAGCGATTTGAAGGTCTCGTGTTCTTTCTTAATAGTTTCTAATGCTTCGTCGACAGCCTTACCGAAGGGGGCGGCTTCCTCCACCGGTTTATTGATGAGGGAAGCTTGAGTTTCAGATTTAAAACCTGAATTCTTCAGCCAGGTGTTAGGGAGAATTCTCATAAATATGCTAATTCCCTTCACCTTAGAGACCTCCAGCCACTTTGATGGATTTTGAGGACTTGATTTTTTTACATGGAGAGAGTGTGGGCCTTTTCCCCCCACTCCCTCATGTATTTTGAATGTGTTTACTCTTGTGTTCTTTGATTATGGAGTTTTAGACAACTCCATGGGCATCATCTTTTCATTTGGATCACACAGCACCCTCAGTGCAGTGACACAGGGGAAGCTTTTTAGGGTGTGCCAAGGTTTAAATACCTTCTCTGGGATAAACTACTGTTACCCAGAGAAAGTAAAGTGAAATTGACTTTATTAGTCTTTTCAAATTCCTAGACCCAGCACACCCTATCTTACAATAGATTGCTGGAGGGGGTTACCTAGTGTCCCCTGTGTCTAAAAACTCATGTAGCAGTCATATGCTACACTTTCCTCTCGAAATGGCTGGTGGCATTGGTTTTACAACGAACTACCATGATTTTTCCCAACTGCGAACACCGGTAGTGTTAAATCGCGGGAGCTATGTTTTTCAAGATGGCACCTGAGCCCCCTTTGTTTAAACAGGTCCCGGTCTTCTTTTTTTGCCATTTCTTTTTGGAAAGGTCCTTCTAGAGTTTATCTCTGCGCGCCAAACCAGGTTTGGTCCCTTTGTTCCTACACCTTTGGCAGGCTTCAGGACTGAAGACCGCCTCTGGCGCCCGAGCGTGTGGGGTGGGCAGGAAGTGAGGGAGGTGCCCAAATGCACTCTGGCGTGATGGGCTGGCTGACTGTCCGACAAGGACAGCCACCCTGCTGGGTGAGTGGCAGCTAGGCTGGAATGAATGGGAGGAAACCAGATAAAAGGTGAGTCTCTTGGCTTGGAAGGCAGAGTCGACCACTGGAACGAAAGAACCGAAGACGAGCTGGAAGAGGACGTCTGCTGCGACTCCTGGACCATTGGTTTGCCCGGTGAAGCCCTGCTGCAGGTCCGAATTGCCAAGTTAATCTTGACAGAGAAGCCCTTCAAGGACGACTTATCCCTTTGAGTTGGTTGGACCAATAAACTCGACCCGTAAGCCTAGATACCATTCTTGGAGCTGGTTGTATTTTCCTCAGAGTGCTGCAGGAAACCGAATAACCAGGGAGAGGGACCCCATTTTGTGTGCTTATCTACAGCTATCGGAATTGAAGATTTGCCTTTGGCAGCTTTTTGACCAGTCCCACTGTAGTGCAGGAGTCCCCCGACGGCCTCCCTCTTGTCCCCACGACTGAGGCTCAGGAACAGCGAGATCTGCAGGAACTGCCAGGAACAGACATCTTCAGCTGCATCTTTTTCTTCAGTGTAAGGTACTGTGAAAATTTTGGCAACTTGCAGGCCTAGTCAGCTTGTGACCCAACATATGAATTTTCTTTTACAAACTACTTCTGAGAACCGTGGCAAAGACTTTTCCGTTTAACTACCAGAACTGCCTATCCTATACAAAACTGTAGTCCATTGACTTTGGCCCAACCTATTGCATTGAATTGACTTCACTGGTGAACTCAAACTATTTGCACTGTCTAAGAGTAACTGTACTATTCTTTTTTTATTAACCTATGCCGTTTTGCTCCTACTTCAAATACTCTGAATGCCATTTTGCTCCTCCTTCAAAGTAGTTTAAATGCCTCAGAAACTGACAGTGTGAAGTACTGAAGTATATCTTTGTGTGATTGTCAACTTTTAGTTATTATTTTATTTCACAGTCAGTTATGAAACATTAAGTGTTTTACCAAGAAACCTTTAGTAGAAGAGTCTATTTGAATACTTGCGATTGTAGACCTCTGTTTAATATCATTACAGTTCACATTCCGCTCTTGAGATAAGCCTGGCTGCCCAGCAACGCTACCAGAAATGTGTAGTACAGACTTATACCAAAGGTTGGTTTTGCTTACACCTGTGGTCCTAGTTGTGTGTAGTGGTCCCAAAGGGTACTGCATACAAACTTTGCCTAACACCAGGCATAGCATTTCAGGAGAGTCCCATGTGCAAGGATTCGTCCCGCAGTCTCGGCAGAGTTTAGGGTATTTAAATATTATTTTGCATGACCTGCCTTCCCTCCACAACTACGGCTAGAAGCTGGGTACGGGTGAGTTCCAGGACACACTGGAGGCCTTTCTGGACGAGTCCCCATTGAAAGTCACTGTGGCTCGCCAAGAGCATGGTGTTATTGGCAAACCGGGTACAAAAGGCGGTAAAAGTGGTGACACGCTTGCCGAGGGCATACAGCTTTTTACAATCCTTGTCTGGTGGGTGGCGGGGGGGGATTCCGATGAGGATAGTGGTACTCCTGCCCTCTTCCGTGGTGTTGCGACGAGGGAATCCGGAACTTCATGGCACCTTGTTAGGCAAAGTTTGTATGCAGTACCCTCTGGGAACACTACAAACAACTGACTACAGGTTTAGGAAACCCAATCTTTGGTATAAGCTTGTACTACACAGTTTTGGTAGCGTGTTGAGCAGTGTTTAGCAGCCAGGCTTTTCTCAAGAGGGGTCCACGTGAGCTGTAGGGGAGTTGCACTGAGATTCACAGTGACAAGTATTGTCCACTGACTTTGGCCTAACCTGTTATACTGAATGACCCTGCTGTAGGGATCCAAAAGTATTTGCCTGCTTAAGAATATTTGTGGTCTCTTGTTCCAATAATCTTTTCCTTTTACCAACTTATAACAGTATTCTAAATGCCAACAGTAAGATATTTTAATGTCCCCAGCACCCTAGCTATTGAAGAAGCCACCTCAGGGTGTAGGTTGTTTGTGGGCCATCCCAAAAGGGACCTTTACTGATTTAGAAACTCAGAGTGTACAGTATAGAAGTGTATTTGTGTGACTATTATATTGCTTTCTTCTGAAGAAGGCTTATTCTAACTGACTGATAAATTAATAATTCTTTATTCAAGAAACCTTGAGTGTAAGAGTTTATTTGAATATTTGTCACTGAATCTCTAACTCCCCTACAGCTCACATTGACCCCTCTTGAGATGGGCCTGGCTGCTCAACACACTACCAAAACTGTGTAGTACAAGCTTATTCCAAAGGTTGGGTTTCAGAGTTGTTTGTAGTGTTCCCAGAGGGTACTGCATACAAACGTTGCCTAACACCCCTTATATACAGAGGGTCTGATGGAGCGGGCGGGACATCTTCTCCACGTGAGGGTTGACTGCACAAGTGAGCGAGGGTGTCAACTAAGAGGGGACCAGGCGCTGCCTCACCAAATTCAAAAGGGGAATAGCTTGACTGACAGGGTGTGAAGGAGATTTATCATGTTTATGCTTCATCCTCTCTCCTAAGGACACCACCAGCACTTTTTGTTGGACGTCTGGACTTTTTCTGAAATACTGAATGAGTGGAGCTTTTTTCCCACTCATTCATTCTCATGGGCTCTGTCTTTTGGAACTCTGTTCTCTGTGTTTTACCTGTCATATCGAGTCTACTTTTCCCCCCCATACATCTTTAACCCTTACCTGCCAAGCTATTATGCCAGTCTATGCAAAAAGGACGAGCATACTCGTCATTGGCACTTAAGGGGGCATCTGTATTTTACTATTGTAGCACACAGCTCCTTATGGGCAAAATTGCTGGGGGCCCTTTGGGACCTCCTTAGAGATTATTTTCTTTAGCTATAGTTCTTAAGGTTAGAGAGATATTAGTATCTCTCCTAAAACTTTATATTCTGAGTGACTGGCACACCCCACCTTATGTGGAGTGCCAAGGGGATACTTGGTATCCCCCTTCTCTCTGCACCGGTGACTTTTTAGTCACACAGACAACCTTCTAGGTATGGCTGGTGGCAGTGGACATGTTCTACCAACTATTTTGTAATGTTTCTACTGCAGGCTATGTCCATAGCTCTGGTAGAGCACAATAGGGGTGCCCAAGTACTAACCTGTGTGCTTTCTTCTTTTTTCCCCATTTCTAGCGTGGTTGTTCTTAGTTAGCCCTTCTACCATTCTGGGAGAGGGAGGTCAGTGTGTGTTTTCTTTCTTTGGCGGGATCGCTTTGGTGTCCCTGCCTAGGCTCCAGAGTGTCTGGGCAGACAGGAAGTGAGGGGGGAGTTTTACATCCCCCCCCTGTCCTTTGTCTGCCAGAGTGCCTGAAAGGAACCAGCTCCCACTGGGGATATGGCTGTCCTGATTGGACAGCCATACGGCACTTTCTGTAAATTGCTGAGAGAGAATGCAGAGGAGTGTGTGCTGAAACTGCATACATGTTGAGGCTCCTGGAGTGAAAACAAGTTGACCACTGGAAATGTAAGTAACTGAAGAAGATGACCAGAAATGCCTGCAGACCCTTTGCAACACCATCAAGAGACCACTGCTGTCCTGACCCTGTTTTCTATGAGACAGTAACTCTGAAGAGGATGACTCCTTCCCTTTGACTGGTAGGAACAACTAGTCCCAAGACAAACTTTATTTTGAACCATCTCCCAAGGTCCTGTGACTTTCCAGAGCTGAGGAACCCCATGCCAGGAAACCAGCAACCCATTGTAAGTGTTTCGTCGTGGAAAGGCTGAATTCGTCCAAGTCTTCGCTGAGCCCTCAAGGACGCCCCAGAGACACAATCCAACTCGTCCAAGTCTCTTCAACATAGTGCAAGAGTGCACAACCTGAAGAAGGTTCACCGGCCGAATCACGTCCTTTGTTGGTGCTACAAAAAAGGCACTAAAACCACAGAGTGACCAGAGAAGATGATGAAAGCTGAAACTGCTGCCGAGAGATCCTGTCCATTGTCCTGCCTTTCATCATCAGACCAAGGAATCCGGGTGTCTGGTCCAGCGCGGTCTCATCGAGGAGAATCCAGCCACAAACATTTCTTCAAACCAAAAAGGTACTGTGGGGGAAAAAGGTATTGCTTACCTTAATCCAAAAAGTCGCTCCAGAGCACTGGAGTGCACGTAGAGGTGTCCAGGGCAACCCCCGCTTACCTCCGACACAAGCTGCTGCTTGTGTTCCTTTAGCGAGTCCTTTAACAGTGTCTCCCAAGTGGTTTGTATCTTCTTGCATCTTTGTTCCTAGAGACTAGAAAGTATCCACAGGAACATTGGACTTCTGCCTTTTACCAAGGGTTGCATTTTGGACTTTGAAAGCCTTGCTGTTCGAAGAAACTGCCTCTAGAACGTCAAAGCTCTGCTAGTATTACTCTGACCAACTGGTTTCCTTCCTGAAAATCACTATCTTGTATGGTTTAGCTAACTTATTTCAATTACCTTATTACTTTGTGGGTGTGCGTTATTACCGATAATACGGTAGACCGGTTAAACTAACAATTGTAACTGTTGTAACCGTTCAGCAACTACCAACTAAGCAGTAGCCTTTTGATAAGCATCTAAAAGCATGCCTATGTGTTTCAGTTTATTGTGTCAAGTATTTAAAAGAGAATCTTGTGTAAATATAATAAATCTATATTTTAATATAAATGAATGTATAAGTGTTTGTACTTACTTATAGCTCACATCTTCCTCTTGTAAGCCTGACTGCGATGCCACTCTACCAAGGCTCCGGAGTAGTACAGACTGATACTAAATTGTGGATTTACAAACCACTGGGCTAGCTTACTAAAGTCTTACCTCCAAGTAGGACTTTAGGGAAACTCCCCTAACACGGGACCTTTTCTTTAAGGATGTTCTCCACAAAGTCAGAGTCAGGGACGGCTCCTTGGGTTGTGATTTTAAAATTACCAGCAACCTTCTTCAGAAGGTTGTTAAAAAGCATCCGATCATTGACGAATCCTTGGGTTGAGCGACAGGAGGCGCGTCCAAAGATATGTTAACAGGTTCAGGGTCATGAAGAGGTGTAGAGTGGCATGTGTCCTGATTATCTGTGGGGTCCCAGTCTGGATCATGGGATGCAGGGTCCTGAGTTGCATGGCCAGGGTCCGAGACGTCCTGGTCGGGGTCATCTGGGTCATCCAAAAAAACATACACCTGGGGTACCTGCGGATGGTGTTCTTCCAGGGAAGCAAACTGTGTAATGGGTGACCGGATTCTGTGACTTGAGGGATAGAGCAGGAATCATCAAACTGGCCTGAGAAATGAATGAACTCAGTCATTTTGTCCATACAGGCCTCAAATGTATCCCTGCTCCACATGTAGGAGCCTGAATAATCACGAGGAGGAAAGGACTGAGCATTCAGAGCTTGGTTCTGCTGCAGGGCCCTGAAAAGTGGAGGAGAGGCTGGAGAAAAGCCCTCAGGCAGAGGAGGGAGTGTTTATGACGAATGGATCCGCTTCGGCGCATCGTTCGATGCTATCACATCGAAGGCTGGGAATTTAGAAGGAACGCCTACTGATATTGATATTTTATTTATATCATGCTCATACACAAGTGTTTCAGAGCGCAACCAAGCAAAGAGAGGGGAACAGGGGAGAACAAAAATACGATCTTACTAAGCCTAGTGACATTAAGAACGCGCAAGTGCATGGAAAAGGGGAAAAAAGGGTGGAAAAAAGAAGGGGGAAAGTGCGTGGAAGGGGGGGGAAGTGCGGAACAGAATAAATAAGTGGAAAAAATACATAGTAGTGCAGCCAGACAAGTGGTAAGTGCGTGAATAGTCAGATAGGGTATATCTGATAAGTGCAGAAGAAGAGTGGTTGACTATGGATACAGATCCCAGTGCTAGGGGTGGCCCGAAGGCAGTGCAGGAGGGAGGCCGGGTGAGCAGTTACCTGGGCTCGAAGGATAGAGGGTCGCCAGGTGCACAGTGCCGAGAGAGGGAAACAGATCAGCAGGGGAGAAGAGGTGAAAAGGCGGAAACAAAGAGGATGGTCTTGAGGTGCTTCCGGAACCGGAGTTGGTTCTCCTCAGGTTCCAGGGTGGTCGGGAGGCTGTTCCAAAGGGAGGCCCCAGCCAAAGACAGATGTGCCCCGGCTCGTTTCTTTGAAAAATGACTGACCCTGAGGGAATTTGAAGTAGAGGAGCGAAGGGCTTGCAAAGGGAGGTATTTGCGGAGAGATAGTTGAAGGTATTTCGGACCCAGGCCCCAGAAAGCCTTGTGGACAATGCAGAGGGTGAACAGAAGACTTCTCGCCATGCGTTGGCCGCAATGGCAGGCACGTAGAGAGTGTCCAACCATGAGGTTCAGAGGGCCCCTTCAAGGGTTTCGACGGGCGTCAAAGGCTTTCTCGGCAGATCCATTGAGGAAAGCGCATTGGTTGTGCATTTATGGGAAGGTGTTGTGTCGCTGGGGTATGACTTTCCCATCGCACTACCGGTGCAATGCTCGTCGGGGCCGGGGATGGACACATGGGAAGATGAGGGTCCCACAGTAAGGTCAACGGCCTCTGAATTGGAGCTACTGCAAGCAACAGATTCCTCGCATGAGGCGAGGGCGCCGGTGGGGGAGTGTTTGGCAGAATTGCAGGCAGCACCCTCTGGGACCACTACACACAATTAGGACTACAGGTGTTAGCCAAACCAACCTTTGGTATAAGTCTGTACCACACAGTTTTTGGTAGCGAGTAGAGCAGCCAGGCTTATCTCAAAAGGGAATGTGAGCAGTACAAGTAGTTACACAGAGGACTTTCAATCACAGTGGTTCAAGTAAACACTTATACTCAAGGTTTCTTGGTAGAAACACTTATTAATTTATTACACAATCATTTAGAAAACATTTCACTAGAAGGAGGCAACTTAATATTATAATCCAATGCACTTCAATACAAAATTCTAAGGTTTTAAGACAGTTTGAGCTCCCCTGAAATAGGAGCCAAATGGCAGTTTGGTCACTTAGAAGGGAGCAAAAGGCACAAGATAAGTAAAATAGATCACATATACTTTTTAGACAGTGCAAATAGTTTCAATTCACCAGAAGAGTTCAATTCAAATCAATAGGCCAGGCCAAAGTCAAAGGGCTAGTGTTCAGGATAGGAAAGAGCAGTTCTAGTATCGAACAGTGAAGTCTTTGCTAAAGTTCTTATAAGTAGTTTAGGCAAAAAGAATCGCATGTCGGGTCACAAACTGATTAGGCTTTTTCAAACTTTCACCGCGAGAGTGGCATTCTCAATCGGGTTGGCACAGTACCTACCTTAGGATGAAGAACAAAATGCAACCGACGACGTTGGTTCCTGGCAGGTCCTGCAGATCTCACTGTTGCTGAGCCTCAGTCGTGGGGACAAGCAGGAGGATGTCGGGGCACTCCTGCACTGCATGGGATCATCAAAAAAGCAAATAAGATGGAGTCACTTCAGTTCCAGTAGCTGTAGATTAAAGCGCACGAGCTGGTGTCCCTCTTCCTGGTTAATCCTAGCCAGCCTTGAGAACGGTATCCAGGTGGTTTACGAGTTGATTGGTCCCACCAACTCAAAGGAGGAAGAAGGTCCTTGAAGGGGCTTCTCGATCGAGGTGAACTTGGCGATTCGGACCTGCAGCAGGGCTTCACCAGGCAAACCAACGGTCCAGGAGCTGCGGCCGCCGTCCTCTTCCAGCTCGTCTTCTGTTCTTTCATTCCAGTGGTCGACTGCTTTCCAGTCCTGGAGACTCGCCTTTTAAACAGTTATCTCCCTTTCATTCCAGCCTAGTTGTCAATCACCCAGCAGGGTGACTGTCCTTGCCAGACAGTCAGCCAGCCAATCACAGCAGAGTGCATCTGCGTCTCCTAGGAGACTAAGCACAGGGAGTTTTGGGAACCTCCCTCACTTCCTGCCCACCCCAGACACTCAGACGCCAAGGGCGGACTTCATTCCTGAAGCCCGCCAAAGGCATCCGAACAAAGGGAGCAAACCTGGTTTGGCGCGCCGAGACAAACACTAAAAGGACCTTTCCAAAAAGAAACTGCAAAAAAAGACGACCAGGACCCGTTTAAACAAAGGGGCTTAAGGCGCCATCTTGAAAAACATGGCTCCCATGATTTTCAGCTACCGGTGTTCGCGGTTGGGAAAAATCATGGTAGTTCATTGTAAAACCACTGCCACCAGCCTTTTCGATTGGAAAGGGTAGCATTTGACTGCTACTTGAGTATTTGGACACGGGGGATACTATGTAACTCCTCCAGCACTCCACTGTAAGATGGTGTGTGCGGCATCTAGGAATTTGGAAAGACTAGTAAAGTCAATTTCACTTTACATTCTCTGGGAAACAGTTTATCCCAGAGAAGGTATTTAAACCTTTGGGAAGTCTAAAAGACATCCCTGTGTCACTGCTCTGAGGGTGCTGTGTGACGCACATGAAAAGATGATGCCTATGGAGTTATCTTAAAATTCCATAACCAAAAGAAATAAACACAGAAAACAAACAGAATTAAAAAGTACAGAGTCCTTAAGTTCAGCAAAAGAGCTGCGGGTCTCTAAGGTAGGGAGAAATTAGCACATTTTGAGAATTCTCCCTAACACGGAGTGGCTCTCGACCAGCATGGCGTTGGCCGCCCAACGCTTTGTGAGCCTGTCTTTTATGGTCTTGGGCCAAAAACGTTTGCAGGTCTTGCACTGTCGCTCGTTATGACCATGGGGGTGACACCGAATGCATTGGCAATGGGTGCCTCTCCAAGGAAATTTGCTGTTGCAAGACAGGCTGAATTTAAAGGGTGTCCTCTCAATGGCAGAGGGAAAAGGCAGCCAGGCCATTGAAGAGAAAATAGAAGGGGCAAAAGGAAGGCATTCTCTAGAGAAGGTCAGTAATAAAGGGCTCCACTCTGCCTACTGTGAGGCCGGGCCTGAGGGCCGAGGCCACGTGGAAACCAGTCGCCGAGCAGTCAGCAGAAGTATCATCGGCAAGGCAGGATCAAGCGCTGGGTAGCCGCTGAGAAGATGAGAGCGAACTGCTTAATAAACGGATTAGCAATAAGTCTTCCGAGCTCTGCATTTGAGCGACCGAATAGATCGGCGGAAAAATATAATTTATGGGACCTCGACGTGTGAAGAATTTTGGGTACAGTACACGTCATGTTAGGGATAGTGTTCGAGTCATGGCCATGGTCGACGTCCCTTTTCGAGCTTTGAAAAAAGATGCAATAGTCTGAGATTACCACTAGATGTCTAACTATATGCACAGCATGTGATTGTAAGCAGATTCACAAGCCTCATAAATGTAATTACAGCACCAACCCATAGCAACTAAGTACTTTGCAATACTGGTTATACTTTCTTCACAGAGGCCTTGTACTTTAGCAGTCCTTCCATAATCTAGGACATGAGTGTTCTCAGAGGCAGAAGGGGACACTGGTGGTCCAGGGGCCAGCTGAAGGCAGGACAGGATAAGGCACAAAATGTTAGATGAGAAATTCTCTGGAACACTGACTTTCCTACAAGTAAGTAACAGACTTTAGAGTTGGTAGAAGTGTTCAGGAACTTCGTAAAAGGCTCCCTACATGTTCCAGTGTTAGGCCTAGCCAAATGGTATTGGTGAACTCCCAACTACACGAATCACCACCCTAGCTACTTCACGCCACACAGTACCTCAGCAGTGAAGAAGAAGTTGCAGACTTATGCCTTCACGATGCAGCAGCTACAGGACCCGGTCTATGGATTCTTGGTCTTCCAACGAAAGAAAGGACACTGGATGGGAAATGGCATGGCTCCCAGCAAAGTATTCTTCAGTGCATCTTCAGTGATCGATTTGCGTGGCTTTCTTGGCCCAGCACTCTGGCAAGGGGACTTCAGGGAGTGGAATCTTGCTTCTGGAGATACAGCTGGACTCCACCGAAGGGTCAGAGAGATTAGTTATTTGGAAGACTATGAACAGCACTCGGCCTCGAGGTCTCAGGGTATTGGCGGTTTGCAGCCCAGGAAGGGCACAGCTGGTCAGGGAATGGCTCAAAATGAAGGTCATTTTAAGACAGATTGATCCCATCAGTCCAAGTGTTGGAGTTGTGATCTTCAGGACTCCTCTGTCGCATGGAAGAAGGGGCCAGCTCCACCAGTGGTTACACAGCAGGCATCGCTGGTCCCTCCGAACAGCTACAGGAGTCTTCTCTTCTTCCTCATCAGATTCAGCTCCAGTGATCGACTTGACTTCAGCTTCCAGATCCATGCCATTTAGCTAGGAACCCAGCACGCATGCTACATTCAAACTTTGGGCAGTGAAATGGACTGCCAGCCTCCCAGTTAGGATTTGTTCAAGCAGGCATGCCAGAGGATAAAGGACCGCAAAGTTTCTGACTCCTTTTCCCATCTTCACAGACACACGGCCTCAGCAGGCTTCACAGACTCCTGTTCAAGACAAAAATCAAACCAGGACCTCACCCACCGAGGACAGCAGAAGGAAGAAAAGACAAGCACACAGAACATGGTGAAAAAGGAATACAGACACCATTTCTGGTAAACGGTGACCCTTCTGTGTATTCCCGCAGATGTGATGACAGCCTGCGGGTAAAAATTGCACAGAAGTCGGTAGAACACATCCACTGCCACCAGCCATAAAGGTATGCTTGTCACTAACAGAAATGTTACAGGAGCAGTGAGAAAGGGGAAACTATGGAACCACTCAGCACTCCACATAAGGTGGGGTGTGCCGATCCAACAATGGGAATTGCAGAAAGGATAACAATTATCCTTCAACCATTGGGAACATTAGTTCACACAAGGAACCCAAGAGAAAATAAAAAGGGAAGCCCATGGGGCTCCCTAGCAAAACTGCAGTAACAGTAAAATGGAGTGCACAAAAAGTTATAGGAAACTATGATTCCACAAATAAAGTATGGAGAGACATAAAAAGTACTCCAATAGCTAGAGTAAAAGAAAGGGTGAGTGGGGAAAAGGCTCCCACTCACTTGGGAACATAGAAAAAGTATTCACAAGTCCAGCAAAATGTGCTGGGGTGGTTAGGACAGTTTTTCTGAAGTCGAACTAAGGGCTTCACAAATCCATCCAACTGAGACAGTACAACACTCCACTCTTAGTATAAGGATGTACCACCTGAAGATTTGGCAGCATAGACAGAGCAGTCAGGCTTATTTTAGGAGGGAGTGAGGGCTCTAGGAAGGTACAAAACAACCTGTAGCATACAACTGGTTCACTGGAAACACTAACACCCAGAAGTATTATACAAAATATAGGTTTATTATAAATACAAATAGGCCAAGGTAAATCTTGGTGGCTAAGTACTTTGTCATAGAATCATAAACGCAATATAAAAACACAAAACAATGCTTAAGGTACACAGACAAAAGCATAGACCTGGTCCAGAATAACAAAGTATTTCTAGGCAAATCAAACCTAATCATACACATTTAGAATATAACACACCTATTCAGGGAGATTAAAACCACAAGTTACTTTTAGATTATTTATTCAAGGGTAGTAGACCCTGTCAGTCATGCAGTGGCACTCGGTTAAGAAATCACTTAGTAAACCAACCCTGTTATCAGGATACTTTTCTGAATAGTGAAACACACATTCATGGAACAGCTTGAAGCTAAACTATATTCAGGATAGCCCTCAGTTATACTAGGTGAGTAAGACTTAATGTTGCAATACACTATTACAGTTGCTTTTCAGATCAGTGGAACACAGATTGAGGCAAGCAATAACTCTAACTTTGGCACAAGGCAGACCAAGGTTAGTAAAACCCACAACACACCAATTAAGAATTGCACACAGCTATTCAAGGTAAGTAGAACCCAAGGCAGACCTATTCTAGATAGGCTATACAGCAGGCCAGGGGAAGCAAGACCCAGTTGGTAAATGTACACACTTATATTCTGAAAGAAATAGTTAGGTGAAGCAAACAGCATTACTTTTGGGAAGTAGGGGAACCAATTCACAGGTGATAAAAATAACCTTATATATACACTTTTCAGAATGGCAACACACATTCAAAGGATAGTAAGAACTTGTATAATTGCTCATATATCAGAGGGACAGTTACCAAACCAACTCTACCAAACCAACTCTATTACAAGAAAGTAACTTTTAAACACATGTTGCATTTACTAAGCAAAAGGCCCAAACCTTATAAGTCTTGCCCTATTATTGGAGCATGAGTGAGTCGCAGGAGGGGGTCACTAGGTCTCTAGTGTCCACCAGACAGGTCAAGATAGGCACAGATTTAGGAAAAGTCAGTGTTCCGGATGAAAGCTATTCAAATATAAGTATTTTACTTTAGAGGGGTAGAAATGTTGCAGGGACTTCAGAGAAGACACCCTAGAGGGATTCCAGCAGTGGGCCTGGGTGAACTGGATGAGGGGGCTCCCAATCGCATGAATCCCCCCCAAAGCTTCACAGGAATCACAAAAGGCTTAAGGTAAGTAATACCCCAGCCAACACAGTACCTCAGCACAGAGGAATTTCAGGATCTGCAGCAAACAACCCGGTCAATTAATTCCTTGTCCCGGTGAATGGTTTTGCTGTCCTTTTCAGGAGAAGACGGAATATCGCTGGTGGGATTCTCGTTGCTAATATGCTCAAGCACTCTGGTGAGGGGACTTCAAGGAATCAAATCAAGTCTATGGAGGTGCAGAAGGATGCCCCCAAAGTGTCAGCGCAATTCGGAATTTGGAAGGCTGTGCACAGCGTAATGTCTCATGGACCCACGGTATTCGGGTATTGCAGCCTGGCAATGGGTGGCTCAATATGCAGGACTTGAGTCTAATGGGTCTCACCAGGCTCTGGGTTACGGTCATCGTTTTTGGGATCCCCAGGTCGATTGGAAGGAAGGGTAACAGCAGACTCCAGTTACATAGCAGGCTCTCCGGTCGCTGGAAATGGCTACAGACGTCGTTTCTTCATCTTCCTCTTCAGTTTTAGCTCCAGTGGTTGACTTGTCAGCAGCTTGGTAGGAGGAACCAGAGCACAACTTCTGCATTCTCTGCTTGCATTTTACAGCAAGGGGCGGTCTGGCTGTCCAATTAGCACATCCAGACCCCCACTGGGAGTCTGTGCCTTTCAGGCAAGGTGAAAGACAGGGCTGCAGAGTTTTGGACTCTGCCTTATCAGACACTCTGGAGTCTGGGCGGGGAATCCAAAGGATTTCCGGCAAAGGCAAAACTTCCTAGAATGGCAGGGGATGACTCAAACAGCAAGCACACAGGAAATTGTGAAAAAAGAAGAAGCCCACCATTTTAGGAAAATGGTGGACCTTCTGTGCATTACTGAAGCTGATTTAACAGTCTGTGAATGATGAAGACAAAGTCAAAAGGTAAAACCATTTCCACCAGCCATTCAAGTAAAGTACCTATACAAAATATAAAGGGGATTCAAATCCCTCTTTACTACTTGGGAACAGTAGTTCACCTAAGCACATAAAAGAGACATTAACAGGAGAGCCCAAAGGGGCACCCAGCCTAAGCCCAAAAGGTACAGAAAACTATTACTCCAAGCATACACTATGGCGTGACATAAAAAAGTCACTCATAAAAAGAGTAAAAGACTAGGTGAGAGGGGAAAATATTCCCACTCGTCTAGAGACAAGGTAAAATAATTACCAAGTCCAAGCAAAAAGGTTCTGCGGTTGATACAGGTCAGGACGATGTGCCAAATATGAACATCTTAACATAAATGGGTCTCAGGTGAGGGAGATTTGGCATAAGTATGAAAATGTAGCCTAACAGATTCCGTCAAGCTCACCAGGCTCTCCAAGTGGGCGTCATGACAGAGCAGTCCAGGGCAAACTCTCAGGAGGTGGAGTGGGCTGGTTAACAGGTACAATACACATACATTTATGCCCAATGAAAGTATGGCCAGACACTATAATTCCTAAAAACCTATAATCTTTAGAGGGGAAAAAAACACTACACTTCTAGGTTAAGCTTTGTAAACCAAAAAAGGTGACAATATTATCAGGTGAGTAAACAGTTTCAATAAGAGTTTAGTAAAGGAGTTTTTTCTAGAAAACAAATGCAGTATGCAGGTAAGAAACACACCTTTCCTATCTACTGCATAATGTTTCAAGAGAGCAACGTGGTCAACTCCCCCCTCCTCCCCACTTCCCACCTAACCAGGGACTGCCTGCCCTGCTTCCCCCGTGTTCTCCCTGGGTTGCTTGTAGATTTTTTTGCTGCCAAATTGCCTGTCCTCCCCTGTACCGTTGTTTGCACCTCTTCCCTTGTAGCTCTGCTTCCCTCATTGTGTCCTTCCCACCATGACTTGTAAAGCACTCTGTTGCTTTCTGAAGCTAGGTCTATGCTCAATATGTGGCCTAATGATGATGATGATGATAATATGGAGACCAGTAGTGCGGCGGTAGGAAAGCCTTTGGTGAGAAAGAGTTCCCTTCTAGAAATTGCCCAAGGAGTGGTTTCTGGTCAGGCCCAGGTGAACCCCACAGAAGACCCAGGATGATGAAGAGGGAGGCCAGGGGTGAAGAAGCACATGAAGAGGCCCGCCAGCAGTACCGTAGAGTCAGGACAGCAATACTCTGCAACCGAAAAAGCAGTTCTGCAGCAGTGGGTTGGTGGTTTCCATAGGCAGTCATTTTGCACGTTGTTTGGTAACCACCTTTGGTTCCAGTGAGGTTCGAAGCAAAGACAACCACCGTTTTGGGGAATGGATGAGAGGTACTGAAAGGGCCCAGCCAAGTAAAACAAATTCCACTCAGTGGAAAAATGTTGGTTGTACGTGGTTTCCCCCGCAGGCTGAATTCATTGAAGCCTGGTTAACCGCGCCCTATTTCAGAGCCTCGGGGGAAACAACTTCCCTTTTGTTGGGCCCCATTCCATACTGTTCCCTAATGCGGGGGGATCCTGCAACCCGTTCCCTCCCTGCTCCTCCTTCAAGCCCAAACGTGTATTGGGTGGGGGGGCGGGGAACTACCCTTCCACCCCTGTAGTCCTATTCCCCTGGCCCACCCCCATTATACACACACACACACCTCCCCCCCACCCTTACCCCTCCTCAAACCCCCTGCTTACCTCTCACTCCAGTACTTCTCGATTGCTCTGTGCACAGTACACACGCTTTCCCCCACAGGCCGCTGTCGATGAAAGCGGCCTGTCAGGGAACATTGATCGATGAACTTGCCCAGTTCGACAATTTTACACAGGCAGAAAAGCCACATGACTAACAGAGAAGGGTTACTTTTTCTGGGACACCTTTGAGGCAACCCTGCTTTAGAGTCATAAGGACATAAAAACAGAGCCACATTCCGTCAGGCTTTGGATCAATCCTGCCTCGGAGAAAAATAAAGTCCAAATCCCCGGAAAAGCCAGAAAAAAGTAGAGGGCGAGGCAACCTCAGGTGGAATCTATTTTACCTGGCTGGGCCATTTTTGCCCACTCCCTTCATTAAAAAAATTAAGGTTGTCTTTGTTTTCCTCGGAGACCTAAGGGGTCACATGACAAATCCATGTCCCTCTGGGTAGTTGAGGGGTAGGTGGTCATCTTTGGCCACTGGATGCCTGTATCTGAGGACTGGGGAATGTAATCAGCCTGAAACCTGTTCCGGGTGCCATATGCAGATACCAGTCTTGAATAGTGTGGATTAATTCACTTGAGGGAGAGCCCTTCCTTGGGTTCTCCTATTTTTGAATTATACTTAGTGTGTGATTGTCGTGTTCACTCACAGCCTCCTGCAGAGGATAAATGCAGGGACCCTTGCCGACTCCCCTTGTTTACTGCTGGAACTATGTACCTGCATTCCTGAAAGGCCGGCTGCTTGAGGAAACACTAAAGCTCTGCACCAGCATCCACTGAAGCTGGTGCAGAGCTCTGCCTCTCCAGATTCCCCAAAGGAACCAACTGTGGTGCTCCTTCCCCCGATCCAGTGGGAATAACTGCATCAGTCTTGCTCCAAGACATTGTCTCCTTTAAAACAACGCCCTCAGAGCTGCCCTCAGTATTCCAAAGAGATCACATCTCCCAGGCGAGAAACCTGCACCCCATCAAAGAACGCATAACATTCAAGGCCCTCATGATCACTCACAGGTGCCTCTCTCAGACTGCCCCAGCCTACCTAGCAGAAAGAATACACCAGGCTCCAGCCCACAGACCAAAATGAGACCAATACTCTCACCTACTCTCAGTGCCAGCTTTTAACAGAGCCAAAGCTGGCAGCACTAGTTTCGAAGTTCTAGCCCCAAAGGCCTGGAACACTCTCCTGCGCAGCTTAAGGAATGTAGAATCGCTCAGTGTTCAGAAAAATGCTAAAGAATTAACTTTTCAATTAGAACGCCGAGCATATTGTCTCAAACTCTGTTCCTCTGTAACCTAGGAATGCCCTTTAACAATGTTCATTACTTCTGTGTCTCTGTTCTTTGTACTATTGCTTTCTAATGTTTGTCCTAAAACCTGCTAACTGAACATGCTGTAACAGCTCCACGATGCCTCCGGGCCGCCGGGTGCTTTATAAATCCAAATAAATAAATTAAGCTCCCTGCCATGCCATTATCACTGGATATAAAAGCGGGAGACGCTTTGTGACAGGACTCTGAAGACTCTGTGCCAAAGCGACCCGAGTTTCTTCATCCCAGGACATCGGTCGAGCCTGTGTGGTTACACATCTCCACCATCTGGCAAGCTCCATGGACCTCCTCCCGTATCTTGCTCCTCTCCGATGTGATTTCACAAGCTGTTCATAAATCTGCATTCTTCCTTGGGGGTCTTCTCAAGCTGACTCCCATCCCGAGAAGTAGAATCCTGTGCCCAGGGACGGTGTAGTAACCCTACACCACCGACCACTGGTCTTGAATCTTCTAGCTCAGGCCCTCAACTGGGAATCACTAAATCATCAATTGCTCTTCCCAAGGGCCTTGGGGTCTCTCCTGCACCAGTGTGCCATCACTGGAAACCAAGGTGCTGAGCAAAGACCATATACAGGGCCTCATTACAAGATTGGCAGTGTAGGAAAAAGTGGCAGTCAAACGTTACTGCCACTTTTCTCGCACCGCCAAATTGTAATTTTTGGCCGATTTACTGCCAGCTGTATTACCATGCATGCGGTAAATCTGCCGATTGCCGGAGGCGAAGTGGCAGATTCACCTCCAGCTTGATGCTGGAGGTAAATCCTCCACTCCACCAAAATAAAAAGTGAGGATTTACCACATGGTAAATTCTCGCAAGTCTGTCAAAAATCTTCATCAGCAGGCCCCTCGTGTTCACCCAGCACCATGGCACAGCTATTGTGGCAACATAGGCTTTCAGGCACTGAAAGGATGTGCAACTCTAGCGCCAGGCCAAGTACCCTACACTGCAGTATAAAGACGCTGTGCCGACAGCGGCATCCTGTTTCTTGGTAACGCTTGCTGAGTAGAAAAAGATGCATACTGAATGCTCTCACTTTGAAGAGCGCACACACACAGAAATGAGATGATACATAATTATTTTTTATTTTATTTGGTTAATTACAAACCTTTAAAATGTATTTCATCATTTTACCAACAATTTCAAACAATCATCGCACACTTTCAGTCTTTTAATTTACTTGTTTCCATATTTACACTAAATTTTTGTATTGTTTTATGTCATCTATTCTAATTTAGCGATGCTCTCAGTTTCTGCCGCTAATCGTTTTACCAATTCTTCCATGAAAAATGTCAATGCAATTGATATTGAGTCGGGACCCCCTGCAAAGCACATCTAGGTGCTATGTTTCCCAAGGTGTGCATAAACATACAACCTGAACATTTTTTTTTTATTTGTATTTTTACATAATTTTTTTTTAAAATGATGCACAGTACCCAGACACAGACGACATGGCCAATGTCCCAGACCCCATGTTATTCTCATCTGCCCCAGGAGAGCCTGCTGCCAAACTGAAGGGTTGAAAGGGAGGCTTTGTGACGTCTGTCTTGGCAGCGTATGGGCCGACGTACAGCATTGACAGAAAATACAGCCCCCCTGACCATTGTTGATGACACAAGGGACAGAAAGTCAGCCAAAGACCTCAGGAACTCTCAGAGCAGAAAGGGGAGGGAGGAGTATATGAAGGAATCTAAGAAAAAAGACAAACCTTACAGGGCCAAGAAAAACAAAATACAGGCTAGGTAGGACTCTGCCAACAGGGAACAAAGGAGAGGTGAGACAATGGAGGAATTAATTACTGCTACGATAGGATTGGCTGTGAAATGGGACTTTATCTACAGCCATAGTGAATATTTATGAGATCAACGTATGATTAATTGCCGCAATCAGAACAAAGGAGGATATGAGGCGGAAGCATGACCCCCCCCCCACATTGGTAGAATCAATAGAAAAATTGCCTGCGCTATATTCTTGCATAAAGGAACTTGACATAGGCCTAAGTGAAGAAGCAGCTGAACATTGATGCTGTAACCAAGACTGGCAAGGCTAATGCAGGTGGTCCCAAGGGAACAATTAAAGAGCCATGGAGGCAGAGGGAAGATGCGGCGAAGGGCCGTGGACAAAGACGACTGACGCAGTAAAGTTCCCAGGAGAAGCTTCCACTGGGGAGACATGGGACACTTGACTAATGACAAAGTGCTATGCCACCAACATCCCACGTCCAGATTGTGCAGGACAAAAGGAGCACATAACCAGGTGTTTCAGGTTTGCCATGGGCCCCTATAAATCCATTCAAGAAATAAAAGAAATTCCACTCCCACAAGAGAGTGGGGGGGAGGGGCTAAAAAGCGACAATGAAGAGTTCCTTCTTATACATGTGGTGAGAAGTCAGGTCAAGAACAAGAAGCCTTGGAAGTACTAGCTGACAGTGGAGTGGATTATACATGGGGAAAACGTGCTAGTTGGAAGAGAAGTTGCAGAGCTGTACGGTTAGGAGGGGTGCACAACTTGGGGGTTGAATGTACCACATGTTCCATGCAGCGGGTTGAACATTCCATGGAAATGGGTGGGTGGTAGGAGCATCAGTGCTCACATTTAAGTTAAAAAAGCAAAAGAAAAACAGGTTGGTATAGTGTCCATGGTGCATCCAGGGTTTTTTACTGTGTAGGAGGGAACATGGGGTGGGTTTAGGGAGGACGGCCAAGCGTTGGGTTGAGGGAATAGGTTAGTCTTCCAGCAGATCATGATTTCAGATTTTCCGGTGTTGAGGAGGAGGTGGTTAGCTGTCATCCAGTAGTTGATTTCTGTGAGGCATGAAGTGAGGTGGGGGAGGGGTTGGTGGTGTCCTGTGGAATATTGAAGATTTGGGTGTCATTTGCATAGTTGTAGCAAGACAGGCCGTGTGAACGGATAATATCAGCGAGGGGGCCCAGGTAGAGGTTAAATAGCACCGTAGATAAAGGGGCACCCTGTGGTGCTCTGTTGGTGACAGGGCACAGAGTCAATGAGAAGAGAGGCATGTGTGTTATTTGGGATCTGTTGGACAGGAAGGAGGATAGCCACTTCAATGCTCCATCCCTGGTGCCGAGGGAGTTGATGCTGTCCTTGAGGGTGTGGTGGTCGATGGTGTCAAAAGCCACAGAGTGGTCCAGAAGGAGTAGTGCGGCACAACTTTCAGTGTCTGAGGTTGTTAGGCAAGATTGTATGTAGTAACCCTGTGGGAAAATACACCGGCCTTGTCCTCTTGGCAATAGGTAATCCAACCTGTGGTATAGGCCTGTAATACACAAGTTGGTAGAGTGACTGAGCAGCCAGGCCTATCTCAAGAGGGGTCAATGTGAGTTGTAAGGTTGTAACAGAAATTCACTGTATTCAAATAACACTTATACTCAAGGTTTCTTGATTAAATAATTATTTATTAAGTTAACAGTCAGTTTTAAAATAAGCCTTCTTTAGAAGAGGAGCAATCGTCAGCAATAAAATACACTTCAAAAATACACTGCTTCAGTTTCAGTAAGTAAGTAGATACCCTTTTGCGATGTCACGCACAGACTTCCTACACCCTGAGGTGCCTTCAATAGCTAGGACACTGTTGACAATATATCACATTACACTTAAATGCAATACTGGAGTTGTGGAAAAAGGGAAAGGTTGGGGAAGGAAACAATGGTTAATTTCTCCAGACAGATCAACACAAAGTCAGAGGGTAAGAAGAGTCTACAGGGGACCAGGACAGCCAATGTCAGTTGAGCAAAGTCTAGGAGAGCTGAGGCACTTCTTAGAAATAGCACAAAAGGCTTTCACAATGTTATAGAGAGTTTGGTAGCAAAAAGAATCACTGTTGGGCCACAAGCTGGGAGGCTTGTGGGAAGCGAAGATACAAGCAATTCTGCAAAAGGCAGCAAATGCAAGTCTCCAGTGAGAACAAGCACGCTACACACAACCAGAGGCAAGTACCATTAGTTACACAGTACCTCGAGTCTGAAGAAAGGGATCCAGCTGGCTTCTGTTCCTGTTTTAGTCCTGCAGACCCTGTTGTTCCTGTGCCTCGGTCATGGGGATAAGAGGGAGGACGTCTGAGGACTCCAGGACTATGGTTTGAAGGTCGGCGGCATGAATGGGCACAATTCAGATCAGCGGCACTTAGGATTTTCAGCATCTCACAAATAGAACCACCATGGTTCTCACATACCTTATGGGCTTTCCTCAGATCTGGGGTCCAGCACTCTGTTGAAGTGCCTCGGGCTTGGTCAGTCCTCTTTCATGGGAGTCTGCAAGAGCTTCCTGGAGCTCGGGTCCGACTTAAAGACGACACACTCGATTCTGGTGTTCCTCTCCCTGGCAATCGGTTCCTGCAGAAGCAATGGAAGTACAGCCAGCTCCGAGAGGATTTCCAGATGAGTTCATCTTGGGGTCAATTGGTCCCACAAACTCAAGGGGAGGCAAATTCGGAGTTTCAGCACTGCAGCAGGGCTTCAATGGGCAAGCCAACGGTCCAGGAGTTGCAGCAGGCGTCTCACCCAAGTTCTTCTTTGGATTCCTTCGTCCAGTGGTCGACTGCCTTCCAAGCAAAAGACCTTGGCCCTCATTACGACCCTGGCGGAGAACCATGGTGCAATTTGCACCATGGTCCATGGCGCTAAGCTGCCAACTCCGCCATGGTGGTTGGCGGACTTACCGCCCCATTCCGACCTTGGCGGGGCGGTAAGTCCCCAATCCCCATTTACCCTTCCCCATTCTTGCCCCATAGGGTATAATGGGAGTGGGGAAGGCGTTAATTACGCCACCGTAAATTACGGTGGCGTAATTAACAACAAGTCCCGTAGCGCCATGGATTTTTCCGCCTGCAAAAAGCAGGCGTAAAAATCACCATGGCGCTACGGGAACTCGTAGTCAGACGGAAAGGTACGCCATGCTTTACGCCGGCGTAAACCCCTTTCCGCCAGGGTCGTAATGAGGGCCCTTGTCTTTTATGCAGGTTTCTCCCATTCATTCACAGCCTAGCTGTCACTCCCACTGCAGGGTGGCACTCCTCCAAGGACAGCCAGCTAATCACCTTTGGGTGCATTCCTGTAACCAAGGGGATTAAGCACAGGGAGTATCGGGCACCTCCCTCACTTCCTGCCCTGCCAGACACACTGGAGCCAGAGGCGGGCTTCAGCAGTGAAACCCGCCAAAGACCAAATGAACAAAGGAACCAAACCTGGTTTGGCGTGCAGAGTAAATCTCAAAAAGTATCTTTCCAACAAGAAATGGTGAAAAAAGACGACCGTGGGGATTTTGACAAAATGCGCCCCCGTGGGTGCTTTACTGCAGCTGCAATTGCAGCCTGTGGTAGAAACACACAAATGGTAGGAACAAGTAAACCACTGCCACCAGCCATTCATTGTATAAAGAACCCATTGCTGCCTCCGACCTTCAAATCGTAGTGCAGGAGTCCCCAGACGTCCTCCCTCTTGTCCCCACAACTGAGGCCCAGGAACAACAGGATCTGCCATACTACAACTGGAACAGAAGCCAGCTGGAACCAATTTCTTCAGACCTAAGGTACTGTAAACTAAGGGGTACATACCTCTGTCGTATAGCCTTGTTCGCTCTCCGTTCAGACTTGTCTTGGTTGCCTGTGCAGAGTTGTTTGCACCTTTGCCCCTCACAAGTATTCCAGCTTGTGGCCCAACAGTAATTTCATTTTCTACAAACACTAACATTGTGCAAGACTTTTTACTCACCTGCAAGAAGTGCTTCAGCTCACCTAGACATTTGCTTAATTAACGTTGGCTGTCCTGGCTCCCTGAAAGACTCTTCTAAACCTCCGAATTGGTGCTTTAACTGTCCCCCAACAAAAGTCACACATTAGATAATGTGTGTAGCTGGGAAAGGGTTAATATACTTTGCATTGGGGGTTTCAAAAGTACTTCCCTGCTTAAGAAGATTTGTTAACCATTGTTTTATTTCCTCATCGTTTCCTTTTGACACTAACCTCAGTATTGCTAGAAATGCGCCAGTGATATATCAATGTCCACAATGTCACAGTTATTTAAGTCACCTCAGGGCGTAGGAAGTGTGTGTGCCATCCCAAATGGGTATTTACTGATTTAAAGAAACAGAGTGTGTATTTTGAAGTATATTTTTGTGTTACATAAATGTTCTCCCTTCTAAAGAAGGCTTATTCAACTGTTAAATTAATAAATAATTGTTTAATCAAGGGACCTTGAGTGCAAGTGTTTATTTGAATACCTGTCACTGTGAATCTCTGTTATAACCCTACAGCTCACATTGGCCCCTCTTGAGATAAGCCTGGCTGCTCAGTTACTCTACCAACGTGTGTAGTACATGCTTATACCAAAGGTTGGGTTAACTATTGCCAAGAGGACAGGGCTGGTGCAGTCTCCCACAGGGTACTGCATACAATCTTGCCCAACAACCCTCATGGGATGACACTTTAGGAGAGATGCAGTACACTTCTACCACAGTCCCAACTTCCTCAGCCTCTTACCCTCTCAATGGGTGTAGAATCTTACATACTTCTATGTATGCAAACCAGATAGAAGTTTGTCCTCCCTTCAAACATACTGAGATGAAGAACAGGCATGACAAACTGAAGCATAGTATGACGACGAAGATGATGCAGAGGAGCACCACGCAGAACCGCAGTGAGCAGCTTAGCCTATTCAATCTAGTCGAACCCGATGAACTGATAAAAAACCAGTCCTCCCTGGAGGAGTCACGAGGAAAGGCACTGTGTCAGCCTGACGCGAGAGGAAAGAGGAAAACTAGGATGCCCAGGAAGAAGCAGAGGGCTCCGGAACCGGTTTTGAGACACAGGAAGGAACGGCAGGCTGGCGGAAGCAGCGGATAGGCGCTCCAGAAGCTTTGGAAGCACAACAGCTTCCTGAAGGATGGTTGGTGCTGCAGAGCCACCACAGACCAGACAAAGCGGTTCCAAGAGCCACCAATCCCGCAGCAGACGGAAGAAGCTGGAAGAAGGCGGATGCCCTCGCGAACCAAGCGAAAAGGTCCACGAAGGGCCAGGGAACTACTGGGAGCTCGAGGAAGTGGTGGCAAGCAGAAAGAATACTCAGAACCCAGGGTCTGGGACCCTAATTACGGTGGCCAGTGAAGGGGGAGGAATACCCTAAAGCTAGGGTTTGGGACACTGAATATGGTAGCGCTTCGCAGGAAAGCAAACCAAACCTACCCAGAAAGAGAAATGCATCAGTTGCTCATCTTCATAGTCACAGTAGATGGGAGACAGGTGGGCCACGTGGCTGTGAAATAGGTAGTACTTGGCAGGAGAGTTCACCAAGTCTACCTAAGAAGAGAAGTGTGTTTGTCAGGTGAGTCTGGTGTTTGCACCCATATAAGAAGAGCAGCTGGAATTCCTCTTCTTAGTTAGTCACAGCACCAGAAGGAGGAGTGAACCCGGTTGGCTGTGTTCGAGTTGGGGCTAGTGAGGCCTTTCCCCAACCCCATTTATCATTTGACTAAAAGTTTGTAGCAACAGGAATGCCACCTCCGTCATTCTCGGACTACTGCAGCCTCACAATATTCTCTTCTGTATTGGGGCAATTGCTGTTCACCTCTTGTAGAATCACATACATGTTCCCTAGGGCACTGTACACAGTTCGAGTTTTCTTGACTATGCTTTGCCTTTTTCTGGAAAGAATTGAGCCCCCACTGGGGGTGTTATGATCGGGGGCAGCCTTCAAAGTGTTTTCTTTGAAAGGGTGGCATGTCCTCTAGTGTCGCCTCTTCCCTTGTGACAGTGTTTGAATGCCGACATAACACAAGGATTTAGAGCCCTGTGTGTCGGGGAGAATTTTCATTTCTGTGCCAATTGCCTTCAACCTTAGAGACGCCCAGCTCTTTTGCTGGACTTTAGGACTTTTTAAATTTGAACCCTGGAGTGAGTGAGACCTTTTTCTCACTCTCATGTGTTTTGATCTGATTCAGATGATATGTTTCCTCTGTTTTTGGAGTCTGACAAACTCCAGAGGCATCTACTTTTTGTATGGTGAGACACAGCACCTTCAGTGCAGTGTCACTGAGAAATCCTTTAGTTCTCTCATAAGGTTTAAATACCTTTTTATTGTGAGAACTACTGTTCCCAAGAATAGTAAAGTGAAAACGTTACTTACCTTTTCTCTTTGCAGGTCCAGCACACACCATCTTATGTGGAGTGCTGGGGGGTTACCTAGTAGCCCCTTAGCCTACATTCTCATGTAACATTTTTATGTGACCCTTACTAATTTAAATGACTAGTGGCAGTGGTTTTATTTTCCTACCATTGTGCTTTTCTACTGCAGGCTGAATCCTCAGCTGCAGTATAGCACCTATGGGTGACCATTTTTGTCAAAATGGCTTTGGGCTTCGTTTTTTGCCATTTTCTGTTTGTGAGGCCTTTCTTGGGTTTTACTCAGTGCGTTGAGACAGGTTTGAGCCTTTTGTTTGTCTTACCTTTGGCGGGCTTCAGCCCTGAAGCCCGCCTCTGGCTGCAGTGTGTCTGGAAAGGCAGGATGTGAGGGAAGTTCGCGAAATTCCCCTGTCCTTTGTCTCTAGGAATGCCTGAAAGCAACCAGTCCTGATTGGCTGGCTGTCCTTTCATGACAGCCACCCTGCTGTGTGATTGACAGCCTAGGCGGTGCGTGAATGGGAGAAACCTGCTTAAACGTTCAGGGTTTTGGGACTAGAGGCAGAGTCGACCACTGGGAGAAACACCCGATGAAGAAACTGAACGAAGCTTGCTGCATCCTCCTGGACCTTTGAATTACCATTAGGAATACCATCAAGTATGGTGTCTTCTACATAATTTAAGCACCCATTAGTAGCGGCTGGACTTTGTTCACATAAATGATGTCATGAACGTCATACGCAATGTCATCATGACGCCGCCACGTTTCTATTTAAAGTGGGCATCTTTCGATCACTTTTTATAGCGAACACCGGCATTTACCCTTCCTGCATAAGACTTGATTCTGAGTAAGTATATACCTACAGACCTTGGCCCGTCTACCGTTAGGAATTTAACAAATTGTGAATCATCTTCTAAATCCAATACTTTATCCTTAGAATCCATTATCCCGGGGATACCCCATGAATTAACAGCGGACATTGAGACACGTCCTCGGGGTGAGCCCTATTTTATTTGATATCTTCAAGTATGTCCTTTTCACGTCATCAATTTTTGGTTTGCATAAACATACTAGATATTCACTTACCATTCCTGCCACCACAGATACGGATGATTTACTCAGCGGGACATCGAAGAGGAATAGAAACAACCGAGTGACCGCCTTTTGAACTGAATCATTCCACTAAGGTCAGCAAATCATTATTCCTATTACAATCAGTAGTGAGTAAGCTTAAGAAAAACATGTTTGTTGCGATTACGTCATTTATGTATACATCGTATTTCAATGAAGGGATATTTAAAAGAGAAGATAATACAATTTAATTCAAGGAAAGTAGTGATCATATGACTCTGCAGTGCATTACAGAAACAAGTGATGATGTGAGACTTAATTTAGAACTTGTGCCATTAAGAATATGGTCAAAATTGAACTATATGACAAATAAAATACATGATTGGATGTTTCTTATGAACCATGCTCCTGATGAAGAGAAAGTATCTCAAAACGTGTTGGGCCTTATGAATAAATACCTAATAAGAAAATTGTTGTCCTAAACATATTGTGTCAAGTGACTACCTAACAAATCACGATTGAAGTATTGAAAAACAATTGCATTTACTATACAAATATTAGGATTTTCGCTCATTCCTTCTAAAAAGTTGGTCTTTCGGCCAAAGACAGTGTGCAGAGGACGGGCGTTCCACAACTTGGGAACTTTGTTGTACTGTATGAACACTGGTGCTCCTCATCCGGGCTTCAATCTATTTTACAGCACAAACGCTTTAGGGGGGGCAACAAGGTATACTAGGACTGTGCCACAAGGACCACCATTTCCCTAAATGAGACAATACCTGCAATTATATGTAGATCTGCAATACATTTCCCGGGAGGATAGCTCAGCGGCATCGTGTTCGCCTTGGAAGCAAGACGACACGAAGCAACACGGGTTCGATCCCCGGGTCCGCGCTTAGAAACCTCTGGGTATTTAAGCACGCTATAAATACGCAACTAAAAAAACAAAACATTCCTGTAACAGCGCCTCGATGCCCACAGGCTGTGTGAGAGCTTTAAAAATGCAAAATAAATAAAATTTCGCATGGCAGCACTAGCACTCTTCAGCACTCCTGGATTGCATTTAATCCAGTTCCTGTACTCTGAAAGGCTGCAATACATTTTTAAAAAGGGCAGTCCTGCACATGTCTGCGAGTCGGCAATACATTGAATAAGGAGTGAGAGTCATGCAATACCTGTACTTCAATGCTTCCCATTTACAGCCTAGTACCAAGAATCTCGGAGCTTGCTTCGGGCGGGGGTGGGTGAGGGGTGTGCAGAGAGGACACTTACCTAACCGTACCATAGTTTCATTAATTTTACTGGCAGCTTTTTCACTCAGCAGGCCCGGGTGGTTACTTTTTATGGAGAACAAAGTCATAACACCTATAAAAAAAAAATTAAAATGATTTTATCAAAGAAGCTTGCACTGCAAAATGCAACAGTACAGATACAACATGGTTTCTCTATTCTGCAGGAACACATTTAACAGTTACATTTTAGAACGCAAATAGCGTCCCCTTGTCTCACTCTCACTGCAACAACGCCCTGTGTAATGTTGGACAAAATGAACATTCATTGAAAACTCATGTATATCCTACGCAGGGCTCAACGGTAAACACAGGGCTCAACGGTAAACACAGGTGGACGCAGTCCCTCCCACTTTTTTCAGAGGGCACCTTGATATGCTAATTTCCATGATGCTACATTCAATTGGTAAGTTAATGAGTCCCCTCCACTTTTTTCAGAGGGCATCGTCATATGCTAATTTCTGGGGATGCTACATTCAATTGGTATGTTAATGAGCCGAGACCCCCCACTTTTTTTTGTACTTGACCCTTGCTACTGCCGCTCTGCGCCGCGAGGCACGTAAACATGCCACCAGCCTGCTACAAAAGTAATTCACTGCATAAATAGAACCTTTGCAACTTGATGTCGGTGTACAGGCGAATGCTTAGGTTCTCCTGCCATCTGCTGGTTAAAAACGGAATGTCCGCGGTGTTTTTGGAGAAAATAATATCTACCCTATAGAGCATTGTTGACTGAAGAGAAAGTCTGCAAATGGACCCTGCCAATGAAAGGAAACCACACAATGCCCCAAGATTCAAGGGCATCTTCAGATTATAAGAGAGAATGAGAAGAGATTAGAAAAACTAAGTACATTTTTGTAACCTTTGGGGGAGGTTCCCCAGGTACTGTCACCTCAAAAGCAACAATAGCTTGTTGGCTGGTGACTACCATACTAGAAGCTTACAAGGCAAACAATAAGACTCATTCAAAGGGCAATTCTTTTGAGAGTGATATCACCCGCCATTCTCTTTCAAAGACATCGGGCCTCATTACCAGTCCGGCGGCAACCCTGCCGGTACTTTCGTAACTCCTAACACTTTTCCGGCGCCTGACTTCCCACTTACACTGGGACATTAAAAGTCCCGGCGGATCGGAAAGTCGGCCGCTGGAAAATGTTGGTCTCCATTCCCATGGAAATGGAGACACAGAAGCACTGGCATGTTTGATAACGGTGCATCTGCGGGCGGGTGTCGTTATACCCGGCAAGTCAGACCTGCCACGCACAACGGCCCCAGTCCGCAGAGTTGTAGCGTGGCGATCCGGAAATGAGTGCCGGTACGGTGCGACCAGCACCCATAATTTCAGACCGCCACACTTGTAATGAGGCCCATATACTTTAGCGGACATATGCAAGGCTGCCACCAAGGCTACGCTACATGCCTTTTGCAAGCATAACGCACTGGACTTCAGCTCGCAAGCACATTCATTAATACATTTATAAGAAGCGCACATAACTTGGAGGCATCTAGGCGCTGGTTACAGAAAAGGACCAGGAGAGGGGGGCTAGGCGGGCCGGAGAGGCACATGCTAGTTTAGGTCAGGCAACTCTTTTAGGGACAGACATTAGTTTCCAGCCCCCCCCTCTCCGTTTAGCGATGTTTCTGAACCCCCCCCCCATAAGTGGCGCATTTCACCAGTCGGCAGGTTGGTACGAACACCCACCCCAAACATCAAGATGCAAAACTCAGTAGCCAGTGCTCGGATTGGGCTGTGGTTCTAGCACAGATGGTAAAACCACATCTTCCCGCAGGGCCCCATATTCTGGGAGAATTCTGGGAGAATAAAACTACTAGCGGTCAACAGTCCCTCGTCCGATATAGTAGCCACCTTTTTTTTTATATTTATTTATTTATA
This sequence comes from Ambystoma mexicanum, assembly GCF_040938575.1. Lineage (NCBI taxonomy): Eukaryota > Metazoa > Chordata > Amphibia > Caudata > Ambystomatidae > Ambystoma > Ambystoma mexicanum. The sequence goes on along the minus strand of NC_090936.1, from coordinate 1,053,316,634 downwards.
ATATATACATGAATACAGAAACAACAAACAAGTCAGTACAGTACAGTACAGATGTGCGTAAAAAAATAAAAACTGAAAAAAGAAAAAAAAAAGAAAAAAAAACTAAAAAAGAAATAATTAAACACATTCCAGATCTTCTCATATGCAGACAATTTACCTTTCAGTTTGTATATCAATTTTTCTGTCCTCGACAGTGCATTTCTTGGATCCATTCCTCGTAGGACGGAGGGACCCTACCTTTCCATCCACGGAGAATCAATCTCTTGGCCACAATGAATGCCCTATAGATCCACTTTTTCAGGGCAGAGCAGACATCATCCAACCCTGAATCATCATATAGGACAACAATAGTAGCCACCTTTAGCTGACAGTTTTTGCGTGAGAATGAACTAACCTCAAGTAACTGGCTCTGTTGGCTTGTAGAAGTGCCCATACTTTCATGGATCATGCAAATACACGGTTATCTCTATTAGGAGGCACCCAACTAGCCATTCCTCTCCTAAAAGGAGGTGGGGATAACAAAATACGCATCTTGACGACTCTAAAACGTCATTTAACACAAGAGAGGACAATTCCATATGAACACCACTAGATGGCAGAAGAACACAAGGTATAACTAGAGCAGCTCCTTGATGAGAAAGGTGTGGTTCTCTTACGTTTCAATGGGCCCACTTCCTCAGCCCTGTGCGAGAGCTGGGCGTCATATCAAGGTACAGGCTCTAGAACAGGGGTCTGCAACCTACGGCGTTCGAGAAGTTTTGGACTAGGACTCAGATGATCCATCACTCTTGACTCTGCTGGCTGGGCTGATGGGAGTTGTAGACTTACACATCTGGAGAGCAAAAGTTTGACAGCCATTGCTCTAGAATAACCTCAGTTCATTAAGACATTTTGAAAGTATCACACTCTACATCCTCTTTCAATAATAATTAGGTAAATATCTCTCTGTCCCTGTCTTTTAGCATCCATTTCCCACTTTGCCATCCTCTTACCTTCCCATGCTCATTTTCTTTCCTTTAGTAGACTGAGGTCAGGATAGGCCAGGCCAGGGTACAGTCATTCACCCCAGAGAGCAGTCTAGGCTATCCGATACTACTACAGTGGTGATTTGGTGCAGTATAAAAGCATAACAGCACAGCATTCAAATATGTCCTGCAGTTATGATTAAATTGCATTCCCCATAGCACTGGGCAGCAGGCCGTGCCCAATAGACCCATGGATGTTGGAGGTGCCTGGGTCATGGCCAAAAGGGCAAAGTGTTCACTGGGATTGGCCACAAGCCATGGCAGGTAACACCGTAGGCATGATACCATAGACAATTAAAAAAATATATTCAGTGAAAAACATTGGTTAAAAATGGACGTTAACCATAAAGTAACCATAGCCCGGCCACCGCCACGCACTACTGAAAATGCCAGACGTAAGTGAACACCGGTCAAGTCAGACATGAGGGATTAAAAGAGAAAACAGAAAACAGTAGTACCCCAAGCTGGTTATGTGGCCGCTCTGCGATCTTCGTGTGTGTGTGTGTGTGGAGCCTTATATTAAAATTCAAATAAATAAATGTTCTTTGTATTTAATACGAGGCCAACACTAATCAAGGGCCAAGCAGACTAAACATTATTTTAATGAAACGATTCTCCATGTCATTGTGCACCACACGCTTTTCTAACAGTGAAGAGCAGCAGCCATGGATGCTTCATGGTTACTGCAATTTCCCTTTTGAACCAACATTTGTCCAATTTCTTTTAGTGATGCTAAACTTACCTGGGTCTTGCTCTTGCCCTTGCGTCGTAGAGCCATTACTGCTCCCCACTAAACTGACCAACTCAATCCCACCGCATAAACTCTCTAATAGCATTGGGTCCAATGTGTGCAGCCCAGAGTTTTTAAATCAACCTAATCTCGCATTTAGCTTGATTGTGCCAGATAGCCATATTTCACATTTAGGCTATCTGGCACAATCAGGCTTAATATGATTGTGGACCCCATTCAGCGCTAGCACCAGCACGGGTCTCCTAGCCAGCGTTCAGCTCGCCCACATGATTTCTCCCCACCTAAGGAGTGTGGGTAGCTCCTCTGCACTGCAATGAGTGTTCATTTAAAAAAGGAAAATTGCCCAGCGCACTAGCTGCGCTTTGTGCAGGCTCCGCTTCCGGGACCCATTTCAGGGTACACCACTGGAATGCTACAGAAACCTCTTTAACCTATCACTCCCAACAGGGAAAGTACTGTGGTCATTCAAATCTGTGTACAACAAACCACAAGGACACGGCAGGCAACGTGGAAGACCACTCTAACTACAGACCTATTAAAACATTCCATACCCAGCAAAACTGCTAGAAACCTACATCTACGTACTAACACAGGAACACGCAGAAAAACACCAGCTGCTGGACCGGCGAGAAGGACAGAGACGTAACACCTGTCTATCTGGGATGACCGAAAGACAAACAAAGACTCCAACACAAACTCTGCCCTGATACTACTCGACCTAACCGCAGCGTTCGACACAGTCAACCATGACATCCTCATCAAGAGACTAGAAGAAACAGGAATAACTGATCTAGACCTGCTCTGGATTAAATCATTCCTAACCAATAGAAAGGAAACTGTCTGGATAAATCTCTTCAAATGCCCTCCACGGGAGACCAACTATGGAGTACCACATTGATCATCCCTATCCCCACTGCTCTTCAATATCTACCCGACTCCATTGATCAAGCTCATCAAAAGACACAGCCTCACGTGCTACAACTACCCTGTTGACACACAAATCATCTAGAAAATCAAAGATGCACAAGAAGAGAACAACGATGGAAGCCTGTTTCAAAGAACACAACAAATGGATGAACACAAACAGGTGTCCGGTTATTTGGTCGAAAATAAATGGTCGAATGACCATTTGATCGAATCAAAATGGTGGAAAAAAAAAAGGTTGAATTTTTATATATTTTTTGTTAGTTTTGGTTGCTTAAAAAATATTTTTTAATAAAGAAAAAGGAGGGTTGGGGGGGAACCCCCCATAAAATAAAAAAATAAATAAAAATTCGACCTTTTTTTTTCGACCATTTTACTTCGATCAAATGGTCATTCGACCATTTGGTTTTCGACCAAATGACTGGTAACCACACAAACAGCCTCAAACTAACCCAGGCAAGACAGAAATCATGGTTATATCCAATAACCTGTAAAATAACCTTTATATCCCATGGCCCACAGAACTTGAAACGGCACCCACACCATCAAAAATAGCCAAAAACCTTGGAGTCTTAATGGACAACGCGCTAACATTAGAACCACAAGTAAACGTGATCAAGAAATGTTTATTACTACTACACTTAATAAAAAGAAGTTTACCCTTCCTGTTCTTCACTCATAAAACACTGACCATCATCACCCTCATCATGTCCAGAATAGAATATGCAAACAGTCTTTACCTCGGGACACCTGCAGAAGAAACTGCAACTTATCCAAACTGCAGCGGTCAGACCTCCTTAAACTATCACGAAGGGACCACATCACTCCAGCGCTACAAATGTTACACAGGCTGCCAATCAAACAACAAAATCACGTTCAAAACAATGTGCATAATGCACAGAGAAATCCACGACCAAGGAGCAAAATTCCCACAAAAGAAAATAGCCATTTACCTACCCAGAGGAGCACTCGGATCAAGCAACAACATCCGCCTGGAACCAAAACCATACACTAGAAAAAATGTTGGGGTGATTCCCTCATTCTCTCACCTGGCAGCAAAAGCTTGGAAAATAATATGCAATATGAAGGATCACCTAAAATTCATAAAACTACTTAAACCCTGGCTCTTCACCTCAGAACCTGACAAAAACAACTAGGAAAAACAGAGACACCAATGGAAAATGGAACACATACATGAAAGGAAGTATCTGGGGAAGAAGGAGCCCAGGATTCACCCTCTTCCAAGCCAAATCCCTATGCAACCGAGCTGCAGACAAGGGAGTATTAACCAATAACTAGCACCCAATAGGACAGGGAGCGCCTAGGACTCCGAGGGCAGGGACCCTGCCATAGGAGCTCAGGGAGGCAATGGCAGGCATAACCCACTGACGACCGGAGAGCAACCCACAACCTCGACGCGGGGGGGAGGCCCTCATCATCTTCTTACCCACAGACCACTGGACAGTTACAGAGACATGTCACTGCCACACGCAGAACCCGGTGAGTGACCCACCACGGAACACTCCAGCAGACGGCTCGGGCAGAGACACCCAACACAGATGTCCGAAGCAACACGATAACCACACTAAATCAACTGCTAAAAGCTCAACTCTGCATACACCTCTCAAACGCTAAACAAACACAACCACTTTGTTGCAACGCAAACTGCATGCACTTCACTACACTGCAACAACAAAACAAACCACAGTCTCGCACAACAGCACATGGGAGTCTCCCAAGCCATACACCGCACCCATGCTCAGCAAGCAGCGTTAACCGAACTGAAGCTGTCAACAAGACATCACAACTCTTGTTCTACCTTTGTCCCGCTATGCCCTACTAACCAATCCTACCCACTTACCTCTATGGGAAACCTAAATAACCGTGAAATTTGGCAGTGGTTATTAATGCAGCTATAATTTGCCTTACACCATGCACAGCTCATAATGACACCCATGACGTCACAATCGTTCTCCCAAGAACAGAATTCCAAGACCCTAAAAGTGCAGATATTTGATGGGAATTTCATAAATGGTGCATAAACTGAGATTTTAGAGGTTCACAAACTGGTACTGATCAGCAAGGCAGGCTGGTGTACATAATTAATGACAAGTATATGTGTGAAGGGAATTTGGTTCAGAATCTAAAAGGCAACAACTATTCACCTCAGATGTCGGTCGGGTGTAAAGGGGTAGATTATACAAATGGTGTTCTCCCAACACTCCGGTGTATCGAATGTGAAACGACGTTGCAAATCTCCATGTGCAGCACATTTGATCACGCATCTTGGTTCCATTTTCTCAAAATAGTTGCGATTCTAAGACAAGCACTCTGCACAGGGTTTTGTTCGACATGAAATGTTGTCTACCTTAACAATGCTTTTAACTTGATCCTTGACTCTACTTCAGGCCAGTGAAAATTTTGGGCTGAAAATGCCTGGGGGAATTGAGTGGCCATTACTGGTCTGGCTTAGGCTTCTGTATTATAGATATGTGCAGGGACGGTACCAGGGCCTTTCAAACTTTTCAAATGAAAGGCACCTCAAAGGGTGCCCAAGCAGCTGCCCCCATATTGCCATTCAGCAGCTTAATAACAGCAATCTGTTCCTTCATATGTTACTTACTTTCTGGGGCTTACAGTGTGTGCTTTGCAGTGCTCGTCTTACAGGCTGCGTTTGCTGGAGCCCATAAGCCATCACTTCCATTGGGGAAAAACAGAAGTGTTATCACCTCATTGCCTTTCAACACTTGCTTCTCCATGGCAGGCACTTGCTTAGAAAAAATGATTCATATCTATGCAGCAGGCATTCAGTGATTCGGCTTCCTGCTTGCTCGCCGTCTCGTGATAATTGGCGGCTATAAACCTTATATTTTTCTCCATTATAATGTATGTCCTCGTCCCTCACGGATGACTCGCACTGCTTTCTGCTCTAAGCAAAGTGGGCCCCAACCATCATGTTGAAATGGGCCGCCACACATCTTCAGCATGGCCTGGTTATGTGTTACTTTTTCGGCACAATGAGGTAGAGAATGTTACTTTGATAGGGTCTTCTTTTTTGGGGGTTCCAATGGTTGGGTTTCTCTTACTCTTTATATAACAAACATTTGGCAGCAAACACAAAAAGGTTATAATGTTGTCATTGTACTCGCTTACTAATCATTTTGGGAGTGGTCACACACTGTGGACAGCCCACTACGAGGACCAATGCGCGGGACAAAATCATGTTTCTCAGAGTGGACCGGTCTGAGCACTGCTGCAAAACGTGGACGAGAAGACGTGGCCGTTTTCTGAAAATCCATGCAGTGTTAAAATAAATAAATAAATAGAAATACAAATGAACTTGATAGTTGGGTTCACAAGCCGTTTTTGAAACCAATTCAAATCAAAAGATGGAAATGAGATTGGCCATGTCAGACTGAGAACTTTGCATACAACCACCATTACGAGTCTGCAGATCTAAGCCCAGATCCGCGAAGCCTGCACTGCAAAACCTTTGAAACGGGCATGCAGTAGTGCATGACCGATGGAGGTTCCATGTGTTAATATCCCCGCAAAAATATTGCGATACAAAAATATGACCATATTTTTGCAGTGATATTGAGCCATGGACCCTGCGGGGGACACCCCCGCAACCCCTGCATTATTTTTAAATGTGCAGAGGGCACCCCCGCAACCCCCGCTCCCACAAATGATCCCCCCCCCCCAGAATTATCGCCTATGGCGAGACAAACTACCATATGTACAGCAATATGTTTGGTGGGGATAATATGTAGGGATACCCGATAGCGTTAGGTAGATTTCCTTTTTGGGTCTAGTCTCCCCACTTGTGAGTCCCCCAGCACGTTTTGCTGGACTCTTGGATGTTTTACCAGTACTCCTGAGTGAGTGGGAACCTTTTTCCACACTCACTCTTTTACTCTACCTTTGCGAACCTCTTTTTGTATCATTTTAAAGTCATACATTCCTCCAACTTTTAAGGCATCTGCAATGTATTATTGCAGCACAAGCACATAGCACTTTCTGTGCAGTGTTACTGGGAGCTCCTTGAGCTGCCCCGTTTAATTTTCCTGTGATAACAAACGTCACCAAGGACAGGGGGGATAATGTTTATTCTACCCGACTTTAAGATCATCGAATCAGCACACCCCACCTTATGTGGAGTGCTGAGGGGACACAATGTATCTCTTTTCCACTTGTGCTGAAACTTTCTAGTTACAGTGACAATTCAATCTGAATGGCTGGTGGCAGTGCAAATGTTCTACTGACTTCTGTGAATTTTACCGGAGCTGCAAAAGCAACCTGCGTGTAAGGGACACATGGGTCACCATTGACCTAAAATGGTTCCAGTCTTCTTTTTTTGCCATCTCAAGGTGGCTTGACCTTGCTGGAGCCTTCCACTGCTAACCTGGGTGGAGGGACGGGGGGGGGGGGTTAGCGGATTAGGGGGGGAATCTTGCGCACTACTTTTTATTTGATGGGTTCCCATTGGGAAGCCTGCCCAGGAGGCACCAGTGTGTCTGGGAGGACAGGAAGCTGGGAGCAAACCAACTCCTCAGGTCTGTGTCCTCCAGTATATCTGCTTTGATCAGTTCTGATTGGGTGCCTGACTGTCCCCTTGGGACAGCCACCACCCAACGCTTGAATGTTGCATGCATGCCGATTGGCTGTGTTCCTGCATAAAAGGTGAGGGTCTTGATACTGAAGTGATAGTTGACCACTGGAAGCTCCATTCCAATGAAGAAAGGGGGGGGACATCTGCAGCTACCTCCAGAGACCGCCAAAGCCGACTGAGTGAGCAAAGCTGCTCCAGCCCTCTCTTCTGTGCGACAGGGAAGATCCAGACCCGACTGCTTCTTCCCTTGGACTGGTGGCCCTAACCAGTCTCAACATCAGCTACAGTTTGAGCCATTCCACAAAGTGCTGCGACCTTCCAGGCCTGCAATACCCCCAAGACCCTGGGACCTCTGGCACTGTATCGTCTTGTCAAGTGCGGTTCTGGCTGCAAGCTTGTGGGCATCTGTCTGGGCCTACAGAGACTCCATCCTGATCATAGAAGTCTCATCAGAAGAATCGAGAACCGAGGGAGGGAAGAAAGTCTGCCAGGCGACAACCGTTGCTGCTACAAAGCCAGTGTTGAGCCTCCACACCCATGTGCCATGAAGATAGTCTACTGGGCATACCTGTGACTGAGTCTGACCATCTGCTCCTGCCAAAAGTTCCTCCTCCAGCCACCAAGACCAGGGACCCGAACCAGAGCTGCCGTCGCCCTCCCATGGGGACCGGTCAGTGACCTGCCAGTGACAGCGTTCTTCATCATAGAAGGTACTGTCTGACTTCTGGGTACTTACCCGGGAAGTTGTGGTGTTGCTGTTCACTCCTCCTGAGCTTCTTGAGTCACGTTGGGATGGACAACCCAACCGTGATCTCTCGTGCCTAAGGACATCCGTCCTAGAGGCAGAAATCCTTCAGGTGGCCCCCCTGAACCATTTGAATCCAATTCCATTACTTGTTATAAAAACGCTTTGTCTGATATTTGACAACTTTGACAGTGTCTGCCCTCCTTTGTTCTGCCACCCACGGGTCACTGGTACCCCAGTGCCACCATCTGACTTAAGACTCATTCCCCAGATAGGGCTGGACTTCTAAAAGGTAGGCCTTCACAAATGTTATCTAACTTACTAGTATTACTGTTCAGTAATGTTGGTTGATGAATGATTTGCTGACCTAAAGCTACTTTCCCATTTCTCATCCAAAGGTCTACTATTGAACTGAGTATTACAACAGCAAATATCTAATGTTTATATCTATCTGTGTTAACTATTTTTACTTACCTGAACTGTAGTGATTTAAAAATGGTCTTGGTACATATATAGCCATATGTTTATATAACTACAGTGTGCAAGTGTTTCCTTGACTAGAAGTGTGCTCAAAAGGTCTGTGTAGTCAACTACAGCCCTTCTTCCTCCTAAACTATGCCTAGCTGCTCGACCATAGCTACCAAACCTTTTGGGTAGCTCAGGCCAAACCTAAGAGTTGGAGCTCTGTACAGCCAGGAATGAGTCTTCTACAGTCCTACCATAGGTAGTAAAAACCCATAACAGATAGCATTGCAAATGTAAAGTGTAAATTGACTGTATGGTCCAAGGATGCTAGCCTCACTCCCTCGCTGCGCAGACCCAGGTGGCGTGCTTATTCAGGTTTAAGCACGCAGTGGAGGTGAGCCACAGAAAAAGGGCACTTATGGAAGCTTATAACTTTGGCCCTGTGGATGGAACTAAACTGCATTCAACTATCTAAAAACTAAATAGAGCCAATTTTCTATCTTTTATGAGGGTTAAGTAAGAAGGTCCGGGGGTCAAAATAAAACATTTACCATTCAGAGTTCTATGGGGAAAGTTTACCAGCAGTGGTAGATAATGGGCCTGCCTCCCACTCGAAAAACACTAAACCTAGGTATAACCACCAGGCAGGAATTGGCAGAGCGAAGGTCTCGATCAGGGCGGTAAGAGACAAATTTGTCCCAAAGATAGTCTGCTCCCTGATGATAAAAAGCTTGATGAGCTAAGCAGAGAGCTTTGAATTCAATGCGCCTGGCCACTGGAAGCCAGTGCAATGAGCGCAGGACTGGCGAAGTAGAAGTACCAAAGGGCAATTTAGTAGCAATTCGAGCTGCTAGGTTTTGCAATACGGGAAGACAGTGGATCAGTCCCACTGGTTGGGCCAAATAACAAGGCATTACAATAATCCAGTCAGCTGAGCACAAGGGCAGCCACTACTGGAGGATGGAGGTGACTAGGCAGACATGGAAGAACCCTCCGAAGTAGCCTCATATGAAAATGGCCAGTTTTACAAACTGCACCAACCTGAGGTGCCATAGAGAGTAGAAGAGTGGGCAACCCCCAGGCTTTTCACCACCTTCACTGGAAGAGGAAAATTACCCAGTGCAGGGAGCCAAAATGAAGGAGTCAAGTGTAGGTTAAGGGGGAAAGCCCACCACTGAAAATATCCAAGAACAGAGCAATGTGACTGTCAAAATCCTCAGTCACAGGACCAAGAGTTTGTAAGGCTCTCCCCTCACATGGTCAGAAGCAAACCTCCCGCAATCCCACAAAAGTGCATATCCATACCAGAAGCAGCTGCGTTCACACAACAATACTCAACATCTCCGCGTTCCCAGAAATGGTCACAAGCAGCAACACGGTTGGCTACCCAAAAGTTTCAGCTAGTGCTGGTCTCACTCAATAGTAAAATCCAGTTTTATTTTCGTGGTATTCAAAAACACAATATGTACGAGAAACATGCACAAAAATGAATTTCAGTTGGGTTTGTTTGTAACAGTCCCAGCCATAGTAGAAGATCTGTACAAATAAGGAAATGAAAATAAACCCATGACATAATAAGAGGCCAGCTCCAACTAGGACATGTTGTTAATTGGGTTTGCAATCCTCACAAACTGAAAAAGGTTAGAGGTCAAATGCAAAACATTACCTTTTATAAGGAAATAACCTCCAACAATCAGCACCAGGCCGATGGGTGCCAGGACAAAGCCTGCTCGGTAACGGTAGTTCTTGTATCCCACAAAGCAAATTCCACTGACTGAATCCCCGTCCACCTGTGCACAGCAGGAAACAAACAAGGAAATCATGAGGGGCACCCTTTTCATCTGCAGCAGTTTATATGACACTTGGCACCAAATCTCCATGATTGTGCATGAGTGTGGATTCCCTCTCTACTGACTATTAAAGGTGACCTTGTGGCTAAGAGGAAAAATGGCCAATCAGTAGTATTTCATTAAAACAGAAATTAGAACCAATAATCGGGGGCCCTCTGTTTTTTTTTATTTTAGACTATTAGTTGGCATTTAGGTGCCACCTGTAAGCAAAAACTATTGCATTGGGGCACAGCTAGGAGGGAGATGTGAGGCACAGAGCTTGTGGCTGTTTGATTATTTTCCCACCCATTGCCTGCGGCTTTACAAATACCTATGGCCATCCTCAACCACTACCTGCCCAAAAACGCATCCTCCTGGGATCTCTTTGAGCTAGCTCTATCAAGCAAGAACATAAAACTTTGGTCTGCCGTCATTATATCCAAGCAGTCTGCTAAGAGCTAATGACTTCCTTGCAGCTTGCGAATGTGACGCTGGTGTAATATAAATGTCTTCGCCACATGTGCCTACGGCCACTTGATTTATATCCGTTCCTTGCACTGAAGTCACGCACAAGAATTGTCAAAGCCAACAGTTTTGGCTAGTGTACAAGTATTAGATAAACATTTGCCATGCATAGCGATCATATTCCCAGATAATAACAGCATGCTGCCATCTTATGCCTAGGTAGTACCATTATGGCAATGCTTGGCAAATGCCTACGCAAATTCCCAAAAAATTGGTGTTCCCAATGCTTGTTAAGGTTGGTTGCAGCACTTGCAATGAATTCATTTTGAGCTCTTTTCAAACTTTCCGTTTGCTTAAAAATTGTCTCTTTCCTGTTCATCACAGATTTACTCCTGTTATAAATATTATATTTTTAAAGAAAAGGACAGAATCTCCACATTATTATTTTTTTTTTGTTTTTACACTTTTGACATTTCATCCAGTTAGATTAGTCTTTGGCGATGGCTGGTTCACCTTGCTGACCAATCCACAACCTCAATACACCAGCATCATATTAGCACCACAGCAATTCACCAGTCAACTTAAAAGTTACAGCAGAATAGTCTCTAGTTCATACCCCCCCTCTGAATGGACTGACCTATGTTTAGTTCGATCCTGAAGCAGACAATCCCGAATGCATGCTACGCCATAGAAGATGATGCGTAAGAAAGAAATAACCGTTACCTGAGCAACCGCCAAAATGGCAACCGTGAGGACAAAGGGGATAGACCATGTAACCAGGTGGAAATAGGAGGTCCTTCCTGATAGTGGCTGGTATGTGGTCCCAAGTGCCCTGAACGAGGCGTGCCAGGCGTAGGTCAGCATAACAAACCAGATGACCCCAGACATCATGGAATAATAGACAATGACGAAGATGATCACGCAGGACAGTGTCTCGTTCGAGCTGTGGACAGAGCAAGGATTAGTTAATAAATGGAGCTCATGCTACTAACTTTACCACCAACGCTTTCAAGCTGAGCACAAACTAAGTAGGAACTCCCATAAACAGACACGCTCCTTTCGTGGACAAATGCTGTCTAGTTTAAGCAATAGCAATATTCATTCAATTTTGATTTTCAAACATGACTTTCCAAACCTGACATTTACACCAGTTGTGGCATAGGTATCAAGCACATGTCGGAAGGAACAGGACATGAGAATACTGTACCATTGTGAATAGGTTCCAGAATACATGCAAAGTGTAAGTGGCTATCAGAATGCACTTTGCCCAGGAGGATACAACTCCAGACTAAAGTATTACGATTATTAAGCCCCCATAAAACTGCTCTAAGAGAATACCATCAGAATAAAAAGAGGGAAAAAATGCAATAGACCCATTTTAACATGACAAATATGGCCCAAACACATACTATACTACCACACATGGATTCACTAGGGCTGTGCCAGGCAAAATATATTCATACTTTGAACATTGTGCAAAGTGCAAATAGGCTCTAAACATACCGTCTCATAATAATGAAGCCCTGATAATACGCGAGGATTAAATGGGTACCCGGAATGGAAATGTACCTGGAATTGAATTTGGCACCAAGAAAAAAAATTAAAAAGAAAGGCTGCTGCCAAGATAACCAGACATACATGTTCTTACCAGCTAACTGTAGGGTGTAATCAAGGCCCCAAACTAACCACACTGAAGGGTCCACTGGGGAAATGATCTGCCTGCATACAGAAACCTGAACGCTGAAAATGGGCCTATTAGGCAGACTATGCGGGTATCTTACTGCAATGGAAATCCATAGAAAGCTAAAACAAAAATGTAATCTGAGCGCAGAGTGGAGAAGCACATCACCTTGCGTGATGAGTAATAAATGCAGCATTTTTCACTAAAACCGCCATCCATCAAAAGGTGGTGAACTGTGACAATTCAGACCCACTTTTCAACAGAAAAACAAACAGCAGATAATTAAAAGTGTATTTAATTAATGACTGAAAGTAGCAGCCCTGTACTTTCAGCTGTCATCTTTAAAAGCTGTGGGAAAAGAAAGAAGAAATCCATTGATGCAAAAGCAAAGTGAACCTTGATCAATAAAACACACAGTATGTCAAAGAATAAAGGCTGATGTTAGAAAATGCAGTATGCAAGTTCCTTTCAGCCAAGGACAATTGGTGGACCTCTGTGCAGAATTTGCAAATAAATGGCTTCCCCCAACCGCAAGCCTGGTTTGTGCATTCCCCATTATTTACAACATCAATAAAATGTGGCCTGCCTGAAGGGTGCTGAAAAACAAGTTTCCCCCGGATCTGCTGTCTCTGAAGGCAGTTCTATGCAAACCAAATGTTCTAGCCAGTGCGTGACTGGAATTTGGAGAGGGGGCGGGGTCTCTGTGTTGCCAAGACCTCCCAAGTGTTAAAACGTCAAACAACAAAGAGGCTAATAAACAAAAACTATAGTTACAGGCTGGCCAAGAGGGGCAAATATCCTAGTGACAAGAGAGCTCAATTTTGCATACCATGAAGATTTTGTATTAATTTAAAAGGGACCGTTATAACTTATGCCTTTTTCTCAACAACCATAAGTTGTTCTGCCTTTATTTCTTTGTCATTTTTTAGATAATTTCCAGGCAATTTTGTTGAAAAAAAATTCTTCTAACCTGCGACTTAGGGAATTGTAATGACCAGCTAAAAGGTGTTCCTGGCTGCTCTGAACATGTTCCAAATTTGAGAGTTGGCAAACTGGTGGAGGCTAAAATTAGGAATGTGAGGAGAAAATTGTATGTTCCAAACAATTATGTTTTTTGTAAAAATGGCGGAAAAAATGGTGTGAACCCGGCTGTCATTTTATTTAATTCCCATAATTAGCTGAATCGGAAAATATATACATTGTGGCAGTTACTAGTAAATCACAAAGTTTTGCCACGTAGCTACTTTTTGGCTAAATGTGACAGAAGAAAAAACTGGGAATTAAAAAGAGGAATTGCCATATGTCTGCTCTAGACTCCTAAACCAATCCTTAGAGAGAAGCTGGACTTGGGGATAGAGAGAAGGGTAACTGTCCAATCCTGGTTGTGAGAACTCTTGCAGGGCACTGCCCAATATTGAGATCTTGATGGTGTGATCACTGGCATATAAAGAGGATGCACTATGAGAAAGGGACAGAACTTCTGAATATTACCATCTGACAGCCATAAGGAAACACCAGAGGAGATTGCTGAAATTGCATTTGGGTGGAGCTGTCTTTTGCTGGGGAGGCCTAAAATGATCTGTCTGGACCCCATGGTGAAGAGCTGGGGACCATTCTTGAGAGTGGAGAGACCAGACCCCTGCCCTGGCCTCCAAGATGGTCCTGAAATGCAGCTGGCTTTCCTGAACTTTAAACAAAGGCTTTAAATGTCAATGTCTAGTGGATCTTCCAATTTGATAGCGAGGTGTTCCTTGTGGATGATTGCCAATCCCCCCTTTCAATGTGAGTAGAATTGAGCCAATTGAGACCAAAGGTGGGTGGTCTGCTTGCCTTAAATCCTTTCCCTTTATAGTGGGTGGGCGGGGAAGGGGGGGGAGCACAACTGTGTAGATCCTTATCCTATTTAACTAAATATATTAATTTAATTAATTCCCCTTGGCAGAACACCAGGGGGGGACTTTTGTTAAAATTTGAAATTAAAGCTCATACCCAGTGTGCGCTGAAAACTATAGACTAATTTAATTGGGTAATCCTATTGGTTCAGCTTCCCCAACACAGGCCTTTAAGTGGTGGGGGGTCTAAAATCCCAAATTTCACAATTATCCCAAATGACCCTCGGTTTATTTCAAAGCAAAAGTGTGGGTGAAATAATAATGCCATATTAATTTGTACAAATCTGTAAACCCAACCGCTGGCCTTTTAAGCAGGCAGGAAAATCGAAATTGCATAGCATTGCATGTGTACATTTACTTTGTTCATTGACTAATTTTGGTTATTTCTAGAATTAATCAAGATAAAGTCAAGAACTGCGATTTGTGTTTTTCCCCCCCAATCAACTTGTGTGATATATTTATGTAAAAAGAAGCTTAATTGAGAGCCGCAAAGACGGTGGCGTGTGTATTGTTGGTGTAATTTCCATTATTTATCATTCAAATGAAAGTTTGTTGGGTGACAGCTGAACAGGGGAGGGAAGGAACTCCCAGTGTTGAGGGTGGAATCTCAATAAAACGTTACATAACCTTGGACTCTAGGAACCCTAGCTTCATCTGTGTCTTGGGTTTATGTTGCTACTTAAGCTACCAACATGCCCTCGATATTTGTGTGCATGAAGTGGCTGCCCTTCCCCCAGAGCTTCATGGCTGTTTCATACGATGACCCTTCAAAATCATGACAATCGTCCACAGGCCATACAAACTAAATAGGGGAAGGTCCTGCGGGCTACTACATGGGAACATGGTGATCTTCTTAGTTCTGCAATGAAAGCAAAAACCACAGTGAATCCCAATTAATATAAATCTGAAATTATTGAGGCTAAGAAAACCTTTTATAATAATCCAATTAATTCAGCGGGAGACCAGACAAAGGATTTATTTCGCCTTTTCAGATCCTGGGAAAACCCCACTGCTTGTAGTCCCCCCATAAAACCCACAGCCGAAGACTGATCGGGTACAGAAAGCTTTTTCAGACAAATTATCAAAAGCGCAAGACAAAATTAAGCAACAAGCATTGGCATTCCCTTTGCCTTCTGTAAATCCCATGTCAGTGCCTATGGAGAAATCTTATTCAGGCACTAATCCGACAAACACTCAGCCGGATTTTATACCCAAAATTGCTACCTCACCCGGATTAGCAACACATTTTACCTTTAGGGAATCTACCGTGGATAAAATCACAAATATTCTTAAAATGACGCATCCTACAAATTGCCCTGGTGAGCTGCTTCCTTCTAAACTCATTTTGGAACACAAGGAATTGTTCGCCCCTTTTCTTTGCAGATTTGCTAATGCCTTGTTTCGGCTAGGTGTTATCCCCCAGTCGATAAAGAATGTGGCAGTCTCTCCCTTATTAAAGAAAGCAGGACTAGATCCTACCGATCCAGCTAATCTAAGACCAATTACAAATACCTTATTCTTTCTTAAACTTCTAGACAAGGTAGCAACCATTCAATGACAGGCTCATGTACAGATGGCTGGCATACTACACATCAAACAATCGGGGTTTAGAAGCCATCATGGCACTGAGAGTGCTCTCTTAGATCTACAGACCTTCATGTTTTCCAAACTAGAGGAAAGTAAGTTGGGGCTGCTGATGCTGTTGGATTTATCAGCAGCCTTCGACCTGCTTGATCATAAAATTCTACTTGATAGAATGAAGACTGTCGGGGGCCTCTCCGTTAATGCCATAGCTTGGCTGAGATCATTCTTGGAGGGCCGACGGTCACAGGTGCACTGGGGGGGATAGGGCTTCCAAATTACAATTTATAACCTGTGGTGTACCCCCCGGAGCATGTCTATCACCACTATTGTTTAATATTTACATTCTCCCTCTCTGTAGTAAATCAGAATCTTTTCAGATTTTCTTTTGTAACTACGCTGATGATTTTCAGTTGGTTCTCGATATCACTGGCGATTACGATGTTGACCAACGAACAGTGAATATGGTGTACTTACTGATAAAGCAGTGGATGTCCACAAATTGGCTTTGCTCGAATGCCTCAAAGACTGAATTTATGCTATTTGGTCCCCGCCAGGCACTAACTCAGTTGGGCCAAGAGTATGTAAGTTTCAGGATAGATGGCAGTTATATCAAGGTTGTGCAGAAAGTTAAACTTAGGGCACTTTTTTCTGGAAAATAGCCTATACTGTGAAGCTCATGTCACAGCCTTCACTAAGAGCACAAATGATCATCTTAAAGTTCTCAGGCAGGTCGCCCCACTTATCTCGGTTGATAATCGCACCAAAATTCTAAGAGCCGTTATCTTGCCACGTGTGGACTACTGTAATGCGCTCCTAGGTGGGGCAAGCAAAGCTAATATCCAAGAACTACCAAAAGTCCAGAATAAAGCCATCCGCATCATCTTCCAGATGAAACGTCTAGAACCTACTACAGTAGCTAGGAAAAAACTAAATTGGCTACCAGAATCCAGTTCAAACTCCTAACTATCTACCATAAATGCATTTTTGGGAATGCTCCTACTTATCTGAAGGACATTGTTAGTATTTATCAGCCCAAAAGAAATCTTAGGTCAGCCGAAGACTTCTTATAGTACAACATCGAGTGAAACGATCTAGTGGGCTTGGCAGGGCCTTTTCCACCCAAGGAGCAAAGGCATGGAATGTGCTACTGGCATCCCTGCATAAGACTAAGGATCTCTTTGCGTTCCGGCAACATTTGAAAACATATCTCTTTAATTAGTATGAATTCCCGATAGCAGCTCGGTCACTATACCTGTCTCTCGGCGCCTGGATGCCTACGGGCTTTGGCGCAGTACAAGCAAAAATAACATAACAAAACAATGAAAATGAGTTTCCACTAATCTCTGAAGCATCACCTGATGATGCACTGTGTTGAAAGCTTCAGGGCCGGACATTCCAACGCCAAATCTGCCCCAGTCCTATAGAGTTAAAGAGATCATCCAACATGCCACCAGTTCTACTATCACAACAGAAACCCAACCGAGTGGAACCATAGGAGCATACAGCTTCTAAACATCCTGTGAACTGAGAAGTGGCTACACTTTTGAAAGGTTCCTGAAGAAAGCGACAAGGGGAGGGAGGTTGATAGTTGAGCAGGAGCAGGTCATAAGGTAAACCAGTCCTTCTATTGCGGTCAGAAGTTGCATTTCAAGCAACGCCCTAAAGGGGACAAGAGGTTGTCTGAAAGAGAGGAGTTCAACAGTATAGTCATCAACGGGGAGGTGATGGACAGGAAGAACAAAGCACCTTCAGCTGAGCCGATTTGGTCAGTTGCTGAACTGGAACAAAGGTTTCCAGGGAAAAAATGTGTCAGGATTAGTCAGGCGAGTACAAAGGCAGCGAATATGGCAAGGGAAATGTGCACTAAATTACACAGTGAAAGGCTTCGAATTAAACTACGTGCACACAGGAACAACGACTCATGTATGCTAGAACCCAGGAGTGCAAATAGAGTGTGACAACAAAACCAATATATGAAAAGGGATGTGGGGTAAGCACCTGACCGCGAGGAAAGTCGGCAAGCGCCT
Organism: Ambystoma mexicanum; assembly: GCF_040938575.1. NCBI lineage: Eukaryota > Metazoa > Chordata > Amphibia > Caudata > Ambystomatidae > Ambystoma > Ambystoma mexicanum. The sequence continues at coordinate 1,053,298,634 of NC_090936.1, read as the reverse complement.
TACCCCCAATTGCTGTTACAGGTACTGACAGCGCTAAACCCACGTGGAGGGCAAGCAATGACAGGATCTGTGAACTAACACTCTTGATGGTATTAAATAAGGGAACTAAAGAACAGTACTCACGAGGACGAGATAAACCTCTTGAAAGTCAGCTAGCCCACGAATCCTGTTGATGAAACTGGGACTCAGAAAGGCTATAACAGCAATGGGAGGAAAACTAAATACCTAAGTTGGAATAGTGTTTACAAATTAGTGAGGAAAACATAAGCATTCACACAGGAGCTAGCTACAACCGCACACCACACCTAAATATCAAATGGGAAATAAATGCAGTTGTGCAATGGAAAACATGGAATGGATCCCAATGGAAAATAAGGATCAGGAGCAGGGAAAAACGAAATAACCAATGCAAACTTCCCCCTACCCCTCCAAGGGAAAGACAGGATGCTAATCTAAGAGGAAGGCTAAGGCATACGGGTTTACAGCAGCAAAGGACAGAGTCAAAGAAATATAGAACACAGACAAACTGGGCTGCATCTAAAAGGGGAAAGCACTGAGAAATGCTGCCTGCAAACAGAGGAAGACAAAAAGGGAATCAAGGGAGCAGAAATCAATTAGCGCATTAATCCGAAATTCAGGGCGGAGGAACAAGAAAACAGGAACTAGGAACTAGGTACAAAGGCAAGGAACAAGGGACTAGTCACAACAGGAACACTGCAAACGATGACCAGCGCTGGACTGAAGTAAGACTGAGGCTTTTAAAGCTGCTTAACGAGCACACGCCTCAGGTGTGCTGATTGCTGCACCTGCAGCCACAGCTGTTACCTATCCTCCACCCAACCTTGTCCTGCAAGGGTGGAGGTGGAGCAGTGGGCCAGGCATTCTGGGAAGCATAGTCATTTGGTTAAAGAAGCATGCTGGCTGCCAAAAACCTGGAATGGATCCGGAAGGGAAGTAGCTTGGAAAATAGGGATTTAGCGCTCCCAATTCATCACAGCACTGTAGCATAAGGTTCGGAGGAAAGGTCCAGTAGGGCATAAACCCCAAATCATGCCCCCAAGTGGTGGGAACGGGAGCGAAGGGAGCGAGTCGTGACAGTATACCCCCTCCTACGGCCGTCTTTGGGTGCCCGCCACCCGCACGAGACATCTTCTTTCCATGATGGGAGTGCTTTTTCTTTGGAGGTGGCACTGATGGAAACGGTGGCTTCTGGTGAAGAAGAGACTCATGGTTCGAAGAAAGGCATGAAGGACTTGCAGGACCTGAAGCAGAGTTGGAAGGTCCAGGAAGCACAGTCACTGGGAGTGGACCCTTATAAGTCTTTGAGGAGGGAGGCAGGCTGGTGCAACATGCCTTAGACAATGGTAGAAGCCCTGTTAGCCTTTCTGCCGAGAGTGGACATGCGGGAGGTGAGGAAATTGCTGGCTTCAGGAAAGGTTTATGTTCAGCCATTAGAGAAGGTGGCGGCTGAGGTAGAGGTTCAGATTTTCTTCTGTCATCCATCTGGGAAAAGGCTTGTGGTTGAAAGTGACTAAGGTTTGACTGCACATGTTCTACGCCTTGGAGACCTGAAAGTCCAATGGGTTGTACAAGGCTGGTACTCCTGGTGACAGTCGTGTAACCACCTTGTTGCACGTGGGATACAACAGCAGGGACGTTTGGCATACTGATAGGAGTGATAGACACAGTACTTGGTATTTCAGGCACACTTGCAGAAGGAGCAATAACAGACACATTTTGAACTGCAGCAGTCATTCCCTTCCTTTGGCTACTAGCACCCAACTGGTGCTTCTTGGCGGAATTCGGTTGCACAAGTCCTGTAGGTAATACGCCGGTCTGCACCACCCCCTGTGCACACCCAGGTGAGTGGTTCTGACTCACCACTTGGTCCAGCTTGATGACTCTGAAGCGGGAGCTGGCAAAAGTCTCAAACTCTGATGCTGCATTTTTAGGAGGCTCTGATGCAAAAGTGAAGCAGTTGGGAGAATCGTCTTGTGGAAAAGGCAGGCATTCTGGTGCTCCTCCTGAAGCAAAAGAAAGGCAAGCTAGACGTTCATCGACAGTAAATGGTTGGGATTCAGGAGGAATCGCTGGAGCAGAAGAAAATACAGCAGGATCTGATGGTGTAGACAGGTATACCTCTGATATTGGCAGCGAGGCTAAGCAGGATACAGGCGTCTCATGAACTGAAGGCAAATACTCAGTATACTCCGGTACTGAAGACATGCACTTTTGATGGACTACCGGAGGCTCTAAAGCTGAAGGATGATCTGCAGGATGAGTCAGTGTAGCTGAAGACAGGCAGGCCAGGGGAAACCTTGAGGCTGAAGGCATGCAAGCTGAAGCAATCTCGGTTGCTGGATACAAACATGTCCAGGTCTTTGGGACTGGCTCTTGAGTAAATGGCAGACATGGCAGCGGTTCATTGGTTGAAGACACGTGTGCCAAAGATGACTGCAGGGCTGTGGATTGGATCATAGAAGAGTCAATGGTTGTAGGAGGACAGACAGAAGTCTCAGAAGTTGACAGACACCTTGGTGGCTCAGGAATGGAGGGCACCTTTAGGGCAGTAGACTCCTTGGCACCAGTAACCAAAGACTGAGCTGTACCCTTGCAGTCCCTTTCTTTAGTGGGTGACACAGAGTCTCTTTCTTTGTAGAAGTCAAAATCAACCAGTGGAATCACCATAGTAAAGTCTCTGTTAATCAGGATTTCGTCAATTGTCCATTCCTCTGTTTTAGCTTCTGAAAGAGGCAGATTAACAATCAACAGTTCAGGAATCGCCTGCCGGTTTTTTGGTTCTGTATACTGTGGAATGAGTCCATCAGAACATGAAATCTGTACTGTCTGACTGTTCGTATTGATCAGAATTGGCAGAAGGAAGAGTGAACCCAGAGGTAACATCGTTTTCCACATCAGCTTTAACATCTACTTCAGTCTCAGCAGCTGTATCAAGAGCAGGGCCTAAGCCTACTGTAGTGACTGAATCTGTGTATGCCACCATTGTGGATTGTGTTTGGAAATCATAAGCTTGTATGTGTGCTAGCTCAGAATAATGACAAACTGCTACACAGGAAATTTTAGGTAAAGGAGTGGCTTGTAAATCTTCAGCTAACTGCAATCCCTGACAAACAGCAGAACAATTGTTAGAAACTGTGCCCAGATTAAGCGCTGTGCTAGACGAAAGACCTTCACTCCCAATAGATCTAACATATTGACAAATATCATGGTTTACCAAAGTCTCTGCACTCAGGGGCTGAACAGTGTTCACTTCCTCAACATCAACAGATAAAGTCTGAGGTGTATTCAGTAAAGAGTGCAAGGTTTTATTCTCCTCTTGTAAAGAAATGAATTCTTGTCTTAACTCCTCAAGCTTAGCTCTTAGCATGCCCTGCATTAACTGTACATCACTATCAGTAGGCACAGGGGGAGGCATAGTGGCATCAGGGCTGGATCCTGCACTAGCAATCTGGATGTGCACCGATTGTACATTGTCCTCTACTGCTTGCAGGTTCTGCGATTTATAGTTTCTCTTACCAACTTGGTCTGTGTTTCCCTTAAGCAAACTATTGACATTAGACCTCTTGACATTAGGGACTACAGTATGTACCTGTGCAAAGGAGTATGCTTTAGACTGAGGGTAGAAAACAGAAGTTATGCAAGGAACCCCTCCATTCTTTATGTTTGTAACATGAAACGGTTCTATCTGAGGTGAAGCACAACTGGAATCATGGGGTTCAACAACAGAGGTACTCTTGTATAATAAGTCTAACAGTGTGTTGTTTTCTGCGGCTAAGGCTTGCGCTGACATAGAATCGGGATCAAAACAAAAGATAGAACTAGGATCAGGCAATGTAGGATGTGCCATCCTATGGGAAAAATACTTTGCACGTAAATGCCCATTCGTGACAAGGAGTTCATTTAAGTCAGGACTAGTGATTTGATTGTCACAGGTAAATGTAGGGGAAGCTTTCTGTACAAACTTGTTAGAGGCCTTGCTGCCTTTCTTTCTTAAACTTGCCATATTCAATGGGAATTTTGGGCTGGTCATTCTGTCAGGATTAGTCAGGCGAGTACAAAGGCAGCGAATATGGCAAGGGAAATGTGCACTAAATTACACAGTGAAAGGCTTCGAATTAAACTACGTGCACACAGGAACAACGACTCATGTATGCTAGAACCCAGGAGTGCAAATAGAGTGTGACAACAAAACCAATATATGAAAAGGGATGTGGGGTAAGCACCTGACCGTGAGGAAAGTCGGCAAGCGCCTTACCCCCAATTGCTGTTACAGGTACTGACAGCTCTAAACCCACGTGGAGGGCAAGCAATGACTGGATCTGTGAACTAACACTCTTGATGGTATTAAATAAGGGAACTAAAGAACAGTACTCGCGAGGACGAGATAAACCTCTTGAAAGTCAGCTAGCCCACGAATCCTGTTGATGAAACTGGGACTCAGAAAGGCTATAACAGCAATGGGAGGAAAACTAAATACCTAAGTTGGAATAGTGTTTACAAATTAGTGAGGAAAACATAAGCATTCACACAGGAGCTAGCTACAACCGCACACCACACCTAAATATCAAATGGGAAATAAATGCAGTTGTGCAATGGAAAACATGGAATGGATCCCAATGGAAAATAAGGATCAGGAGCAGGGAAAAACGAAATAACCAATGCAAACTTCCCCCTACCCCTCCAAGGGAAAGACAGGATGCTAATCTAAGAGGAAGGCTAAGGCATACGGGTTTACAGCAGCAAAGGACAGAGTCAAGGAAATATAGAACACAGACAAACTGGGCTGCATCTAAAAGGGGAAAGCACTGAGAAATGCTGCCTGCAAACAGAGGAAGACAAAAAGTGAATCAAGGGAGCAGAAATCAATTAGCGCATGAATCCGAAATTCAGGGCGGAGGAACAAGAAAACAGGAACTAGGAACTAGGTACAAAGGCAAGGAACAAGGGACTAGTCACAACAGGAACACTGCAAACGATGACCAGCGCTGGACTGAAGTAAGACTGAGGCTTTTAAAGCTGCTTAACGAGCACACGCCTCAGGTGTGCTGATTGCTGCACCTGCAGCCACAGCTGTTACCTATCCTCCACCCAACCTTGTCCTGCAAGGGTGGAGGTGGAGCAGTGGGCCAGGCATTCTGGGAAGCATAGTCATTTGGTTAAAGAAGCATGCTGGCTGCCAAAAACCTGGAATGGATCCGGAAGGGAAGTAGCTTGGAAAATAGGGATTTAGCGCTCCCAATTCATCACAGCACTGTAGCATAAGGTTCGGAGGAAAGGTCCAGTAGGGAATAAACCCCAAATCATGCCCCCAAGTGGTGGGAACGGGAGCGAAGGGAGCGAGTCGTGACAAAATGTGCTGAAGAATCGGATGTTGCAAACTGACAAAATGGCAGATCTCATTCACAAGAGCCGATTTAAATGACTAAATAACTCAAAGACCTGATGGTTATTAGGCTTAAGCAGTTGAAGAGTTCTGAGGTGTATTCCGGCTAGTTTTCATGCTTCGGCTATGGTTAACAGCAGTCTTAATTACTGCAATACAACTTTGTTGGCTCAGTCCTTGTATTTGTTACATTGCTTGAAAGTATTGCAGAACGCCGCAGTTTGCCTAGCCGCAGGTATACCTTATGGTCACTCTGTCCGTTTCCCGTCATAACCTTCACTGGCTGCTTGTTGTGGCACACATTCAATTTAAATCCTTGTGCACGATCGAGTCATACTATGGTTGTGTATCCTTACAAGAGAAAATCCTCCTTTACTGCCCTGCTTCTCCTTTGCACTTCACCTCCTCTGGGTTACTCATGGTGCCTAGCTATCATTTGGAATGTTGTGGTGGCCGTGCTTTTTCAGTGGCTGGCCCCAAGCTTTGGAATTCTCTCCCATTGTCCCTTCGGTCCATTTTAGATTGTAATCTCTTTAAGGCTTCCCTTAAAAAGTACTTGATTTCAGAAATACTCTGTGTGCTGCTGCTCACATCTTTTAGTGCCAAGGTGCCTTTGGTGAATGTTTACGGTATACAAGTTCCAGATAGATAGATGGTGTCGCAGTCTGGTTGAAACAAGGTGGCCACCATCCGGAATGGTTCAGGTGAATAGCTCTTTGCGTCTGCGTTCCTTGCAGTGGCAGATAGGTTTTTCCTGGAATTTAATCAAACTAATGCCTTTTCAGAAGGTCAGAAATGACGCTCAGAGATTAGTCTGCATCTGTGCATCTTGACGATCTTGCATTATGGACTGAACTAGTAAGAGAAGGAAGTAAGCAATATCAATCACCATCCTGGATGGTCGACTGGAGTATCAAACTGTGATTCTGAACCAGCTCATCAGCAGTAGATTTCACATAGGACAAATGGCCCATCCAGGCAACTGTAAATGGAACTGGCTCCATCAGAGTCTTAAACTGGAACTAATGCGAACTCCAACATGACGCTAAGGGGAACACAAGAGAACAACCGTCTAGGTTTTTGCCACCAGCGAGTGATCTCTTCTCCAGGAACAATGCAGGGAATTGCAGATGTTTTGGGGCTAAAACAGACCCCTAGGTAAGCCTTGCTCTGGAATGGCTACCTAGATCATAGATTTCACTAGTGGGATCAATTGTAAAACATGCAATCTGGATCTTTTGTCCGCTGGCTTCCAGTGGCCACTGAATCCGTCATTCCCTCCATATCCAACATTCACATTTCAGCAAAGTGATTAAGAGAGATCAATGCTTAAAATGATGTGATTGGAGGTGAACGTCTTACGCAATTAGCGTGCTTTCTCCAAATGATCCATCTCGAGAGATTGTTTTCACCACCCACTAGAATCAATCATTGAATATAGCGCCGCCTTTGATGTGACCCAACCTTGAATTAGGTACCTTAGCAGCATCAGTGTCTAGTGACCTTTGATACAATGCACATGTGGTACAGTATCAGTGTCCATCAGGGTTTGTAGGTGCAGGACTTGAACATTTTGCCCTTTTGTGCCAAACAGGTATCAGCAGGTGCTCTAGGGCATGTCTGCCTTGCATGTAGAGTCAGCCCCATTTGTTGTGCTACAGATTGCATATGCTTGAATCCTGTTAGATTGTAAAGCACTTTGGATTAAAGCTCTATATAAACCTAATAAAAATATAAATACAAAATTATTCCGAGAGTTTATATAGAACTATGTGGCGATTGTATCTGGTATGGTGTAACATTTCCTAGGCCTGCTGTTGCCACTCAGACCTGCTTTTATATTAGTCCCCAAGACTGCACCCTCTGTTGTACTAGAGTAACTGTTGGATTTGGCCAGGAACTCTCAGATAGGCTGGTCTGTGCCACCAGGGCTCAACAGTTCAACTATTTGACATCCCTTGAATTTAGGCATAGCAATGTTTGAATATGAATGGCAACGGTTAGACAGGTGGCCCACTTTATTTCCACATGAGGTCGTTCCTGTACTTATTGGTGGCTTTACTGGGGTTGGGACTTGCTCATCTCCCAGCAGGCTTAAAACATTGTCTGAAAGAGTGATCTGTGTTGTATGTGCTTTCCCTAAAGAGTCATTATGACTCCTAAAACAAAGGTATCCCCTAGTCTCTCAGAAAGCATTCCATCTCTTGGTTACTCATTGACTCTGGAGGCCATTTTACCTGCTCACTCTACCATCTCCTACATTCAACTAAAGGGAGGTTGCCCATTTCCTCGAAGACTGGAGAGGTCACATGACTAGCCCTTGTCCCTCTGTGATTGCAATAGGAGGTGGCCATCTTTGGTTACTGGTTGTCTCTCCTCCAGGAATGGTGTTTGTAGCCAGTCTGAAACCAGTTCTGACTGTCAAACGCAAGATACCAGTCTGGGACAGTGTGGATTTGAGCCTTCCCTCTGTGCACGGGTGTACTTGGAGGGATTGCCTGCTATTAGCCGACAACCTCTCTGTGTGATTGGGTGCTGTGTTCGCTCACTGAATCAAGACCAAACCTTCTTCCCTGAGGTCTCTTCTTCATGACCCCAGTCTAAAAAGCTGAATACTCTCCCAGAGGACCCCTGCTTCACTGGCAACCACCGACCACAGCAGACCACAATTTCCTTTGGGCCTGACCCGTGAATCATTGTATTGAAAATACTCACCCTTTCTAAGGGTCTTCTTTGGCCCCAGATTCTTGTCCTCCTAACACTCTGGTACTGCTGGCAATTCTTTTCTTAATACATTTCTTCATTTAATCTCTGAGCCTCTTTTTCATCTTTAAGGAACTCTTGAGGGCTTCCCTCCAACAGAACACCCCAGGAACCATTCAACGGGGCACGTTCGCTCAAAAGTAACTTTTTCACCCTGATCCCACTGCAGGTCTCTAACTTTCCAGCCTTGATGCAAAAGCCTTTTTTACCAGTTTCTGCTGTTTCCTTTCTAAGATGGACTCCATATTGACTCGTAAGAACAATTAAAACTGTACTTCTTACTGGAATACAGGTATCATCTTCTGTTTAACAAAGTTACTAACCTGCAAGTGTATTGCTTTTACTCTTTGCCTTTTCAAATATAAAGATATTTACAGTCTGTGTATCTTCTCTCCCTTGGTACTACTTAAACATGGGTACTGTACCTGCGAACCAACCTACGCCACCTGGAGTTTGTCCTGGACTGCTTTGCCATGACTACTACTTGGAGTCTAGTGAACCTCAGGGAAACACAAGTAGTATCCAAGCAAGAAAGATATACCAGAGGACCCTCCTTAAGGAAAATCTCCCTAACAGTAATCATCATAACTCTTTAATCTTGCCAACTCGTCACAGGGTTAACCATATAAAGCGCACTTCCCCACAAAACATTTTTTTTGACAGTTATAGGGATGATTTACTCTGAGTCCCTAAGTGTTCAGAATAAGTATATCCCTGTCTTAGCCTGCCATCTGCACATTTTGAGCTCAGCAAGGCCATAATAATATACGTGGAAGGAGGCGAGGGCAGTGACTAGTATTGAAGGATAAAATGAGTCTTGACGATTACCCACTTTAAATGAAGAATTACCCGTCCTGCTCCTTCCTTGTCACAGTCCTAACCACGTGAATCTATATCAAGCAGTACCCAATGGCCTTCTAGGACACAGAACACAGTGTGTGGCTTCAAAAAACATATTTAAATAGTAGAAGGAGGGTGGTGGGTTCAGACTTAAGTGGAGGCGCTCATAACTATGGGTCTTAAGTTTTGAAGAAAGAACTTCACATTGATTGTTTGTAGTGCCAGATGAAAAAGTGAGGATCCTATGTGGCCTTGTTGCAAAAGTCCAAAATCGATAGTTTGAGCATCAGTCCAAGATAACACCAGGTATTGGCACATTAGCTTGTTTGTAAGCCACCAGGACCGTGGACCTAATCTAGTGAGCATCACTGCGGGATGTCTAGAGAGAATAATAGGGAGTCAGATTTCCTGAAGGGCTCCATCTGGGGTTCGTAGTTATTCAAGGCTGAAGAAAGATCCAGCAAATTCATCATGACTTCGCATTGTGGATTCGGAAGCCAAGGGAGGGCAATGTCTGGATGTAAATGGAAGTAGGGACAGATTCTTAGCTCAAAATCAGAACCAAGTGAGGCCAGGACAAATTTTAAATGTGGTTCAGATAACACTAGTTAATATTGGTTAGGGAGAATTCTAATTTCTGTGCTAATTCCCTTCAACCGTAGAGACCACCCAGCTCTTTTGCTGGACTTTAGACCGTTTTGATTTCAACCCTGTACTGAGTGAGCAAGGCCTTTTTCCCACTCGCTCATGTGTTTTGACCCGATTTGTTTTACATGTTTCCTTTGTTTTTGGAGTCTGACAAACTCTATGGGCATCTGTTTTTTGAATGGTGACACACAGTACCTTCAGTGCAGGGTCACTGAAAAATCCTTTAGATTTCTCAGAAGGTTTAAATAAAACTACTGTTCCCAAGAATAGTAAAGTATAATTGACTTCACTTTTTCTCTTTGTGGGCCCAGCACACACCATCTTATGTGGAGTGCTAGGGGGTTACTTAGTAACCCCTCTTCCCACCGACTCATGTAAAAAAATGTATGTTACCCTCACCACTTTAAATGGCTGGTGGCAGTGATTTAATGTTCCTACCATTGTACTTTTCTGCCGCATAGCACTCATGGGTGAACATTTTGTCAAAATGGCCCGGTCTTCTTTTTTCACCATTTTCCATTTGTAAGGTTTTCTGTAAACAGCTGAGAGAGACTGCAGAGGAGTGTGTGCTGAAACTGAATAAAAGGTGAGGTTCCTGAAGTGAAAGTCAAGTCGACCACTGGAAACTGAAGTAACCAAAGAAGATGACCAGAGACGCTTGCAGACCCTTTGCGTCACCGTGAGGCGACCACTGATGTCCTGACCCCGATTTCTACTCGACGGAGGAGCTACGAAGAGGACGACTCCTTCCCTTTGGCTGGTGGGACCAACCAGCCCTGAGATGAACTGCAATTTGAGCCATCTCCCTGAGGTGCTGTGCCTTTTCCAGAGCTGCAGACAGCAAATACCAGGAGACCTCTGACCCATTTGCAGTGCAACGTCTTTGATCCAACTCATCCAAGTCCTCTCATCAGAGTGTAGGACTAAGATCGACCGGGCAAATACCGTCCTTTGTTGGTGCTGCAGAAAAGAAACCAAAACCACAGACTGACCAGAGAAGACTAACAAATCCGTGTTACGGGTCCTCTCTGGAGACTGCTGCTGAAACATCCCATTCAGAGTCCTTCCTTTCGTCACCAGACCAAGGAATCCGGAGACCGCGTCCGTCACTGCTGCACAGAGGAGAATCCAGTTACGAACATTTCTTCTAACCTAAGGTACTGTGGGGTGAAAAGGTATTGCTTACCTTAAACCAAGAAGTCGCTCCAGAGTGTTGGGAGTGCACGAAGAGGTGTCCAGTCCACTCTTACCTCAGACCCAAGCTACCGGCTTGCGTCCCTTTTGTGAGTCCTTTTAACAGGGTCTCGTCATTGTGTTAACTCTTCTAGCATCTTGTCCTAGAGACTGAAAGGAGCCACAGGAACTTTTGCTGGTCTGCTGCTTTGTAAAACATTGAGCCCCCTCCAAACCGACTTTCGTATATAGTTAGGGATCAGACTTTAAACGCTTTAGGTTGCTAAGAAGAAAAAGATTCTAGAAACTTAAGGTCTGCTACTGTATGACTAATCAACTCTTTTCCTTCCTAAAAGACTTCAATCTGATGTGGTTTTGCAAATTATATATAATACAATTACTGTATATCTTTTTTTATTTAAGACATCCCTTGTGTAAATAGAATAAATATATATTTTAATATAACTTTATTGGTGCAAGTGTTTCTTTGGACTACTGTACTAACTGGGTTCAGTGTACTTACCTACATCTCACATCTTCCTCCTAGGATAAGCCTGACTGCTCTGCCCCTCTACCAGGTTACCTTGAGTAGTACAAGCTTACTAAGAGTTTAGGACCTGTATCCCATTGGGATCGTTTTTATCAAGTCTTACCTCGAGTGGACTTTAGGTAAACTCCCCTAACACGTGGGAGTAGTTTACTTTATAGGTGCAGAGGGGTGTCATCCACATACTGGTGGTGAGATGTCTTGGTCGAAAAGGGGTGATCCCAGGGATTTTGTGAATAGATTAAATATTAAATATCACTGGGGAGAGCATTGAGACCTTTGGCACCCTGCAGGTAACTGGGTAGCGGTGAGATCTGAAGATGAAGATGAAGAAGCCTGGAATCTGTCCGAGAAGTAGGAGAACCATTCCCGTGAGGTGGCTAATCAGAGTCTGGTGGTCCACCATATCGAAAGTTACCAGACGGGTCCAGGAGACAGGAATCCCCTTTGTCCGTGATCTGCAGAGCATCATCGATGACCTGGATGGTGGCCGTTTCAGTGCAGCATTTAGGTCGGAACCCAGATTGGTAGACCTGGAACAATGCGGAGCGGTTGATTTGCTCATGAAGTTTATTTGCCACTACTTTCTCAATGATTTTACCAGCGAATGGGACGCTGGTGCTTGGTTGGTAGTTGTCAAGGCCTACTGGGTCCAGTGTAGGTTTCTTAAGGAGTGGGCAATCGGGCTGTGTTTTTAAGCAGGGTGGAAAATGGCCTGGTTGTGGGAGGCATTTCAATCGCAAGAAGTGCAGTTAGAGCATGAGCCTTTTTACAATGGTAGGAGTTAGGATGTCAAGTACTGGTAGTCTGTCGGGAGTATGGAGGCGAGATGCTTCGAGGCAAGGTGGTGAAGTTAGTCCAGGGTAGACGGTGGGAAAGTGGGCAACAGCGCAGATGATTTGGAAGCATCACTGTGATGGCTAATTGTGTTCATCTTGTATTTATTGAGCACAGACCTAGCTTCGAGAAGTAACACAGAGCTTTTCAGAGGTAACAGAACAGATATACAGACAGGGGAAGGATACAGATGAGGGGTACAGCTCTACCGGGTGGCGAGGAGGAGAGGGGTGGGCGGCTTCTAGTGAGTCAGGCGGTGAGAGGCGATGTGATGGCCTAGTTGTTGAGGCAGAGAGATTCCTTGAAGAGGTAGGTCTTGAGTTATTTTCTAAATTATAGCAGCGTGGGGGAGAGTCTGATGCTGATGGGAAGGAGGTTCCATAGTCTTGGGGGATATGGAGAGAAGGCTAGTTTTCCAGTCCTTTCCTTTTTTTGCAGTGGTGGATTTCAAGACAGCGCGTGTCCTGGCTTCTGGTGGTGTGCTGTCCAATGGAGATGCTGAGTTTCTCTGCGAGGTAGCTGGGTGACTTGAGGGCGACTGCCTTATAGATGATGCAGCAAGACTTGAAGGTGATTTGTGCATGCAGTGGGAGCCAATGAAGGTCAATGAGGCATGCAGCCGCGTGTACAACACTTCTCAGGGGCACAAGGGAGGACGACTGGAGGTCTTTGAGCAGGGCAATGCCCCCATCCAGGTGGGATAGGACCAGTGCTTGAACGGTGCATCTAAAGCTATCCAGACCTGACATGATTGATGACATTGCATTTCTGTAGGGACTGGCATTTCTGATAAGCAGTTTGCACAGTGATTTGTGTTGCGGAGAGGGCTTTGATCCTATTAAAGGCTGCTGCAATTTATGAGAAGTAGAAGGATGCTTTTGTTTCAATAATCTGGGCATGGCGTGTTGAGCATAAGGCTTTAATGTTGTCGGTCTTTATCTTCGCACATTTTGTGACATCTTTTTTAATGCGCTCCGACAGTGTGTTTGCTCTCAGCTGATTCCTGGGTACACCATGGGGCACGAGTTAAAATCTGATGTGCCATATTTTCATAAGAGCATGTATGTTGAACACCTGCTGTGAACTTTGGTTGAAGATTTCCACAAAGTATGTAAACCACTAGAAGCAGAAAAGAACTGGGAGCCCAGCGCTCCTAATTGCAATTATATGTATGCTGGCGTATTGCTGGGCATGTGCTGCGGGTGGTTGTGTCTGGGCGTGGAGCCTCTGCTTACAGATCCACAGTCAAGAACAATTCAATTATGATGAAACAACCACACAGCGCAAGAAACAACCACACTGCGCAATATTGCCCGTAATGTGTAGTTTAATCATTAAGAGATATCAAACAAAAGGAACATACAAAACAACATCTAGTCCAGCCGACACGTTTTTCGAGCGCATGCTCTTTCTCAAGGCTTATGTTGCTGTCGCACAGTCTATCGTCCTAAGACGTGATAAATGGTTGATAACCCAACTGTAATTTCTATTGTGCGTCGCTGTTGCGGTAAGCTCAATTAGCTGAAGAGCCTTTTGGCCGCGTCTACTCTGTTTCCGCAGAAAAACAGCAACATAAGCCTTGAGAAAGAGCATATGCTCGAAACACGTGTCGGCTGGACTAGAAGTTGCTTTGTTTGTTCCTTTTGTTTGATATCTCTTAATGATTAAACTACACATTAGGGCGATATTGTGCAGTGTGGTTATTTCCACAAGGTAATTTACGCTGGTAGTGGCAGGGAGGTTAGTTAGGCTGATTTGAGACATTTTTCAAGGAACGATGTGCAAGCACGGTGGGATTGTCCTGTCCTTTTTGGGAATGGAGTGTGTGTGATGAAGTGAAAGGTATTGTGGCAGGGTCTATCCAGTTCAGAGGGATGCGGTTGAAGCATTTGATGAAGGAAGAGGAGAGAAGGAAGACCGATGTTCTCTCTGATGCGAGTTGGGGTTTGCACATTTTGCGTTATGTGCAGGAATTCTGCTAGGCTTAGGAGAGCATGTCTGGTGTTTTTCAATGCCTGGGTTGTGGGTAGGTTGACATGCCAGAGGAAGATGTTGGTAGAGTAGGTGACCAAAGCAGATGACAGCAGGTCGGCGCTTTCATCCATGAAGGGTCCACACCGATGAGGTGGTTGGTATGCAAGGTGAAAAGTGGAAGACTCCTTATGTGGTGGTGGGAATTGCAATGTAAGGAACGCCACAGATTTTATCAGCAGCTTTCTTTGAGTTTACTTTTCACAGCTTGTGCATTTTTTGTGAACTTAGATTTGAGACCCCCCTCACTAGCTGTACCACATTTGGGGTAATCCCCTTTCATGTTCATGTTTTGGTGGCAACCTTGTTGCCGTGGGTGTGGTAAAATAACGAAACGGGTTAGGACTAATTCAGATATTTCCGGTTTCGCATTACTTTTCTCATTTTTGACTACTTCTTGACGCATTTTCCTTGCTTCGAGTTCAGTGTGATGCTAGCAGACTGTGGCTCATCACAGTCCAATACTTTTTCCTTGATTTTTCTTTCACCCATGACTGAGAGTCAAACGTTTAGCTTTACGGAGGAACAGATTTCAGAAATCCTAAGCGGTCCATCTATCTTTGACCCGGCAGGAACTAACCCTAATCTAGCTCACTCTACAGACAGTGACGAACTACTGAAATTGAAAAAGAAGAATTTTAGGACTGAATTACATGGTTATTTTTTGCACGAATACTTAAAATCCAACACAATACCAGCAGGTCTAATTGTCAGAAACGAACCTTGCCTTTTCTTGGCCGACAAACAATACACGACTACCTTCAGTCAGATTGCTATTAAATGTAGTCGTGACTTTATGGTTTTAACGATTACTACAGCTCAAAGAATCGGTTTGGAAACACAAAGAACTTTAGAAGAAGAAGAAGCCAAATTCTTATCCAGTACAATTATTACTGACGCAAAGGACCAATTGGACTCAGTTAATACATTATTTGAAGAATTCAGAGCCACTACAATTGGCAAAAAGACTAAAATACTTGCAAAGGATATCCGCGAGTTTAAAATAGAAAAAAATCTTTCCCTATACCAGTGAGGCTTACTTAGAAGCAATCAGTAAACAGGCAGCATCTAAACGTGGACAAGGTAACAAGAACAGGGGAGTATCCTTCTCAAGTTCAAGTAGCAGTGGGTCTGACAATCAGTCACCGCAGCAGCAACCACAACCTTTTGGTAACTTTCAACCGAATAATCCTTTTTTAGGCAGAGGAGGATTTGGCATACCACAATGGGGTCCTCCGTGGATCCAACCATATGTACCAATGCGGAGACCCTGGGGACGACGCCGTCGTACCCGATGAGTCATACGGAACCCATAATACCCATCTTTAATTTGGCAAACTTGTGTCTTAGTCCAGCACAAATTTCTGTTTTATCTAAAGGCTTATCATTTGTCCCCACGAGAGGAATTGATTGGTTCTCCATGGAAATGCAAGTGCGCAGATTCCTACGAACCATTAGGCATAAATCTTTCTTTAAAGATGCCCCTGAGAGAGTACAGGAGCAGGACTCCGGTCTACGATGTCCTTCAACATTCACACCGCAGGACAATCAAATGCCCAAGGAAACTCTAACCTTTGAGAAAATGGTTCTCAAGGACTTATCCAACCTCAACTTCCAATACTAGATTTCATATTAAACACAATTTGAGTTTAGAAGAAAACAAAGCCCTTAACGAACTGTCATCCAATGATGCCATTGTGATTAAGCCCGCAGATAAGGGTGGTGGGATAGTTGTCATGACTAACACCCAATATTTGGAAATGGTTAATAACTTACTGAACGATCCAGCAAGCTACAAAAAATTGAAAAAGGATCCCTCAAAGGACATCAAAGTGGAAATTGATCAAGCAGCAAAATATGCTTTTGACCGTAATTGGATCACGGAAAATGAATACGATTTCTTAACAACCAGCCAGGGTCGCACTCCAACCCTTTCTGCACTTCCAAAGATGCATAAAAACACAACAAACCCACCCGGACGTCCCATAGTCTCAGGCTGTGGGACCATACTTGAACCATTATGCAAATTTATTGATACGTTTCTCAAACCATTGAGCACGGAAACAAGTACCTATTTACGTGATACCATGAATACCATTCACAATTTTGAACACCTTGAATTCAATCCCAGCAAACACATTTTAGTCACAATGGATATAACGTCTTTATACACCAGCATTCCCCAGGCACAAGCATTAGAATGTATGTTGGAACTCCTGACAGAATCCAATACCCAACAGAGAGTGCCAATCAATTTTATTTTAGAATTGATGGAAATAGTACTATGTAAAAACTATTTTGAGTTTAATGGACATTTTTTCCTACAGATAAAAGGCACTGCGATGGGTGCGGCTTTCGCACCCAGTTTGGCTATTCTCTTCATGGCGAAATTTGAAACTGAACACATTCTTTGCGAATCCAATCCCTTCCAAAAATCAATCTTACATTGGAAGCATTACATAGACGACATCATTTTTATTTGGGAAGGACCAGAAAATGAACTCTTAGAGTTCTTCTCCTGGCTCAACCAGATTGATGTTAATATTCAATTTACACTTGAACATTCCAACGACCAAGTCATTTTCCTCGACCTAACCATCGGGCATCAAGAAGGCCAGCTTAAATGCAGCCTACATAGAAAATCTAGTGCCAGAAATACATTATTACACTATACAAGTGATCACCCTCGGCACCTCAAGGACAACCTCCCGTACGGGCAGTATCTCCGCGTAAGAAGGAACTGAACTGACATCCATGATTTTAACCAACAAGCGGACGAACTGGACA
Organism: Ambystoma mexicanum; assembly: GCF_040938575.1. Taxonomy (NCBI): domain Eukaryota; kingdom Metazoa; phylum Chordata; class Amphibia; order Caudata; family Ambystomatidae; genus Ambystoma; species Ambystoma mexicanum. The sequence goes on along the minus strand of NC_090936.1, from coordinate 1,053,281,604 downwards.
CTAGGTTCCGAGAGAGAGGCTATCCTAAAACCCTCATTAAGAGATCTAGGAAACGGGCACGATGCACGGATCGTGCTCTTACTCACCACCAAAACACAACAAACCGAGAGTAACAACATGACTTGTGTTCTTACACACGGTACTTTAGCTTTTCGAATCAAGAAACTTATCCAAAAACATTGGCACATTATTAGACTGGACCTTCCAGAGGAACCTCTACCTCGGTTTGCTTTTAAAAGGGCTCCTAACATTCGAGACAAACTGATACACACCAGCTTTAGTAAGAATCCCCCAAAAACTCGCTTATGGGATCTGCGTTCAGTCAAGGGCCACTACCCATGTGGCTCATGCAGTGTCTGTCCCTTTACAAGAAAAATGAAAGATTTCAAAATAAATGACCGGATATGGACTTTGCCTAACCTGACCAATTGCAAAACCAAAAACGTGGTTTACTGCATTGAATGTCTGTGTGGATTAAGGTATGTTGGTCAAACTAGCAGACCAGTGCATATCAGGATTGCGGAACATCGATCACGAGTACGATGCAAAAGGGTCACAGCACCCCTGGTCAATCACTACATGACTGCCAATCACTCACCCAATAATGTATTGTGGTGGGTATTGGAAACAGTCAAAAATTCCACTAACATAAATAAAAGTCTGTTGGACAGGGAGGCAAGGTGGATTTTTCGATTAGGTACTCATATGTATGGCCTAAATGAGGAATTTATCCCACCTTTATAACTGTGCTACATACTTCGTTGACATCTTAGTATCCGACACCTTAACCTGATAAGTGCGGGCTAATGTGTCCAAATATTATTTGTATTCTTTCCGGTTTCAACACGGAATTTTTTTAACAACTCCAGTTTGAACATTGTTCGCAGCCTTTCCTCATTTATTTCAGGACTAGCAGTTCGTTCCACCGGCAGGTGCCCATTTACATTTCAGTAAAGCATGTCAATACATTAGGCAGATCGCACCTTTTGACGCGCATTTTTTCGCATCATGTTCCTTGTTGTGCCCGGCCGCTTTAGGTGCTTCGCACACTTTGAGGCTTCATGCGGACACCCGCTGCGCGACCGTTAGGTCCCGTTTTCCAGGGCATTGTCTGTCCTGCAGGATGTGTTGCACAAAAACCACTCGGGATTGGCTGCGCTCTGCAAGCCAATCGTGACGGAGGTGTGTCAGTCTGACACTACCACGTCACAGCGAGGCTTCCCATACGCTATGCGTTACCTCTCCTTCGAGGCGTCATCACGCTGTTAGCTCCAACATAAGGTATGCTCGCAGCCTAGCCCTCTCTGCCAGACGCACGCAGGCACTTCTACTGACGGCATCGGTTCCGGCTACATTACTTCGTCTGTCCGAGCTGACGGTAAGCTTTCGTGCTCTCTCCTTACGAAACCATTTCATTTTCAGCACACTAACGGGCTTAGTAACTAACTTTCTTCCTTTTCAAACTTATGCATCCTTTTACAAACTCATGCACTCTATGTATTCTTGAATATCATGCATGATTTTGATGAGCTTTTTAATGCAGATGCTCTTTAATTTGCTATGGCTTTGATGAGCCCAATTATCTAAGGTGTTTCAACTTGGTATTAAACATGGTTTCTCTCTGTTCTGTTTCCTCTCTTTGTTTCTTTTCCTTTTTTGCGTAGATCAGGTATTCATTACTGGATTAGCGTCCCTTAATTGGACATCCTTTTGCCAACAACTTGTGGCAGTTCTTCTCCCTGCGTTCCGAAGTTGGAATTTTGACACTGGCCTTGATTTAGTCATGATAGATGCCATGACGTGAGAATCCAATATACCTTCATATTCAGGTATATCTTTTTCTTTCACATTTTTCTGCCTCTAATGCTTCCTATGATAGATTCTGCAATCTTCAAACATTTATTTGAGCTATTTCTTACATCATTTGACTTTTAGTGATGACTCTCTTCAGTCCTTGCTGCATCACGCTCCACCCTGAAGTTGAGCTTTGCGTCTAGAATTTCTGCCTTTGATGAATTCCACCCACATTCATTTTGGGTAAGGTTCCCCTCTTAGGTAGATTCCAATTAGTAGTCTGATTAAATTAACAATTGTTTGGCCTGAGTAGTTAGGGCCTCAATACTTGATAAACCCAGGTCATGTGTTTGAGAAACATACAGCAAGTCAGTGTTATTTCCGTGTTTTATTTATTATTTTATGTACATATTCATTATGTGATGGATTGCTTTGTCTGCTTCCCCGTAGGGATTACCATCAGTTACTCAGCCCCGAGGAAGGCGGTTCTCTAAAGAGGCCCTACAGGTGGCCCGCCGAAACAAAACAGTGGTCTCATCTTGTTGAAACTCATTCTTTTGTTTGTTTCTTACCACATCATTATTGTTTGAGACCCTGACTTCTGCACCAGAACAAAGTGAAATGTTTACGTAGGCAGACCTGTATTATTGCATTTATATTATTTCTGCACAATTGGCAGACTTGCACTACCAAGAAGTTGTACTTGGCTGTCCTTATGCACTTGTTTCAGGCATATTTAAGCATTTGTTCTAAGCACAGCATTTCATGCATATGTTGCATCCTTACGGCAAATTAGGACATTTACTAAAGAAGCTGATTTTTCTTGTCTTCCTGCATCTGTTGTAAATACTTCTATTATATATTTGCCAAAAACATAGGAGTTTGTGTATTGGTTATATGTATTCACTGTTGTGTAATAATAAAATTGTAATATATTTTTTCAACAAGTTGTGTTTGATGTGATTCTTCATTGCTTTGTGTTTCTCTTGGACAATCCGGGTATTTTCAAGTTAGGATATCCTTTTGTTGGATACTAAGGTAATCACAATCAGTAGCTTTCTTTGAGTTTACTTTTCACAGCTTGTGCATTTTTTGTGAACTCAGATTTTAATGCAGCTTGGATGTGCACAGTGCAGAGCAATTCAGTCTTATGGACGACCACCATGCCTTCCACAATCTTCCTTGACCAGCCAACATGCTGAATGCTGTATCCGGGTGGGACTAGGATGTCGAAGACATAAGAGGAGACCCAGGTTTTGGGGATGAAGATGGCGTCTGGCTTAGGAGTGATGAGATTGTCCACTATGTGCTAGACGGCCGAGTGAGCACTTAAAAGCATCAGTGCACATCAGTGGAGGGGTAAACTCGGATGAGGTTCACAAGGTTGGATGGTTGTTGCCAACAAGCTGGTTCATAGGGCAGCATTTCTGGCCCTTTGGCCTGGCACAAACTGCTGAAATCTTTATATTTGTTCATCAGTGGCTGAAGATGCTGGTGATGAGGATGCCCAGGTGGGCAAGTCGGATCTAATAGGTTGCTTGATGAGGAGCAGTGATCACGTGACCAAAGCAGCCTGGACTCAACTGCAGCTGGCTATAGCTGGCTTTTTAACGGCCCACTTGGGCAGGGAAAAGCTGAAGCTCTTACAAGTCACTGCGAATACAGGAGGATGGGCAAAGCAGTGATCACGTGACCAATGCAGGCCAGAATCTCCTTTGGCCCGGTGGAGCTGGCTTTTGCACCCTGCGATTGGCGTTATGAAAACAAGCCCCAAAGATCCAATAGCCTCACCCTGAATGATCCAATGGGGGCTCCACCCAGGAGCAAAGGTCAAGGCAACACCATACCACTTTTCAGACAGAGCAGCTATGCAGGCGGTTGTATACTAATTGACCTTTTCACAATTGACCTTGGCAGAATTTACCAAATTTAAAAGGTCAATTAGGACAGATGTGCGGGGCAACCTCCCACCCAATCCAAAAAAAAACCTGGTAACCCCCACCCAATCCCCTTACATTATTTATAATCCAAAACCACCCCAATACATATATAAAATAACTAAAATAATATAAAGGTTAATTTTGCAGAAGGTCATTTAGGACCACTATAATTAGGTCAATTGGGACAAAAGGTCAATTGTAAAAGGTCAATTTGGGTAATAGCATGAAGGAAAAGGCCAGGCCAGTACTTAATGAAAATTAAAGCACTGGGAGAAAAAGCAAATATGAGAACGAGATAAACACTCAGAGTCGGAGCATGATCAACCCAGGGACTACAACCAATGGGTGGAGAGAGTGGGGTGTGGGGACTTGGGGCTTTATATAGGAAGTAATGGACGACGCCACAAAGACTTCATATCCTACACACAGTAAAAACTCATCACACTGAGTAAGCCACCCTACTGACTCACAATCAATAGCAGACAATCTCGTTTCAGTACTTGTTCACTATAGTAATAGGGTTATTTTACCCTAATATCTCACATATGCAAAACGCAAAAAAGATCGGTCCTCCTTTCCTTCCAGGGCTATCCTTGAAAAACAGTTCCCTCAGACTTGCCCCCTCACTACCTCCCCTGTTCTCCCAAGAAGCACAGCATAGTGCTGGACGGTTCCGCACTCACGTCGGCTCTCCCAGCCTCATGGTCCCGTCTGCCTTGCAGACTATCTCCAATCGTGCCCCATCCATGAACTGTGCCAGCCAGCCAATGCTGCCCACGAAGAAGCAGGCGTTGACGTAGAAGAGGATGACTGCTGGGTAGCGGTTGGAGTTTTTCCAGTCGGAGACAAATGTGGCCTGTGGAGGGGGAGAGAGAAGAGTGAGTGAGAAGAGGGAGGGAGTGAGACGATTGACATGAACAGAGAAAGTCCATATCTAGCAGAGCATTTCTCAATATCAGAGCCTTGCTGCACTGATGCATTAAATGCACTGGATCATTCCCCTGGGAAGACTTCACTATCACACCTGAAAGACCTGGACACAAAGGCCCCAGATGGGAAGGAAATGACGAACACTGAGAAGGAAAGCCCTTGATCTGCCCACCTCCACGGAGGATGGGAATAGGGTGGGGGGCAGTCTGAAAGGCATATCTTTCCATTTACTGTTATAGGAGCGCCTGCCAAAAAAAAATCAACAAAAAACCCAAACACACAGAGCAGGAGAGTATAGTTATGTAAAAGACCCAACTACATAACTCATAGAATAGAAGCTGCACAGCTCACTGGGTAATTACCTTAGTGCCGCGTCATCACTACATGGGATGCCATTACTGCAATGGCAGAGAGGAGCACCAATGGCACTAGACAGCAAATTAACACAATTAACTGGAAACACGCAGCTGGTAGAAAACCGTTGCGTTGACACCGAGTGTTGAAGCAACACCAAAACTCTAAAACATATCCAAAAATGGTACTTTCAAAAAAATGTAAATAAACAAAAAGTCAACACGGAGTGCTTACAAATGAACCAAGACTCGCTGTCAGGAACACACTGGGAGTGGTAGGGGGGAGGGGGGGGGGGCGACAATCCAGTGTAAGTTACCCGTATTGCATTATGGAGAATCAAGTAATTAACCAATTTTGGAAGAAAACATGCAAAAGTTATTTAGAAAATATATAAATAAAAAGTAGGGCAATTCCCATAAAAGAGCAGGTAGCCAAGTGCAGTCGGGTGGGTCGCTTCCAGGTGCCCCACCCTTGCTGCCGGGGGGGCTCACCAGAGTGAAGAAGGTGCAGAAGACGGTGACGGAGCTGAAGGCGGCGATATAGCCATGCATCTCCCGGTGCTCCCGCTCCGTGAACAAGGGGTTCTGGCACTGGATCCCGCAGCCCTCCACGTCCTCGTACCAGCTCTTGGGGTTGTCTGTCCGCACGAGGGGCGGCTCGCACTGGCCAGAGCTGTTGAACTTGATGTTCTGGACTTCATTCTGCAGGAAGAAGGCAACGGTGAGCGAACAGCCCACAGACTGTGGGGCGATTAAGTAGGGGAAAAACGCTCAACACCCCACTATAACAACTCGGTTGCTCACTTTCTTTCCTTTGTTCGGTTTCCGTTCATTCTAGGACCCCGACCCCAGCCCAGAAACCAAAACTCATTCTCTCGCTGCTTTAGCATTAATTACACTGTTTAGTACTGCTAGGGTGCCTTAATGCTTCGCTTAAAGGGTGGCCGGATTTAAAAAGCAATAAACCGGGACAGGACAACTAACACAGGTAGGACTAACTCTTGAAAGTGGCCGTCAAGGCACTACACTTCAGTAGCGGTTGGAGGAGACGGAGGTTTAAGTGTTAGTGGTGGAATAAACACATAATTAATTTATCACAAACTACCACCATCTTCATTCGTAAAATGCAGCATTTCTTCTGTGTGAGATTGAGCAGTCCAGCCTGCCAGTCAGGGTTCCAGATACGATTTTCAAGTGGGAGTATTTTACTCCCTACTTGTTAGTGTTGGGAGTAAAATAATTTTTAGGGAGTCAAAATATCATTACAATTAACAATGGGAGTATTTTATAAGCGAGTGAAAATGTGTTTTAACTGGGAAAGGGAAATATTTCTGTAATAATCATTTCTTTTTACCTAGTTATTCACACACATTAAAAGATACAGGGTTACTTCTTCCGATCAGGCAGTAATAGCAATTTCTTCCTGCGGTACTACGTGCGCTACTGGCCCAAACATATCCACGGAGCTGTGGGCGTGAAAGCAGGGGCGCTAGGTCTATTCTTTGTTAGAGTATTTGTACTCCTTGTTTTTATTTTTTGGGTGTATTTCCCTATTTTTAGAGAGTCAAAAGTGACCGATACACTCCTTATCCATAGGGCTGCTGCCATCTATGAAGACCTGCTACCAAAAACTGGGACCAGTGCATTTTCCAATTGAAAAATAAACTTGAGAAAGGGGGACAGGTCCGCCAATTCCGGGACATTCCCAGGAAAACCGGGAGGTCTGGGCACCCTATTCACTTAGGAAATGAGTGATGGGTTACAGTCTTGTCTATTTCTACTCCACACTTTCCCAATAGAAAATCAATGAGGGGGTAATTTCCACTGAGAGGTCAATGTGAAAGATGTATCTTGGTGAGAGAAGTGCAACAAACACAATGAGTTCTCCTTTACAATTGTTGTCTACAATCTCACAGCCTTGGTAAATAAAATGATGATTTGCTGTCTACAAGACAGTAAGACACCTTACGGAAACACGATGGCCCAGGCTTGAACACTCTCCAGGTGCCCAATGGATGTTGATTAGAGAAATAGGGGTTGGTATCAAGCAAGATCAGACTTCTCTGGCATTGGACCTCCATTAAGGTCAATGAACGGAATTCATGACATGAACCATTCTTAACCAATACAGAAAGGGGACAAATGGCCTTGCCAGGACCATGCTGTAACTAACCAGAGGCAAAGATCTCCCCTGCAATGCCAACGAGGCACCTGACCACTCTAGGAGCGGGCAAGGCGTACTTAGCCAGGATGGCAACATGCCTTATACTTTACAGATTTTCAAAATGAAGTAAGGAACACTTAATTTTGTTTTAACAATGTTGTAAATTTGTAACATATGTTTATATTGAACATTTAGTAATGCAGTGCACCTGGTATAAGGATGAAGTTAAGGGTGGTGACTGTGCATAGGATAACCTCTTCAGTTAATGTAATTCAATGGAAAAGCTTGGACTATTCCTTTAATAAAAATGGTTTGGTGAATGTTCAGTGATTAAGCACAAACTCGGATATCGGTGTGCAACCAGGTTGGACACAGAATTGACAGTCAGTGCTCAGCCGTTGGAAGTTGTTAAATTGAGTACCATTAAATTGGGCAATAACCGTAACATCTATTTATTGTAGCGCTTAGAAGCAGGAGGATTACAGCATGACACTATATGAGATCACCAGAAATGACATTTTAAACATTTATTTTCAAATTAATAGGTGATGGGAAAACTTAGACCATTCCAATAGGACATCGATTGAGGGAGTGTTGTGAAAGATTGTAGCTCTTAGATTCTAGTAACAAGTGATGCTTTCCATCGTAGGGCAGGCCAATGGAAAGACTGGACCAATCCCTTCTTCTGGGAAGTGACTGCAAAGATAGGGCCATTCTCTTTGAACGGCAACTGAAGGAAAGCGTATACTGCTCATATATGCCTTTTGCTACATAAGCGATCCAACACTATAACCTTAGGCAGGAGGCGCTATACAAATGCAAGATAACCACATCATTCCTGTTCCCAGTCTAGGGAAAATATTAAACAGTGGTAAGGAGTAGGCCTGTCTACAGCAGACTATGGTGCAACAAAAGCTTCACGCGTAGCAGTGAACAGGCAACATTTCATGCAGCTCTGACTGGCACCAATCAGGCAATCAGTTCTGTAGAGTAAGGTATACAGTGTTCATATCGAAAATTATATTGTGAAAGAAACATTTATTGAATCTTTTATATTGAAAACCTTTATAGTGAATGCATTTAGAGGTGTGGCAAAGGGTTAAATATTTTTGGGAAATGGTCGGGTGGGTTTTTAGGGGTGGGGTTTGGGGGGGACCCCCTCCCAACAACCAAGCAAAAAGTGCATTCACTATAAAGGTTTCCGTTATAAAATACTTGATACATGTTCATTCAATATAAATGTTTTCGGTATAAGCCTTCTGCGTAAATAATGAACAAGGACTTGCGTAGGTGCACAACGTGTATTCGACTTGACTTGGTTATAAAGTAGGACCTTGTGATTAGTGACAAGGTATTCAGTATAGGCTCGGTCAAGTGTTACATGGTCGGGGCATTTGCCCCCTGTTTTGTGGATCTGATTTTCGGTGGGGCTAATGTGCGGAGGTTGCAAGTGGATTCTGCTTGGATGGTACAGGGTTATTTTGTTGCAGCAGAACGCCGGGTGGCTTAGTTCAGGCATTTGAATGTTCACCACAGTACCCTGGAGAGGAACTTTGCCGTCACTTGGAGCGGGTGGAGACTTCACAGGAACCAGGAGTTTGATTCCACACTAGCAAGCAGTGCTCATGTTGCATTTTGGACAGCAGTTCTAGCTGATGTTCGTTAGGTATGGCTAAAGTACAGTCATAGCGTAATGCAGTTTGGCGGTCACAAGGATTCCTTTGTGTAGTGTTTTTGTTGATTTAGGGATGTTCTCGCTTGCACTAGCTAAAAGGGCCAACTTTTTTCTGTAATCATGTTGATTTGGGAGTTCATGCTGAGCTTGTGGTCTAAGCCAACCTTAGGGATTTGGATGTTGCTGCTCAGGGGATGCAATTGCCGAAAAGTCCTGTGAAAACGGTTTGTAGATGTTGTATCGGCCTAGGAAAACACTTCTGTGTTTTAACTGTTGCAGATTCTGCACATACAATCCTATAGCACAGTTACTTACATTTTCAGTGACAAGCTGTATGGCTTAAATTTGAATTAAGTTTGTGTAAAAACAGGGAGGATTGCTATTGATCTGGTTTTCGTTATGGGACAAATGAGTGTGGAATACTTGGGACAAAGAGCCCTAGGTTAAGGGCTGAAAGTAACCTCCAAGAGGAAGGGATCAGGTGTCACAAACTAGGATAGCACAGGGACAATGTGCTGGTCTTGGTAGCAAGATCACGCAGAGCAACAGAGGTTCGAATCCCGGATCCACGCTTAGAAACCAAACTCGGGTACGGTATTGGTATTAGGCGCATTATGAAAAAACAATTAAATAAATGTAAACTGTTGTTCGCTAAGGAAGCATGAATTATTTCATTGGCAATTCAGCAGTTCAAGCTGCATCTTTGCTAGTGGTTGATGAGGGGGTCATGGGCCACAATGTCTGAGACTGCAAACAGCATGGGGAGGGGAAGAATCAGTGCAGAGCGACAAACCTCATGCTCCATGGGAAGTGTGCTGTCCTGGAAAGAGATCTCTGGGTGGTGTGGGAATCCTGCAGATCCCCCACTAAAACCCTGCGTAAAGTCTCCTCCCAGGTGGCCAGGAGAGGGCAGATGCTTCCTGGTCCAAATCCTGGGGGTGGTGTGCTCTGCTGTGGGAGGATCACCTGGGTGGAGATCCGGCCCAGGATAGTGAGGCAATTCCGTGGGATGAGACACAGCATTTCTCCTCTAAGGAGGATCCTCTTACTACCATGTCAGAGGTGGTTCTGGCTTATTGCCACTTAATTTATCTCAGCTTCCTAATAAGAAGGAAATGGTTAACTCCAAGGTAGTAACCCAGCAACATGTTATTTCAAAAGAACCAGCCTTTTGTATCCCTAAAAATAAACATCTCCCTCAAGAACAAAGATACTGAAAGGATTGATGGAAATGTGGGCTTCTGCATACTGTCTGTCTCTAATAGGACTAAACCTTACAGTTCCTGTTCTAAAAATATTAAAGTGATTCAAACTACCCTTTAAAAGTGTAGAAGAAGCAGAAAAACCAAAGTTCACTAAAATGAACTACACCTCCCAGAATGCCCCAAAGACTGGGATGAAGAATAGTGCCCAGGAGTCATGTAGAAGAAAAGGACAGGCATTTAGGCCTACTAGCCTTTGCCTAGCAATATTAGCAGAAGGAGAAGAGCACGAAGCTGGCAATTTACGAGGAAGTGTGACCACTTAAGGGACGCCAGGACGAGAGAAGAGCAGATTTCGCCTGCAGGTTCTGAGTTGGTCCTGTGCTCCCAAACCCGGTCTGGCCGTGGCTGCACAGAGGGACGTGGCATTGAAGGTCTTCCCAGGTGCATCTAGTAGCTGTGATTGCAGAGCAGAAATCATGCTACAGCCCAAGGCCTGTGTGCAGAAGCAAGCCGAGGGAATAAGGAGTGGAGACACCCATGCTGCAGAGGCATGTGGGTCCCAAGAGTGCTAGAAGTAGTAGCAGAAGGAAGAAAAGTTGTAAGTGGAACAGCCGGGAACTGCAGTGTTTCTGGAGCCGGTGAGTGAAGCTCCGTACTCAATCATTGAAAAGCTCTTGCTAGTAACCGTTTCCAGCTCTGTTATTGCTCGCTTTATAGCAGAAGCAAGTAGAAGTCACCTGAAGTTGTTTGTTGTAAAAAGTTTCCTGAACAAAGGCAATGTAACACGCGTGCAATTAAAGCAAGATGAATTGCTCCCATGAATGAAATAGCTTTTTGTTTCCATTGTTGAACTTTATAAACGTACCGAAACGGTTGCGGGTTTCCAATCGAGACAGAAGAAAGCGGTGTTAATCACTCGGAACGTTTAAACTAATTTCCGCAGATTGTTACAAGGGAGCAAAGGGTCGCGTGTACACTATTACGATTGCCAAAAAGAATCAAAGTATCACTCTGCAGTAATGAAAAGGAAATAAGTCCATACAGTTCCTTAATGGCAAAAATCTACATCAAAGACCAATCGCATATACCCAAATCTGTTTCTTTTGATAAGCCTAACCCTTGCAACACACTGAACCAAGTACATTAGAAGTTGTAGAAGTTGTTGAAGCAGAGAGAGACAAACAAGCGCTACCAAAGCCAGTGGGCCAACCCTTTATATAGTGAAACCAGCCATATTAAAACCGGACCACTTGCTGAAGTTGCTAAAGGTCCAGTGTCCTCTGATACAAGTTTGACAAGGTTATCCAGAGATGGTAGAGTGGCAGTACAGCTCTGGGTTAGCTACTGGAACCAAGGTGTGATTAAAGCTGGGGAAGGGAGCTGGGTGCGTTTAAGAACATTAAATCAACGATCTGTAAGGGTAAGGCTATTGCAGCAGAGAGAAAAAGAGAAACAGTCTGGGAGCCAAGACAAATTATCCTAGTGGCAGTGAGACAGGCAGAAGAGGCAAAGAGGCTGCCCTTCCCTTGTAACCTAGGGAAGAAGAGTGCTTTGCCTGTCTGTGAAGGTCAAAGAGTCTGGTCTTATAAATTGCCTAAGGAGCCAAATTGAAGCAGACTTATCAGAACTGTGATCGTTTACGAGACTGTTAGTAAGTGTTACATTACAGAGGTTGAAGCAGACGACTACTGTGGAGCAAAGGGGGCTGCCTCCACAATAACAGTAGTAGAAGGGAGTGGTCAAGCTGTAGCCACACCCTCAGAAGAAGTATCCTGACAAATCACACTAAAAGATGATGCAGAGGTGATAATCAGACAGACAGTTGTTGAAGCAGAAGTGGTACTTTTGTCTTTGAACTATAACAATGCTATCCTGGAAGGAGGATATCCAGGCTTACCATTGGTGCAGTTTTCGTTTCTGAAATTGGAAGGGGAACTTTTCAACAGAAGGATAAAAGAACTGTTACCAGTGGATTTTTGTTTGGGGGAACTTTTGTTTCTTTTGGAACTTTCAATAACGGATTCAATACTTTTTGGTTTATGAACACTTGCAGAGATTAACTTTGGACAATCCTGGGGAAGCAATCTACCCAAGACAGGTGACGATCATCCAAGTCACAGGTTGTGTAGGTTATCATATATTTATGTTGTTTATGATGGATTTTAAATGTTTTGTTGTTTAGTGTGAGGGTAAGTCCTGTGTATGCCAGGAGATTATCCCGTAGAACCTAGAATAGGTGGGGAATTCCCCGATAGAGTAGGTTTAGTTAGGTTTTCAATAAAATGTCTAATCCGGAGGAAACTACAAGCAGTTGTCCGCCTCGCATTACTGACCCCTCACAGCAGACCTGGGATCAGAAAGTGGACCAATTGTTCTTAAAGAGATGGCTGGGTTTCATGAGCATTAGTAGTTGGACATCAACTTTCCTAAACTTTACACATTCAAGGTAGGCCTTTGAGGTGGTGGTTAGAGGAGCAAGGCCCAGGTCAGGTTCCTCGAGTACAGGGTTACAGTGGAGCTCTTGAAGTTTTAATAAGAGGGTTTAGAAAGCAACATAGAGTACAGTTGACCATGATGGCTGTGACCTTGTCCAAGAGGTTGGTCCATCCTTTGGCTAGAGAGCAGAAGAATGGGGGAGCCAAAGCATCATGATGGCGGCTTTGGTTTCAATGCCACACAGTGGACTGAAGGTGAAGGTGGAGTAGCCGATAGATGCTTGCTCAGTGGGAGGATGCGTTTGGGTGGTGGAATGTGAAGTTTGTTTTCAGTTGGGTGGCAAAGTACTCTTGAATTCTTGCATTTTGTTGTTCTCAAGGGAGATTCTGCTTAGGTTGAATATTTACATTTAGAAAGAGACCAGGCTGGGAGTGGATGCTTTTATGCACAAACTCCTGAGGAAAGTCTAGACTGTGCTGCGGAGTTCAGTTAAATTGGTGCTAGGAATAATTTTTTTCTGAAGGAGAGATGTTTTTCATGTGGTTGCCTCAAGTGTGAGGTGATCAGAGACAGTCTCAGCGTGTTGTCTCGTTGTTTGTGTTGGGATAATGCTGCCATGCTACCTGGGGCTAGAAATCCTGAAAGGCACGCCCTGCTCAGAATCATCTCAAGTGAGCCTGATAACGGGTCAACGAATATCCACTTGGCCGGCCGTCATGCTTACCATGCACCCTTCTGGAAAGCTGGGGTTACTGCACTTCAGGAAGTCTGGCCATCCTCGTTCACGCTCTACGATGGCGCACGGGCCCCTTGTGGCCTGGCACAAGCCTTGGCTGGGGAGCTCCACCTTTCCGCTTTCGCACTTTGGCATGTAGACAGCACACAGGAGGGGCTGAATAACATCCCAGCAGCGGGGAGCATTGCGGAGACCTGCAGAGAGATGGAAAAAAAAATACATTACTGGTTTGCCCTAAAGCACAGATGCATTTTAGGATGAATACATCATTAGAATGTGTTACTTACCTGTGAAAGTTTGGGCAATCTCTTGTTTTCAAACCTCCATGACCCCGCGCCAAACACCATCATGTACAATTTGGAAATCTTGAACAGCAGGTGTTTGGGCAGATGTTTAGGCTGGTAGAGAGGCAGTAACAGGTTCCTGCAGCCTGACTGACTGTACACCAGCCCAACCAGCTGTTCAGCCTATTGGGAAAAGAACTGCTGGGGTGCCTCTGCTTTTCAACATCCTTCCTTGCCCAAGCTTACATTTTCCCCTGCCTCCTCCTTAAGCCCCATCATCGCTCGGTGCCTCGTCACTTGCATCTCTCACCCGCTCTACCCCCACTTTCTTTCGCACGTTTGTTGCCCTGGCGAGTTTACATTTTCTTCCTCCAGCACCCCTGGAAGGGATGGAGGAAGATCCCCATGTGGATTTGGAAACCTAACAGATGTTTACTCCAAACGCACAGGACATATGTTTCCAAATGTTGGCGAGTGTGAGCTGTCGGTGCAGCCCACGCTCAACATCTGATTGAGATTACATAGCCACATATATTCAGTCAATCCACACGACTACAAACGAAACCTCAACTCGCACTGAGGTCAGCTGTGAACTCAAACAGCTGGAAGAGAGCTTAAGTAGAAGGACGTTTCCAGCTCTCGCCAGCATGTGAATTCTCATGAACAACAGGTCTTTACATAAAGTCTCTCTCTTTGCAAACTACCAGTTGCTGGTAGTTTCTTCCTTTGTCATTTCAATCCCAGCATCCTCCCTCCACCCTCTGGGTTTGGGTTTTCAGGGTTGCTTTAGCTTCCAGCATCATCAGACGTATATTTCCCTTGTGCCAGAGTTAATAACAGAGAACTTCAAAGTTTTCTAGTACTTACTTCTTGAGATGCCGGGTCTTGGCCTTAGAAACTGGTTCATGAGTGTGGCCACTATTCAGACACGTTAAGTGAAGAATGTAGGCTTTCACCAATTTTTTTAAAGGAATTTATGTTTTCACCAATTACTATTATTTTTTGCGGGGAATTTCTGGTTTCGCCAATTTTTTAAAAGAATGTTTTTGTAAGGATTCGCAATGGAGTCTAACCTTTCTCATTGGACGTAATGCTTGAAGATTTTCTATTCAAATTCCCACAAGGCACTGCGGTCTACAATGTCTGTTTCACAGAATACTTTGAGACTTTTGCTTTAATTTGCAATTCTGATCGGTGTTGTGGTAAAACGTGGGCGTTCTACCCATCTGGTAGTCCCTGAAATTTTTGCAGTCTTTACTGGGCTTTGGATTTTGCTTTTCTCCCACCTACAGGGGTGGACTGGCCTACAGGGAAATCTACAGGAGATTTCCCAGCGGGCCTCTACATCATGGCCCTCTTTTGTGGTTACCCATTTTATATCCAAATGTTCTTATAGTTAAAAGGGGTTTGGCTTTCTCATATAGGGCCACTTTGAAAAACATTTCCTGGGCCTCTTTTGGTTCCCAGTCCACCCCTGTCCACCGAGGCTTAATCCAAAGACCGACAGTGTGGATCTGTGGTTTATGCGCTCTGCCTTAATAGTCCTGGTGACGCTGTAGGCAGCCTGGGGTACCCCAAAGATAACCCTTAGTCTCCCAGAGAGAGTACCCTCTGCCTTTCAGTAATGTGGGTAGGCTTGTGGTATTTATTTGGACTGTGTAAGATGGTTTCACAAGGTGGAATCTATTTAATCTGGCTAAATCCTTTTTGACCATTACCTCCATTCATCAAAATGGAAGCTGTGTTGGTTTTCCTTGAAGACCTGAGGGGTCACATGACTAGTACCTGTGCCTCTGTATGTAAGGGAAGGCGTTCCTCTTTGGCCACTGGATGCATGTTTGTCAGCACCAGGGGGCAGCATTCAGCCTAAAACTAGTTTCGACTGGCATGTGCAGAAGCCCGTCTGGGATTGTGTATATTCACTCCTTTGTTTGCGAGCCCCTCCTGTGTCCATGGAGGGAATCGCTGGCCACTGGCCGACCACCCCTCTTTTGGATGCTACTTGGTGGATAAAAGGAGACCCCCTAGCCCACTCACCTTCACAACAGCTGGCCATCTGAAGCTGCACATTGGAAGGCCCGCTGGTTGAGGAAGGGCCGAAGCTCTGCACCAGCATCATTTGGCCTTTCCGAAGAATCACTGCGAAGCGGTCTTTCCAGGATGACCCACAGCCATGATCCTTTCCCATAATCCAGTGGGGACCACTGAACCACAGCTCCTGCTCGAAGGCCTCGTCGCCTAGAAGTCCTGACCATGCCTGCAACGCTAGCCTCAGAAGGAGGTGTCCACGACCATGCCTGCATTGCTGGCCTCAGAAGGGGGTGCCCCTGACCAGGCCTGCATCGCTGGCCTCGGAAGCATGTGTCCCTGACCATGCCTGCATCGCTGGCCTCGGAAGGAGGTGTCCCTGACCATGCCTGCATCGCTGGCCTCGGAAGGGGGTGCCCCTGACCATGACTGCATCGCTGCCCTCAGAAGGGGGGCCCCTGGCCATGCCTGCATCGCTGGCCTCAGGAGGAGGTGTCCCTGACCATGCCTGCACCGCTGGCCTCAGAAGGAGGTGTCCCTGACCATGCCTGCACCGCTGGCCTCAGAAGGAGGTGTCTCTGACCATGCCTGCATCGCTGGCCTCAAAGGAGGTGCCCCTGACCATGCCTGCATCATTGGCCATAGAAGAGGGTGCCCCTTCGCTGCCAGGACTCCATAGACTCTGTGCTCAACTGACCAGATATCATTAATTGCAGGACTTCAGGCAAGCACCCGGGTTCGATCTTCCCTAACTGGGATGCCCCAGGAGCCTGAACTGCCTTCCTTACTGCAACCTCACCATCAAACTGGTCTCCTCGGTCCTTCTTCAATGGCTGGCTCCTCTCCAGTGACTTTAACTCCTCTTTGTGGTCTCTTCAAGCTGACCCCATCAGACGTTGAATGCTATGCCCAAAGAGGGCATGGGAACCCTGCATCGACAACTACCACAGATGGCAGCCAACACTCCTTTCTGCTCCTTTGATCCACCCACTGACCTAGGAATCGCTGGATCGGGAAACCTCATTGCAAGAGGGACCCCAAGACACTTGGGAAGAGTGTTGTTGACATTGCTGGAGTCGTGGGTGGTCGCTGAATAACAGATACACCTAACACCACTGGAAACGAGCAACGACATCCTCCCAAACTGCTTTTTCAGCAGAAGCGCAAGTCTTTCCTTCATTCATTTCTTCATCCCTGGGCCTGTTCTTCATCTTCAATGGACTCTTGCGATATTCCTTGCAGTGGAATCGCTTGGAGTACTTTCGCATGCGCGGCTCTGTCACAACTACCACTTGTTGAGCCTGGGACCTTGAGGCAATCATTGGCAGTACCGGAGGCAGGAATATGCACCCAACGACCCCAACCACGTGGCTCTAGGAAAAATCTTCCCAACAGGCAATAATTTTCTCATGCTCAGAATGTGCATCTTCAATTTCCAGAATAGAGCATCAATATAGACTCTTCCATCTTCACAGAATGCTTTGGACTTTACCTCCAATACACATAATCCACTGAGGTCATTGTTGGTTTGCTCAAATCTCAGAAACTTGGATCATGCACCTGTGGGTCAACCTTTTCACTCCTCTGGGGTTCCCGGTACTTTGGCGGGTTACCTCCCATCAGCTCAGTGTCTTGCTCTCCACTCACTCGATTCTCTGTGGCTCAGATTGCCACAAGTGTTTCAGGCTCGCAGTACCCCTCTCGGTACTTACTTCCCTGGTCTCTTTTGAGCGTAGGGCCGCTTTGAAAACCAGGTAGCGCGTCAGACTCCTCTACACAACAGCTTCCCTCTGGCTTTTCTTGGGGGTTCTAGGTGCACGAGACCTGTGGATGCAAGTGAGATGCCACAACAGTGGGCCAGATTCCTCTGCATAATTTCTGAAAGAAGCACCAGACGCTTTTCTCCAGCGGTGGCGGCGCCTCTTTCTGGAAAATCCTGCTTCCCTTCCTTCGATTCACTCTCTTGTAAGATGTCCAGCATGGGACTTTTCCACTTAATATTTTAGGTATCGCCTGAAAAAAATCAGTTGAAAAAAAAAGTTAGACGATTTTTTTTGCACCTTTTCCCCCAAACAAATAGATGGAGGGGGTAAGGGAATAAATTATGGTAGAGCGAATGTGGGTGGGGGGTGGGAGGGGAGATGCTGAGCGGGCAGACCCCAAATTAAAAAAAGTACACACACACACAGCATTTTCGGAATTCGATTTTTTTTTTTTTTTAATCTTTTTTTTGGCTTCTTTGTTTCTGTATTATAAAACTTAGGCTCCTGGTTTTATGGTATTTATTTGTCTGATACTTCCATCTGTATTCATCCCCATTTATGCTTTGGCCTTTTTTTCTATATTTATCAACATTTATTTTTTGTCATATAAAAAGATAATTTGTGACCAGTATTTTTCTGCATTTATTCTAATAAAAAAGGAATTTATGAAAGCACACATGCAGCCATATAGCAAAGAAATGCGAGCTCCATTTTTTCCTCAAATGCTATTTTATACAACGTTTACACTCTGCTTGCTGCCAATCTGCAGTGCGATTGGCCTGTGATGTATGAGTGGCGTCATAGAGAACCAGACAGAAAGATCAGTTTTTCCATTTTTATAAATAATTACAGACAGAAAACAGATTGATTTCCGTCGGCATTTATGTGTAAAATTGAGTAAAACGGAAAACTGGAAGCCTTACTTATAACGTAGATCCATATATTGTGCTTCCATTTCCATTTGTTTCGCGAATTTTACACATGGCTGCCCAAATTAGCAGATGTCCATAAGGGCCCCGCGTTTGTTTCTTCCATGTGTGTTTACTGCTCCATAATAATTCTGCCGTTTCTGCGTGTATGTTTTTGCTGTCTATAATGCTATGTTGAACGATTTGGTGAGTATTCATTTCAGCTTCTATATATATATATATATATATGCGAGTTGCCTTGGTTACGTAAAACTGGTTGTGGGGCGTATGTGTTGGTGCCGTGTTTTTCTGTTTGTATTTTCGGCTGCGCACACCCAAAATAGCCACGCTTTGAAAATGTAATAATTGAAAGGATTTCGAAGTTTTACGTATTTGCCCTGAAAGTGTGCGTTTTTGGGGCCTATGGGACCCACAATGCAAAGAACACACTTTACAACACCCCTTTATTCAAAATGAAAGCGTTTATCAAATCTTAGCAAATGTGACACGTGTGTTCGTTTGTGGATGAGCCATTCGCCTCCTGCCCCCGAATTTGGAGACATTTCATGGACGAGTTAAAATGATACAGAGGAAACGGTCTTCCCATTTTCCTCTGCCACATGGCTATGCTATGGTATGCTATATTTCTGTTTGTGTGTATGTATTTTCGCCGACTTGCCGCTCTACTGTCCACTGGAGAGTCCATTCTTTTGCCCTGCAGGCAGGGCCACCCACCTCGGGGCACAAACTCCTTTACACTGGGCTCAGCTGCCCATTAAGACACTACTCCTGAGGAAGGTCTTCGTTCACACCTGTTGGCCCTGGAATGCATGCCCCCCCCAAAGACGTTTTTGCCTCGTGTAAACACAAACCGGGCAGAAAGGCGCCTGCTAGGGCCCACTTGATGTATCACACCTGCTGCGGGTTATCACTGGTTGGGGGTGCGAACGATGAGCCCCTGTAGAGCAAGGCCTGAAAATGTAATAAACTATACAGCCTTCAATGCCCACCAAGAAGGACAGCAGAAAGGCCCACCCAATCAGTGGGTCTGGCTTCAACAGTGCAGGTCTTGGGTTTGACACAGACAACGGACAAGGTGAGGAAGTCATTAGCCGTGGCCCCTGGTCGGCTTTGCTCTAGGACATTTGCTGCTTTCCAGTCACCGGGCAGAGGTCTCCCCCATACACTCACACCAGGCAGAGGTCTCCCCCATACACTCACACCCGGCAGAGGTCTCCCCCATACACTCGCACCCGGCAGAGGTCTCTCTCCCATACACTCACACCAGACCAAGGTCTCGCCCATACACTCACACCAGGCAGAGGTCTCTCCCATACACTCACACCAGGCAGAGGTCTCTCCCATACACTCACACCAGGCAGAGGTCTCTCTCCCATACACTCAAACCAGACCAAGGTCTCTCCCATACACTCACACCGGGCAGAGGTCTCCCCCATACACTCACACTGGGCAGAGGTCTCTCTCCCATACACTCACACTGGGCAGAGGTCTCTCTCCCATACACTCACACTGGGCAGAGGTCTCTCTCCCATACACTCACACCGGGCAGAGGTCTCCCCCATGCACTCACTCTGGGCAGAGGACCCCCTCACTCTTACAGAATTAGAGATTCCCTGAAGTTTCACAGAGGCAGATATTCCTTGCACCCAATATTTCAAAGTGGGGAAATATTCCTGAAAATGCTAACGGAGGGGTGAAACCAAAACTAAAGCTTCTCAGAGCTTTACTGCATACGGCCAGAGGGGAAAGATATCCTTCAGCCTAAGGTGCAGCATTAATTCCCTACACACTCCGTGATCACAGATTCCATGCACACTCACATCGGACAGAGATTCAATGCACAAAGACAGGGGGGGGGAGAGATTGTGGGTGGGTCACTCAGAATTGGGTGAATTTTTTAAAATTCAAATCTCTGGAGGAAGTTAGCACCTCCTCTAGTGGTATTTCAGAAAATCTACCCAATTCAGGGACTACCACCGGCAGAAGTAGTATTTCTGGAATACTTCTGGATGTATTTCAAAAATACTACTCTGCCGGTGGGAACAAACATGTATTGTTTAAACAATATTATTATCCATTTGCACCTTTAATACAAAGTTTTAAATGGATTATGTACAGTAGTGGTGCATACCAAAACGACATTTATTTTGTACGAATATTGTTTAATTCTGTCCCCTTTTATGTGTTAGACGGGTAGGGTGGCGAGAGAGGGGCATCAGAGACGTCCACCTTTGCACCACAATTAGCATGGCCCATTATAAAAAATGTTCACTGTATTGAAGGGCTTCGTTGTGGACAATTTGGAATTTTTACACAGGTGGTAAAAAAAAAAAGGCTGATTTTCAGCAGACTGCTGCTGGCTTTATTCTCATGGAATACAGCTGCCACTATTTCAACAAACACTGAATTGAGCAGATGGTAAAAATTGGGGGCATTTGCCAAACACTGACAATTTTACAGTTACCGCCCAACTCTGAGCGTGTGATGGTTATCAATATGGATTGCCCTTTCCGGCCCGATTCCAACTTGGCCGTTTCTCTGGCACCTAGCGGTAATACAGCCCACTGTCTAGTTGGTCGCTCCCATGATGCACCGCAAGTCTCTTCGGTCACTTCCTTTTCGCTTGCATATTGCCAAGCAACATCAGAGGAACGACGCGTTGCTACTCTCAATGGAGCCTGCAGACGCTACGCGAGTTCGTTACTAGGACTTTACTTTCCTTCAGCCACAACAGTCTCTTTGCTACCTTTAAACCCTCTTCCCTTTTTTTTATCACTTAGGATCTAGCGAGGAAAAACTGTTACAACGCAGGATTTTTCCGATCGCAGACAGCATTGGTATAAGCGTAAGCCCCGCCCACTAAAGGCACGGCTCACGCTCTCTCGCAGGGTACCTTTAGGTAGACATCTGTTGTCATTCTATATTGAGGCTCCGTTCAGAATCGAAACCCGCATTGAACAAATTACTGTCTCCACAGTTAGAACCCTCGATCATTATCCTTCAGGCAAACAACAGGATCTGCAAAAACAGCATCAGAGAGGTTTAGAGCTAATCAGGTAGGCTAAAAGCTCCTGGTAAAATAACCTCCATCTTTGAATAGGACCTCGGTTCTTCCATAGCCCGTTTACTCTATGCTTTTCTATTTTCTAGTACTTTTCTACCTCCGGTACATTCTAAAGGCTACTACCTACCAAGCTGCCATCTTTGCCTTCACTTGTGGTAAGAACCCTGAATCCCAGTTTAGGATCCGTTTCTTCCTAGATAGGTCACTAGACATATTTGTCTTTTCTATATATTAACAGTCCAGCCCAGGACCAGATCCTCTAAGCCTGTCAGAATTCTAGCCAGACCAACCTTCCACGCCTGGTCATCTCAGGGAGACAACACACCCTAGCAGCTCTTCCCAGGGTTTTATTCCCCACAAGGGTTTCCCTGGGAGCCTCCCCGTGGTCAAGCATTTGTGCCGGCCTTCCTGGGGGGTCTCAGGCGGATTTCTAATTACATCTGGAGATGGTTCGAGGTCCTGCATCTACCAGGCCAGTTTCTGGCACCAGTCTTTCCTGTTCCTCAAGCCCAGGTAGGTGGTATTGTGAGTCCTCCCTGTTTATAATAGTTCCTTAAACATGACGGATAGCAACGCCTGTCTCTATTCTCTTGTCCCAAATGTTCCAGGGCGGAGGCATACAGACCACCGATCATGGAGCAACAACAATAACAAATTCAGCAGCTGATTGCTGCAGTACAGCCGAGGTCCAACAGTTGAAACAGGGGAATGCCTCCTTTAAACAGCTTCAGCAACAGACTGCACAGCAGGTGGCAGCCCCTCACATTCCACACTGCTCTGATGTTCCTCATGGTCCACTACCAGGCAGGCAGTTTGATGGTAATCCTCAAAGTGAAGGAATTCTTAGATTCCTGTGCAGTGCAGTTTACGTTCAAAGCAGCATATTTTCATACGGACCAAGATTGCGTGGGATAAATGGTGTCGCAAATGACAGAGCCAGCATTGGCTTGGGCCACACCATTAATCACCAGCAATAACCGTATTTTAGATTCTCATACAGCCTTTTGTAATAGTATCCGCACCATTTTAGGCCGACAGGAGATCCGAGTGGCATCACAAGAACACCTTCTTGACCTCAGACGGGTTAGCCTAGACCTACTAACATACATTACCAAATTTAAACAGATGGCAAGCGAGACCACCTGGTCCGACTATGCTCAAGTCACGTTATTCAGAAGGGGATTATCTGAAGACCTCAAAGATGAGGTATCCCGGTTTCCATGTCCCTCAACACTGACGGAATTTATAGCATTGGTGATGCAAATAGATTACCGAATTAAAGAGAGGTCAATAGAGAGAAGAAGAGGAAGAACGCCAAGAACATCTTTTGCTCCTCCTTCATCCCGTTCACAGACCACCGACGAGCCGATGTAATTGGGTGCAACCGCACGGGGTCCTTTAACTCCTGATGACCGGAATCGCAGGAGAACCTTGGGCTTATGCATGTATTGTGGTGCCGATACACATTTCCGTCCAGGAATGCCCAATTGCACCACCTCGGCGTTCGAGAAATGCCAGCACCCGGCCGTAAGTTGAACCACGGTACAGAAACCAATGCCTGAACAGGGTTCCTCACAAGTAACACATCTTTTTGTACTAGTCATACCAACACCAACATATTGGTACTCTTAGTTTCCTTTTCCATTGGGAACCGGTTTTTGCAGAACATACCAGCACTAGGTGATAGCGGAGCTGCCGGTAATTTCATCGATGACCACTGGGCCGCATCACATGGTATTCCTCGATCTTCCAAATCGGAATCCATTCCAGTGGAAAGTGTCGATGAGAGTTTGTTGGTTTCCGGTCCTATCAAAGACCAAACCAGTCCAATACTAATGTCCATTTCTTCTCATCAGGAGATGCTAACCTTTGATATAATCCGGGCAGCTCATCATCCGGTCATTTTAGGCTTACCTTGGCTCAAGAAACACAATCCTTACATCAATTGGATGGCTGGATCCTTCTTCTTGGGATCTGAATACTGCGTAGCACATTGTGTTAGAGATCAACAGAAGGTGATGGTAGACTCGGCTCCATCTCTGATAGATGACCTGGGGATAACATCCTTCAATCAGATTACTGGCCTCCCTGAGACCTATCATAAATTTCAAGAAGTGTTTTCCATCTCTGAATACACTCAATTGCCTCCCCACACTGAGGGATGACTGTGCAATTGAGTTAATTCCGGATCAACCTTTGCCTTTTGGGCGCATACACATCTTGTCAGACAATGAAAAGGAGGTTCTTCGTGAATACCTTCAAACCAATTTGAGGAACGGTCTTATCACTGAATCCACCTCACCCGCAGCCGCTTCTTTGTTTTTTATCTTGAAGAAAAACACAGCTGAACTTCGTCCATGCATTGATTTCCATGGCCTGAACAAGATCACAGTCCCAGACAATGCCATTAATAGTGGACATTCTGGAAGCAGTAAAAGGGGCTACCATTTACACCAAATTGGACCTGAAAGGAGCTTACCATCTGATCCGAATAAAACCTGGTAACGAGTGGAAAACGGCATTTAGAACGCTGTTTGGTCATTACCATTGTAGAGTGATGCCATTCGGATTGTCAAACGCTCCGGCGATATTCCAGCGGTACATGGATTATATCTTTGCTGTTCTGCTTCTTCATTATATGGTTGTCTATCTGGACTATATTCTTATCTTCTCTTTTACTATGGAAGAACACTTAAAGCATGTGGAAGAGGTATTGCGACGGCTTCAACAGAATCATTTGTATTGTAAACTGGAAAAATGTTCTTTCCACCAACCCCAAGTTACCTATTTGGGGTATGTGCTATCAGCCAGAGGAATAGCAATGGACCCGGAAAAGGTGTCTGCAGTCCAGAATTGGCCTACTCCTACCTCAGGCAAAGATATTCAACGTTTTGTTGGATTCGCCAACTTCTATCAGAGGTTTATTCCCGATTTCTCTAGACTTACACAGCTATTGACAAATCTACTAAAGAAGGGAATACCGTTTACATGGTCCCCGATCACAGACGAAGCATTAACAGACTCAAAGAGTTATTCACCACAGCTCCCATTCTGTTGACCCCAGACCAAACTTGTAGATTCATTTTTTAAACCAATGCCTCACAATATGCCATAGGGACAGTCTTACTTCAACTGGACAATTCTAACCAAGAGCGCCAGGTAGCTTATTTGTCCAAGAAACTTTCACCTGCAGAACTCAACTATACTGTTTTAGAAAAGGAACTCCTCGCATTCAAACAAGCCTTTGAGGAGTGGCATCATTTACTTCTAGGAGCTAAATTTCCAGTAGAAGTCCGAACAGACCATCACAATCTCAGAATCTTACAATATGCACAGACCTGTAATAGCCATCAGGTTCGTTGGGCACATTTCTTTTCACCATACAGGATAAAATTCTCATTTATTCCTGGACGAGATAATCTAAAAGCAGATACTCTATCTCGAAAGGAACACCTTCCTAAAGAGCTCTTCAAATCAGAACCCATCTTTCCGAAGATGGCCATGGGACTATATACAGCACCAGATTTTTTGACACGGCTTTAATCTCAATCCAAGCACGCCATGAAAAATCAACTCTCACGTTCCAATAAATTGACACTTACTAGCGAGGATGGTTTCTAGTTCGGCAAAAATAGAGCATTCATCCCTACTCGACCCCTACAGAAAGAAGTTCTGGATATGTGTCACACTTCCAACACAGCTCGACACTGTGGGTTCCTTTCTACCTTGGAATTGGTTTTATGTTTCTTTTGGTGGCCTACCATCCGGAAGGACATCAAAGAATATGTTAGATCGTGTCCTATCTGTCTACAGACCAAGGTACCTCGACAATCACCTCTTGGAGAATTGGTTAAGATGTCATTACCTACTCGCCCATGGCAGATAATATCAGCAGACTTTATAGTGGACTTACCGCCATCAGGGGGTTGCTCCACTATCATGGTCACAGTAGATACCTTTACCAAGATGGCTCATTTCATTCCTCTTGTTAAAATACCATCGGCTGCACAAATGGCTCGTATCTTTAGCAACAATATTTTCACCCTACATGCTCTGCCTGAAACAATTATTTCTGACCGAGGGTCACAATATACTTCACGATACTGGAAACTTGTCTGCCAATTCCTTGGGATATTGTGAGATCTCAGTTCAGGTCATCATCCTCAATCCAATGGCCAGACAGAAAGGCTACATCAGACATTGGAAGGTTACCTACGAAGTTACATCTCAGCAGCCCAAGACGACTGGAAGTATTTGTTGCCTATGGCTGAATTTGCGTATAACAACTCTTACCACTCCGCCAGCCATACTACCCCTTTTCATTGCACCTATGGGTTTAATCCTACATCCTTCCCCCACTATGAAAAGATCAGAAACCAAATTTCCTGATGTGGACTGTTCAATGAGCCAGATACACCAAGGTCATCGCTCCGCAATCACTGTGCTGCAATGTTCTCAAGAGAGATGAAGCATTTTGCTGACTGCCATAGGACTCCAGCCCCTGTGATCAAACCATGGGACTGGGTATGGTTGTCCTCCCGATTTCTTCCAATGCATTTAGTGCCATCCAAACTTACCCCTCGATTCTTTGGCCCTTTCCGGGTTCTCTCGGCTATAGGAGCTGCTGCCTTCAGACTCCATCTGCCAAACTCTTGGTCACGTATCCATCCGTTGTTCCATGTTTCCCAACTAAAGCCAGATAATCGGAGTTCATTCCACCCGGTGATCTCAGTACGTCCTCCACCGGTGATGTCTGCCTCAGGACCAAAATACGAGGTTAAAAGGATCTGTGACTCTCGGTATCACTGGGGTAGTTTACAGTATTTAGTGGAGTGGAAAGGGTATTCTCCTGCTGATCGCACCTGGGAACCAGAAACTGCAATTCATGCTCCTCGTCTGGTAAAAGGTTTTCATCTGAAGCACCCAGACAAACCGGGAGGAGACGCATACTGTGATGGTTATCAATATGGATTGCCCATTCCGGCCTGATTCCAACATGGCCGCCGCTCCGGCACCCAGCGGTAACACAACCCACTCTCTAGTTGGTCGCTCCCACGATGCACTGTGAGTCTCTCCCGTCACTTCCTTTTCGCTTGCATATTGCCAAGCAACATCAGAGGAACGAAGCGTTGCTACTCTCAATGGAGCCTGCAGCCGCTACGTGAGTTCGTTACTAGGACTTTACTTTCCTTCGGCCACAACAGTCTTTCTTTGCTACCTTTAAACCCTCTTCCTCTTCCCTTTTTTATCACTTCGGATCTATCGGGGAAAAACTACGTTACTACGCAGAATTTTTCCAATCGCAGACAGCATCAGTATAAGTGTAAGCCCCGCCCACTGAAGGCACGGCTCGCGCTCTCTCGCAGGGTACCTTTAGGTAGACGTCTATTGTTGGAATTATTCTATATTAACTCCGTTCAGAATCGAAACCCGCATTGAACAAATTACTGTCCCCACAGTTAGAATCCTCGATCATTATCCTTCAGGCAAACAGGATCTGCACAAACAGTATCAGAGAGGTTTAGAGCCAATCAGGTAGGCTAAAAACTCCTGGTAAAGTAACCTCCATCTTTGAATAGGACCTCGGTTCTTCCATAGCCTGTTTACTCTATCCTTTTCTATTTTCTAGTACTTTTCTACCTCCGGTACATTCTAAAGGCTACTACCTACCAAGCCGCCATCTTTGCCTTCACATGTGGTAAGAACCCTGAATCGCAGTTTAGGATCCTTTTCTTCCTAGATAGGTCACTAGACATAACTTTCACAGATTTGTCTTTTCTATATATTAAACGGTCCAGCTTCCACGTCTGGGCATCTCAGGGAGACAACACACCCTAGCAGCTCTTCCCAGGGTTTTATTCCCCAAGAGGGTTCCCTGGGAGCCTCCCCGTGGTCAAGCACTTGTGCCGGTCTACCTGGGGGTTCTCAGGGGGATTTCTATTTACATCTGGAGACGGTTCGAGGTCCTGCATCTACAAGCCCAGTTTCCGGCGCCAGTTTTCCCGTTCCTCAAGCCCAGGTAGGTGGTATTGTGAGTCCTTACTGTTTATACTTGGGACAAATAGTTCCTTAAACATAACAGAACAACCCTTTAATCCAGTCTTGGTAGAGCAAAGATTCCCTAAAGTCTTGCAGGGAGAAGATATTCTCTACACTCTAGAGAGGGGAAAAGAGTGCATACAATGTACAGTACAAAGCATTTTATTTTGTCCAGGCACACCAAATAAAAGATCTTAATGTCTTTCCTGCACATATATGTTCATGGAAAAAAACGTTAGTTGCAGGGACATTAAGGTGAAAACGTAATGCAACAAACCCTGAAAATTCATCTAAAGCCACCTTAGCTTCATGCCCCCCCCCCCCCCCCCCCACATCCCCGGAGGAAGGATCCAGCCCCCTTAGGCCATATTTCTCCAAGTGTTCTTTTAAGGGACCTGGGGGTCCATAAATTAGCCAACATGGCTTTAGTGGGCTGACTCCTTCCTCATTTTGAAGATAAGCAGGGTTCATCCCAGTTACTGCAAGGATGGGAAACCCACTGTTGCTGTAAAAAGAGTTTTTTTTTTTGTTTTATTGACTGGGAAAATACAAATACCAGAATGCGATTCAGCAAAAGGCAAAACAATGGTCTCAGAGTGCAAAACCTTCAATGACTGACAGTAGCACAGTTTTTTAAAAATGTAAATAATTCAGATGCCCATTCTGTCGCCCATCCAAGCAGTAACTAGGGATGACCCTGCTTAGCTTTAAAGCAAGAAAAGGACCGGCCCATTCCTCCAAGTGGTATTGTAAGTTTACCTCATTTATCAGGCAACATGGCCTGAGGAGGCTGGCCCTTTCCTCACTTTGAAACTAAGCAGAGTCTGTCCTGGTTACTGTATGAATGGGAGACCTGGATGGCAATTGAGTCACTTTGGCCATGGCCAGGTATTTTTCACCACCCCACCCCCTGATGTCACTATTGTTATAAAAATAGCTTTCAAAAAAATGTAACCGCAGATAACGAACTACACATACCGGCGGCTATCTGTAGTCCTTTGTAACCTCTGGTGTAGCTGCGAATGTCGGCAAAACAGCTGGAATATAATGCTTACCAGCCCCGCCCAGGCTATCACCACGTGCCCCCCCTCATCTGTGCCAGCTCCCTCCACTCCACAGACTACGTCCTCACCTCCCCTGCCCTCTCCCTTTCATCCCAGAGCACACGCTGCTTATGTGATGCAGTTGGCTTTCAGATGCCAGATATTCGTGGCTATGGCTGATGCTACAGAAAGCTTTGTGTTGCAAACTCGGTCCCTGGACCCCCTCCAATTCCCAAATTCACTACGTGCTTTCTAGCCATCCGCCCACCTCCACCCTGATGCCATTTTTATGTTTTGTGACCTGCAAATAGCTTTTCATTTTCTCATAACCTCGGCTGTAGCTGCGAATATCTCTTGCATCGAGAGAAAAACAAGATGGCGGTTGTTTAATTTCTGAAAACTATGATCCTGCAATGCACAATGGGAGATACAACTATCAGTTCTGGGTAAGGGGGCAGCCCCTGCTCTGTCAAATTTTAAAATAATTAGGGCACGGAATAAGCCCAAACCACGCATGGATCGCGAGTCAATGTTTCGTGCCCAAGTTGTTTCGGACCTGGTCCAAATCTGTCAGCGGTTTAGGCTGTGCAATTTGACAAAAATGTACCCTTTTTGTCTATGGAGAAATGACTGGGTAGTAGGCCGCACTTTTATAATAATAATTGACGCTGAATAACATTTTTATTTTTGAACTAATCTTTATGAAACTTTGAAGTCTGGGGGGCCCGGAGGCTTATTCCAGGGCCGCATTATTAGAAAATTGCTATGAATTTCAAATCGAGCACATACTTAAAAAGAAATTTTCACATTTTTTTTAAAAAATTTCATTACAAAAATAACATTTTTATTAGATTTTCAACAGAAATAATTCCATCACAGAGTTCAATGAATTACAACAATTAAATCTAATACAATAACAAAAAACAGTTCAATAACACTAGTAATAGATATCCAAAATTCCAGTATACCCTAACCCAAATATATCAATGTACTATCACCTTATGTAAATAGCAAAAAATGAAACTATTATAAAATCCAAACCAACACACATAAAACGCCACAAAAGACAACAGGAAAAGGAGAAAACAAATAAAATAAAATAGGGAGGTGCTCTCTAACTCTCTCCCACCTTCCCACCCTCTCTCTACTTCATCACTCATATTTTATTTTTAACCCATTCTTTTTTTCTTTTTTAAACCAGTGTTTTTTTTACCAAGTTCTGCGTGTCTAAAGCTGTTGATTAATAGACGAAGGCGAGTCCCGGGGCTTTACCGGATTGCGCATGTGAATAATTAGAACATGTGCTGCCTTACTTTTCACGCATGTAGAAGCTCTGTTAAAACATGCAGCTGGGCAGCCACGCTGGTGCCAACACCCTTCACTGAAGTGCCTCTCTATGTCCTTTTCAAACGCCCCGCCCCCATACAATCAAGTACTGTGCAAGAAGTGCCTTTATGCACCCACTCCTAGTGTGATCTTGCCAAATGCATACATGTCCTCAAAGCACCAACAAAAAACAAAAGTCTAACACCCTCCAGAAGGAGCCGAAATTAAAAACATGCCCGGGCTGGAATATCAACAAGTATAATTGTAGTGTCATTCAAAATGAGAAAGGCCCGGGCGTGTAGAACAGGCACACACTTGGCAGGGCCCACGTGCATACACATCATGCCATTTCTTGATACACATTCAAGGATTCAGTATGTGCTTATAAAAATGTACTACTGAACAAGTTATTTGAACTTTTCAGCTCCTTGGATTGGAGGCTAACTGTGAGCGCCAGTTTTAATACGGTGGAATCACTTTATTTCTTCTGTTTGTTTTGCATTTCTGTGGTCCTTGTGCCATAGGACCATTTTTTTGGGCTGGCAGCTCCAGGTTAAAACAATGAAGAAAAAATGTTTTAAATACTTTTCTAAAAAATTGGAAATCACATTAAAGAAGGAATAACAGCGTGGTGCCCACCGCTGCGCACCACGCTGTTTGTTTTACTAATCCGTCTTTCCCTAATCTTGCACGCATCTGTTGTTAAGGCTGCAGATCTATATGAGGAACAGTCATTTCCTTCTTCGCCAGTTTCAGAATCGGAGAACAACTGCGGTTTGTACATTCGGAGGTCGTTTTATAGTGATCCAAACCAGATTATCGAGTTTCAGTAATAATAATAATTTGCTACCTTCTAATAAAAATATCCTTGAGATGCGTTCCTTCATTCTGGGCCACGCCTGAGCTGCCATCCCTTCAGGAGCTCATCTCGAGCCAGCTTTGTGAGAAACAGTAAGCCAGGGTCAGCATTTTCCTGGGGTACTGGCAAGATGGCGCCTGCCAGCACCCATTGAAGACACTCTGGTAGGTGATGCTTATTCATCTACAGGGTTCTTCTGTACCATCATCCTTCTCTCCCCACCATTCCTCCTTTGTCCAATTCTCTCTTAGCCAATGGCACCAGCTGTGATGCACTGGTCCAAGTTGGTCTACACACCTTGTCTGTGCTGGACACCCATACACCTTGGCTATTTCCCTTCCCCAGGTCAGCCTTTCACTCCTGGGGGTGGTTATGCTGTCTCCATCCTCATGGAGACATCTTCGGGCTCCCTCACCTTCCACCCCATTTTAGCCTGGTTGGTCAACGTACGGTTTCAAGTCATAATTGCTGCCTACTCTATAGTCCGTTCTTCACTCATAACTTCCACACATTGTAGGCACAGAGAAATGGGATTTCTATGCCCATTTTCCCTGTGTAAAGAGTTTTGCTCAAAGCACTATTTTCTGTGTCAATCCCCATGCCAACAAATGCAATCACCATAATACAGGCATGTCAGTAAAGACCATCCAAATGGTGTTAAACTGCGGTCATTTGCAATAATAGGAGGTGGTCATTGACCTAATGGTTAGTGACAACCGTTACTATTACCTGGACACTTTTTGAAAAATCTTTTCCCTGCAAACATATATGCAAAGTAATGTATGGTTTAACATTTAATGTTTGCCAAACTTCCACCTAAGGTAAGGTGATGTTTACCCTGCAATTGCAGAGCCCTCAAATGCAATCAGTTGACCTAGGGATAGATAGTTGCGCCTATACACGGTGCACTACATGTTTCTTGCACTACATCCCTCATTAATGCACCAAGTCCCACACAAAATCTGGTCCTCATGCCAGAAAATACATATTTGATGATCTCGTAAATCAAGCAGCATCCTGCGCCCAACACATAAAACTGCTAAATGTACCGAGACCTTACTAGTCACTTCTGCCATTTGCAATCAAAGCATATTGCTGTGTAACTGCCTTGATCCTGCTATGCAATGTACTGCATCATACATGTCTAGATACGTTCTGCTGAACTCCCAGACCACATAAGCGTTTCAAGGCCATGATATTGGCAGGCACTACACAAACATTATATACATATATACTTTTACACCGTTTTTTATTTTTTACAAATAACTTTTTTAATGGGAAGCTTCTCAGAAGCA
This sequence comes from Ambystoma mexicanum, assembly GCF_040938575.1. Taxonomy (NCBI): domain Eukaryota; kingdom Metazoa; phylum Chordata; class Amphibia; order Caudata; family Ambystomatidae; genus Ambystoma; species Ambystoma mexicanum. The sequence continues at coordinate 1,053,249,741 of NC_090936.1, read as the reverse complement.
GGTTTGTCAATTTTCACCATGTTTGAAATGTATGCAGATTGTGCTCTGAACTGGTGCATACTTAAACAGGTATCGGCAAAGCCAATACGTTTTCGCCATCAAGTGCACCGTCGAAATGGCCAAATAAACGTCATGACGTGGATAAAGAACAGCAATAAAGGTTGCACTATTGCAAGTGATAACAAGCATCAAAGTACTAAGCACAAAACATGCGGAGACTGCAACAACAAAAATACACGAGCACAAAACTAACACTGCTTTGTCAAGCATCGCCCAACTGGACTCTTTCCTTTAAATTGACAGCAGAGGCAACGAGTTGCAACTAAAGCACACAGAAAACATAACACAATGCCAGAAAGACACAGAATGAGGAGAGAATGATAACACAGCATTAATGCATTTTCTAGTTGCCCTCTACCAATACGCATACTAAAGGTGTCCCCTCCAAAACATAGAGGGATGGGGGAGGAGAGGTTTTAGCTTCTGCTATTCAAGAGCAAAAAGAAGGAAAAAATGAAAAGAGAGAACATCTGAGAAGAAAAGACATGCACTTTTGTAAACACATGTACTCTTACGTCCCGACACCTTTCCTCCATACTGGATGGGTGTCCCTTCCAAGAGACGGGAGACGGAACCTTTTTCACCAGAAAAAAAAACCTTCTTCCCCTTTAAATTTAGAGGCACGTAGGGGTGCGGCCCAGGGAGCATGCGCTGCCCTGACTCTGCCCTCCGGTGCCACACCTCTGTCCCCTTTTCCGCGCCGACGGGAACGGGCCAAATTCACCAGCGCTCCTGGGTTTGGCTTTAGCCATGTAATTCCATGCGTGGATACTTCTTCTCTGTCTTTATATCATTCAGGTACTCGGTCCTCAGGCTCCACACTCATCCCCGGCGCATATCGACCTCCACAGGGTTCAGCAGGTGTCCATCCTGCAAAGGGCTTTTCCCCAACTTCAGACCCCCGCGCCCTCTGCCTACGTTGCCATGGCCCAGACCATGGTTGGCAAGCTTGTTCAGCGTGCGGCTTGCTGTCTTCGAAAGCGCTGACGAACAGACTAGCCAGGCGGACGGAGTTCTTCCAGAAGTCGCATCAGAGCACCTCAAGAACTTTGTGAAACACCGAGCCAGGCCCAAGGAGGGGCTGCTATTTTCCATTGCACCCTGCAAAGGGGATTCCTTCCCAAGGACTCTCCCGCATGGGAGGGACTGTTCAGGTCCTTGTACCCGCACGTGCACCGAGGCTGCTTCAGCTACCGATCCTCCCAGTGGCAGTGTTGAGGGACCGGAAGATTCTTGTACCGGATCGTCATCTGAGGTGCTCCGCCCTTGTACCGGCCTCATGGCTGAGGGGCTACACCCTAGTACTTGCAATACGTCCGAGGGGGTGCCTAAACGCAGATCTACCCACCCGCGGGTCGAGGGTGTCCCGCCTAACGGGCCTAGGCTCGAGACGCAGGCTAGGCCTCCTGATCCACATACAAGAGTCCTGGAGGAGGCTGGGCCCAGCGAGCCGAGCAACGTGGCGCAGGCACGTGGCAGGCCGCTCGACAAGATGGCCGCCGCACCAGACAGAGGCACCTGTACAACGCCATTCCAGGAGTTTGGCGAAGAACGAGTGTCAGGGTGGGACTGGCCTCAACCAGGTAAGTGGACTACAGCCTATCCTTATGCGCAGGGCAGCTTCCCACTACGTCCATACGGGCAGGGTATACAACTGCTCCAGCAGCCTCCGGCTACCTCGTCAGTACCCACTTTGCCCGCTCAGACCAGTGAAGAGGGGTTCTCCGAGAGGTTCCTCTGGCTCATGAAGTCACCTCGTATGGGGGTCATCCTCAAGGACGCCATCAGGGAAGCCCTCCCGACTATGCTAGCAGCACCACAAGTGCCTCCACCGGCGACCCCGGCCCCGGTTCAGCCGCTGGTCCCGTCGCCCCAACCGCAGGTGGTTCCGTACCAGCCTCCAGCTGCGGTTCCTATGCACCAGCCTGCGGCTCCAATTACTCCTCCTCCGTAGGATCCTCCTGATCAGCCGGACATGGACGATGAGGAGGATCCGGACACGCCATTTTCAGCCAGGGCCTTCCATGGACGTCTTGCTGGGCTGGCGGAATACCTGGGCCTCCCCCAGCCCAAGGTCGAGCAGCCGGCAGAGAGGCTTCTGGCTGAAGTCCTCACGCGACGCCCCTTTGCCAAGACTGGGATTCCTCTGCAGACCGATGTCTCCCTGGCCAAGAAGGGTTGGCTTAAGCCCCACTCTGCCTAGCCGGTCAATCAACACCTGGACGCCAAGAACAGGCAGATGGAGGGGGATACACTCTTGCTCTTGGCCCATCCTCAGCCACACTCCTCGGCGATCGCTACGGCATCACTATACTCCAAGCCTCAGTCATCCTCAGCCGCCTCCTCTGTGGCACTACTAGGTAAGGAGGAGAAGATCTTGGAGGAGTACGGAAAGCAACTCTATTCCAACGTGTCCTTGCACCTTCGTCAAGTCAATGCTGATGCCATTCTGGCTGCCGGCAACCAGAGGTTATGGCGGAATATTGCAGATTTCCTCCCAGGAACTCCCTGCGCAGAGCCAATCATGTTTTAAGGTGAGGCTGGCAGAGGCCTAGCTGGTGGCGCATGACCTCATCGAATCCACCGTGGCCCATAGCGACACCTCTGGCCGTGCCATCTGTATCGCCACGAACATGAGGACAGCCTGGCTCCGGGCAACGAAATTCAACCCGGACGTCCAGGAATGCATATTAGACCTACCTTTCAAGGGGTGGGGGCTTTTCCATTCCACCACGGACGAAGAGCTCGACCAGAAGAAAAACAGCTCACAAACGGCCAAGTCTCTATGCATCTTGACATCTTGACAAAGACCACGCCCAAGTCAAACACCCAGTCAGAGCAGCGCGTCGTCAGGGGGCGTACATATGGAGGGTTCTGCAGCTTCCAGGAACAGAGATCCAGGCATCTCAGAACCGGTAAAAGCAACAAAAAGAGGAGGCGGGGGGGGGATTTTTCCAGCCCCCCTCCTCCGCGACAGCCTCTGAGGGAAAGAAGGCATGACACGCCCCTTCGGGTCCACGTTTCTCCATTGGGGAGGGGGTGGAGGGGGGGGGAGGCTTGCTCTCCATGCACATTTCTATCACCAGAATTTCGTGGAACCCTGGATCCTCTCCGTAGTATCCATGGGGTACTGCCTACCTATCTCAGCCTCTCCCTCCTCAACTCCACTCCCTCAGGTTGGGACAGCAACTCTTCTGATGGAGATCCGGTCGCTCGCAGAGAGCCAGGCAGTGGAGGAAGTCCTAGCCTCCCAGCGAGGTTTGGGCTTTTACTCCAGGATTTTCGCAATTCAGAAGAAGACCCAGGTGGACCGGAGAGTTGTGCTGGACCTTTCCACCCTCAATCTTTCCTTACCCCTTCAAGAATTCAAGATGGTTACGCTTTTATAGCAGAGACATTGAGCAAGGGAGCCTGGATGTGCTCCCTGGATCTGAAGGACGCTTACCTACACGTCCCTATTTGGCAGCCCCATCATTCTTTCCTACGGTTCAGAATCATGGGCTACCATTTTCAATACAAGGTCCTTCCCTTTGGCCTCAACTCAGCCCAAAGGGTCTTTACCAAGCTCATGAATATGGTGGCTGCCCTCCTCAGAGCTCAGGGCCCCCACATCTACCCATACCTCGACGACTGGCTCGTCAGGGCTACATCTCCAGAAGCGGTTCACCACTCTTCCCATGCCCTTATGAACACACTGCACGACCCAGGCTTCTTGCTCAACCTCAAGAAGTCGCAGCTGCAGCCCACGCAGACCGACATTCTTGGGCCTCATCTGGGACACGTGCTCCAAAAAGGTATTTCCGACAGAGGACAAGATTTCAGCCATCAAGAGGGCCACCACCCACTTCCTCAGCAAAGAGGTGACCCCGGCATGGTGGTACCAGCATCTCCTGGGTCTCTTGGCAGCGGTCCTATTAACTGTCCCACACACGAGATTGATGATGAGGATTCAACTGCACTTCGCGGCCTCATGGTACCAGAAGCGAGGCTCTCAATCCGAGAGTATCAACATTCCTCCATCCCTCCAGCCAGACCTAACATGGTGGTCCAAGGACTGCAACCTACGGACGGGCAAGCCCTTTCGGCCACCCAACCCGCAGGCCACCATCACCACAGACGCCTCGTTCGAGGGTTGGGGAGCCACGCTGGACGATCTCTCGGTCCACGGCACCTGGACTCGACAGGAACAGGAATACCACATCAATTGGTTGGAGCTGAATGGCATCTGGCTAGCGCTCCGAGCATTCCTACCCCTTCTAAAGGGCAAGGTTGTCCTCATCCAGACAGACAACTCAACCAGCATGTACTACGTCAACAAGCAGGGAGGCACCAGATCCCCTCCTCTGTGCAGACTTGCAATCAGCATGTGGGAGAGGGCCCTGGAAAATGACATCTACCTCACGGCAGTCCACCCCCTGGGGGAATCCAACCTGGAGGTGGACAGGCTCAGCAGTTTGGATGCGGACAATTACGAGTGGCAGCTAAACGACCTCGTTATTCAGGAGATCTTCAACAGGTGGATCTCTTTGCCACCCGGCAGAACAAGAAGTGCCCTCAGTTCTCTCCTGGTAGGGACAGGGCCCCGGCTCCCTGGGTGATGCATTTCGGCTTCAATGGGACGGCATAAAGGTTTACGTCTTTCCGCCCACACCGCTGATTCACAGAGTGATTTGCAAGATCAAGGAGTCTCGCCAACTCAACATCATTCCACTAGCTCCATGGTGGCCGGCCAGGTTTCCGGAGCTCCTCAGCCTCTCGGAGAGGTCTCAGATTCACCTCCCGACGGGCCAAGCACATCATCTTGTGCAGCAGGGGGACAGGGTCATTCACCCCTTGGCACAGAAACTAGCCCTCACAGCATGGTACCTGAGAAGGTAACCCTGCGTCACCTCAGCCTCTCCCAGGCTAATCTGGAAATCATACATGACGCTAGGATCAAGGCTACCAGGGCCCAGTATAAAAGTAAATGGACCAGATTCTGCCACTGGGCAGAGGAAATCGACCCCCTGCATGTACTTTGGACAACTTGCTCTCCTTCTGGGCGCACCTCACCCACTCTGGTGTGAAGGTGGACACCTGCTGCACATACTTTGCAGCCATCGGGGCATACAGGAACTCGGAGGAGGAGGGTTGGATCTTCTCCTTTCCTTTCTCCAATTCCATCGTCAAGAAATATTTCATAGGGCTCGCAAGGCTCTACCCACCCGTCAAGAGGCTGCATCCCGTGTGGGACCTCAACAGAGTCTTGGGCACCCTGGGGCAAACCGTTTGAGCCAATGGCGTCCGCGGACATCAGGCTGGTCACCATCAAGACGGCCTTACTAGTCGGCCTCACCTCGGCTCGTAGAGTCACCGAAATCCAGGCGCTGGTCGCCTCGGAACCATATACTACCTTTCACAGGGGCAAAGTAGTCCTGCAGACACACCCAGCATTTCTGCCCAAGGTGCTGTCTGCTTTCCACTTGACAAGGAAATAGTTCTTCCTACGTTCTTTGCCGATCCTAAGGACGAAGCACAGAGAGTGCTGCACTGCCTGGATGTCAGGCGTGCCCTAAAATTCTACTTGGACAGGACCAAGGGCTTCTGCAAATCAGACACTCTGTCACTTACGGAGGCTCAAGACCAGGCTATCAGGCCTCCAAGGCTTCCATATCCCGATGGATGGTCCCAGCCATCAAGGAAGCGTACAAGGGCCAGCACAAGCCGCTGCCGGCCAACATGCATGCCCACGCAGTCAGGGCCAAGGCAACGGCCATCACATTCCAGTGCCATGTGTCCCTTGGCAAGTCCTAAGCAGGGCGGCCACTTGGGCCACTCCCTCAGCTTTCTACAAGTATTACTGTTTGGATGCCGGCTCGAGATCTGATGCGGATTTCGGACATGCGGTTCTCAGGAACTTATTTGTTTAAGGAGGATCTCCTCTCCACCCTGGGGCTACAGTCAGTTGTAATCGCCCATGCAGTATGGAGGAAAGGGGATGGGACGCAAGAGTAATTATAAGTTACTCAACACAGTGACTTACGTTAGTCCCCTTTCCTCCATACATCCCACCAGCCTCCCTCCTAATAATACTGTGGTCATTAGGCAATGTTAAATCTATTGTCGACGCGTCAATGGGGACTGAAGTGTGGCATGGGTGGGCGGAGTCAGGGCAGCGCATGCTCCCTGGGACGCTCCCCTGCGTGCCTCTAAATTTAAAGTGGAGGAAGGTTTTTTTATGGTGAAAAAGGTTCTGTCTCCCGTCCCTTGGAAGGGATGCCCACGCAGTATGGAGGAAAGGGGACTAGGACTAAGAGTACGTTAGTCTCTACAGTAAGTAATTTATAATTTTTTGTGGACCTTCAGTGCACAAGGATACATGCAGGCAATAACAATGCTTTCAAATATTACTAATAGCCTGTCAATTGTAATTCATTGGAGGAAACACATACATGCACTTTTCGGGCAATGCACTTTCAAATTTCACATTTCAGGGATTGAACTAAAGTTTAGATGACCTATAGCTAAAGGTAGCTCCTGGTTATCGTCTCGCCTGCAGGAGCTACTTCTAGTAACGAGGCGCTGGCACAAAGTGCACCAAAAACCTCATTTCCACAGGAGATTAAGACTACAGGTTGATGCCCGTTTTACATGAGCCATCGTGCATTAACTCTCTTTTCGAAATGTCCTTATGGTCCTTTAAACAAATTCCTAAACACACAGGAGCTAATGTCACATAGGTACGTATATATTGGACACGTTGGTCTAGGGCGCTGCAAGTAACCATACAAGCAGGAGGCGAGTAGTGGCTAGATCCTCGTCACTTGCAGAAGCAAAATCAACACTTCGTACAGTCAATTGTCCTGTTAAAAAGGACACTCTCTCCCCTGCCCTTTAATTGGATGGAAGTTGCATGTAATTGATTTTCACTTCGTTTTTTGCAGTTCCTCGTCATTCAATTTCACAGCGACAGGACGCTCACAAAGACACAGTGGGATGTTTTTTTGAACCAGAGACATGCCGAGATAAAAAGAGAACACGTTCAGGCACATTTGGTTTCAATACACGCACGCAGGCACATAACCACACCTTAGGAGACAAACTAAGCACAGGTATATTTTAGTTTGTTACTAGCAGCGCCACCTACAATCCAAAAATATTGCACCGGGGTATAGATCGGATGTGAGAAGCAACACAAAACTTGTGGGGGGCATTTCATTTTGATCCACCCACTGACTGCCCATGGCTATTCACCCCCCCCCACCTACCTGCACCTCCCTATACAAGACATATGCTTCTGGGATCTCTTTGAGCTAGCACAATCCCGTACCGGCATGAAGCTTAGTGCTCCGAAGGGCCTGCCAGTGTTACTGCAAACACACTCTTCTGGGAATTTAAAACTTAATTGCGGATTTAAATGTGCCCCTGGTGTAATAAAAATGTCTTAACCAAGTGCGCCTTCAGCCACTTGATTTATAAACAAGGCGTGTTTCCTTGCATCTGGGCCTTGCAATGAGGTCTAGGAAAAGCAAAGCAGACAGTTTCGACATTTGTTCAAGCATAGGATAGGCTTTTGCCAGGCACTGCTATAATGGTAATACCAGGCCACACGATCGCAAGAGATGGAACATGGTGCGAGTATCTGGGCAGATGTCGTGCCAGGAAAATGCCCATCTAACACCTGTGCACAAGCCAGAATGGGTGCCTTTGCCTGTGCTCGTTTTACCAGACTGCAAGTAGCAGAGGTGCATTGCCAACCGTTTTGGCTTGTGTACAGGGTTTTGAAAGCCATTTTCCAGGCACTGACATATGCCCCGATACTCGTACCATGTTTCAACTGTTGCCATCTTGTTGGGCAGTCATTTTAAAGGACACCTTAATTGCAGATAAGGGGATGCGCAAAAGGTCCTGTTGGTGCAATCTACGCCATTTCCGGTAAGGACGGTTTGGCCTTTACGCTCCAGTTTTCCAATCAATCTGTTTTGTATAGAAACACATGCTTCCGGCAAAGAACACTTTGCAGGCAACAGTTACAATGGATTAATATTTTAATGTATTTTTTTAGTTCGCTGCAACTTTTATTTTCATTGCAATATAGAGTGAAAAAAAAACGATTCAAAAATGCAGATTTCGTGGTCACAAATCGGATAGAAAGACATCCATTGTCCCGACTTGCTTTTTGTGATACAATTAATTATCAGGTCTTTGGTGAGAGCAAATTATTTCAAAATGCGCGCCGGTGCATTCGCGAGGGCGTGGATTACAGCAAAAAATTCACCCATCAGTCTACATTTCATGGGATCAGAGAAAACATGCAAGAAAAAAATTGGCCATAAAGGTTTCAGAATTAACCATGTTAATCCTTCTGCTGAGGTGCCGCAGGTGGTTCTTTCCCCAACTCTTCACCCTGCTCTAGATGGGGTCTCTCTGGTCCTTGGGTTCTTCTGCCGATTGGCTTTGATGGATCTTAGGATGCAAGCTGGTTTATAGATACGACGTCTTTCATCGACACCCATTTTTTTTACAAATGGGTGTTTTTGTGTGGAATTTTTGCCAAAAAAGTTCTGAATTTTTTTTGGGGGTGGAAAAGGGCATATAACCAAAAAATTGGTATAGGACGGGAGGCTTGGGGGGGATCTCCCAAAAATAATTTGTTTTAAAATTCTTGTTTTTTTTTGGTAAAAACACCCATAGTAAAAACGGGTGTCAATGAAATGACATAGAACCAGTTTATATCCAACAAGGCTATATAGAGGGAGGCAGGCTCAGCCTCTGCCGAACTACTTTGGCTGCAGGTCGGATAGGGCAGGTTGATGGCTCAATCACTCTTTCAAACATAACGGGAGTGACTTAGTGGTAAACCTTAATTACTTGATAACCTAGTAGAAAGTTGGCATAGTAGAGGGGCCAGCAGTCTTGTGCAGTCCTTGGCTAGTTTCAACTGGAAGTTACAGGACCGCCATCACCACTTTTGTGATAGGTCTACTGAATGAACAACAACCCAGGATTTTAACAGCTGGAGCCATTGTGGGAAACGAGTACATTATATCCGTCTTATGTTCTCTGTTATCTTGCATTTGTATAGCGCCTCCTTATATAGTTTATGGCATTGATGTGCTTTTGCCTGTCAGAGAGGCAAGAGGGAGCGGGGGGGGGGGTGGAGTATGACAGAACATTCAGTAGTGGTAGGGAGAAGCAAAGTTGGGTAGAAACCAATGCTCAAGAAAACACAGACGGCAAAGCCCTTCTATTTACTTCCTTAGGCCCAAAACAACATTTGGGAGCGGTTGTGTGTCAGAAATCAGAATTTGGCAACTTAACAAATGCTCCCTGAAAAGCAAGCAATGGATGCTCAATTTCTTTTGTTTCCTCATTTATGTCATGATCACCAAAACCCTAGGCTTGTGTACAAAGTTCTTAAAAGACACAAAGCCTGTCTATGGCATAGCCATGGGTAGACGGTTGAGCCTTCCACATTGTCATGGTGAGTCAAGGCATTTAGAAACCATGTCTAAGACAAACCCTGCAGGCAAAGCCCTCTATTTACCCACTGAACTGCCAGGATCTATAAATTGGAAAACTAGAAGGAAATATGTGCACATTTAACTGAGGGTGGGTTTCAACCACAGCATCCCTGGGAGCACAAGTTCCAGTTCGGCCTTCCTGGATAGGATATGATAGGTTATTTATAACGTGCTTAATATACAGAGGTTTCTAAGCACAGACCCAGGAATCGAACCTGTGGTGCTCCACATTGTCTTGCTTCCGCACGTTGCCCCTGAGCCATCCTCCCGAGACGATGACATCCAATGGAGGATCCAGATTCCTGCTAGGGCCTTTAAGGTAATGGTTATATTGGTATGTGAGGAAGGAATCTTCTTAGGCTGAGGCTGGGGGCTTATGGACATAATCCAGCCTTTTACTAGTCATCTCACCTTGGGCAGCAGTTACTGTGCCTCGTTAACAGTGGGCCTTATGTGAATGTTAGGACAAAACAGGGGTGTATGGTCTAGTTAACAGATTAGATTTCCAGGACTGCCCTTTTGGTTTTCTGGAAATAGTAAGAGCAGTGGGACAGTTCTCGCAATCTGTGAAGCCCCCATTTTAGCTACACTGAGCACCAGGATCATTTGCCACATCTATTGGTGGATCCTGTAAGCAGTCCTGAGTCTTCGCCAGTCTCCATCGTCACTAGGGTGCCCTTGTAAGTCTGAATATCAAGTGGATACTCTCACCAGAACCTTGCCAGGGCCCCATGTCAATGTTGACCAGGCATGTGGAGACAGCAGATCTTTGTTAAAGCTCCCAATCCAATGCTGGCATCAATCATGATTTTAAAGACCCTAGCTGTGCATATGGGGTATGCCAATCATTAATAATCGCAACCACTCCCCTATCACTTTTTAGGCCTACTGTTTTATGATGTTTCTATCAGCAGTTGACCGACCGGTCCCGTTGGAGTAAGACTGCCAACCTTCCATGACCTCATAAACACAGTAATCTTTTTCTAATATTTGTCACCGCTGTTTAAGACCTCTGTAGAGGCGCTCCAATTCCACCCTAGCTAAATTACATCCCAATCCACCCTACACACCATGTGTGCTTCCAGATTAATCGTAGAGCACAGTAGTTTCCGTTCTCTTGCGTACAAAAAGGAGCACGCTGATTGGTCGAAAGTATGACGCTAAAGAAAAGGATGCGTTTTTCTATGGCCGTCTCAAGAAATTAAGGAATGCTGACCACAAACAGGAAGTTTTCAGGAGGACAGTGCCATCAGGACAAATTGCGTGTATGGGCTCAGAGTCTCAATTCTAGTTCATGATTTCAGCTTCACATTAGACTCCTTGAATATTTTTATTTTTTTAAATACAAGTGGTAATGAGGATGCAGGACTCCGATTCGGCAATGGCCTGAGATCAAGCGAGTGAACTATAGTCACTTGCTCAGTTACACCCTATGGTCTTGGGGTTCATACATACCTTTTTTTAAGGAAACCACAAACACACACCATTCACCCATGGAACTATAGATTTGATTTAAAATGGCACAATTTCTGTACAAGTGTATCGCAAGCTCTGCTGATTGTGGCATCTTGCTACACAGATATGAGGAGAAGGGGGTTGTGGTTGGAATGCTGCGGTAAACAAAAGGACTGATCGCCAGTGTGTCCAGGCACCGTGGATTGGTCTAGTTTGAACAGTCGATTAGGGGGGAAAGCAGAATGGAGGAGGGAAGTGGTCTACTAGGGCTCTAGCCCTACAGACCAGCCCCTGGGGCGACTCTACCTGGACTAATAAAGCACAGTTTTGGTTACAGTGGCTAGGCAGTGCCAGTTTGAAGAGGAGTACTTGCCTGCTGAGCTGGAGGCACTAGAATATGGTGAGAATGGCTGCATCGCTCACAGCGAGGGAAGCCACAACAAGCACGTCCATAGAAGGGCCAGAGCAGGAGGGTACCACCGACCCACATATCATATCCCGCTGGATTGACCTGCTGCTACTTTTCAGTGGTCCCAAGAAGGGAGCGCTGCCCAGCATCCTAGTCTGCGCTGGAGGGCGTTTGAGGAAGCCCTGCCCTATGAAGGATAAGAGGGACAGCAGAGCGCAGGTCCCGGTGCACTTTGGGAACAGGAAGTAGACTTGTAGCGTGACTGCACCGGGGTCCTCTGACTGTGATGCTTGATAGCAGCCGATGGAATGGACGGTGAAGAGCTTCTCAAGGGATGGGTCAGAGAGGATACAAGTTGGATTATGTGATGCCTAGTACGACATGCTTGGCTTTCTGGCATGTGTGCTAGGGAGTGCGGTGGGGAAGAGGAGTGGGTCATCAGTGTGAGATGAGCTATCCAGGAACCACAGGCAGGTGCAGCAGAAGACGGCGCCAGGTACGAGCACCAGCTGGCAGACGTTTAGAGACATTAGGGTCCCAAATAGCTACAACGTTAACACTGAATGATAGGCTTTGCCACTACGTGAAAAGCTACAGCCGTCAAATGATCTCAGTTGCCCAGTGTCCCTTTTTGAGCTACCATCCTAGTTCACATGGTAACAAGGAATAGGCTGGCTAAAGTTGTCGCTGGGGAACGATCTTGCTATGATGCCATGTTAGTGTATGTAGTTGATAGTTTTACATTGTACAGCATCGGTGGTGATTTGTTCAAGAAACAAAATGTAAATGTAGGTTAGGAGAGCTGCTTAAAATAACATAGTTGGGGAGTGTGGCCGACCAGGGAAGCGTGGAGCTGCTTCCTCTGTGAGCTCCGGAGCCCCTGCCCAACAGAATCTCTTACGGGCCGTAAAACGCCATACAAAGTTTGCATTCTCTTCACCGCCCTGTATGGGAACCCCCCCCCTCCCTCAGGCACGAGATATGAGCCCAGAATTCAAAATGGCGCCCAGCAGTGAGGCTGCGATCAGCCCAGAGGCCGAAGACCAGTACAGCTGCTTGGCAGCACGTGCGCACAACTTTGGAAATCAGCAGAGAGGGCGTGGAGCCCATGGAAAGGGACGTTTTCCCCCAGTGGGCCTCTCTGCTGTAGGCAATTCTCTGACAAGACAGGAGGCTCATATTATGCATAACAATCTTTACTCAAACCACAGAAGCAAAGAAAACTTTTACAAACAAAAAGTTGTAAAGAAACAGAACTAAATAGAGTTCAATGTCAATGTAAGGGAGCTTCCCAATCCATCATGGAGGACAGGTCATGCCCTGCAGGAGACCAATGAGCATGGACCCATCCTCATCTAAGTCTGTTACTCTAAACCCAACTCCTCTTTCTTTGCTGCTGATTCCACAGCTAAGTCACTCCTCCTAGTTCTTGCCTTAGTGTTGAATATCTGGAGTTTAGAGTGTTATTTTATGTTATATTGAAAGAGTTTGGTGATTTATTGCACTGTTACAGTGAAAGTTTCATTTATTTTCATGTTAATTGGCTGAGTGCCGCGTTCGAAGGCTGACCTCCAGGTCAGTGATACATTGTGGCGGCGCTCCGCTGGGAATGTTCCGCTTGTGCAGGGTTTTTTTTCTTCCTGCCCTGAGCGGCGCTCTCGCCGTGTTCATGATAATAAAATAGTGTAGCTTCGCCTGCCTCATAAAACAGGCGGCGACGCACGAAATTCTTTTCCCCTATGGGGAAGTTTGGTTTTCATTACGCGGCTGCCTCCAGTCCCCGGAGCCAGCGCGCATTTCCCACAGGTTTGTTGGTGACGCGCGCGGTCTGGTAAAGAAGCTGAGCTTCTTACCGGCGCGCGTCACGGCTGTAAAGGCTGGCTTTGTATTTTCAATCACTTCACACTCGTCGAGTGTGTGTTTTTTCTATTTATACCCTGCTCGCGTATGAAGTCAGAGGCTCACAGGCTAGGCCTGTTCTTGGGACCGGCTGGGAGGCAGTTCGCTGGGGCCTCAGTTCGTTGGGAAGCCCTTTAGTGAGCATTTCTACAGCGTGCAGCTGTGTCCTCCCTCTTTTTCAGTTGAACGCCTCCATGTTTCTTTGTTTAGGCTGTATGTTTACTTTTCTTTATATATGTATATATGGGTTCAGGAAGGTTTCTGTTTCAGCACACAAGCGACATAGCTCAATAAGAGGGTTGCAGGTTTACCAGGGTTCGATACCCGCCATTGGCAGTGTACACATATGGATGTATATATATATATATATATATATATATGCATATGTATTTACATGTGTATAGATGTATTTATATATTTTTAAAAATTGATTTTTTATTTGGTGGTTAAATTGATATTTTCAGCTTGTATTAACACTAGTTCACCTACTGAAGAGCCTCATACGCTGCCAATCTGCTGTGTTATTTATTTACTTATTTATTAAGCACTGCACATGGCATAGGGGATTTGCCTTCACTGTAGGTGCCATAACCTGTACGGTTTTAGGTTCTGCTTGAGTTCTAATGCAAGGTTAACCCTTGTGTACTGTTGGTTACCACAACCTGCTAGGGTGCGCAGTTTGAGGTTCACTTGCTCAGTGTACTCCTCCCTTAAGCCTGGCAGTTTTTTGTTTAGGTGCTGCTGGTCACAGATGTCATTATCTTCCCTGAAAAGGTGCCATCTCCTGCTTGGTGGCAGGCTTTGCCTGTGTTTTTCTGCGAGGTGACCCCTCGTATACTACTGGTTCCACACCCTGCTAGGGTGAGCAGTTTGAGGTACACTTGCTCAGTGTATTCCTCGCTTAAAGTCATCAACTTTGTTTGTGTGCTGCATATGGTGTTGGTGATTACCTTAACTGTTTGTGTGCCATAACCTGATCGGTTTCAGGTTCTGCCCGAGTTCTAATGCAAGGTTACCCCCTCGTGTACTGCTGGTTATCATGCCCTGCTCGGGGGAGCAGATGGAGGCACACTTGCTTAGTGTATTCCTCCCTTAAGGTCGGCAGTTTTGTTTAGGTGCTGTATATGGCAGATGTCATTATTTTTTCCTGTAAGCGTGCCATAACCTGCTCGGTTTCAGGCTGTGCCTGGATTCTACTGTGAGGTGATCCCTCGTGTACTGCTGGTTGCCACACCCTGCTAGGGTGAGCAGTTGAGGTGCACTTGCTCAGTGTACTCTTTTGCTAACCGATAGGTTTAAGTGATGACTGAACACATTTGCGTTTTCAGAATGGTCGGTAGCCTGCATAGCTCAGTAGGCATCAGCTTCTATAAGGGCCGGGGGTTCGAACCCCTGTGAGGGCATAACCCCTCTTCCTTGGATATTTTATATTATTTTATTTATTTATTAAGTACTTTAAAGAAAAGAGTGTGTGGAGGTAGTTTTAAACAGACTCATGTGGGGGGTTGTACCTTCCCCTCTAGCCATCACTCTGGTGTTAACATTCGTCTTTTATTTAAAATGTGTCACCCTTTACCTTAGTTAGTTTCAGGACAACTCGGTCCTTTCCTTAGGTTTCTGCTTTCCTCAATAACAATTGCTCCACCCAATACCCGTGTTGCTTAAGCTACAGAATTTTTCTCTCAACGTGAAGAAGAAAAAATCATGCGTTGTGCCCCTATGGAGGTCTGCAGGGCTTGATGCTCTCTTTAGTGGTGGCATGGTTCCCTTACTATTTGTCCCATTATGACATTCATTATACTATTTGGACTATTGGTGGAGAGAAGGTCAGCTCGGGGGTATCTGTTCAGTTTGTGTTGCAAGGCAGGTTGGCCAACCATGTTCTAATTGGATGGAGTGTTTGGAAACTCTTGCTGGTATCAGAGGGACGAGTTGCCAAATAATAACTTTCTGGCGCCTGCCCATGGTTTCCTCCCAAAGCTTGGCCTGTTGTTCTGCTAACCGTCTAGCAGTGTGTTACAATTTCTCCTCTGCTCCAGGAGTACAAGCAGGCCTCTGTACCCTCAAGAGAGTGGTTTAGCCTCTTTCGATATATATAGATTTCTTTTTTTCTACAGTGCAGCGAATAGAGTGCTAGCTTTCACATATGTGCTGACCCTATTGCTGCAGGTTCCTAATTTGGAATGGTCTAAATCAGTCTTTCATCCTGCTGCAATCGATAAGTGAACTCCTCACACCACACACCGTTGGTAGTAATGATGAGCAACACTCGTATACCGGAGGCTTCGTAGCACTATACAAGAGCTATTTTGCTATGGGCAATGTGCTTAATTTTTTCCTTCCCCTGATTCTCATAAGTGGCCAGTCAGCCTCACACACATACAGAGACTCAGACCCCAGGGTTTGAAGGGACAGTGGTCCCAGTATTCTTTCACAACCTTTCATTTAGGGGGCATGATAATTATCCCAGAGCCCCCCCCCTTTCCCTTCCCACCATCCTTCGGGGAGATTGCATCATAATATTACACCTCTTGGAGTAACACCCGATGGTTTGCGTTTTTCCTTTTTCAGGAGTTCTGACTCGTGACCAGTGCAGACACACACTGAGCATTTCCCTCCTGTCAGTTTATTTTCCTTTGCGCTAATTCCTGGTATTTCAATAAGTTAAGCGGAGCCCCTTCCACGGTCAGGGAGTTGGTTAGAAGGGCAAGAGTGTAATTATTTTAAGGGTGTAAAGCGGGGCTTTAGCGTGGTCCTCAGGGTAGCCTTCTTCTGGGTTGCAAGGTTTTCCTTACATAAGTGGGGGAGGGTTCTCCTCCTTGGGAAGGCTCAATATCCCTTGGTGGGATAAAAGGGTCTGGGAGTGCTACTAATATCACATCCAAGTTATTACTACCCTCTATCACAATGCGTCTCTACATTAACTATCAGAAGTTGTCTGTCAGTGCAATTCCCAGAGGGCTGGGATATATTTCGTTAATGACTTCATTCTCCTAGTCACCTGCATGGCAGGTAGACCTTTTGGGGTTTTTCACAGGAGATTGTTTTTGCAATAAGGTGCCAGCTCAGGGTGCTGGGAGCTTCAAGGTTCTTCAGATTGGCTAAGGTAGAGGTTAGTCCTCTTCTGGTGAGCAACTTCATTTGAACTGTTTAGTGATCAGTTCTTTGCAGTTTAGAGTCTTTGCTAAGACTTTGGAATTTAGGGGTCCTCCTTCGGTTAGTTTATGATCCTCTAGGGGATTTATCAACCATGGAGGAGGGAACAAGGTTCAAGCACCGGGCACATCTATAAGGGGGTTCAGATATCACTATAATGGTAGCGATTGGATGTAGGATACATTTTTGCTCCTTGCCAGGTTTGGTCTCTTAAGGGTCAGGGTTTTGTAAATATCTGCCTTTTGTCATGGTAGCAGAGTCCTTCTTCAGGAGCTCAGGAGGTCTCAAGGTCTCCATTTTGGTGGTTTGGCAGGTTTAGCTTTTCAGGTGGGGCCCTCTCCCTTCCATTCTGCCTCTGCCTCCAGAAGACATACCTTCTTTAGTATATACATATGTCCGAATACAATTGTGTGTTAAGTCTATTGCTTTTTAGCTCCGCTCAGGATAGGTCGCCCCATTACAGATTAATAAAAATGACCCTTTTCTCCCATTTTACCTTTTATGAAGATTTGTCTTTCCCACTTGGTTCCCCAGTGTAGTTATGTGACATGGCCTGTTTCTAATGCAATATCTTCCTTTAACGCATGGGATGGAACCTACAAAGCTTTTACCCATAAGGGGTATTTTTCTCTTTATCTCTAGTAGAGCTAAGTGCTTATCTTCTTTGGTTTGCTATCTAGGTACCCAAAGATGTTATGAATTTAAGTGTTTTAAATGTTTGATTGGACAACGGAGGAGTTTGTTATTCTGATGGGTTTTTCCCTAACCTATTAGTATAGGAAATCAACAGGGTTTTTTCCCCTCTTTTTAACCAGTTGGTTGTGGTAGCCTGTAAGGAACGCTGGGATTGGCTCATCTTCCAGGTGTTTTATTGCAGTGGATTTGGCTATGCCTTATAAACAGTTATTCGGGCAGCTTAGTCTTGGGCAATTCTCTTGCGGTCAGCTGATTGATCAAATGAAAACATTTTAAAACATTTTAATCTCCTATTATTTTATTATATTGTCTCTATTGTATTGATCATGTTGTACTAATGAGATGCTTGGGCTTCGAACTTGCATACTTTGAGCCTCCTGTCTTGTCATAGAATGGCTAATCCCCCACACTAACGTGAGATGGGGGGTCTAGATTCTATTAAAGACAATGAGGCGATTATTATATCACCCACCAACCCTTGATATGATATATGACAGTTATGACACGCATGTACACAGGTGTTTCAAGAGAGAACATTCTTTGATTTGTTGTTCTTCCCATCCACCCACCCTTCTTGCTTGTTGTTCTTACAGCTACGAGTTGAGGTTCTGATCGTGGCACGAGAGCTTTGCTGGATTTGCCTTCATTATTTATCATCTGATCTGTGCAGTGGACATCTGGTTTAAGACAGCGACAGAAAGAGGAGTTGGGTTTAGAGTAATGGACTTATATAAGGAAGGGTCCCTGTTCATTGGTCTCCTGCAGGGCATGACCTGTCCTCCATGATGGATTGGGAAGCTCCCTTACATTGACATTGAACTCTATTTAGTTCTGTTTCTTTACAACTTTTTTGTTTGTAAAAGTTTTTTCTTTGCTGCTGTGGTTTCAGAGTAAAGATTGT
Source organism: Ambystoma mexicanum (assembly GCF_040938575.1). Lineage (NCBI taxonomy): Eukaryota > Metazoa > Chordata > Amphibia > Caudata > Ambystomatidae > Ambystoma > Ambystoma mexicanum. Next base: position 1,053,231,662 of record NC_090936.1, on the reverse strand, counting down.
TATGCATAATAAATCGCCTCCTTGTCTTTAATAGAATCTAACCCCCCATCTCACGTTAGTGTGGGGGATTAGCCATTGTGGATAATGGTGTGGCAGGTGGGGGAAGGAGGTAGGCCTAAGCAAGAGAGGACAGGCTCCATGGGTTAGAGAGTCAAAGCAGAGACTTTGGATGCTCAAATTCGAGCAGAGGCGGCGATGGAGTTAGGCAGCTGCAAGCCCTCATGGGCCCCTGGAGCAGAATAGGAGGATCAGGATGGACTTGCATGGGGTGCCTGGACAACGTATTGGTGAAGGGAAATAAAGCCAAGAGGTGTGAACACAGGTATTCCGGGAAGTACTCCGAGGAGGTGGAATGGGTGCCGAGGGCTGCTACATGAAAAGAGTAGACCTGGAGAGAGTTACAGGAGGAGCTATGGTGGAAAGAATTTGGGCCTACTGTATCCTGTAGAGAGCTGCCCCGTTGTGAACCAGTGAACAGGTTCAGCCTTCACAAAGCTGGAGCCTTATGGATGCATTACGGAAGAAGAGGCAATGTCCGAGTAACTGAAACTGATCGCATATGTGTACCTTGTGAGGCCCTCGATAGTGACAATAAGCAAAAAGGAAGGTCAGGGCAATAGCGGTGGCAAGGCAAGGCTTGCAATTGCAGAGACAGTCAGCAACAATGGAGTGATGGGGAGGGTGCTTGCGGGACTGCAATAAGGGCCGAAGGGGGGCAGGATATTTAACCTTGTTATGGCGGAAACCCCAGACAAATACAAGGGCCCTCTTTCAGGCGCTATCAAAGCCAATTGACCCTCATAAACAATAGCCTGTACATGGGCCTCTAAGGAGACATGCAAGTCTTGATCAAAGGAATGCCCATCATCCTATTGTGCCTGGCTGCATCGGGATGTAAGAGCAGTAGAATTACTATTCCTTATTTCCTTTATTTCATTGAATTTATAAAAGCGCCCTTCACCAAAAGCGCCATTACAAAATATTAGAAAACTGAACAATTTACATGAGAATGTAAAAAACAACTTAAAAACAGAAGGAGGAGGAGAGAAACAGAAAGTCACCAAGTAGAAAGAAGAGATAGAAGATGAGCTTACAGGTTAGATTGAGAAATACATAGAGAGGAATTAGAGTGGATAGAGCGAGTGAGATAATTTCAGTGTTTAGGGGCTTAGAGGGCAAAAGATCAAACGGGAAGAAGCACAGAGGGGAAAATGAGAAGTAGTAGATTGTGTGATCGGAGAGTCCGAGAGGGAGAATAGAACAAGACGAGCGAAGAAAGATAAGGAGGAGCCAAGCCGTGAGTACATTTAAAAACAATGGAAAGAAAATGGTAGAGAAGACGTGATTCAAAGGGAAGCAGTGAAATAGACAGTAAAGAAGATGCGACAGACGAGCAAAAAGGTAAAGAAGAGAAGACGAACCAAAGGACAGATTGGATAGGAAGAAGATGTGAGGCAGGAAGGCCAAGAAGAAAAGAGCAGCAGTCGATACGAGAAATGACCAGACAGAACAGAAGTTTAGTAGCATGAAATGAGAGGTAGGGGCGACCACAACAGATGTTATAAAGGGAATAGCGACAGGAGCAAGCAATAGAAGAGATAAGCGTGGGATAACCCCCAAAATGAGTGCAGAAGAAAAGGGTAGAGGAGGAAAAAAGAGACGGAAGAGGAAGGGTAGACAGAATAGTTGAACCCGGAAAAAACAGAACCTCAATCTTAGAAGAATTGAGCTGTAGAAAATGAGAAGCCCGGCAATTTTGGACAGCAGAAAGACAATTTGATGCAGTGGAGTGCAGAATAGAGTCAAAGGAACAAAAAGAGTGAAAGGATTGTGTATCATCTGCATACAGTTGAAAGGAAAGATTAAATGAAGCAATAAAAGCAGAAAGTGGGGCAGTGTAGAGAGAGAAAAGGAGAACCTGGAGGGACACCGTAGAGAAATGGAAGTGAGAAAGAGGTGTGTCCAGCCCAGGTTACAGAATAGGACCGCTGAGAAAGATAGGAGCGGAACCATTTAAAGGACAGAGCTAGTAATACCCAAAGAAGGAAAGGGAGGAAATAAGAAGTGTGTTCAACAGTATCGAATGCCACAGATAGAGGAGAATAAGTATGGAGGAGAGCCTAGAATGACGAGCATAGAGGAGAGTGTTAGAGACATGCAAAAGAGCAGTCTCAGTAGAATGAGAAGGATGCAAAACAGATTGGAGAGGTGGTAGAAAAAAATTAAGATTTGGCAAACTAGCAACCTGGGCATATCTAGCCTGCTCAAGAATTTGAGAGAGAAAAAGAAGTGAAATCTTCTTTTGACTCTGCCTCACATGCGGCAAAAGAAATCTTACTTTTCACACTTTACCGTTTCTCTTTCTCACCATCCTTGTCGGGTTTTCCAACTCCTCTTCAACATCCTGTCTCCTAAATCTTCCAACTCATCCCTCCTTTTATCTCTTTCTTCCTCTGACTTTGCTAGTTACTTCACATCAAAAGTTGCTAATCTTCATTATGCTTTTGCTTCTTCTCCCACTCCTCCTCCTTCCTCTAGTTTACTTTCATACTCCTTATACTCATTCTCTCCTCTTACCGATTCTGATACTTCTGCCCTTCTTACCCTTGCTCATCCAACAGAGTCTTCTTCTTATACTCTTCTCTTATTCCACCTGTCAATCCCCCCATCTTCTTCCTCATCTTACTTCACTCATGAATTCTTCTCCAACTCAAGGTTCCCCGCTACCTTTAAGCATGGTCTTATTCTCCCCATCATGAAAAACAAATACTCTTGACCACTCTTCCTTCCCTGCCATGACCAGCTTACCCAGTCCAGCGGGAACTCTTGACCTTGTCTTTCTCTCAGCACCATTCTCCTATGACCTCTCAATTGAGCCCTCTCCCTTTGATCACTATTGTTCACTTAAACATCTTAGTCCCCCTGCCCTTTATCCCTCTTCCCCCCCCTTCCCCCAACAATGACCACATGGAAAGTCAATCAGGACTCTTAACCCTTTACTTTGATGTGAGGGTTCCCACCCCTTTTCAGAGGCTTTGCTAGGGGTGAGGTGAGATGGCTAAAGCCCCAGGTCTTTTGGTTGCTGCCCCAGATAGAAGCTCAGGGGCTGCAACCAAAAGGCTAGCTAGCTAGCCCAGAGTCCCGACATAAGTATAGCTCTGGATATTTTACAGACCTAGCAACACCCCTGTCCCTATTCATTCTGCTCCCATGGACTGTGCTTTTTCTGATTCACTGTGCATTTAAGACCCTTTGAGAAACACTGTCCCACCAGCACATTTACACCTTCCTGCCTCCACTCCAGCCCTGCATCACTTCTAAGATCCAGACCCTTGAAACAGAGATGTGCCAGGACTAAAACGTGGCTGTAAATCCCAGACCCAAACTATACTTACCTTACTGCGATCTCCTCTGCACTGGACTGTCCTACTTCACAAACCTAATCTTTCACTTCCCAATACCACCCTTGCAAACTTTAATTTCTCTTTTCAGTGGACAGTTCCCAGGCTCCTTCATTTATGCAACTGTCCTACCCCATTTGAATAAACCCCTCTACTGAGCACAATGTCCCGTCAAACTATTGGCCAGTTTCCCTCCTACCTCATTATTCAAAGATCTTGGAGTAGATGGTCTTCGACCAGATAGACTAAGTACCTTTTGGATAATGGCCTTGGAACTCCACTCCAATCTGGCTTCATTAGTAAACCCTCCACCAAGACTGCACTCATGATTGTCCTCAATTTGCTCTCTGATGCTAACCATTTAAACTCATCTATGCTCCTCCTTTTGGACCCCTATGCCACTTTCGACATGGTTGACCACTCCTCTTCTCTTCACTCCCCAGAACCTTGGGGTTTGCAAATCTGCTAAACGCTGGATTGCCTCCTACCTGGAAGGTTGCTCTTTTATAATCTCCTAAAAATCGCAAACCTCTGACTCCATCCAACTTCCCACTGATGTCTATTCCTTGAGCTACTGCTCTCCACCCCCTATAACTCTACCCTACACTTGCTTCTCCTTTGGCTTTTACAACCACTTCAGTGCTGTTGACTCCTTTCCCTCCTTCATCCTAGCCATCTTGAAATGGATTACCATCTGGCTCACTGCAATTCATCACTGGATGGCGCTCCGCTGTCTCATGCTGAATCTTTACAAAACAGAAGTAATCTTTATCCTGGCTTCCAAGGTTCTCCATCCCTGCCAGACATCTTGGAGTCCTCTTTGATAGTGGCCTCGGATTTTAATCACTACCCACCACATCTACTGCTCATATCGACTTTCTCAATATGTGAAAATTATTTTTTTGGTCACCACTGTAATCTCCACCCACACGCTCAGAAAACCCAGACTACTCTTCATGCCTATTCCTTGGCCTTCTTCTTTACTTCTTCCTCCCTCTAGACAAAAAGGCATCAACTTCGCTACCTGGACCCTACAACATACTTTGTTCCTACCCCACTTCTGCCTACCCATGGTGCCTCAATGCCAGTAAGACTGAGATCCTCTCAATTGGGACTCCCGCTCCCTCTTTCTTCCCCTCACTCTGGCCATCCTCTATGGGCTCTCCCCTTCTTCTGAAGCCAGAACCCTTGGAGCCATCTTCGACTCCTCTCTTTCCTTCCTCCCCAAGATTCAGTACCTTGCCAAGAAGTCCCACTTTCAACTCTACCTCCTCAACGGAAGCTCCTCAACCAGAAGCTCAATGTCTCTAGAGCTCTGGTTCTCTCTAGGCTAGACTACTGCAACAGCCTTTTCCTTAATCTACCCTCTTCTTCTCTACGAGCCCTTCAGCTAATCCAGAATAGGGCTGCAAGATTTATCCTTGTCCTCAAGCCCAGGGACCGCATCTCTCCAGCCCTAAAAACTCTCCACTGGCTCCCTGTTACTGCAAGGATCAAATTCAAATCCCTCTGCATCATCCATAAGACTGTCTGGGGCATGCTATCTACAACTTTTTCTTACTATATACTCTCCGTTCAGATTTTTCCGTTCCTCCGGCATCAACTCTCTGTGAGTCAAGCGCTGCGATAAACAGAGTTGGTGGCCATCCTCTTCGTCTTGAGCCGGATCTCCTCAAATTCCAGAAGCTCCTCAAGACTTTCCCTTTCAACTCCTTCTTCCCTTCCTCCCTCCTTTGCTAATCCCACAGTTGCTGAGATTGGCGACCTGTGCCCTATCTATCCTTTGGGCCCTGCCCTCCCACACCCAATCACCTTCAGCCTCTGCCCCCTCCCAGTACTTGCCCTACACCCACTGGCTTATGCCACTGCAGGCCTGCACTATTGGCAGCAGGCCACCCACCCAGGCACTTAACTCCCTAGCACTTCCCTCCTGGGCCATCTAGCACTTACCCCCCACTCCCTCATCCCCTTTCTTCTCTCTGCCCTTGCACGTTCTGAATGCTGACAAGGCCTAGTAGGTTTGCCTCCATCTTTCATATTTTAATTGATTTTCATTCCCATGTCCCTCCCTGTTGCCCTGTGGGCGCTTTCAAACACAATTTACTTGCTGTATAAGCGCCCTACAAATGCACAATAAAATAAATAAATGGTGGATGGCATCAACCTTGGTAAGTTCCTTCTCCTAGTCTACAAAATGATCACCCGAGTACCAGCCTGACTGTATGCATCTCCCACTACTCACCATCTCATCCCCGCTGCTGCTCTTCTACACTCAACTTTACTGTCCAATGTCCCACTCGAGCCTCATTGCGCTTGCTCCCTTTCTCCTGACTGTCCCATCTCCTTTGGAATCCACTGCCCATCACACTTGAAGCCAGCCTGACTGTGGACCTCTTCAAAGCTCAGCTTGAAATTCACCTACAAGCGAAAGAGGGAGCTCCTCACATACCATCCCCCGATCTGACCCTCAACACTCTCTCTAGTGCTGTGTAATTATGTACAGTGCCCTTTAATTTGCAGCACTTGCCGCCAAGAGTTAATGTTTCCATTGTAAGGCACCCGTTGTGTTTTGTTCCTGATCGTTGTTCCATTGTTCACACCTGTAAATTGGCTCACCACTTGTGCTACTGGACAGGCATCCTTCTTGGTAACACCTCTGCCATCTGCAAGTGTGCTATTCCAAGTCATTTCTGATCCAAATTGACATCCCAGCTATACGAATAAATGGACCTGATTTGCCTAAGCTGAAGCAAACAAAAACAACATGGTGATCAACGAAATGAAATAGACTGATCAAGGCAGCTATTTTTCTTTATTGCCATCGCGCCTTGAAACACTTGTGTATAGGTGCGTTATAAATGCCATATTATATCATATCAACTAAGAGTTATGGACAATTTAGAAATGTTTTACTGTTTACTAAGCATGATGCATAACAAAATGATGCATAACAAAATGCCCCGTATATACTTAAGTGTGAACTTTTTGTTTGATCCTCCTCGCGCCCCTAAACTTCTGGTCCTACGTTATTGCTGCCTCAATGATTCCCTGGTAGGCAGAGCTGAGACCACATTACCTCTCTACCTGTGGTGTCCCCCAGGGGTCTAACCTCTCTCCCTAGCTGTTCAACCAATACTTGCCCACTGCATCGCCGCTCTCTGCCCCAACTTTCAGTGCTATGCGGATGACACCCAGCTCATTTTTCGGCTACCCTCGGCCTCCTCCTCTCCTTCCCTCATCTCTGACTGTCTGCTATCCAGGAGTGGTGTGCCACCAATTACCTCTGCCTTAATGCCAGTAAGACTGAGATTCTCCTCGTCAGTACACCCGCTCCCTCCTTTCCTGTAGCTCTCTGGACAACCGCTCTTGGCCCTCTTTGGGCTTCCAGCTGCAAGGCTAAAAACCTCGGCGTCATCTTTGACTCCACTCACCTTCTCTCCTCACATTTCTGACGTCTCTAAGAAGTCACACTACCAGCTGACCTCCTCAGGAGGTTTTCTTCCTTTCCTCTCCTTCCCCCAGAAGCTTACTGTCTCCAGAGCTCTGGTTCTCGCTAGGCTGGACTATTGCAACAGCCTCTTTCTAAATGTGCATGCTTCTACTCTCCGCCCTCTGCAACTTATCCGGAACAGGACTGCAAGACTTGTCCTTGACCTCGAGCCTAGCAATCGTATCTCTCCAGGACTGAAATCTCTGCACTGGCTTGCAGTGGCTGCGAGGATTAAGTTCAAAACCCTCTGCATCATCCACAAGGCCTTCTGGGGCCTGGGGCCTCAATACCTTCAACTCTTTCCTAAATATCTTCCTTCTCAAGCTCTTCGCTCATCCGCCTCCAACTCCCTCAGACCCAGTCGCTTCTCCAAGCAACGAGTTGGTGGTAGACCTCTTTCTTCGACTGGTGCCTCCCCCTGGAACAACCTCCCTGCCTCACTTAAACACGAGGAGAACCATCTCCGGTTCCGGAAGCACCTCAAAACCTTTCTCCTCCTCTCCTCTGCTGACTGGCTGTTACCGGAACTGTGCTGGCTACCTGGACATCCTCTGATCTTGGACCCAGGTCCTTCCCCCGCCAGCGTCACACACCTGCACTTCCCACCTGGCAAACCCCGCACTTGGGGACTGTTTCTGTATCCCTACAGTCCCCCTACCATCCCCGACACCTGATGTCTGCACTTACCACCTGCTGGCCGTTACTTAGTTATTGTTATTATCTATTCCCATGTACTGCACTGTCCCTGCCCCCTTCCCACACACTTGCGCGATCTGAATGATACCTAGCCTAGTAGGATCGTTGTCTGTCCTCCCTTTGTTCCCCTCCCTTGCCTCGTCACGCCTTGTAACACTTGTGTATAGGTGCGTTATAAATGCCATATCATATCATTACTGATTAGGGGTGTAGGTAGAGAGTTTGTTGCTGCCCGTACGCTTTTCCTTTTTCTGTCGGCAACGTTCGGCATTATTGCATGCGGTTGAGTATTTGTCACAATTCGCTTCCTTCGCTCCCGTTCCCACCACTTGGGGGCATGATTTGGGGTGTATTCCCTACTGGACTTTCCTTCCGAACTTTATGCTACAGTGCTGTGATAAATTGGGAGCGCTAAATCCTTATTTGCCAAACTACTTCCCTTCTGGATCCATTCCAGGTTTAAGCCAGCCTGTATGCTGCTTTAATCAAATGACTATGCTTCCCAGAATGTCTGGCCCACTGCTTCATCTCCACCCTTGCAGGATAAGGCTGGGTGGAGGCTAGGCAACACCTGTGGCTGCAGGTGCAGCAAGCAGCACACCTGCGGCGTGTGCTCGTTAAGCAGGTTTAAAAGCCTCAGTTTGCTTCAGTCCAGCGCTGGTCATTGATGCAGTGTTCCTGTTTGTGACTGGTCCCTTGTTCCTGGTTCTTAGCCTTGTGCCTAGTTCCAAATTTCCATTGCTTGTTCCCTATCCTTGGATTTCGAATTTATGTGCTTAATTTATTTCTGCTTCCCAGATTCCTTTTCTGTCTTATTCTGTTTGCAGGCAGCATTTCTCCGTGCTTTCCCTTTTGATGCAGCCCAGTTTGCCTGTGTTCTATATTTCTTTGACTTGTCCTTTGCTGCTGTATACCTTGATGCTTTAGTCTTTACTCTTTATAGATTAGCTTCCTGCCTTTTTCCTTGGATGGGTGGGGGAAGTTTGCCCTTGTAATTTCGTTTCCCCTGCTCCTGTTCCTTTACTTTTTCTTGGAATCCATTCCATGTTTTCCCTTGCACCTTTGCATATACTTCCCATTGATTATTAGGTGTGGTGTGCGGTTGTAGCTAGCTCCTGTGTGAATGCCGATGTTTTCCTCACTATTCTGTAATCACTATTCCTACTTGCCCCTTGTCTTGAGTCTTATGTATTTAGTTATCCGTCCATTGCTGTTACAGCCTTTCGGGGTCCCTGTTTGATCAACAGGGTTCGTGGGCTTGCTGACATTCAAGTGGTATTTCTCGTCCTCGTGAGTACTGTTTTTAAGTTTCTTTATTTAATACCATCAAGAGTGTTAGATCAACAGATCCTGTCGTTGCTTGCCGTCTACGTGGGCTTAGCGCTGTCAGTACCTGTAATAGCAATTGTGGGTAAGGCGCTTGCCGACTTTCCTTGCAGTCATAAGGAGTATCTAAGTGCTTACCCCATATCCCTTTTTATATATTTGTATTGTTGTCACACGTTGTTTGCACTCCTGGCTTTTAGTATACATGAGTCTTGGTTCCTGTGTGTATGTTGTTTGACTCGAGCTATTCACTGTGTGATATTGTGCACATTTCCCTTGCCATATTCAGTGCCTTTGTCATTACCTGACAGTATTACAATCGCAAACTGTAAATGACAAGTGTGTAAATTAATTCCTGGTTACTTCTAACTACTTGAGGATTTTCAGGACAGAACCGACGAACTTCTACAATTTACAGAATCCATTGATATTATCACCTGTACCTGAAGTTTTCGTGTTTACTCAAAAATAATGTTCATGGTTAGTTCTAACCACGGAGGGCTTTCAGGTTTTGGAACAAATACTTTTACAATGTCCAAATAAAAAGTACACACTCGATTTTTCCCTAAATATTAGTTCATGCATTTGCAACACACGCCTAACGTTTTGAGTTTTGCAGGAGTCATAGGCCAATATCACAATTTCCTACCCCCGTTTTCTTTGATAGTGCTGTAACCACTTAAATACTTCCATTTAAATATTAAGGCATGCTTACACGGGATATCTAACTTTCGAAGGGGTGATATGGCTACTATACAATTAATTTTATGACTCTACACATGCACCTGCACATTACCACCTAGTTACCGGTGTAATATTACTTAAATGCAGCATGAATGGCAACGTGATTCTTATTTACCCATTAAAAGTTGTGTTGTTCTGAAGGTGGCAATTCCAAGTGCATTCTCCCCGTGATGGTACCCCTGCCATTCAAAGAAAAACAAAATGTTTGTAGGTCGAACCGTCTGTTCTCACCCTACATCACACGCTGTGGGCCATGCCCTTTCCTGGTTGCATGGACACTACATAAAGTGTTTGCTCGGCTCACACTTGTGCAGTTCAGCTTCGCCACACACCCATAGTTTGGTTGGTACATTTGGTTGATATCCATAAAGCGTGCAGCCTCACTAATTTTAGAGTCATCACACTCCATGTCTGAAATGTAAGCATAATTACTATATGCTAATGACTTAGATGATCTTCTCCGACTTCACATCTTGGCACATCTTGGCATGTGCAATTGATCTCGCTGATGCGGGCTGGGACATTTCTGAATTCTCTGGTGTAAATTGGGACGCCTTCTTCACCTGGGATTTGCATTTCAGGTTAGCAATCCCCATCGAAGTAACTATTACCCTATTATTAAATTACTTACTGGCATTCATGTCAATACCAATGCTCCCTTCTTCCTAGATTTTAGTAGAGAACCTCAGTTTCTTACTTTCTATTAGTGCATCCTACTTATAAGGATTTATGTGAGAATTCAGTGGCATTTCACTATCGTGCCAAGGTGCGTAACCGCCCTCACACGGGGCACACGCGCATCACAAACACGTTGAATGGGGATTTCCAGAGTTATGGCAATTCATGATCACAGCAGTCCCTCATGTTACTGTTTTGCCTTTTCGGTAATGAAGTGGTAGTTGCAATTTGGATAAATAACTAGGGACCGACTGCCGTTGGTCTGTGGGCAATAGGCAAAGCAGCTTATCTGTCATTACTATGGTAAAATAAAAAGGGTTAAACGATTACATACATCACAAGTATGTGATACAATCCTTTTTGGTATGGAGAGCAACAATGAACACTTGTTGTTCTGAATTTGCGTTACAATGCTGTGCATTTCTGGGAATTTCCTGTTACTTGCCGTGTTTTGCCACTTGCATTATACTCCTCAGACATGTTGAATCACACGAGTTTGGAGCAGCACTCTTGTGGGATGGGATGCCTCCCGCATTACAGTGTTGCAACTTGCCGCAGTAGGACTGCAATTTCCCTAGAAGTGCTTATATAATAATGTATAACATACATTAGTACATGAAACTGACTAGGGTGGGTTTGGTTCGCCTCCTGCTGAACATTTTAAAATTGGGAGTGAGTTGTGACGCCTTCCTCACCCATAGTTACGTCACAATCATACAATTTCACATTGTAACATATTTTTCTTCTTCAGAAAATAATTTCATTATGCTGTGGTGACGTCTCCTAAAATATTCTCCAGCATCATCTGTTTGAATTTATAAGTGAATAGGTTCATTAATTAAAAACAGTTTAAGATCTGGAGCTATTACAACTGTTACAAAGCATTACCATTACAGAATTATTATTCTGCTGGGGTAATCACTCACTATTATTTGCATGTTAATGCTACCAATTGATGCAGGAAAAACTTAGACCGTGAACATGTGACTATCATTAAGATTAGTAATGGGGTCCAACTACTCATATATTGTTGTTCAGTTGACTGGGTTAGATTACTACAAATGAGATGCTTAGGTAAGTGTAATACAATTTCTTAAAAATTGAGTTTATTTCTTTCTAAGTGCTGTTGTTGGTCAACCACGTTACATTCTACAAACATGTATGTTTACATGTGTCCGGGACACTAGGGTTGTGGGAAGGGACGCCTCCTGTACTACAGTGCTGAACTACCGATGTAGGCTCTGTCGAGTTGCAGGCGTAATTTTCAATTTCATCAGAACACACTTATGGTTTAAAATGTTCATTAACGTTCCTGTACGCAGCTGTCATGAATGCTTTGCATGTATCGGGACATGTTGCCTCTTGTATGATGTTGATGATGGAGAGGGGGTGTTGGTTGTGTCCCACTTTGTGATCCACCGTCCCTGGATGGAGGCCAGGTGTGTTATATCTCGTCTACACTGTGTTACTTTCGAAGTGTGATGTCACTGGGAGAATGGTGTGTGCATGCCGAGAATGTTGGAGTATATTTTCTTGTGAATCAAGGTTACACATCCAGGCAGCTTGAAAGGTAAGCCTGGGTGGTGGGAGCCAGAGGGCTCCTAGCTTTTCCTACCTGTTAACCCCATGAACGTACCTACTATATTCAGGACCTGATGTATCCTGATGTAACCTAGTAAAGTAGCTTCCTGAGACAATACAAGCTGCCTCCGGAATTGTAAGTTATTTCAGGTACCTACCCTATTCACTGGTTGGTATGCAACTATCCCGCTAGCAGCAACGTCTTCAGCGCTCTGCAAGATACCTTGACGTAACTCCAGTACAGTTGTTCACCAATTTCTCCCGCCCTGCCCGACACTAGAAATTCAGTATCCCTTCAATATGCTAGACACTGGGACCCTGGTTTGTGCACATTAAGAAACTTGTTCTGTGCTATTTACCACCCCACCCACCCCCTTCCCACCAACCAACCCGACCTGGCTTTTTCCATTGACGGTCTGCTTCCCAAGTTGCTTTGTACCATCTGAAATGTTTAGCATATGGTTAAATCAACGTTACTCTCGAGTTTTAGCTCCGGGTTGTCCATCTGGCCATAAAAACGCCATGTGCGTGATGAAGAAAGCAGTGATAGGCCTATGTGAGGGTATGGCGTACATGTTGTGTATGAGTGTTTTGTGTAAATTCATATGAAAGACATGTCCTATGAGCCTCCTATGAGGATGAAAACTAACATTAAAGCGAAGCAGGACTTTTACGTGCATTTTTAGATATATAGGGTGTGTAAAAGATTCCATGTAATTCATGTATGGCATTTACACCTACTGATTACAATGCGAGTTTCCATGTCTATAGTAGTGTACATGTAAAGTAATGAAATCTACATCAACATGTATGTGTACAGTTAGTATAGAAGATGCACCTTCATTTTCTTTTTTTGGAGTACATCAAATCCTGATGAGATGCAAGGTCTTGGAAACAAAATGTTGAACATTCAAGCAGTTCATTTTGAGATATATGGGATTAAACATTTTGTTTTGTGTTGCCTGCAGAAAATCCCCACGTTAAAAGCCTTTCAAAAGACAACTAAAACATTTTATTTAAATATGCAGCCGTCCATGAAAAGTTCTGAAATGTTTCATGTAGGGACAGAGGCCTCAGAAATGTACTATGGCAACTATTCCACATTTTCCATGGAAGGGTTCAAAGGGTTATTTGGAAATGTTATTTCCTGGAACTACACAGACAATCTTAACTATGCTATGCGCTAGCATAATATATAGCTCACTTAGTTAGTACTGTGTTAGCCAGGGGTGGTCATGTACATCATTTGGGGCTAGCTGGAAGCTAAACTGGGTGCTTTGGGGATAGCTGCTACACCTGGCAAGCTCATTGGTAGCTTGGTAACCCCAGCATTGACTCTGCAACCTCTGGCCTACTGGCCCTCATACTTACATGTCAGAGTGATTTTTTGCTCAGTGAATAAAACACTGCTGGCCTGAAATAAATAACATTGGCTTGAGCACTCTAAATGCATTTAGTTCAATTCACCTATCCATAATTACGCCTGCTTGTAGAGTGGGAGCCACCGCCACAAGTAATTCCTGAAGGAGTGTACACTTTGGTCAGGGGCATAAGGGAAATACAGATTTTCCACAATAGCACCTATCATGGTATCTTCAGAGCTATTATTGTGTGGGAAGCTGTATTCCTATCTATACGCTTTGAGCGTATGTTTGTGTGCCACATTTCTGTGTTTGCAGTTTGCCCAAATCTGATGTTTTACATCTTGTGTGACACTTCATTGTTACCTGTGCAGCGCAGTTGTTGCCATGTACTTTTATATATTTAGGAAGTCATTTATTTTGGTTTACAGTTTTTGCAGAAATGGGTAGTGTGAGGGGTCAGAAATGTGAGGCCGACTACTTGGTAAAGGGCTTTCACAAGATGCCATTTTAGTTATTTAAAATGGTTTGATAAACGCCCCACTATCCCCAACCTAACCAGCACTTCCCTGCCTATCAAAATATACTAAAGGTAAACACTAACAAAAGGAATCTGTCCCTCACACTTATACATACATCAAAGTCATAAAGGAAATATATGGCAATTCACATTTACCAGAAAAAAGTTCAACACAGGCCCAATAACTGTATATCTTCGTAACCGGGGTAGATTCCCCTTCCCTGGATACAAAGCGGGATATTCACTCAAAAGTTCAAATAAACAAGTTATTTTTTGTTACCAAATTTGGATCATAAACTTCTTCTGGCTTCAAATGTTCTCTACTTAAACTTCAACCACTGTTGCCGGCGCCCCCAATATCCCCAACACCAGGATATCTGGTGCTGGGACGGTAAGGCAAGACTACCAGTAACCCATCAGTCTCGTAATGAGGGCTCTTGTCTTTTCACTTATAGCAAAATATCAACACAACTTCTTCTCCTTCTTGAGAAACTAAATACTTTTTCGATTCTTCTGTATCAACAATAAAGTTTGTCAGGATGATCACAGAACAGTTCATGAACCTGTAGTAGCTTTTTTAACCACAAAGCTCTTCTGTTTCAACAGCAAAGTTTTGTAAGGATAATTCCACAATTCATCAAACACTTCAGTGGCTTTTGTCACTTCCTCTAACCACAAACCTTTCTACCACAATGCAGTAGTTAAAATGATTTCTTCCAGGTCCACTACCCTGCCAGGACCATCCTAAAAGGTTCCTATCCTGGTATACTCACCGGCCAGGACACAATGCTCCTAACATTACTACAAGTATTCTGTGGTGTGCTCTACTTCAAATAGTCATGAAAGTCTTTAACTTTCAACAACTATTACATTAGCAACTTCTTTCAGGAAATCATGCTACACATTGATTTTGTTCATTCCACTATTTTGCCACACTATTCACTCCCCCTGAATGCTTTAGATCAGGAGGGCCCCTTTCCTGCCACTTCCTTTTTCCCACTTTCACATCAGTACTGTTGAAAATGTTTCTTTCTTATACCTGCTTCTGTTTAGCTTAGGCAATGCTTGTTATTCTGATTATTGCCTCTTCCTAATTCTGGCAAAACAGTTACAATCTACCTGCAACAATGTTCTTTTGTTATTCAGCCAACATGAATGATAAGCTCTGTATATTATTGCCCCCTCTTTACTTTGGCAATGCTGGTTCTGATTAGCTTGATTCTGTATTGCCCTTTTTGAAGTCCCCAATGTGTTTTTTGTTTTTTTCCTTCACAGGATGTAATTCTACAATTAACCATTATGATTGAATGGTCTCTAGGGAAAATATTAAGGGAGTTATCCCAGTTTTTCTGACCGCCCCATGTGATCCTGCTGCAGATCACCCCCCCTGGCCCCCCATGTGTCGGGATCAGGAAGAGTCTGCCTTTTCCTGTCCATGTGAGAAGGGTCCCAGGCCAGAGTTTCTGGGGGAAATCGCAGCCGATTCATCACAGTAGGTACCGCCCAGTGAATGAAGCGAGGAGCCTCATATTCACTTTTAAGACACAAATGGTCGTGTCTGCCTAATGTTTCTTGACTTCTAAAATTTAGATCACCAAAAGTGATTCAGTTAAACGTGCATTATATAAACAATCTGTATTGTGTACCTAGAATTTCAGGCTTTACCTGGTGTAAAATGACCGTAGTTGGATAATTGAGTCTGTGTTTAGACAATGATCACAGTACTTGGGCTTGTGAGGCAGAAGCTACCATGCGATGACGGTGCGACGTTCATTCATCCCCGTTTTTTTCTTCAGTGTTTCGCAGCACTTTTTGCCGGAAAGAAAACCATAGAAAAATATGGTGGGTGGGGGGAGGGCATATAGATACATAATAGGAATGAACATAGAACCGCAAGGACTAATTGTACTGTGACACCAGCACACCCTGACTGCACCCATTACATCTTGGGAGAGCACCATAGTTAATAAGTGAAATAAGACTTTTGTCTGCTTTAGCACTTTTTGTACTGTAGTAATCCTAGACTAATAGTATTTCTTTTAACCTTTGCAATGTCACTTCCTGTGATGTGGACAGGGTCAAAGATCATATGGCACCATTCCCTGTGTCGTTGACAGCTTCAAAGACTATGTGATGTCACTTCTGCCACCTGTGGCCTAATGCAGAATTGACATCCCAGAGGGTAATACATAAAGCGTTGATCCAAGAGACTAGCCTGCAGTTGCTACTTGGACGATTCCGAGATGAGATCTGCCGAATGTTGACATTAAGCTTATTGCTTTCCTATTGCTACTATCAGACTCTGAACTAGCTGGGGGGCACTTTCTAAGATACAGAACCCTTGATTCCTACCTCTGGGTGCATATCCCTTATAGGACTGGACCACAAACCTATGCACCATCGATTGAGATGTGTTATGGGCCTGATAGTACTGGGGACAACCTTTTCTGCAAGTCGCTGAGCAGGGTAACTGGCAGAATATAAGGTTGCTTTGACTGCTGGGGCACAAATGTATTTACAGTGGATGCAAGATGTCGCTTACTAAGAACAAAATGAAGGACTTAATTTGCAGGACAAGGAAAGGCCGAGGACACGGCGCTCACAGCTGGTCAGACATTTAGCGATGTTCAGATGTCGCAGGCGGAATCACAAGAATCTAAGGGGCTTTCCGTTATCGCGGACCTGAGGACCTTGCTGGAGAGCAAAATCGATGCAGTGAGCATAGACATGCAACTTCTCCGCCAAGATGTGCGTACACTTGCAGAGAGGGTCACGACAGCTGAGAAAACCCTGAAAGACACTTCTACCACTACTGGGGACCTTGCAGCGAGGATGAAAATCCTGGAGTCCAGAAATGCCATATTAGAATCAAGAGCTGAGGAGGCAGAAGGAAGATCCCGTAGTAACAACATATGGGTGCTGCGGCTGCCCGAGGGCATGGAGGGCCTGGACCCTACTGGTTACATTGAGAACCTGCTCTTTCAGGAGATGGGACCTGAGAAGTTGTCACAAGCATTTGCGGCCGCGAGGGCGCACAGGTCCCTCCAGAAAAGACCCCCGGCCAGTCATCGCTAAGATTTTGAATTTCAGGGACAGAGGTGATACTCCAGTTTTCTAGAGAAGGCGGAACAATACAGAGAGAAATCTGCGATAGCTATATACCCAGATTACACACCTGTGGTGCAACAGCAACGCAACACATTTGTGCCAATTAAAGTGCAGCTTCGGCAGCTTGAAATAAACAAAAAAAACATGCTGATGTAGCCGGCAAGGTTGAAGATCCTGTATGGTGGAAAGACACACTTTGAGACCCTGGCAGCAGCTACCATGTGGCTTGAACACAACAATTTAGGGAGTAGTCAGGAAGATGGGGCCTGAGGACACACATCGGCTACCCCTTGAGCCAGCACTGCATGCTGGGAATATGAGACATGCAACCAGCCGTGGGGATCTGACCCTCATATTCTCCTTTCATCGCCTTTGGGACCGGCTCAGCGGCACCTGCGTTGCGATGGAACAATGATACATAGATGGGCCCAGAATGTATGGAGGGTGCAGTGCTTGGAGGCATCAGTGTCTCAGACTGGTTGTACCTTATCAGGTTTTTAGGGAAATCGCCGAACTGTTGCTGAAGACAGTGGGGGTGGGTGTCAATCCTCCGCTGGATGGTGCCTGAGCTACCCCGATCTTGGCGTTACTTGGTGCCGGCCCTTTTACTTGGTCCCCAATGGCTAAGTATAGCTTTGGTGGTACGAGTATGCCCGAACAGGGACTTACTGTTGGGTGCAGTTTACTCCCCAGGTTTAGGGGGCTGTTGTATTTGATTTAGTTCATTTGTTTTATAGAGCACAGCAGGGTACATGGCCAGTGGGCAACAGGTCTGTGGAGTGTTGGAAGAGCGGGGAAGATTGTAAAGGTTTATGTGCAGGATAGGGTGAGGATGGTTGTGGAAGTTTTTGTCCTGGAATGTGAGAGTACTGAGATCATACATAAGAAGTAATAGGGTGAGGTCGTACCTCCAAAAGGAAAAAGATATCTGTGGCCCTACGACAAGAGACACACCTACTGCCGGAAGGGCAGGAGCAGCTCCTGTCAAGAAGGGGCGGAACGGGATATGGCTGCACTTTCTCACTGATCGCTAGGGGTGTTCTTATATGGGTGGATGCGTCAATCCCCTTCCAATTGTTAGAGGTGGTGATAGATGGGTAAGGGAGGTATGTCATCTTGCGTGGCTACTTGGGCCACAGGGAAGTATGTATTGTTAACTCATATTTTCCTAATTATGGGATACCGGTGGATGTTAGGTCACTTAGTAGTAAGATTGCGATGCAGAGGGCTGTAATGTTACTGTGAGGAGGCGACTTCAACTGTGTGTTGATTTACTCCTAGATAGATCCATTATTCTTAGGGGAGGGGCCTAACCGGCCACTGATGCTCTTAACGGGGCTCTGTCGGAGCTCGCTCTAAGAGCTGTATGGAGGTTGCTACACCCGAACACAAAGGGGTATTCCTTTTACTCGTCCCCCATGGAATTCAACTCCTACAAAACATATAATCTATTTTGGTGTGAATACCTGGAAGAATTCACCAGTGCCGAAAATTTGGGACGTACAATGTCTGATCACTCCCCACTGATGATTAAGTGAGAATCAGGGAAGACCTAGAGCCCCCATCGTGACATGGTCTATGATATGATATGGCATTTGTAACACGCCTATACACAAGTGTTTCAAGGCGCGAAGAGGCAGGGAGGGGGGAACAAAGGGAAAACAGACAACGATCCTACTAGGCCAGGTGTCATTCAGACCGTGCAAGTGCAGGAGTAGGGGGAAGGGAAAAATGCAAGGGGGAGGGGGGAGTGCAATACAAATAGTAGAATAGAAATAAAATAATAAATAAATAGGGCCAGCTGGTGGCAAGTGCAAGGTAAGTGCAGACAAGTGCTGGGGAGGGGATGGGGGAGCTGTAGTGATACAGAGACAGTCCCGCAGTGCAGGGGTTGCCAGGGAGGCAGTGCAAGTGAAGAGTGACTGGGTCCAGGACCGAGGTCGGTGAGAGTGGCCCAGTTGGAGGATCAGTGCAGTTTTGGTGAAGAATTTAGCAGGGGAGAGGGAGAGAGAAAGCAGAAGCGAAGAGGAAGGTTTTGAGGTGCTTCCGGAACCGGAGATGGTTCTCCTCAAGTTTCAGGGAGGCAGGAAGGCTGTTCCAGAGGGAGGCACCTGCCGCGGAGAGAGATCTACCCCCAGCTCGTTGCTTCGAGAAGCGGCTGACCATGAGGGAGTTGGAGACGGATGAGCGTAGGGCTCGAGAGGGAAGATATTTAGGAAGAGAGAGTTGAAGGTATTTAGGCCCCAGGCCCCAGAAGGCCTTGTGGACAATGCAGAGGGTTTTGAACTTAATCCTCGCAGCCACTGGGAGCCAGTGTAGAGATTTCAGTCCTGGAGAGATACGGTCCCTGGGCTTGAGGCCAAGGACAAGTCTCGCAGTTCTGTTCTGGATGAGATGCAGAGGGCGGAGAGTGGAGGCAGGCAGATTAAGATAGAGGCTGTTACAGTAGTCCAGCTTCGAGAGAACCAGGGCTCGGGAGACAGTGAGCTTCTGGGGGAAGGAGAGGAAGGGAAGAATACCTCTGAGGAGGTGCAGCTGGTAATGTGACTTCTTAGAGACGTCAGATATATGAGGAGAGAAGGAGAGTGTGGAGTCGAAGATGACCCCGAGGTTTTTTGCCTTGCAGGTAGGAGCAGGAAGAGGGCCGGCCAGAGAGCTGCAGGGAAGGAGGGAGTGGGTGTGCCGATGAGTAGGATCTCAGTCTTACTAGCATTAAGGCAGAGGTCATTGGCAGCACACCAATCCTGGATAGCAGACAGACAGTCAGAGATGAGGGAGGGAGAGGAGGAGGCTGAGGGTAGCCTGAAAATGAGCTGGGTATCATCCGCATAGCACTGAAAGTTGGGGCAGAGGGCGGCGATGCGGTGGGCAAGGAGTGCCAGATACTGGTTGAACAGCCAGGGAGAGAGATTAGATCCCTGGGGAACGCCACAGGTGGAGAAAAAGGTGTCAGAGAGGAAGGACCCAAGTTGGACCTGGGAGGGTCGATTGGAAAGGAAAGAGGTCAGCCACGCCAGAGCCTGACCAGTGATACCCAGGCTATCACGGAGACGGTTGAGCAGGATGGCATGGTTGACAGTGTCAAAGGCAGAAGAGAGATCGAGCAGAATGAGAACACACGGAGTGTTGGAGTCGAGGTTTAAGAGCAGATCCTCACGGATGTTCAGGAGAGCAGTTTCCGTGCTTCTGGCCGCTCTGAAGCCAGATTGATGGTCATGGAGACTGTCAACAGCTTCAGCATGGAGGTTAAGCTGGGAGATGGCCAGTTTCTCCAGGAGCTTGCCCAGGAAGGGAGTGATGGAGATTGGGCGATAGTTAGCCGGACAGGAGGGGTCGGCAGAGGGTTTCTTAAGGAGAGGGTGCACAAGGGAGTGCTTGAGGGGGGATGGGAAGACTCCAGAGGCGAAGGAGTGGTTGCAAAAGTCAGCCAGGGCAGGAGCCAGGGAGTCGATGTGGTCCTTGATAGTTTTGGAGGAACAGGGGTGAATCTGTTTAGACGAGACTTTCATAGATCGGACTTGTCTGGAAACCTGGTCAGCAGAAAAAAGGGGAAAGGCAGAGAAGGAGGGAGGAGGGGTGGCTGCAGAAGGGCCAGAGGAGGAGCAGGGAAGAGAGGGGGGGGAGGTGATAGGAGGAGAGTGAGGACAGGATGTCCTGAGTTTTAGAGATGAAGTGGGAGGCCAGTGCAGTGCAGAGGGCCTGGGAGGGGACAGGAGAGGTAGAGACTGCAGCAGGGTTGGCAAGCTCCTTGCAGATTTTAAAGAGCTCAGCCGAGTTGTTAGATGCCGCAGAGATGCGGGCTTGGATAAGGGCTCTCTTCTTGGTGAGAACAGAGAGACAGTATTGCCTTTGGAGCAGGCGGCAGGCCAGTTTGTCAGAGGATGAACATGAAGCACGCCATTTCCTCTCTGCCACCCTGCACTTGCGTTTTAGGGTGACGAGATCCGAATCATACCAGGAGTTACATTTGGCTTTGGGCTTCAGGCGGATTTTCATGACAGGGGCAAGGATATCAAGAGTATTAGATATAGCAGAGTGGAGCAAGGAGAGGGCTGTGTCAGGGTGGGAGTCAGCCGAAGGGGTAGGGGGGGCGAGAAGGTGGCAGCGAAAGCCGCAACTGACACGCGCTTCATGGGTCGAATGACCGAGAAGGTGGGTGGCAATGATGAGGGTGGCTTTGCCTGTGGGGTAGGGAGGGTGAGGTGGGAGAATAGGAGAAAGTGATCACTCCAGGAGAGAGGAGTGGAGAGAGGGACAGAGAGGGGAAGGTCAGAAGAGATCAGAGCATCAAGAGTGTGCCCTGCAGAATGAGTAGGCCCAGGCGGGAGAATAGAGAGTGAGAGAGAGTCGCAGAGGTCACGAAGGAGTCCAGTGGGGGGACAGGAGGCATCCAGGTGGATGTTGAAGTCACCAAGAAAGAGGAGTTGAGTGGTAGAGGACAGGAGTGAGAAGGAGAGGTCAGCCCACTCAGAGAGGAAGGAGGAAAGTTGACCAGGTGGCCGATAGATAGTAGCCACGGTAAGGGAATGGCTAGGAGAGAGAGAGAGTCGGCAGACAAGACATTCAAAAGAGGAGTAGGTCTGCGTAGGAGTGACAGTGGCAGGAATCCACTCCGGGAAGATAAGGGCTACCCCCCCCTGCACGGTTGGGTCTTGGCAGAGAGAGGATCTTGTAGCCATCAGGTAGGAGTGTGTCAAAGCTGGTGACAGAGCTGGCCGTGAACCATGTCTCAGTAAGACCGAGGACGTCAATGTCCAGTTCCTCAAGAAGGCGGCAGATATCAGAGGAATGCCTGATGGCAGAGCGAGCGTTGAGTGTGGCAATGTGGAGAAGGTTACCATCCTTGAAGGATTTCCGGGGAGGGGTACAGATCAGAGGTACGCCCTGCGGCGGTATAGAAGAGGGAGGTGAAGAAGGAGCAAGAGAGGGGGCAGGGAGGGAGGGTAGAGGCAAGGTAGCCGAGGACAGATGAGGGGGGACAGCAGGAGAGTCACTATGCCCACAGACGTCCTACGAGATGCTTTTTCAGGGAAGCGCTACACAAAACCATAGAGCAGTACCTGGAAAATAATGTGAGAATTGTGGATAGCTCGGGCACTGTCTGGGAGTCACTGAAGGTGGTGGTTCAGGGAGACATCATAGCTAGGGCGGGGGGGATACTCAGGCAATTAAGGGCAGATCTGGAAGCAAAGGAAGATAAGATCTCTAGCATAGAGGGCCAGAGCCCCGAAAATTGACAATTGGCAGGGGAACTCACCGATTTGTGGTTGCGGTGTGCACAGGCTTGGGGCAGGCTTTCCAAATTAGATGAGGCATGCGTGGCGAAGACACACACTGAGGGGTATCAGGTAGATCACCATGAAAAACGTCATCAGGTTGGGGACTTTTTTTAAAGTGCATTAATAATGCACCCTCCAGGCTATCAAACACTTTCCCCAAATATTGTAGGACTGGAGTAATAATATACAATTATACCCCTCCTAGAATATTTGGGGAAAGAATTTTGGTAGCCAGGAAAAAGTCACCAGAACCTGATGACTTTTTCATGGCAACATTACATGGATCCTGCTAAGGGGGTTAAATCTGGAACGATGCTAGCATGGTTGTGCAAGCGAGAGCGGCCCAAGGTTATCACCACGCTGCTACTAGATGAATGCGGTTCCCCTTGGCGGTCCCAGATGGCCATAAATGAAGTATTCACTGAGTTTTATACTCAACTGTACAGGCACGACACACAGATACCCCAGTGGGAGATTAAGGCCGCCTTTGACCCGATTCGACTCCTGCAACTAACAGAGGACCAGGTTGTGGCCTAAGATCAACCTATTACTTTGGACGAAGTGAAGGAGGCAATTGCTGCACTTTCCACAGGCAAGGTCTCGGGTAGCGACGGGCTCCCGGCAGATTTTTACAAAACCTACAGTTAATTAGTAATGGTGCCGCTATAGCGGATTTATGAGGAAGCTTATGAGACAAGCGCTCTCCCACCTGGTGTTGTACATCCACACGTTATGTGCAGTAGACACGTGCCGTAGGGGCCGGTGTAGTAGGAACAGGAGTGTGTTGTAGATCATGTCGCAGGAGCACGTGTTACAGGGGTGTGTCCTGGCAGTATGTTGTAACAGTGTGCAGTTAATGTGTTTCATAAGCGTGTTATAGAAGCATGTGTACAGTTTGTAGGAAATATTTACATTTATTCCATCAACTTAAAACTGACATCAATGTCAGCTGTGACTTGCCTTAGATGTGAGTTTTTAGGAGATGTTAATTGTGTAATGTACATATTGTAACACTCATACTATCTGTTCCGTACATACGAAAAAGGCGCATTCATTCTACACGTGCTTCATATATAAACACATTTCAAACGCAAATTTGGCCAAGTCGATTTTCGAATAGTTTGTCAGTGCACCAATTCCAGATGAAATCTAGGTGCTTGCAAAGAATTGCGAGATTCGAAGCAGACATTTTTGAGTTATTGTGGGCAGAAAAGAATGTTTCTTTTCCTAAGGGAAACCCCTGTGTTAAATGCTGCTCATAACACGATCAAAGTAAACATTTTTTTTAAACTAAGCAGCCATTAATGTGCAATTCTGAAATGTTGCATGCACAGGGGGCTGCCTCCAAATATTACTCTGGAATATGGTCATATCTTCATGCAGGCCTTTGGAAGTTATTGAAAAAAGTCATTTTCCGAAACGCCATAGAGAGTTCCTCTTAACCTCAACTATGCCTTTGCCAAAGACATAATATATATTATAGAGCAGTGGTCGCCGTAATATAGCTAAGGTGAGTGACATGAGCCATAGGAAATCCAAAAATTCTAATGCTAACAACTTTTGACTTGCAGGACGGATTTGGCTGATATTTTCAAAAAATAAAATAAAATTTAAAAAAAGAAGAAGGTTTGTCACAGGGCCCCCCTGCCCAGACTGGAAATTGTAAAGTGTTAAAAATGAAAAAAAGAAGGGGGAAAAACCCACAAACAAAAAAACAAAACAAAAAAATACTTTTGAATCTATTCCTATTCATTTTCCCATTGAGAAAAAGTCCATGATGTATCAAGCCGAAACGCAAAAACCACTGGAGGAAATTGGACCAAATAAACATTTTGGGCACATTGACTTAATTTCAGGGTTGGGATTATTCCTTCTAGAAGTTTTTAAAATATTTGATGGGGAAGAGGCTGTCCCTTTCTCCCAAAAAATATAGCTATATTTCCCCATGATGCTTTACAGCAGAAAGGCTTTTAAAAAATGAAAAGCCTCCATTTTTTTTAGCTCGATGCATGCGATTCCTGCAGTAACACCGGGGGGAAATGCAAAAACGAAAAGTGCAAAAAATGCTATTTAGAGGAGGAAAAAAGGATGAAATATGAGGCTAGTGGTGGGGGGCGGGAAGAGGATACAAAGTAGAATTAGAGTTGGAGGGAGGTCTAGGGAGCCAGTTACAATTCAAATGTTTTCAGATTATCTGGGGAATCTCAGTAGATTATTGATTTAATAATGCAAGATGGGGTAATGGGAGAGGGCAAGGGAGGGTAAAAGCATCTGTGGAGAGTGGGGAGACGGGACCATGAAAAGAGGATTGGGGCACTCGGTGAGTGCCTGTGAAGGCAGGGAGGAGTTTTTTTTATTTTCAAGCTAGTTCTATCACAGGATTACCGCGGGCATGAGTAGTTCATTGCCATTATCATGGGAATCCTGCGAGAATCGTAAGAGTGAAGACAAAAAAAAAAGAAAACAAAATCAATTTTATACCTTGTGGCCCCAAAGGAACCTATTGGTGCGGCATTCACAGGCCATGGCTAGTGGGCTCCAAATAAACCTATTGGTGCAACATGTACAGTGGCTGAAGTCCATAGCTAATGGATCACGAAAAAAAACCCATTGGTGCAACATGTGTAGAGCCAAAGAACTAACAAAGGACTGGGTTTTTTTTTTATATATATAGAGAGAGGCCTAGGACGGTGCCCAATGGAACTCGTATTATTACAGAAAAAAGGTCCTAGCTCCTCTCAAGTCCTCGCCCTTAAGGATCCAAAATCAATTGTTCGGATACCTAACGACCTGCCCTCCTTAGTTGCAACAAATTGCACTTCCAACCATCATTGAAAATATATATATATATACACACACGCTTTATTACAAAATTCATTCCATATTAAAAAGTTTTTTTTATAAAAACAGCATTTCGACCACAATAATTCATATGTGTGGAGCAACAAAACAACACTTAAATGAAAAAGTAGAAAACAAGTAACGAAAGAAGACAGAAAACCAAAGATAGAACTAAAGGAGTTCTGTATTTAACGTGAAAAGAAACACCTGCACCTTTAATAAGCAGAAAAACAGAAACACAATTAATGTAGCAAATGTAACTCATTAGTGGTTATTAATATTACAAACACACACTTCCAATTGTATACCAAACAACACATAAAAAATACACAATATGAAACATTAGCATCTTAGGTCCAAATACAAAATCTGATGTCTAATTATGAATCTATTAAATTAATAATGAGATCCTATTATTAATTCTAGGTAGACAGCAGCTCTTAATGCCTTGTTAAAATCGTGACAGTCATCTCACAGCCAGAGAAACCCGATATGTTTCATTCCCATAGATCTTCAAGAGAATTATTAACGGGAAATTCTTCAGGGGGGGGGGGTGTACTGTAGACAACAATCGGAATTACAATAACTGGAACAATTCATAGTATTAACAGTGCGACCTGATGCAAGCAAGCGGGGCAGCTCTTTGATGAAAGTCTCTGAACACTGTGTGGTGTCAGCCTCACTGCCAACTTATTATTAGTAGCAGGGGTAAAAGGAGAGTCTTCACGCGAGGAGGTTCCGCCCTCTTAGGCACAGGGTCTTGTAATAAATATCAATGGCGGCAAGACTTAGAAATCTTCATGCGGCCGAATACTTCAAAAGAAGACACAGCTTCAAACGTTCTCACACCAGTAGCCTTAAGGAGCACTTCACTGTGTCTTTCCTTGGTCCTCCAACTTCAGAGACGCCGCTTCCGGTCTGGGTCCAGGGCAGGGAATATGTGTAGAGCCCACGGCTAGTGGGCTCTAAACAAACCCGTTTTAAAATATACAGTGGAACCAGCCGAAAGTCACGCTCACTGGCCAGGGCCAAAAGCCATGGTTAGTGGGCCTCAAGAAAACCTACAGGTAGAACATGTATAGTGGCCATGGCTAAAGGCCATGGCTAGCGGCCCTTGAATAAACTATGGTATAACAATACCCTTAAAAGTCACTGAAAAAAGCTTAACAAGGCGTACCCCGCTATAAAGTCCCTGAGCACATACATATCAGATGGGATTCACAATGACATACAAAATTAGAGGCCGGCAGGATATCTGAATGGGTTGAGCACTTGCTGCTTTGATCTGTGGGTGATCTGCAGGTCACAGGTTCGAATCCTAGCAAGGCCAACTCGTACTTTCATGGTCAATAAATGAGTATCAACTCCAGTTGGGTGATATTGTATGCATATTTGTTATAAGCTCTTAGGCCAAGGTTCTATGTAAATAACACATTATTAGATCCTAGGGGTCATCAACGGGGGGATGCCGAGTTAAGATGATCGTCACTTCCCACATCTGCTGCATTTCAAGGGTTTTGTTACGTTAAATCTGATCAAGTTTTGTTACGTTAAATCTGATCAAGAAATCCCTCAAAAATATTTGCCAAATCGTCTACAAGAGTGTAAGCCACATCAGGTAGACTTTTCCCAAGAGTGGACAGATGATAACGCCTCAATCCCGCTCTCTGGACTCTCCTTTGGCTCCCAGTCAAAGAGATTCCAATTCAGAACCCTCTTATCGCTCACTGTGCCTTCCATGACAGAGGCCCAGAATCCACCAAGAGGAAATGCATCCACTACATGCTGTAACAAAGTCACTCCAGGTAAGCTAAGGAACGGGCAGCTGGAGAGCCTAGGGACAGCTTTCCAGGGTGCGACACCGGCCCTGGAAGCACTATATAGGGGATTACCTAGTGCCTGAGTCCATCCCATATCTAGCCCTGTGTGTGTTCTACCTCACACAGTCGAAAAGAATCTCCCCATGGTTTCCAAGTAGAAGATGTAGTATGTATTCAACAGAGAACATTTCTGGTTTAAGAAGTATGGATCAGCAGGCTCTGCTCGTGGGACTGCGGCAACCCCATGTTGCACCCAATAGAAGAACATGCCACAGATTGACCAGTGTGCAAACAGTTCATGTCGGACACCGCAAGACGAGAGCTTGCAGGTAAGCCTAACTTTGGCAAGCACAGGCAATGCTTAGGAGTTGGCTGTATATGGACACAACCAGACTCCCAAGATGACAGGCTGCCCTTATGAGCGCCTGTGTTTGTATCCATGGCGGCCAAGCCCACTGCACACAGTGCCCCAGATATGATTTTGAAGCAAGAGTTTTTTGCTTCGTTTTCTAAAGTTGGGAGCAAAATGATTTTTTAGAGAGTAAAATTGTAAGGTCAATTCCCAATGGGAGTATTTTATAAGCGAGTAAAAATGTTTTAACTGTAAAACGGAAATGTGTTTGGAATAATTATTCCTTTGCATCTAGTTATTCATTCATATTAAAAAAGATACAAGTTCACTTCTTCCAATCAGGTAGTAAAAATAGTTGTTTCTTCCTGTGTTACTATGTGCACTACTGGTCCTAACATTTCCATGGAGCTGTGTGGCTGAAAGCAGGAGCGCAAATATCCATTTGTGTCCATTTACTATTTTCTGTTAGAGTATTTTTACTCCCCATTTTTATTTTTAGGGAGTATTTGCCTATTTTTAGGGAGTAGAAGTGACCAATACACCTCATATCTATAGGGCTGACAGGCTGGTTCATGTGAGGAATCTGTAATCCAAGCAGAGATACCGCTCCCAACTTTGGTATTGATATTTTATTTGTATCGCACCCGTACACAAGTGTTTCAGAGCGCGACAAGGCAAGGGAGAACAAAATAGGCCCATTGACAGTGAGAAGCGCAAGTGCATGGGAGTGGGAAAGGGGGAGAGGTGGAAAGTGCAGAGCAAAGGAAAAACAGATAAATTATCAAATAAATAAATAATAAAATAAAATGATAAAAAGCAACAAATAGTGGTACTGCAGCCAGCAAGTGGCAAGTGTTGGGTTTAAGGCAGCAGACACAGTATGTCTTATAAGTGCAGGAAAAAGAGGGGGGAGGGGGATTACAGATACAGACCGCAGTGCAAGGGAATGCCAGCAGGCAGTGCGGGTGGATGGCAGGGTGAGCAGGTACCTGGGCGTGCAAGTCAGAGGTTAGGCCAAGTGCATGGTGCAGAGAGAGAGAGAGGGAGAGAGTAGATCAGCAGGGGAGAAGAAGAGAGAAGGCAGAAGTAAAGAGGAAGGTCTTGAGGTGCTTCCGGAACCAGAGATGGTTCTCCTCAAGTTTCAGAGTGGCAGGGTGGCTGTACCAGAGGGAGGCCCCAGCCGAAAGGGGCCACAGATTGACCACTCACAAGCTCACTTTTGTCCCAGGGGGGGATGTAATCAAGATCCCTGTCGGGACATAAGTCTGGGAGTTATTAAGTTGGATGGTGAACATTGAGAGAGGACGGTTTAGGATTTGTAGTGGTAGTAAATGGCATGTGTGGTAAAGCATGCACTAGTGTGCATCCAAATTGCCATAGCAGAGTGACAGCATTCACGTTTTGAGCTACATATTCAAGGTTCCATTATTCGGCAGTGGATTGCCATGGCTGCGCTACCTTTGGGGCTGTGCCACCGCAGGCAAGCGATGCGCAAGGAAGAGGGCACGCGCAGGGCGGGTGTGGAAGTTCTGGAGACTGATGGCACGCAACGGGAAACTGTGTGGAATGCCCACTGCCCACATTAAAACAAGAGGAACCACTTTCCTATCCACATTTCGTGTGCAAACAAGTAATGAGTGAATGTCAGCATGGGGGAATAACCATAAAGAACACGTTCACAGGCTGTGCGTGGTGGCGCCGCAAAACGACTCACGTTCTGTGGTACGCCTTTATAAAAGCCGCCGACGCTGAAACCACATTACTTTACAGCATTGGTACTTCTTTGCCGAGCCGGTCAGACCTCGCAGCAAATGCCCCGCTGGAGTACTTCTTGCTGCAGTCGCTCCGAGCTTTGCGGGTCCCTGGAAGGGTGAAGGTACCTTTTCCTATTAGGGAGAGTTCCAAAGCGTTACTCACTGGTGGCTTTCAGCAAACGTGTTCCGCTTCGGCTGAGACTCCCCTACTAGCTGCAATATACCAACTCATGACCAATTATTCAAGATATGTTAATGCTCATGTTATTAGACGTGTGAACGATATAAAGTGATCAATTATGGGTTGGTCTCTTTCCAGGAGGTGCCTTAAAAATGGATCAGGGGCTTGGGCGTTCTGGAGTAGTGCCCCATGGCAGCATTTTAATCTGGCGGGCGATGCCCCTTGGCCGATTGAGATTTCATTCCGAAGCAACGAGTGGCTGATGACTACAGGGGGGTCTGATGGCAGGCACCAGGGAGGTTGACGTGGGTGGGGGGGGGCGTGGGCTATCGCTGGGGTCGGGTCATGGGCAGGACGGGCTGATAATGCTAGTGGCTGGATGGGCCAACACTTTGGGTAAGAGGCACGAAGAATAGTTAGATGATGCGAGAGGATGACAGGCGGGCACGATGGGCTGGAGTGGCAGGCAACAGAAGTTCCATGAGCACTCTGGAAAGGGGCGCTGGCCAATCAGGATGCTCGGAACGTGGGCTGCATTGTATGGTACAAGCAGGCACTAAGAAAGTGAGGGCACAGCTATTTACACTGTAGGGTCAGCGAGTCAGGAAAAGTCAAAATAGCTGGTTGGATGGGCCCGACTGTCCATGTCCACAGCCCATTTCTGGGTACAATCAAGTGAAGAGAAACAGCACACCCAAGCACGCACCTTTCGGGCTGCACAACATTCCCAGACCGCCATGGCTGTATCTAAAACCCACCCTTTTAGAGGAAGTATCCAACACAACCGGATGTGGTTCGTAACCCCGGGCAACCCGTCGCTGTAGTTTCAAAATCTCCATTCACTGTACAGAAGGGGTCTCACTGAACTCTTGGCAGTCAACGAATAGCAAGAAAGAGCCTATTGCGGGGAAAAGGGAGGCTCTTTGAGTGGGCTATGTAAACGCCAGTCCATCTAAAGGCATGTCTGAGGCCACGTGAAGGACCACTGGGAGCCATTGTGTGTTCTGGCCAAAGCGAAGGTTTATTCACACCTCCTCCATTTAATAGTGGTATTCAATGTACAATTTTGCAGCCAGAAAAAAAAAAATCTACACAAATCAGTACATTTCGAAGCATGTGTGTTTAAATTAAATTAGTAACAGCTACGAGCCGCACAGAACTCCACTGCCGACTACCTACTGAAAGGAAAAACTTGACAGATGGGGTTTCTAAATGTAATTAACATGTGGGACTTTGCAACGCTTGCGAGCATCTGATAGTGACATGTTTGCCTTCATGAATTAATCTTTTAGAACACTCTCTAAGCACGGGACGGGGATTCAAACCTGTGTTGCTTCCAAGACAAACAGGCTGCCCATGGGCTACCCGCTTAAACTTTTAGACTAATTAAAAGCAGCAGCAGTTGGGTAAAATACTAAATGTGTCAGCAATGTTGCTGCAAAGCATAGAGGGTGCATATTTTGTCCTCCATGAAAACGTCTTCAAACTTCGTTGCCCTTTTATTGGAGATACTAGAGGTTGTTTTAGGGCTGGGAGGAGATGTGGTTTTGGGGCTGAGAGGAGGTGTGGTTTTGGGGCTGAGAGGAGATGTGAAATAATATGTTGAGATATAGAGCCTTTCGGTCTTCAACTCGAACTCTCTGCAGATCAGCAGCTTCTCGAAGTAGAGAGTTGGGGGAGGGGGGGTGGTAGATCACTCTCCTCTGCACGAGCCTCCCTCTGGAATGGCCTCCCTGCCCCTCTCAAGCTGGAGTCAGATCTCCTTGAGTTCCGGAAGCTCAAGACCCTCTTTCTCTTCTCCCTTCCCTCTCCCCTGCCAATACCCCTGTCTCCTGCAGCGACTGTCTGCTTGGTTCCCTTCGAGTGCTACAGGGCACCACCGCCCAGTCCACCCCGCCTCACACTTAACTTGTGGACCCTTACCAACTGCACCCCATGCAATCTCTGGCACATGCCCTCCTGCCCTTCCCATAGCACTCGCCTAGCCCCTGTTGCCCTCTCCCCTCCTCCCTCTCTTTCACTTGCACTCTCTCCTCTTTACCCTACACATCCCTTCCCACCCTAGCACTTTGCATTCGTGCAGACCGGCACTCCCCGCCCCGACCCCCTCACACTTCTTGGTACTGCACTTGCACGATCCGAATGTCACAAGGCCTAGTAGGACCATTTACTGTTATCTTTCTCCCTTGTTCCCTCCCCCCTTTTTATCTTGCGGGGCCATGAAACACTATTTGTTGTATAGACGCCTTACAAATATCCAATCAAACAAAAATAAAATATATGGTCTAATGGGTCAACCTAAGAAGTTCGTGGGGAGCTATGCAACGATCTTTTGGGGTACATGGGATAGTATAGTGGCCCTATGCAAGTGGACTGATGGATTTAAGCAAGGGTCTAATTGGGGGGTTGTTTCAGAACCTGTGGCCCATGTTGTGGTGAGGGCCTTAGAGTCTGCGAGAAACAATAGGGCTGTACAATATTTCTTAGTAGGGGGGATATGCGAGGACCCATCGGGTCCTACGTGATCACTTGGATAAGTCAACAACACTAGCACCGTCTTGCATTTTGCCACTAACCTAACCCAACCACAAGCTTGCTTTCAGATCTGCCAGAAC
Organism: Ambystoma mexicanum; assembly: GCF_040938575.1. Taxonomy (NCBI): domain Eukaryota; kingdom Metazoa; phylum Chordata; class Amphibia; order Caudata; family Ambystomatidae; genus Ambystoma; species Ambystoma mexicanum. The sequence goes on along the minus strand of NC_090936.1, from coordinate 1,053,199,915 downwards.
CTGGACTCCATCCAAATGGAAGCCGTGCAGAGTATAAACCCTAATAACATTCTCAGACTCCATAGCACTGATTCTTTCGACTTGAAAGGCTAAGTGTACCCATGAGGATTTGAACCAGCGACCTTCGGAAAACGCACCCAATTCTGCATTCATCTATTAATCCGATGAGCTACCTATACATGATTGATGGCCCCATGGGACATAAGCAGCGGGACCTGTACTTACTGTGTTGGACTTGTAGTTTCCCTCTTCACATTTTAAGTATGGTCCTACATGTTCCAGCATGCAAAGAACGTTTTGATAAAATGGCAGAATTGGCTGACTGGTCACAGTGTGAAATAACACCACAGATAAAGAAGAACTTGAAACTTTGACCCGACACTCAACCAGAGAACCTGGAGAAAGGAGGGTCAAGCCTAGGTACCCAAAAATCACCATGGGCAGATGCAATCTGACAGCTAGAAAAGAACAAAAAGGGGTCACACATGACAGTCAAGACTATCTTCTCCACTGACGCCATGAGTGGGTGGTGGGCCTTACCTGACCAGAGGAGCAGCTTCTGGTTGGCATCTTCCTGAGAGCTTGAGTCTTCGGCCAGAGCAATGGAGGTGAGGCCATAGGGCAGGGTGGACCCCAGGCAGACATTGTACTTCAGCGCCTCGCAGGTGGCTGTCTTTTTGCATCGGTCCAAGTAAAAAGTCTCATTGGCACCCTGGGCTCCCGCCACCGCCGGCAGTAGAAGCCACAGTACCAACAACAGGCAGAGCCACTGAATCAGGCCTTGCTCCACCAGAGACATCTTGGAACGCCCCATCATCCGTGCAGGAGAGTCTGCTGAGCCCCCAAATACAACTGTTTCTAGATGGTGACTTGCTGCATCGCAAACCGGAACAGGCTCCAGCCGCCCTAACTTGCTCTCTATTACAAGGTCTGAGCAACCCTCAGCATCAGCGGCTGGACGTTTTGCCACGCTGTTCCTTATTGGAGGGTGTAGACAACCCCCAAACCCAACCGGCACCATTCGTTGCCCCATCCTCAAAGACCCTACAAGGTGGTACAAAGACCTTTCAAACTTATCTGGATCCATTCAGTTTCCTGCTTCCATAACCAAAGGAGTGTCTTCGGAAACCCCAAACCCAAAAGGTCGTAGTCGTTAGATATCCATCCGTCTTAGAAATCCCCAAACTCAAATAGTCATAGTTCATTCTCTATTGGTGGGTCCAAGCAACAGCCAAACCTACATGGTTGCCCCAATTTGATGCACATCGGAAGATCCAGAGCACCCCCAAACCGTGCAGGTTCAAGATGTCGCCTTGCCTCCTTCCACTTAGGAACATCCAGGCAATCCTCAAATGCTCCAGGACTGTATCTCACCTCACTGCTCATTGGGTAGCCCATATACTCAGCAGGATTTTGTTGTTCAATTTTACTCTACATCAAGGTATTCAAAGAACCCCGAAACTCAACGCCCCCCGAGATCGCCCCATCCTAGGGTCTAACCTTCCAGACAACTTTTCTTGGGGGTGCAAAATAATTTATCAGCAGGCAGCTGGAAAGGACTGGAAATTCCCCAGCGCTTTCAAACTGCATAGGCTTCCCCTCCGGAGCACCATCCCAAACAGGCTGAGGTGGGGGCCACCTCTTTCCAAGCATGATCCCCCATCGCCCCCAAACCTCAGGTGGCCTTCACATCCGTACACCACATCACTGCAGGCGCTTTGATGGTTCAACGGGCGGCAACACAACGGTCCGAGCAGCCACACGCACAGCCCAGAAGAAGCAAAAAAACTCCTTCACCGGGAAGCGAAACTTTCCCGGCGCCGCTTATCTGCCGATTGCCCCTTGCGGAATCGGGAGAGGGAATTCGAGCCCCGAACCGCCCGGCCACAAACCGGGGGGGCTGTCGTCCGACTTTCCTTCCAGCTTTGTTGTGTCTCCTTCCCCGTCTTCAACTCGCTGGGATTTGCCCCCGCCTCGTTTTCTTGTCCTTCCAGTACTCGAGGCGAAGTTCGCGGTGTGCGAAAAGGAAAAAGTCCAACTTTTTTTGACGCGAATAAGCTTGTTTGTAACTCGTGCAAAACACACGCTTCGTCCTCCGCCGCGGCTCTTTGTGGCTCCCTCCTTGTGTATTTTTTTTCTTTCTCTGCCCCCCTCCTCGACGGGCTCCTCTCAGGAATGCAACATGATGGAGGAGGCAGACTAAAGAAAGACAAAAAAGGCTTCTCCCCTCCCCCGGCCCTGCTACTCCGCCCCCTTTGGGAGAAGCAGGAGGATTCGGGGGAAGAGGAGGTTGACAAGCTACGCTTTAAGTTGAGGACAGTGCCGACCCATCTAAAGTGGCACTTTGTATTTTTCAAGGTGTTGATAAACATAACAAAAAAATGAAATATGCAGTTCGCATTTGTTTAAGAAAAGTACTTAGTGATTACATTTTGTGCCTGTCGTTTTTACAGCGTAGTTGTTTGATAAAGTTCTGCCCGCAATGTTAGTAAATAAAGCAGTGGGTTGCAGGCGGGCACATACATTTTTGCCTGTGCTGTATATTTTGTTTCTGTTGCCTTTGAGAATGCGTACATCGCTCAAACCGAAATCTGTGCTCTGTTAAAAGAAGAAAATAAATACAAAAAATTAAGCAACATACAACAATTCTTCAAAAATGATTGTTTCCAAGTAAATATGTATTCATTCAGATCATGCGTTGCGAATTTCGAGAGGGTTGTCGTATGTTCCATGGGGGGCATTTTATGATACACGGCTGGACGTGGACCACAGGAGCCGCCGTATTCCTTACACACTCCATACTCACACAACCCACAGAAATTTCAAGTTTCCCGTGGCCAGGCTATCCAATCCTATTTTTCTCTACTTTTGAATGGTAGTTTTTTTCTTTCCCAATTGAGATTTAGTTGAACTACCAGTCCCAGAATTCCAAGTGCAACGGGCCTGGCTGGCATTTTCACACAACGGCCACTAGAAACGTGTGAACTCTGAACCCACACGGTCTTCAGCTTTACCCTTCCTTACCTAGTCCCACTGTTCCTTGATTTTATTACTGCCACTTCTACGGGAAGTCTGTCACATTAATTCCAGAGCCTTTCTGTGACCATAGGTTTTCTGCTGAGACTTAAGTTATCACATTCCTCTATGGCACCCTGGTCACCCCATTCCAGTGCTAGGCTTTGAATTTATTTTAGTTTTATGATAGTCCATATTATACAACTGCGACCCAGTACTACAAAACACAGAAAGCAATTAATGGAGTAATACAGATCTAGGACTGAGGCATGTTATAACCCCTAAGCCGCCCCACAGTTTCATACAAGAAGCAGTGCTGGAAAAAGGACGGGGCTGTAGGGGGAAGGGTGGGGCAGGGCCAAGAGCAGGGCTTCAGGCCAGGGGGGCAACAAAGTGGGTCTCATAATGAGGATGGCGGGTTGCCGCCATCCTCGTAACAACGAATCTGCCGCCTGACTTCCCAGTGCCACCAGGACATTACAAGTCCCGGTGGAGCGGGAGGTCAGGCAGCAGATTTGATAACTCCTTATTTCCGTGAAGTCTCATAGGCCTCAATGGGAATGGGATCACAGAAGCACTGGCACCATTGTTAATGGTGCCGGTGCTTACGTGACAATTCTGCGGGTGGGTGCCGTTGCGTCCGTCAGGTCAGACCTTCTGTGCACATCGGCCCCTGTATGCAGAGTAAGAGTGTGGCGGTCCGGAAAGGTGACGGTACATTGGAGTTTCTTTTTACCCGTACTGGTTTAGACAGCAGTTGCTCTAAGGAGCTGCCGATTTATTTTAGAAGAGACATCCTGGTTGAGCGCCATCTGGTCAAAGTTGAGTTGGAGTCAGATAGCATTTCTTTGTGCACCATTTCCAAAATCACCAGGCGTAGGGGGTTATGACATTTCCCAAACAAGGCGAGTCTGTTCCAGTCAACCGTTGATTTCAGAGAGTTCATACCCAGTTCTCTCTGAATGATGGTGATCGGAGTGGACAAAAGAACACCCAGTACCTTCTTCCAAAATCTACCCTCAAGGCGATTCCAAAAGTGTTAACTGCTATGATGAATCCTTTTACCGCTTCCGTGAATTACTCACCTTACTCCTGATGTGGCGATTACATTTCTCATTCCCTACCGGTTCCCCCAGTGTGTTCGAATCTTTGCACTTCATGTTTCGGGTGGAATGGTTTCATTTGATTCACGTGGTCAAACTGTTCCACAGCCAGATCCCATTCCTTTGTCATTATTCTGTACACTACTGGCAAAATCTTGTCCACAATTTTGAATGGGTTTGGCGTTCGTACACTTCCCTTTCATGAAATTGAACTTGTACACCTGGTCACCTATTTCATACTCCCTGACAGATGACTTCCTGTCATAGTATAATTTGGCGCCCTCGGCTGCTCTTTCCAGATTTTGAGGCTTTCTGAGCTCTTCCACATACCCATGAATTGTGGGTGCATTTACCCAAACCTGCTCATTGGTCCCATACAACAAACATTGAGGAAGTACCATCTTCCTTCCTGTGATCATTTCATGTGGATTGAGATTTGTAGATTTCGATGGTGTCGCCCTAATGGCCATAAGCGCCAAAGGGAGTCGCAAATCCCAACTAGACCCTGCTTCAGCCACAAACGGTTTAAGAATGTTAATTACTGAACAGTTGCACCTTTCTACTCCACCACTAGAAGATGTCCGGTAGGAAACATGAAACTTACTTTTTACTGCCAACATCTTGGTCATTTCTGCACTGGTAAAATCTCTCCCACGGTCTAATTCTATTCTCTGTGGCAAACCAAACCTAGAAAACATGTGGGTCACTATAAACGTATACATTCCAACCATTTTGACATAAAACAGGTAACTGTTAGCATGTATCTGTTTCCCAGTGATAACCTTTGGACTGGGCCAATGAAATCTATTTGCAAATCTGACCAGGTAAGTGTCAAACCTCTCCTCATTAATGGTGCTCTATGTTGGAAAGGCGGGCTGCAATTGCGCACACACCAAATACCCTCGGGTATACAATTCTACATTGGGGACATATGCGGTCAATAAGCATATTCTTTTCATATTTCCCATGTTTTCTGCAAACCCCTATATCCCACTGTTATCGCATCATGGGCGTGATGTAGCATTAACCCCCAAAATGACACAGGGACCACACATTGGATATGACCTGAAATGGATTTTTGGACCAACAGTCCATCTTGCAGCAGAAACTGTTCTTTACTCTTCAGCATCACCCTCAATTCCTCTCTTTCCTTGCAGTCCTCCCCAGTTAAAGGATTCTGTTCTGCGCCCGACACATGGTTGTACAACATCCCTATGATTGGGTCTTTTTTTGGGGGTTTAATGAAATACCAATCGGGTGTGCCAAAACTCCACTGCACCACCGGTTGATCAATTGTTCCTTGAGATTTGGAACCTGTTACCATGACAACTTGGATCTCACAGAGAAAGTGCTCAATGGGAAACAGTTCCCCCATCAATGCTCCAATTTCGACCAATCGATCAGCCTTGTCATTCTCTTCCTTATCTTCCCCATGTGCTTTAGAATGCAGTTGTATCTTCCTCGAGTGAATTTTCATCTCATTCACTGAAACAAGATTGTTGATGGCCTGAATCAGCTTTCCATGTGTGAGTGTTTTTTTGCTACAAGTGACCATCCCTCTGAGCTTCCACCCCGGTAGGTATGCCACAAACCGATTCCAGGCATAATCAGAATTGGTAACTAACACGCTGGGGGTCATTACAAGTGTGGCAGTCTGGAAATGAAGTGCTGGTAATTCCGTTTACCCGCTGTTTTATCTGAGTTGTGTGGCCGGTAACACCGATGCCGGTGATGCCACACGTTGTGCCAACGGTGCTGGCAGCACAGGCAACAGCAGTTGCAGCACCTACCTGGACATGTGCCGTAGACACCAGCACCACGGAAACACAGCATCATTACGAGAATGGATTTGCTGGTAACACTGGTATAAAAATCACAGTAGTGCCAGAAAATCCATGCCAGAAACACCAGCACTGCAGAGCAGTCGGAAAACTGGCCCACATGGGGAAGAACAAGCCATAGGTGCACCCAATGCACTCAGGTGCACCACTGCTCAAAGAAACAGCACAAAAGACCACACCCACACTAGAAACACTTCCTATGACAACCATGCTGCCCCTCATAGTTGTAGCAATGGACATGTAGGTGCTGCACCCTGGAGTGCAGCTTTATGAGCTGGAGCTGCATCAGTGGCAACCGGAGTACAGGGAGTGGAGGAGGTGAAAGAGGATGATGCTGAGGATGAATGCCATGCAAGTGGTGATGCAGAGGCTTGCTGTAATAACCTGCACAAGAGCAACACCCTGGGCCCTGACAGATGGTCAGATACACAACTTGTACCGTCTAGACAGGGAAACAATCTGGAACTGGTGGACCTCACCCAGGATCACAATGGGATCAGTCTAGGCATCCAGACAGCCATACCACCCCTGCTGAAGCTGGTGTCATTCCTGCACTTCCTTGCCACAGGCACGTTCCTGCACTCTGTGAGCCAGCTGCATGGCATATCGCAGCCAGCATTCTCCAGAGTAGCGGTGCAGGTCCTGGATGACACCCTGCGCCACGTGCCCCAGCATGTTGCCCTCCTAACCATCCAGGCACAGGTAAACGCCACTGAGGCCCGCTTACATGCAATTGCAGGCATGCCCAATGTGTTGGCAGCATTGGACTACACACATGTAGAGCCATGCCACAGAGGAGGTGTACAGGAACTATAAGCAGTACCATTCACTCAGTGTCCAGGTGACCTGTGATGCCCACTTCACCATCACACACTGCTGTGCCCGCTTCCCAGGATCAATCCGCGACACCATGGTCCTGCGGAACAACACCCTGCCAGAGTACATGGCCCGTTATGGAGGACAAAGGACCTGGATATTGGGTGTGTAAATGTACAACCACACACATTGCAGCATGGGTCACAGGCCAAGGGGGGAGGGGCTTGGCACTAGTTAATGTCACACAGCCACCCTGCAAATGCAGGACCAACAACGGCATCCACGACTCACACGAACAACATGAGACATGAGTGGTACCACTGACAGGCCATTCCATTCTGAGCTCATATGGACAGGTACATGGAATGCACTACAGGTACCAGAATGCAACACTGCCATTTCACTTATTCAAGCATACCTGTACACTGTCCCATCTAGGCCATGTAACATATGCACTGGTGAGACATGGTGCATGCATGCAAACACCATGACTGCACAGAATCTACAGTCACAGGCAACACCACTGTCGTGCACCATCACTCACACATGTCAAATATCAATGTCAATTTGAACGACAATGGTCCTCTTGTACTGCACACTTTCGACTGGCATAGATACATGGTGCAATGTGATTAGCGTAGGGGTGGGAGCTCAGTGGGAATGGAAGGGAGAGGGGCAACATGCCCATGCTGTGCCATGAATGGCTTCAGTGCAGCTGGGGAAACGTCCACCCATGAGAATGGGGACATGTAGGCATATGGGTGGCTCCCACTAGGCCCAGTCAGTGGCTAGTCCTGTCCTACCCGCAGCAATTCATCCCAGGGACCCAAACCCTGCACAGACAGCATGTCCTGCAGTGGATGTCACAGGGTGCAGCTGGGCACCTGAGGCTCTGCCAGTCCACAGTACCAGATGCATGAAGTAGACTACACACGCAGACAGTCATTGTGAAATGCTCTGTCCTGCCACGTGCATGTCATGGCTCTACTCGTTTTCCTACCCCTAGCAGGTGATTCTGGATATCCACTACTTCCATGGTTGATGACCCCTCTGAGAGATCCCCAGACGCAGGAGGAGGTGGCCTATAATCGCGTACATGTGTGAACCAGGACAACTATTGAGCAGACCTTCAGGCTATTGAAGGCACATTTCCGTTGCCTACACCGGTCTGGGGGTGCACTCATGTACAGTCCAGAGAAGGTGGGGAAGATGGTCCTGGCCTATGCAATTTTGTGCAATATATGTGTCAGACGCAACATACCCCTGACACTGGATATGGACATGCCGGCACCAGAAGGTGAAGATGATGAAGATGGGGAGGCAGCTATGGCCATGCACCGGCATGTGCGCATGTGTGCATGGACGCCAGGAATAGGCATGAAATCATTGACAACTTCTTTTAAATCCCCATCCACTGTGCACAACCCAAGCACCTCACTGCATGTGATGTGCACAACCAATAAATCAGACCACACCAATAGGAAATGTCCTGTCATTGATGCACGTGCTTAACAAGATGTATTATTCAACTCTAACTATGGACAACCAATACCCTGTGGCCCCGCCCCAAAGACTCCCTCCCCACACATCGCCTCCCCAAGTACCCTCTCCCCAAACACCCCCGAAACACCCCTTCCCCAAACACCCTCTCTCCAAACACCCCCTCCCCAGCACACTGTCCCTAGACACCCTCTCCACAAACACCACCTCCCCAAACACTCCATCTCCAAAGACCCCCTCACCAAACATCTCCCTCACCAAACACCACTAAAAACAAAGTGTCATGAATGGAGTGGTATAAAGTCACCTCCTGTGTTTTTTGACATCACCGGCCTTGGCATGTGCCGGTGATCCCGACACTGATGGGAGTGGCTCCTTGGACTGCCCTGGTGGGAGCTTGCCGGAGTGGTGACACTGGAGGGGGGTTTCTGATCCCTGGACACCCATGCGATCCACGGCAGCCTTCAGGGTGTGTGTCAGAGACTCTGCGAGAGCAGAGACACCCTTGTTTCCCTCCCAGACCTGATGTGCTCAGATCGGCAGAGGTTGTGCAGCCCAGGGCATAGACACAGCACCAGCTGTTGTCCTGCATACATTCCTGCATCATACTCTTCAAGTTGCTGCCGGACAATCTCTGCTATCTGATCATGCCTGCCCTCGATTCTGTGGATGCGTACATCCATCTCCCTGACATTGGGCATTGGAGTTGGAGGGGGGCTGTACAGGTCTGAGGGGCCGAAACTCGGCCTATGGTATGGGGTGTGGTCCGGGGAACCGTCCATGCTTTTGACTACTTCCAACACTGCATCATCGTCGGTGGCTGGTGTTGAAGGGACACTTGATGTGTTGGCGGGCCAGATGTTAGCTCTGCCAGGGCAGATGGTTGGGACGCAGGGCCAAATGGGTATGCTGCCAGGCAGATGGTTGTGGCACGGGCCTGATGGCTGTGCTGTCCGGGCAGGTGGTTGGGGCACAGGGCCAGATGGCTGTGCTGCCGGGGCAGATGTTTGGGGCACAGGACCCAATGGCTGTGCTGCATGGGCAGGTGGTGCATGCTGTTGTTGCCTTCTTCTGTGTGGTTGCCCGGGCTGTGGAGGGTCCAGCATGGTCACTGTCAGAGGATGTGCCTGTCAGGTTGAAATAGGCATACAGTTATTCTCCTGTGTGACACCTCAACAGACTTGCAATACACAGATGCAACATTATGTGTGACCTGGCTTGGGCATGGGGTCTGGTTGTCAGGACTTCTCTGATTCGTGCATGCATATGTGTGTGATATGGTTGCACATTGGTCATAGTACTGCCACGCTGGTTTGAAATGGTGTGTGCATCATGTATTTGCTACGTGTCATGCTGTCCCTTTGCGCACATGACCGATACTCATGTGCCCATATGTGTCTGTGCATGCATTTTGGGTGCAATGCTCGTACATGTATTACCCTGGCCCACACCCCACACCCCTGCCCCTGGCATCTGTCTGTGCATGGCACATATTGATGTTATACTCATGTATCATTCACATGCACATGGACATATCCCCATGATGTGTGTGGTGCATTACACAAGCGTCTCATGTTTCATATTTTGATGTTGCTTGTTGTACTCAGCGACCTCCGCTTGCGTCCCTGCTTGGGCCTCTGCCGCTCCTACTGCCTCAATCCTCTACATGTGCAGCACCGTGCTGCATGTCTCTCCCATGGCATTAATTTCAGTGGGGAGGCCGTCCCGCCTCTGGTGGCAAAGAATTCCCTCCGATGTGCCAAGAGTAGATTCCTCACTCCAAGGCGAAGGTCACGCCACCTTTAGTGGCAGTTGTTTGGAGTTCGGGGGACAGGGCTCATTAATATGGCCTTCTGGGCTACCTCCTCCCACATTGCTGACTTGCAGCGCTGGCTGGTTCACCGGTTGTTGGATCCAAATAGTTTATCCGCATTGGCCACTATTTTGTCAGTCAACGTGGTAAGTTCAGGCTCCGTGAACCGCGGCATATGTAGACGGCACTCCGGCACACTAGATTTTGATGTACCTGCCATGTTGCCAGTGTTTTTGTGACTGGATGGCTTCCAGGAAGTGTCCAATTTTATATGGATTGTATTTTTCAAAATGGCCACCAGTGAGCTTCCAGTTCCTGTGATAATGCTAATTCCACTGCCAGTGTTTCTTGCATCGGTTGGCCGTTGCCAGTGTTTCCACAATTGTGCATGCCGGAATCAATGTTATCATTTTTCCACACAGAAACAACATTTCATGATTTTGCCAGTGTTTCCCTTATGCTGGTAACACTGATTCCGGCAATGTGGGTTGCGTGCTCCCTTGGTTGTAATTGTCACACTCACCTGTGTCTCTGCAGGAGCGATGGACGAGCCTCCCTTGACCCCGAGTCTTCACTTCCCCTGTTTCACCCGGAGGAATACCTGTCAAATACAAGGTGTACACTCAGACCTGAATTCACCCGATTCCGCTGGGCCATTCCCTTCTCTTTACTGTGTGCTTTGATGTCCCCCTATGGGTTTACCTTGATCTTTAGTAGGGTTTGCACTCCATCCTGCATTCGCAGGGGCGCGATTCACTCAGGTGATTGGTGCCAATGTCTGTAGGCTGAGTTCAGATGCCAAACGCTGTTTTATACCTTCACAGTGAGGCCGAGAGTTCAAGGAGCCAGTTTCTTCACTGGCTAGAAAGTCCTTCCCACAAGTGAACGTTGCGCGGAGAATGTTGAGGGTCCAAAATTGTCCGTATTGTCTTTGTTTGCCGGTATTTTTGTGGGTGAGTAGCGCTGCGTGTAGAAGCTAGCTGCTGGTAGGTTTGCGCAGCGCTTGAAATTCGAGCGTGCCTGGTAATGTCTCTCCCTTTCCCTTGCAGGAGAAATTATGTGGTATTAGCGCCTTGATTCCGGGTTCAGCGCTACTGGAGACTTGGTGGTTAGGTAAGTTTGCACGGAGGCTTTTGGTAAGTATGCACCGCGTAGAGAGAGAGAGCGCAGTGAAATAAGTGTCCGCGTTATTGGAGCGAGCGCAGTGAATAATGTCTCTTCTTTCTTGCAGGGGTTTGTGTGCTCGTGCAACTAACCTGGGTTCCAGTATGCACAGCGTTAGTGATTTGCACGTGTTAACGCTGTTCTACACCGGCACCTGCAAGAACAAAGAAGAAGTCCCCCCTTGACTGGAGATAGCTGCGGCGTGGAGTAAGAACCAGGTAAACTGAAGCTGAATGATCCGGAGCGAGTAGGCAGAAGTAGGATGATCCAGAGCAGGTAAGCAGAAGCAGGATGATCCGAAGCAGGATGATCCATAGCAGGTAAGCAGAAAACAGGATGATCCAGAGCAGGTAAGCAGATGCTGGCTGATCCAGAGCACGGCAAGTGTGTTGCTGATACAGCTCACAGTAAGCAACACGAAGCACTGGAAGAATCTTGGGTGTGGTTTATATAGCCAGCCACACCCAAACACTAGAGAGATCATGAGTTATCATGCACTTCCTGTTTGGTAACAGGAAGTGGTACCCAGGAAGTTACTACAAACACTATGAAGGAATGAAAGGAGGGATTTGTTAGGGGTACTTTGTGTGCCTATGCCAGGCCTGCCAAGCCTCCACCCAGCTTGCCCCAACTACCTGCCTGATACCCATGACAGTAATATGCCAGTGATTCTGTTACTGTGGTAGCCGGAAAAGTTGCTACCAGGATGACGGAATCACCAGCGCTATTCTGGCTGACTTGTAATGAGGGCCTATTTCTTTTAATTCGTTTTTTACTGCTGTGGATATTGGTTTGTAAATCGCCACCAATTCTGCCTCCTGACTACTCCTGGGATCTATCGTTATGCTCACTCGGGATACCTTCACATTTCACCCACATATTCCCAATTCTTGCCAACAATTCCTTTTCAGGGTCACCACCCACGTGATATGCACATCCATGCACAAATACAGTTGGGACATTTCTACACTCTTCTCCATCAAATGCCTTGTGTGATTGTTCAAATTCAATCAAATTTGTTTCTAATGGTGCACCATCTGTAGCATTTACAGCTGCACAGTCATGCAAGTCTGCCAGCCCTTGAGCTATTAGCCTTTTTTTATTCTACCCATATGTCACTTCTGTAGGGAATCCCTGTAATGCCAATGTCCATGATGTAATTCTTGACTGGGCTAAATGTCCTGATCTGACCCTCTTACTCTGCAAAAACTGCAGGGGTTGATGACTAATCTGAAAAATCACCAGCTCTCCTTGAATAAAGGGGCAGAAATGGTGTAATGCCCAAATAGTTGTCAAAATTGGTTTCTACTTGTGACAAGGCTAAACTAGCATATGCAATAGTTTTGTGATATGAATCATTCTTCTGATACAAGAACAGTGACATGCATAGGTCTGTGAAAACTATCTCCAGAAAGAAATCTTGATTCTTCTTTGGATATTCCAAACATGGGGCCTATATTAGACAATCTTTCAATTTAGCTACTGCCTCACGCTGTTTCTGTCCCCATTTCCAGGGCACACCATGTTTCAGTAACTTAGTCAATGGATATTCTTCAATGAATGTCCTATTATAACGTGTCATCCCTAACAAGATTTTCAACCCTTCAGATTAGTGGGATCTTTTAACTTTTGAATGGTTTCTTTTTCTTTTATGGGTTTAACCCCTGTTCTGTAACCTTTTGTCTCAAGAAAGGTACCCCTTTTCTGCACCACTGCGCCTTCTGCAATGATAAATTTGCTCCAACCTTTTGGAACTTGCTGAGTACATGTCTAATTTCACTGAAATGGATTTTTATATCTTCATTTTTAATCAGGACATCGTACACATAAACCACAGTTCGCCCCTCTGTTGCATCTGGGAGTCCTTTCTTCAGATAGATCCTTAGCTCACTTCCACTGATGATAAAGTCATATGGAGTACATTCCCATACATAATAGGTCCCTTAGAAGGTAAAGGCAAATAGATTTTGTATATACTTTTGCTAAAGGCACACACCCATACCCTGCGGTTAGATCTAAGGTAGTAAAATCCTTCGACCTTTGTATTTGTGCAAGGCCTTAGTCAATGAATGGGGGGTGCCACCTTAACACAGGTACCCTCTTATTTAATTCTCTTAAATCTGCACACAACCGCCATTGACCATTGGGCTTCAACACGTCTAATATAGGCGTGTATGAGGTACTGCGAATAGGTCTAAGGATTCCTCTGGATTTCAAGTTCTTAATTATTTTTGCCAAACACTCTAAACAGGCCAAAGGTAGCCTACATTGTCACACAAATACAGGTTCCCTACCATAGCCTTCTGGCAGTGTAGTCATATGCAGATAAGTATGTCCACAATCATAGGCGTCCTTAGCGAATACCCCCTTAAATTCTATGAATAGTTTTCTCAACTGGTATTCTCCAATTCATTTGTACAGGCATCTGCAGCCTGGATTTGTTCCTCTACCATTTTAGAAAATTCTGTAAAATCCTCTAAATGATGAATCTCTGTGCTTTCTTGTAACTGTGTGGCAGTATTTCTTTGGAGGGACGGCACTCTCAAGTACCTTGGATTTTTTATTTTAAAACTTGATATTTCTTCTCTGTCAAGCATTTGTTTAAACACTTTCTCATTAATGAAACTCCTCTCTTGTTGCAGGGCCAACACTGCCTCAATAATTTCCAGATGCCCATTGTCGTGCATAGGTTTCCAAGCCTGATCTTCTTTTATGTGTATTTCTGCAATGGTTGAAATACACTTTTCGTGATCGGACACTGAAACTTTACACTGATCACAGTCTTCATCACTTTGATAGAACCGCAATGTTTTTTCATCTATCTGTGTTTGCCAATTCTTCTTGGGAGCTAAGTGAATCTCCAAAGACTGCTTTCCTTTTTCTCCTTGCATCTCATCCTAGCACATGAGAATGACAGTGACACTAGGTACACAGCCATTTTGAAGATACACTACCACTGCACTCTCTGACTTATGTAAGAACTCATGGTGGCAATAGTAAAGACAGACACAAGTGATCACAGTTCAAGGATGTTTATTGAACTTTATAATAGGTGAGATAAACGAACAATCTAAACCTAAATCTAAGATGGGAGCAAGCTACGATAATCAAATAATAAGGCAGTCCTAGTGGCGCCTTATAAAAAAAAGGGCCTATACGAGAAAAATAACTATTCACAATCCTTACCACTAAGTTACAAAAAGAGTGTGGGATAATGTTCACCAGAAAAGAAAGATGTGTTCACAGAATGATAAGTCAGGATGGTATGTCTGGGTCTCCCTCCCCCTTGTTTATAGCATGGGACAAGGTGGGGCTTCTGAGCACAGCACACTCCTGGGCCTCTCCAGCACAAGGCTCACAATTCCAGTTCAACGATAGTGGACCTTCAAGGTCCAAGTCTCTTCTCTGCAAAGTCTCTTGTCTTAGAAGGCATGATGTATTGATGTGTCAAAACAACAAACAAATGTTTCTTCGATAATCTTGTCCTCTGCCCCTTGGTTCTCCCTCTGCCGGACTCGGATCCTTCTTGCAAATTGGGCCTCCCTACGTTGGGTTAAGAAAGGACTTTCAAATGCAGCTAGCAACTTCCCACTGCGGACGACCCTCGGTCGGGTTCATTCTTGTCTATGTAGTGTTCATGGGTGTATTACTCTTTACCCCAACTCACAGGCATCCCTCAAACCAGGTTTCACGTTTGCCAAAAATACAGTTCACTTTACGTTCTCATGATGCAGGTTTCACTTCCCTTAGCTTTCTCTTGGCAATGGGTCAGAGACTTTCGAGTGCACAAGAGATTTGACTTGACCCTTTTAGCACCACTGCGACACATCACGCCGCCCTTTTCTAGGACCTTCTGGTAATTGCAGTTTCAATGCAAAAGGGGCCAGCAAGAGCCCTTCGAATGAGCACCCCTGCGGTGCCTGACCACTCTGCAGCTGGCCCTTCTCTGGGCTACGCCGAAAAGTTCAAACACACACAAGTTCTTTATTGCAAGTTCTTGTCTTCATCTAATGTTGCCCCCTGCAACCTTGTGCTCAATACTATTCAGTTTGTTTTCAGCTTCCTCTGACTCCCCGATTGTGTCAGGTCTGCTGGCTTGGCTTGCTTCTGGAGTCAAGGACAGTACCACTGTAGCCAGCGTGCCTCCCCACCTGTGTTACCAATGTGGGAGGCCCCTGTGCACCAGTGATGTTGGTCACTCCACACGTACGCTGTACTTTCCGGTCTTATAATTCCCTTTTTGGAGGCTTTGCGGGTCGTCGTCCTTCCAGGTCTCGCCGCCTTTCTCCTCCGTTTGAACTGCCGGTTTGGTGTAGCTATTTCCTCATGCGTTCGGCCTTGCTCATAGTGTGCTCTCATACTCTGCCTTTTATCCCTGTGGGGAAGGTAAAGGGATGTCAGGTGTGTGAGATTATTGTGAATTTCCTGACTCTGCCTGACCCTTGTGTTTGGACATGTCAGGTAAACGGCTCTGGTGTTAGTTCGTTGTCTGTTACAGTGTAAGAAAGTGTTCATGTTGGAACAGGGGGAGGGAGTAGAGCTACAAAATATCCTACAGGGTCGGATGGGTAAAAGGTATTAAAAGGAAGGGGGTACTGCATCTCACCCATCAGTGTCACACTTCCACTCCCAAAGGAACCCCCATCCAGGTGATCATCCCGCACTGGTCCACCCCCAGGAACTGGACCCAATAGCGATGGCCGTGTCTTGGCCAACTGGATGACAGATCCCAGGGACTAGTCAGGGAGACACCTTCAGGTGTCTCACACTTGGCGATGGTGTGACATTCTTTTGCAATGCTAATCTGGCTCACCACCTTTTGAGGCTTCAGGGGCTTTTTGGCCGCCAAAGACCACAGAACACCATTTACCCCATCAATTAGGTGACAGTCTCTTGAGGCAATTCTTCCCGACTAGGAATGGGGTTTCCCCAATAAGCGTGACTTCCACTTCATGCCTCAGTCTATTTTTCCCGCCTTCCATGTCAACTTCAGGGGCGCCTTCCACAGATATCTCTTCCCCATTGAAATTATGCACAGGTCCTACAATCCATCGTAATTTCAGAATGTCCCATGGGGGGTCTCCCATCATTTATGCTATCCAGAATTTTTCTTTATGTTACAGTCACCTGTGCTCCTGTATCCTTCATTGCAAACACATTGCACTGCTATTCTACTGTAATGAGGGCATAAGATCTGTGTTCACATTCTTCAAGTATATATAGGAAATATGAATTGTTGCTAATCTCAGGGCTGATTTTTCATTAGGCCTGCCTGACCTCTTGCTAAACAAAGAGGCATTTGGAATGATTTTTTACCCCCCTTTTTGCCCATCTCCTTTTCAACCTCTCTTTATTTTTCTCTCCTGAGAACGCATTTGAAGCTTTGCAATTGATTGGCCCCATTGCATAGAGGGGCCTCCTGAGTTTTCACCCCATTCCTTTTCTGCTTTCTCCACATCATTTTGATTTCCTTCACTTACCTCCTCTCTGGTGCACGACTGCTTTGTGTTTTCATTAGTATCATGTGGCAGTATGTCATTTGTGTTTGGAACTCACCTGGCTCTTGTTCCCTACATGTCAATTTCGCCTCTTGGAACATCTGCAGCTTAAAATATTCCCCTGGGGACTCACCGGCAAGTGTCCTTTGGGGAGTTTTCATCTCTGTGGAAATATGAGCATGATTAGAGTTATCGGTTAATGAATGCCTATCACCTGTTTTTGTACTTTTTCTGTTTGCACTTGTCATTTCACTTAGTTTTGTCTCATTTATTTCCGATGTATTTAGTGCACCGTTAACCATGCAATGGTCCACTTTCACACTGGCTATCAATTGTTCACATGTATGCTCCTCATCCTTTTCATGTGCCATTGTCATGATATGACAAAGGCAGTGAATATGGCAAGGGAAATGTGCACAAGATCACACATTGAATAGCTTTCAGTCAAACAACATGCACTCAGGAACTAAGACATATGCACACTAAAACCCAGGATGTGCAAGTAGAGCGTGATAAGAATACACATATACCAAAAGGGATGTGGGGTAAGCGCTAAGAAGCTCCATATGATTACGAAGCAAGTCAGTAAGCTCCTTACCCACAATTGCTGTTACAGGAACTGTCAGCGATAATCCTACATACAGGGCAGGCAACAAGAGGATCTGTGAGCTAGCACCCTTTATGGTATTGTATAGGGTAACTTTAAAGACAATAATCATGAGGAAGAGAAACCTGAAATGTCAGCAAAGCCCACAAACCCTCTTGATCAAGGAGGGACCCAGAAAGGCTATAACAGCAAAGGGAGGATAAATTAATACATCAGACTCCTGACAAGGGACAAGTAGGAATAGTGATTATAGAATAGTGAGGAAAACATAGGCATTCACACAGGAGCTGGCCACAATAGCACACCACACCTAATAATCAATACAAAACAACGGGAGAAGTGCAAGGGAAAACCTGGAACAGACTCCAAGAGAAATTAAAGGAACTGGAGTAGGGAAAACCAAATCACAAGGGCAAAACCTCCCCTCCCCACCCAGGGAAGGAAAGGCAAACTGGGACAAAATACTAAATCTCTAAATGATGAGAGACTAAAGGATCAAGGTTTCGCTGGTTAATAGGGCAAAGTCAAGGGAATAAAGAACATAGACAAACTGGGCTGCACATAAAAAGGAAAGCACTGGGAAGTGTTGGCTGCAAAACAGAGGAAGACAGAAAGGGAATCCAGGAAGCAGAAATTACTAATGAGCACAATAAACCCAAAATCCAGAGAAAAGGGAACAAGAAAATAGAAAGTAGGAACTAGACACTAAGCTAAGGACCAGGAACAAGTGACCAGTCACAATCCGGAACACTGCATCAATGACCAGCACTGGACTGAAGCAAACTGAGGCTTTTAAAGCTAGCTAACGAGCACATACCGCAGGTGTGCTGCTGACTGCACCTGCAAGCCACAGGTGCTGCTTATCCTCCATCCAACCTGGTACTGAAAGGGTGGAGATGAAGCAGTGGGCCATGCATTCTGGGAAGCATAGTCCTTAGATAAAAAAAAACCTGGAATGGATCCAGAAGGGAAGTAACATGGAAAATAAGGATTTAGCACTCCCAATTCACCACAGCACTGTTGAATGAGGTTGGGAAGGCAAGTCCAGTAGGAATTAAACCCCAAATCAGGTTCCCAAGTGGCGGGAATAGCAGCAAAAGGAGCAAATCGTGACAGCCATGTTATTTTCAGATTGTCTTTTAACTTGTTGCACTTTGGGTTCCACAAGTGCATTTTTCCTCTTTTTCCCTATTTTCATACACCTGAATGGAGCCAATAGTTTGATTTGACTCTAGATTAAACCACACCCCTTTCTTGTGTGTGTTTATATTTCCTATGTTATCATCACTTAGTTCTCTCAGTTCTAAATCACTATGCAGCTCAGTGTGTATGGACATTGTTGGATCATTTGTGACTTCAGTGTGGGATGTCTTCCTGATTAGTCATTTGTTAATGCCTTGTGCAATGTCACTCTTATGTTCTTCATTCTCACTCAGCTGTTGCTTTTGTCCTGCGCACAGCCTTCCTATTTGATCAGCTAACATAATCCTTGGCCTCAAGCCCTGGGATCATATATCTCCAGCCCTGAAATCTGTTCATGGGCTCCCAGTGGCTACAAGGATTAAATTCAAGACCCTTTGCATTATAAACAAGGCTTTCTGGGGCCTGGGTCAAAAATACCTTAAACTCTCCCTCCGTAAATACCTTCCTATTCGAGCTCTTCGCTCCTCCACCTTCCTCAGGGTCAGTCGCATCTCCAAGCAACAAGTTCTTCAGTTCCGGAAGCACCTGAAGACCTTGCTCTTTACTTCTGCCTTCGCTCTCCCACTCCTCTGCTGATCTGTCTGCTTTGGCACCGTTCACCTGGTTACCCTGTGACTTCGGGCCCAGGTGCCTGCCCACCCAGCCACACACCCGCACTGCCTCCTGACAACCCTTGCACTTGGGCCTGTGTCTGTAACCCTACAGTCCCTTTACCTGCACTTATAAGACACCCCTTGTCTGAGCTCTAAACCTGCACGGGCCTCCTTGCTGGCTGCACTACCATTTGTTGTTGTTGTTATCCCTTGCTCAGCACTTTCCATTTCTCCTGCACCTGCAAGTTCTCAATGTCACTGGGCCTAGTAAGATAATTGTTTTGTCCTCCTTTGGTCCCCTCCCTTGCCTTGTCGCGCTCTGAAACACTTGTGTATGAGCGCAATACAAATATCACATCATATCTCTCCGTGCGCTAGGCTCTACTGGCTGGATTCATATTGGTCTGTCCTATTCTGGTTTCTTTCAGGTGATGAACACCTGTTAGTGTTTTCCTTGAACTCCTCGGACAGAGGAGGTGGCGAATGTGGGGCTGTTTTCTGTCCATTATCCCCTTGTGAGGAGGCCTGAACGTAGGGGCGAGGAGCTGTAGGTCCCATTATGTCTCTCATTTGATTGATACTGCTCTCTTTGATGATAGCCATTTTCAAGGAATCTATCTACATATCCCGGGCCCTTTTTGATTGCCATATATCATTGCAGCAGGGCTTAATCTACTCTGTGCTCCCAACGCCTAGTATGGCCCGTTATGTAGTTGACTTTGGGTGTTATTGGATCTGCCATGTCATATTGAAACCCCACTTGTGGCTAATATCCAAGAAACTGGGGACTGATCTAAGTGCCCCTTTGACAGAGATCTTTTGACTGAAATACTGTTGTCTGGAGTACTGCCTTCCCTTGCATTGCCACACTCCTCTGATCCTGCAGTGTGTCATTCCTTATCTGAGCTGTTTCTAGCGCCATGCTTTTTCTTGACTTCTAAAACAGAAGGAACTCCTGTTGTCTCTTTCGCCTTTTGCTGTGACTCCTTGCTTTTCTGCTAATTATGTGACATCACCTCCCATATCTTTGTGGATTGATCTAAAATCCAATGCAAGCTTTTATCCTTAGTGAACACAGTCTAATCGAGCCACTTGTCAGGGGTATTGACCCACGTTTGGACTATTATGCTGCAACATTTGGTGCTGTGGGCTCAGAAAATCCAAGATGGCCGAAAAAGCCCACATTGTGCCAGAATCCAGGAAAACCGTGCAGTTTTGGTGCACCCCAAAATGTTCCCCTGACCTGCCACCCACCAGTGCGAGCGTGATGGGCCAGGAGTGCCATGGGTGAAATGTGTGCCAAAGGAAAAACAGCAATGCCGGTTAGCTTAGAAAGCACTTTGAAATCACCTTTGTTTTTCTGAAATGCAAGCTAAAAATGCCTATTTTAAACATTGCAAGATATTAAAAAAAATTCACTGAACACCAGCAGACATTTGGCAGAATGTAGTCTTGTGTGCATACAAAATCTGGGAAAAGAAAGAGCCTAAAATAATGTTCATAATAATGAAACTGGCTGAGCTGGGGATGTCAGCAGCCTAAGTTAAATTTGACTGAAAGACACTAAAATCGAAATGTTTAAAATAAATGAGTGACCTACTGTTGAGTGTCACATAGTTTGCAACTGTTAAATGTCATAGTTTTGAACTTAGAATCAGCATTCTAGCTGCATGTGTAAAAATTGTAAGTTTGATTTGGATGAAGAAAAACTGGGAACAAAAGTGACAATTGGCTGAAGCCTGGCTTGAAGAGAGTGAATTCTGCCCGGCAACTACCCCCGACAGGAGTTGAAACTTGCTCAGCCACTCTTCCCAGGCCTGGCTGCATTCTGCTGCCCCCACCAAAAGGAGATGACACCTCCCTGATTGGATTAGGGGAGGAGCAGCTGGGGACTGCAGGAAACTGAACAATGAGCCTTCCTTGGCTCAGGCAAATGTTAAATTAGGGGGGGTCGTAAATGGCTTCCTCTTGAGAGAAACGGGGAGGAGCAGTGCCTTTGTGAGCAACCTGAGCTGGAGGAAGTGGACAAACCAGAAATTCCACCATGTGCTGTGGGAAACCACACCCCTCTGGGCCAGAGCATAATTTTAAAAAGATGGATAATTCATAGTACGTACTTGTCAAAATTATATAATTAATATCATTATTCTTGTGATTTTTTTTGTGCACATTTTAAGAGGTGTTAGAACTCTGTACCATGTTCTGAGGCAAAACTCCATGAATTATGGAGATTGCAGACACGGGGTTCACGCTAGAAAAATGAAAATTTACTGCAATATGTGTAGAAAGGCGGTGTACATCTGTGTCATTTTTGGTAAAAATCCAATATTGGTAAACCAAACAAAAAGCGCGAAATGTTGTCATTTCTTAATCCAAGCTCTTAGAAACATCAGAGTTGGAACATAAACTACCTTATGTGATATATGATGTGTATATGTAATGTCAACCACTTGTGTATCTGGGAAATGTGTTTAGTTATGAAAATGAATTTCTAAGGTAAAAGCGAAGGGGAGTGTTCTTTCTATATGCCATAAAGATGACACTTGATGACCTACTGTTCCCTTCTCAAATCAGGTCAAAGAGAAATCCTTGACCTATCAAATCATGAGTGGGTTGGGCAAAGAAAGTTAGCATCCACACCCATTTTCAAAAGACATAAAAAGAGCCACTGGAAGCCAGACAGGGACATTCATTTTCCAACCTTCAACTGAATTCCTGCGCAGCACGCTGAGGGAGAACTCCAGAATCCAGAACTCAAGAGATCCAGACTGACTCTAGAACAAAACTCCAAAGAACTCTAGAACCCAACAGCTGAATTCCTATCAGCAGGCCTTCAGAACCTAGCAACCGAACCAAACTATTCAACCGCCGGGCTGTGTGGTTTGCTGCTTGCTAAGAATCCTGTGTATCCAGAACAGAACCAGTACCCAGAAAGCAGTGTAGTATCTAGAATCCACTTGATCCAGACCAGCAGAACCAGAGACCCAAATGAGACTGCTGTGAACAGAACCGGTGTGGTGAGAACCGCAGCTAAACTTGTTGACCAGATCCGTGACAAGGCCATTCTGTTTAAATTTATAGTGTGAGTATCTCGCCAGAACTTTGCAGAACCAATATCTTAGTTTAAAATAATCTAATTCAAACTATTTTAACCTATTGAGAACTGCATCATAGGAATCGTGTGTTCATTCTGTCATTTCAAAGCTGCAAAACTGTCATCTTTCATTCTGAGCTTGACTTTTATTTTGAGGATCTACCTTCACAAAATCGTCCGTATCTCTTGAACTGTTTGTGCTAGAAGCGAGTTTTAACTTTCATGTTAAAGCTAAGATTCCAACGAACCCAGAACCGACCTTCATTATACTTTTTCCGTAATCGCTCTCGACGCACTCGGAAAAAGTGCCGCGATTTGCGATTTGGCTCAAATTTCTTCACTTGTCAAAATAGCAGCTTCTTGCTTTCCTTTGCTGAAATTCGTTTGCAATCATTCATAGAGCATTGCTAAAGTGATCCTGAACTAATTTGAAGTAGCTATCACCCACCCTGAATCTCTTATAGGGAATTAAAATCATTTTTAGCATATTTTTCCCTTCTTTGCATACCACCTTTAAAGTACTTTGCCTGTGTTTAAAATCATCCCTGTTTCTCTAAACTTGCTAGGGGGGAACTGAATTCGTATTGTACTGTGATTGTATTCCTGAAGACTGTGTGTGTTACTTCCATCTCCTTACATTGCATAGGGGGGGAGTGAATTGTCAGAGAAAAAGTAATCATATTATATTTTGCTGAAATCATATCAAGTTTATTTCTGTACTGCCTTTTATTCATCTTTGCATCTCCTTGCAACCATAAAGCATTCCCAGCTACCTTGTTCTTTCCGTACCAACTCCTAAGTAATAAAATAAGTGTGCTAGTATAACATTATCCATTGTTGATCGACATTATACTCATAAGTGTGATATCAAATATTAATTTATTATAAAAGTGTGATATATATATATTGTTACATTTTTCCAATAAATCTTTTAAATTGCAACCTACTTCTTGGCTCAGTGAGGTCAGGGGGATTCAAAGAGAGGGGCGTTATATAAGGGTTTATCATCCACAGTATAACTTGTCATAAAAATATATAAATATGGGCTTCCCTTGAGCAATCCCAGACAAGGCACTGACTTAGTGGGAATGCTTGATTGGAGTCATTAACACACTATTTTTTCTGGAGGCCATAAAAAAGCATGCTTTTGAATTCTACTGATTTCACATCACAATTCTGATCAAATCTCAAAAAGGCTAGTTTTAACGTTTGTAAGAACTGTCTTGGGTAATCATCGAGCCCTGCAGATAAAGTAAAGGCTGCATGTTGTGCATCTTGAATAGATTTATACAGAGAGGAATACAGCCTTACCGCTCGCTGATAATCATCCCACAATAAAGTGTTCTGCTCACTGAGTCTGCATATAAAACTGGCATGAGCAGGGTCAATAGTCAGATGAAAAAAACAAACATATTGTTTCAGAATGTTCAAAGTGCAATATATTGCCAAAACACATTCTATATGTTCCTCAACTGTCACATTAAAATCCTTTCTAAAAGGTTTAACTAAACGCTTAAGAGATTTCATAATTTTAAGTGGATTGAAATGAGCTTCACTTTGACTTATTTCTCTTTGATTAGCAGAATAGGGCACAGCTTGATGCTCCCTCTCCAACATTGGAATCAGGCCAGTCATGCTAAGTGTGCTTCAGCTGGCGGAGTTCCCAGATTGCAGCTTGTGTGAGGAAGGCATGGTATTGAGCAGTAGACACAGACACAATGCATACAAATTTAAAAAACCTTTATTTATAAATTACTTGGGATGACTGTCTTAATGCAGGGGGCCTGATGCAGCAAACAAAACACAAAAGTTCCTTTTCTTTGTCAAGGTTTTACTTTCACAAGTTCCAGACTGGTCTCTCTCCTTTGGGCTCGGACCACGGATCCCCCTCGTCTGGGTTCAGACACCTTTTGTAAAATGCTCAAAGCTTGGTCTCCCTCGTTCAGGCTCAGGCCATGGACTCCCCTCATGCGGGCTTAAATCCCCTTTTAATACCAGAATCAACGACTTTCAAATGTACGATGGGTTTTGCTTAAACCGTTGCAGGACCACTTTGATTCACTTCTGCTTTCGTTTCCTTTCATCACGATACTGTACAGAGACCTTCGAGTGAGCACATTGCCAGTGCCGGACCACTCTGTCAACGGTATTGTATCGTTTCTTCTAATGTTCAAATATTCACCAGCAATTTAGCCTCACTCCAGTCTTTCATCACATGCGTTTAACAATGTTACTTCCACCGCTCACGTTACGATGTTGCTGCTTGCAACCTTGACTTCAACACAGACCGGTCTCTCCAACTCACCGGCTATGTTGTTCTCTGTTGCTTCTTTTTCTTTACTCTTGGAGCCAAGGACGATACCACAGCGTCTGCTGCTCCTCCCCGGATTGGTCAGTTACGCGGGAGGACCCTCGATATCTGCAACACACAATGCAGGATTCTTTAGCCTTATTTTATGGTCTTATGTTTTCTGCCTTGAAGGTTTCTTCAAAGTAACAGCTTCCTGTCAACGAGATGAAGGGTGCTACCCCTCTCATGAACCTCTCGTGTCTGGCCATCTTTCTCCCCTCGTTCAACTGCCAACTCGAAACTGCTGTACCTTTGTGTGTTTTTGTCTCGCTCCGAGTGTGCTCTCATGCTCTGCCTTTTATCCGTGGGAGGAATGTGAGAAAGCTGAAGGTGTCTCACTTGCTTGTCCCCGGGTATCCGTCATCCAGGTGACCAGGACACGGCCATCCCTATTGGATTCAGTGCCTGGGGGTGGACCAGTGCAGGAGGATCACCCAGATGGGGGGACCTGAGGGAGTGGAAGAGGGACGTCGACGGGTGAGATGCAGTATCCCCCTTCTTACAACACATTTTCCCCATCCAATCACGTAGAATACTGAAACCATTCTATCCCCCCTTTTCCGACACAAACACTTTCTTATACCACGAAAGTCGTCGGACAAACACCAGAGCCATTTACCTGATATGTACCAACACGAGGGTCTGGCAAAGTCAGGCGATTGACCAGATTCATACCCCCCCACAGGGATAAAAGGTGGAGGAGGAAGAGCACAATATGAGTAAGGCAGACCGCACAATGAGAGAGCTAACCCAGCACAGCAGTTCAAGAGGAGGAGAAAGGCAGCCACAACCAAAAGGATGACAAGGAGAGACGTGACCTTGCCCTTTCCAACACAGGCTCACGAAATCTCCATGAAAGGAAATGTAGGACCGCAAATAATAGCCGACTTGTGTTGCAGCAGATGTACAGGTACACAGGGCCCTCCTCTGCTGATACCCAAGCCGGGGAGAGACGCTTGCCACCGTGGTACCGTACTTGACTCTAGAGACAAGAAAAGCCAAGCGGTTCATCACAGCCGTTGAGACGAGGGGAGAGCCGATGATGAAAAACTGAATTTTGTTGAACAAAAGTAGCAAACGTCTAATTGAAGAAAGTACAAAGAACTGTTAATACGAGAGGGGAAAACCAGCTACAGAGGAGTCAGGTACCACGTGGGTGCTCACTTAGGAAACTCTGGGCGATTACCCTATTGTTGAAACTACCGTTACCAGAAGGCTGTGGGAAAGGTGCAAGAAAGGGGTCAAAGTGGTCATATAGGGGTCAAGTAAAATCCTCTGTATAGTCGAAAGTCTTTGGCCAGCAGATGATTGTAAAGCTAAGGGAAGTGAATCCTGCATCGTAAGAAAGTAGAAGGAATTGTGTGATTGGCAAAAGTTGGCAATAGTGAACCCGATGGAGGGATGTCGATGAAAAGGAGGTGAAGCCTAAAAGTCTCGATGAATAGTGTGTTGACAAAAGTGAACCTGATGGAGGGATGTCCACTGTGAACTGTTTAAAAGTACATTAAGATTTGTGAATGTGTGAAGTGATATTGGTTTGAACCCGACGGGGGAGGCAAACAGTCGAGAAGGGTCTGAGCCCGGAAGAGGGGGATCGAGAGGTGATAAGCCATCATCCAACGACACGTGTACCTGAGTAAATTAAATCTTTTTGAATATAAGCCAGAGTGAACCCGACAGAGTGAGGCTGAGATTCGAGTGAGGCCTGAGCCTGGAAGAGTGGGACCCAGGGATGAAGAAGTTTCAACCCAAGTGCAATCAGAAAATAACTTTTGTTCATCATTTTGAACCCATCAGGCCCTCAGAAGCAAGAAACTCAACTATCGAAGGTCCTGATATTGCAAAGAAGTTTTTGTGGATCTGATCCCGGAAGAGGGGGATCCAGGGGTGAAAGGACATCACCCAGCGTACGAATAGAAAGGAACCTTGGTTTATCATTTGGAATACTTCAGTTCCTTGGGGGCAACAGACTTTTTGTAGAAAAGAGACTTAACCACTGAATGCACTGATAGCTGAGAACGGAACTGTTGTCTCGTGCTGGGAAAGCTTGAGCGTCTGCTGGGCTCCGGAATCCCACCGTGTCCTGTGCTCAAAATGTGGGGAAGGGGGACCCCCGGCTACCACATCCTGACTTATTATGTGAGTAGACCTTTCTTTTTGGTGATCATTATCCCACACTCTTTTATTGTATTTAGCGTAAGGATTGGCAATAGGTTTTTCTTAGTATAGGCCCTTTTATTTGACAAGACGCCACTAGGCCTGCCTTATTATGATTTGATGGTTGTAGCTTACTCCCATCTTAGATTTAGGTTTAGATTAGGCGTTTTTCCAACCTTCCTATACAGTTTAATAAACACCCTTGAACTGTGATCACTTGTGTTTGTCTGTACTGCTGCTACCATGAGTTCCTTATAGGAAGTGTAATGGAATTCAGGTGTGAGTGATTGTCGATAATTGCTTGACTTCGCCTGACCATAGTGTTGGGACAGGTCATATACACGGCTCAAGTGTGAGTCTGTTTTCTCCCAGAGAGGGCTTTCTGTGAGAAAATGTTCATGCAGGAAAAGGAGGGGAGGGTTGAGTTTCTAAATAGCCCATCGGATAGGATGGGATTAAGGTGTTACAGGGAAGAGAGGGATATCGCTTCTCACCATCCGGTGTCCCACTCCCATTCCCAGAGGACCCCTAACCCAGGTGATCCTCCTGCACTGGTCCACCCCCAGGGTCTGGATCCAAAGGCAATGGCTGTGTTCTGGCCACCTTAGAGAGAGATCTGGGGGGACTAGCGGGCGAGACACCTTCGGGTTTTGTACAGGTTGGAGAAGGGAAAAGACAAGATGAACGGGAAGACCAGGACAAAGAGACACCAGAAGACATAATCAAGTTCTTTACCTGTATGAGACAGGGACACCTTAAGCACTTTAGAGGCCAGGGGCATGGACCCCTTTGGAACCCCTCTCCACTGAACCAATGGAATGAAGGGATCCAGAATATTTGGTCGCGCCCTCCTTATCGCGATCACAACCCATAGTTTGATATGCTGCCTTGCAGCAATCAAAATAAGCATGGTTACTGAATTCCAGTCTGCCAACCCTCTTCATTCTTACTGTAATCAGAATAATAAACATGTAGCTTTTCAAGGGCAACATTAGGGGAGCACAACAAGGGTACCTGTGTTCTTGCATAGGTGCAAGACACTTCATCAATAGTAGCCACAAAGAAGGAATACCGGCCATAGCATAAGTGCGGGACACAGATCGTATGAAAAAGATGCACATACTCGAAATAGACAGAGGACTCAGATTAGCTGCCTCACAGAATGCAAAAGTGCTCATGCATGGATACAGAAGACCAATTGGAAGCTAGGAGAAAGTTACACATACAATAGCATAGATATTGGATGAGGATTAGAAGCTACCAGGAAGGTGTTCATATCCAGACAGACTGACATTAGAAGAGGGACATGGTTTTCAAGTAGTGGCGGTATAACAGAGCAAAGAAAAACATAGCTGTAGTGTGTGGTGCAATATATCAATGTTCACTATTATTGTAGAGGAACCAACACTAGAACCAGTGAAAGCAGTGAGGTTTTGTGAAGATCACCCTGAGAACGAAATCACTAGCCTGAAGGGTGACAATTTTGAAAGGTTTAAGGACTGGGAAATTTAACAGTTAAGGCAATACGAGATTAAATGAGATGCCCAGGATCATACATTGGTTAAGAGGTGAAGCTTGGATTTATGTCCACGCTGCAATTTCTGGACTTTACCAGTTTCTTACCATGAACTATCATAATCCCATTCTTTAGAACTGACTTGAAAAGTACTCAAATCACATAATCCAACATGACAACTTTTAAAAAACAAATATTATATAAACATATTATGCAAAATGGGATTTATACTAGCTTCATTGTCTTTATCGTCAGGGGAAGTATATAAGTACCAGCTCATTAATTAATCTGATTATAAAATAATTCATCTGGGTTTATCTATTGTATTTTAAAGCTTTAAATTCACCCATAGCACGGGCTAGTGAAATTCTTATTGATTAACCTGCAGAAGCAAATAATTTTTTGTGTCACATGAGAAGACCATATAATTGGCTTATGTGAGGGGTCAGCAATGCGAGGCAGACAACTGTTTGATGATTGAATAACATGTGCCATTTTATTAAAGAAAACAAAATGCCTCCCGTCCCTACTCTACTGAGCCAAAGCTAACAGGGAAATCTCTAATACAGGATGTGTGACCCTCACACTAAACAACAAATACAGAAAGGAATTACCAGAGCCTGACTTCCCGGTGCCACTGGGCTATTCCAAGTACGGTGGCTGGGAAGTCAGGCACCGGTAATTCTGTTAGTCCCCATTCCCATTGAGTCCTAATGGGGACACGGGAAGACCAGCACCATTAAAAATGGTGCCGGTGCTCCCGTGAGAACTCTGCGAGTGGGTGCTATCCCGCCCGGCAGGTCTGACCCTGGCTGGTGGGACGCCACCCGCCCGCAGAGTCATACTCTGCCGGTCTGGTAACAAAGGTGCAGGTAGACTTACCGGCACCGTTGTTACTGGACCGCCACAGTCATAATGAGCCCCACTCTTTTTCTGTTTAACTTATTTCGAAAAGCACAATTAGGCACATGTGACCACTTCTTTGGGTAGTTTTTAAAGATTTTACCAATGGTCTTGTTAACATTAGATATTCAGCAATGGCCTTTGCAGCGTTTACTCTCCTTAACGAGAGACATGCAAACACTTCCTCATAAGGTTTATAGGGCCTCATCACAAGTCTGGCAGTAACCCTTAAAAGTTAAACAGGAACAAGTGGTACGGGGTGGGGGAGAAGAAGGAGGAGGAAGAGAGCCCAAGCAAGGCATTCACCGATCCCCAGGGTCAGGCCCCCACCCTGGACCCTCACTGAAAGCCAGTTAGTCAACCTGTACCGCCTCAACAAGGAGACCATAACTGAGCTGTTCACCACAATATAGGACGACAAAGGAAGCAGGATCAACATCCGGACAGCTGTGCTGAGGCTAGTGTCTGTCCTACAATTCCTTGTAAATGCCACCGTCCAGCACTCCGTGGCCATGATGCACGGCACAGCAAAGCCCACATTCTGCGCAGTGTTGGTCCAGGTGCTTGAAGTCCTCCTGCGGCAAGTGCAATGCCACATCTCACTACCTACCACCCCAACCCAGGTCAGTGCCATGAAGGCACAGTTCTATGTCATTGCCCAAATGCCAAATGTGATTGCTGGCCTGGACTGTACCCATTTTCCGTTTGTTGCCCCCCAGGCCCACGAAACAGTGTACCGTAACCGCAAGCACTACCAGTCCCTGAATGTGCAGGTGACCTGCAACCCCAAACTGTACATCACCCACTGCTGTGCCTGCTAGCCTGGGCCCACCCACGATTCCATGGTCCTACGGAACAGCACATTGACAGGATACATGGAGAGGCACAGAGGACTATGGACCTGGATAGTGGGTGAGGAGAAATGCCTGCCCGTATGTACTGCGAAGTACATGTCCAAATGAGGGAAGTGAATAACTACACAAAGCATGGCATGATAAGTGAATGCATAATCTGTACTTGACCACCTCCTGCACCAACGTCACAGTACAGGCCAGGTAGCATGCGCATGTCAGACTTACCTGGATGGAGAAGCTGATGTATACATACAGCAGCAACTATAAGCATGAACATGACTACAGGTACCATAATGCAACATGCACTAACCAAAGCAATGTTGACAAATGGGCACATCCCCTCACACAACAACCCTGCCAGTAATACAGCCATGCACCCATGTGCATCCAGCCCACAGTGCCCCCCCCCCCCGGTGCCACCAGATGCTCAGGGAGGGCCCATGGGACACCCGGCATGCCACATGCACAGTGTGAATACTCTGCCACATGACAGTCACCATGTCAGCTGCACATGATACCGACAGACACCTCATGTAACAGATGATGCAAGGGAACAGGGTTCATGTGAAGCAGAAACAATGCATGACACGAGAGACACAGCATGCACAGACATTGAATAGACACATGACATGAAATGAAGGCCCATTTGCATGCACAAGATGTCCATTACCCTGATATTGTGTAAGGTCACCCCCACACCTTAGGTCATGACTACTGCCTGTGCCTCCCCATGCAGGTGATTCTGGATACCCACAGCTGCCCTGGCTAATGGTCCTGTGCATGATCCACAAACAACACAAGTTAATGCCTACAACCACAATCACAGCAAGACCCGTGGGTGCATGGAGCGTACCTTCGGCCTCCTGAAGGCACATTTCCATTGCCTCAACCATACCGGCAGAGGTGTTGCAAGAGGGGGGCTTATGGGGCTATAGCCCCGGGTCTTTTGGTTGTAGCCCCGGATAGAATCTCAGGGTCTACAACTAAAAGGCTATAGGTAGCCCCGAGTCCCGACAATCCCGGCATTAGTGTAGCCCCGGATCTTTTCCAGACCAAGCAACACCCCTGCGTACCGGTGGAGTCCTGATGTACGCTACAGAGAAAGTGGGTACAATTGTGCTTGTGTGTGCCATGCCGAACAATATCTGCCTGAAGAGAAATGTTCTGCTACCCTCTGACGTGGACATGCCACCCTAGAGGATGAGGATGCAGTGCATGTGGCCAGGGGAGTTGCTAGGTCTGGAAAAGACCCGGGGCTAAACTGATGTTGGAACTGTTGGGACTGGGGGCTAGCTAGTCTTTTGGCTGTAGCTCCTGAGATTCTACCCGGGGCTACAACCAAAAGATCAGGGGCTATAGCCCTCTTAGCCCCCCCCTAGCAACGCCCCTGCATGTGGCAAAGGCAAATGCATGCATTGGCACAGATGACGTGAGGATGGATGATTGGCCCACCAGGGACTGATAGACAATTTCTTCTGACACTTTCCCATGGCACAAGCCATGCACGACTGTGTGACACTCACCTCTATCAATAAACACGACAATGACACAATCTGGAATGTCCTCGCATTACTGAAGTTTAACAGTTTAAATGATATGAAGTACCCCAACTATCCCCCTTACTTCCTCCCACCACCAACTCCCCAGCACACTATCTCCCCTCTCCTCCCACCACCTACTCCCCAGCAATCTATCCCTCTTCCCCCATCACCAACTCCTCAGCACACTATCCCCCTCCTTCTTACCACCACCAACTCCCCAGCATGGCCACTCCGGGCAATACGTGTCTTGATGTTGATCATAACTGTGGCCTCGTTCCTCCCCTGCCAGCCCCTTGTGATCTTGGGTGCAAATGGCGATGGAACTGATGCCTCCTCTTTGTGAGTCATAGAACTGGAAGGGATGTAGTCTGCCCCCCGTATATGTTTGAGTGTGACCTCCATGCTCTGGCGGATGGCCTCTGCTAGTGCCGAGACCCCTTCAGTCATCTCCCTGACCCTCTGGCTGTATAATATCAGGCCACGCGCACTGGCAGTTGTCTCGGCCCGGTTCCTGGTGATGGCCTGCACAATCCTGCAGGTTGCCCCTTGTATGCTGTCACATATGGCCTGCAGATGTTCTGAGTGTGTGTGCCTTATCACCTCCATCTCTCTCTGTTTCTGTTCAATTTCCTCCAGCCTCTGCAGCACAGTGCTCCTTGGTGGTGTGTATGGGAGGGGGCTGTGCAGTGGCTCCGGGCTGTTATCAGGAGAGCCATACAAAGGTGTATCAATGTCTGGCTCAGGTGTCTGAGCATGCCTGCAGTGGCGAGGGCGCACAGGGATTGGTGAATGCCAGTAGCGGTGAGGACTCTATGGGGTTGACGGATGCTGACGGCGGTGAGGACTCTCTGGAGTTGGTGAACGCTGGTGGCGGTGAGGGCACTCAGGTGTTTGCGGCCCTTCTGTATGCAGTGACAGCAGGTTGGTGTCCCCCTGTGCCTCCTAAGTCGCCCTGACTGGAGGTGTAGCCTTGGTGTGAGACCCTCCATCTGTGGGAGTGGGTGCAGTTGGCTTTGCAGTGGTTCTTGTGGGCTGTGGAGTCGACGTTGGCTTGGCCCTGCTGGGTTGCAGTGTCTCACAGTGGGACATCCACCTCGGCGTAGCCTGTTGGGACCTTTGCGGGGTGGCGGTGGTGGCGGACCTTGAGGGCCTTAATGCGCCACTACCAGGTGGGCCTGTCCCCTCATCCTCCTCTGATGCCTCTGGCGATGCATGAGTGCTTATAGGGGACATAGGAAATGTTGCCAGGTATGGTTCCCCACGTGTGCTGGCATGCAGGCACATTTGCTATGGTACAGGGTGGGACCACACACATTTGGCAGATGGGCATGGTTGGTCACGGGAGATTGCATGTGGGCAAAGCATTATGGGGATGCTTGCAGCAATGAGTGTATGACATATGGCCAGTTGGTCTTTGGCCTGTGTGTGGGGAGGGCAGGCTGTCCATGCTTGGGTAGCTGATGTTTTGCATGCATGCTTGTGGTCCTTCATGCCCCCACATCCCCTCCTCAGGTGGCACTCACCTTGTGGGGATGGGTGTGGTGGCTTACTCCATGGCACTGGCATGGCTCTATCGGGTACTGCTATGCAGCCAGCAGAGATGTGCTGCAGTGTACAGTGATTGGCTAGCTAAGTCCATGTTGCTGTAGGGGGACGTGTCCATCCCTGTGGCTTGTCTGCCATGCCAACTGGGCATGCAACATGCTGGTGTGACTGCTGCACAGTGTGGTGGTTGCTCACACACCACTATCCTGCCTGCACATGGTACACCAGCAGGGGTGTGGTGAGCATGGCACTTGGATAGGCCACTTGCATCCGCTTCCCACAGCTGTAACGCTCAGGGCCCATGGCTGCTGTGGAGGGTGGCTGATGTGCCACCCTGTCACTCCACTCGGTTGGCATGCCCAGCTTCTGGGTCTGCTAACATGTGTCCCTGTACACTGTAAGGGAGGCATGGTATCACAAGTGTGATACTGACACAAGAGCTACAGGTTTCAAAATCTTTATTAAGTTCTTGGTGTTTGGAAAAACTCCTACTGTGCCCTATAGCTATGATGGGAGTAGTCTCTACCATCAAATAGTAAAGAGAACACAGTCCTAGTCAGTCTATGTCAAATCAAAATGGCCTATACTAAAAAAAACCTAATACCTGCCCTAGCTCATACCCAAAATGTGTGTAAATGGCAATGTGTGTGCAAAGTAAAGTCAGTGTTATAACATATAGGATCAAGGTGGCTGAGTCAGCTCTCCTCCCCGCGTTGGACAGCACAGAGTAATGCGACACCCGTAAATAGGATGATACAATCTGGCTCAGGTTATCAAAAAAAGGCAGTTCAAAATGTGGGTCGAGGCCCGCATGGCCTTTGACGTTAAAGTCACATTGTCAAAGCTGCCCTCCTCCTCCTCGCCTGAATCTTCCATGGAGGAAGGAGATGGAGGGTCTTCCTTGGATTTCGTCTGTTTCTTTCTCCTGATTGTACTTCTCTCCTTATAGAAATATGGTCTGCCACAGAGGGAAGCCACTATGCCTGACCTATCGACTGCCAAGGCAAAGGGGAAAAGGCCTGGATGGCTCAAAAAACCTGTGTGGTGATGTTGTAGAATCCAATAGTCCAAATAGTATCCAGTGAGAAAGAGAGGAGACTTCCCAAGTAGTTGAAGAATCCAACCACAGGTAGAGCGCAGCAGTACCTCAGAAAGGAGAGTGGAAAAAACAGGGGAAGCGGCGTCAGGAGGGAAGAGAAGCCTGACCGGAGAACAAGAGAACAGGAAACCGAAAACAACGAGGGAGGAGCCGATCAAGATAGAGAGAAAGCGTGAAGCACACGCTCTGTAGAGCGAGTGCTGTAAGAGCAGAGCAGAGATACAAAGAGGGATAAACAGTGAAAGCAGAGTGGTGTGCTCGGAAATAAGGAAAATAGCGGATGGCCTAAAGAAAGCTACGGGTTGCAACATGAGGAAGGCTGGCCAGTGAAAGGATTTTAACCCAGTGGCACCGGCCATCTTGAATAGACTAGATTGTGGGCTGCGTTTAGAGAAGGAACGTGATGCACATCAATGGCGACTGTGAGAAACCTGAAGGTGTCTCACTCGCTAGTCCCCGGAGATCTGTCATCCAGGTGGCCAGGACACAGCCATCGCTATTGGATCCAGTTCCTGAGTCTGGTCCAGTGGCGGAGGATCACCTGGATGAGGGGTCTTCTAGGAGTGGAAGTGGGACACTGAAGGTTAAAACGCGGTACCCCATTCTTTTTAACAGCTTTTACCTATCCTACCCTGTAGGATATTTAGAAGCGCTTCACCGGCCCCTTTTCCGACACAAACACTTCCTTACACCATAACAGACAATGAACTAACACCAGAGCTGATTAGCTGACATGTCCCAACACAAGGATCTGGCAGAGTCTGGCAATTGACAATAATCACACACATCTGATGGCCATTTACCTTCCCCATAGGGATAAAAGGCGAAGCACGAGAGCACACTACAAGCAAGGCCGAACGCACGCGGAAACAGCTACACCGAACCGGCAGTTTAAACAGAGGAGAAAGGCGGTGATACCTCGAGGGACGACTAAGTGGGAACTGCCCTTGACCTTTTCAAGTCAGACATGCAAAGCCTCTGAAAAGGGAATTACAAGACAGGGAAGTACAGCTAACGTGTGGAGTAACAGATGTTAATCATGCGCGGGGGACTCCTGCACTGATAACACAGGCGGGGAGGCACGCCGGCTACCGTGGTACCGTCCTTGACTCCAGAAGCAAGCCAAGCCAGCAAAACTCGACACGATCAGTGAGTCGGAGGAAGCTTATAGCAAACCGAACTGTGTTGAGCCCAAGGTTGCAAGTGGCAACATTAGATGAACACAAGAACTTGAGAGAAAAGATCTTGTTTGTGTTTGAACTTTTGGGGACAGCCCAGAGAAGGGCCTGCTGCAGAGTGGTCAGGCGCCGCATCAGTGCTCAGTCGAAGGACTCTTGCTGGCCACTTTTTTGTTGAAGCTGCAAGTACCAGAAGGCCCTAGGAAAGGGCGGTGTGAGGTGTCGGAGTGGTCCTACAAGGGTCACGTCAAATCCCTTGTGCACTTTAAAGTCTCTGACCCATTACCAAGAGAAAGCTAAGGGAAGTGAATCCTGCATTGTAAAGAAAGTAAAGTGAATGGTATATTTGGCAAACGTGAACCCGGGTGAGGGATGCCTGCGAGTTGAGGTGAAGAGTAATACACCCATGAACATTGGGTAGACAAGAGTGAACCGGACCGAGGGTTGTCCGCAGTGGGAAGTTGTTTAAAGAGACATTAAGGCTCTTGAATATCGCAAGCTGCATTTTAAAGGCCATAGCGAACCCGACGGAGGGAGGCTCAAGTTGCAAGATGGATCCGAGCCCGGCAGCGGGAGATCCAAGAGGCGAAGAGCAATAGCCAATGTACAAAATTACTGAAGGAACCTTCTGTTTGTTTCTTGCTTTGATCCATCAGGCAAGAGACTTTGCAGAGAAGAGAATTGGCCCCTGAAGATTCTGATATTGTTGAACTGGAATTGTGAGCCTTGAGAGGCCCAGGAGTGTGCAGTGCTCAGAAGTCCCGCCTTGTGCTGTGCTAAAAACGCAGGGAAAGGAGACCCAGCCATACCATCCTGACTTATAATTTTGTGAACACCTCTTTCTTTTCTGGTGAATAATATCCCACACTCTTTTTTGTAACTCAGTGGTAAGGATTGGCAATAGTTTTGTTTTAGTATACGCCCTTTTTATTTGCCCAGACACCACTAGGACTGCCTTATTATTATTTGAAGGTCGTAGCTTGTTCCCATCTTATATTTAGGTTTAGATTAGGTGTTTATCTCACCCATTATAAAGTTAAATAAACACCCTTGAAGTGTGATCACTTGTGTGTCTTTACTGTTGCTACCATGAGTTCCATACACAACAGAGTACCCACTTACTCCAGAGACGCCAGGAAGAGCAAGCGTTGACATTTATTCCAGTTTTCCAAAAGTTCTTTCACAGTTCACCAAAAGTTCACGTAGGACTCCCTCTGTCAGGCTTGGACCTCTCAGGGCATCTGCAGTTCACATAGGTTTCCCTCTGTTGGGCTCAGACCTCTCAATTAAAAAGTACCTGATTCAACATAGATCTCCCTCAGCCGGGCTCGGACCTCCTAATCACAGCACTTGCAGGGGTTCCCTTAACCAAGCTTAATTCACATTCGTTAGGGTTCCCCTTGCCTTAACTTATTTCATATTCCAGGTCTCCCACCATCAGGCTCGGACCTTTCAATGATGTCGAAGACCTTCGAATGTGCAAGGCTTTTTCCATAGACCTCCGCAGGACCACTTTCACTTTATCTCTCCCTTATGGTATTTGCCCCAGTTTCTCTTGGTCTTGGTAGTTCCATAACACAATCAGCAAAGTTCAAAGAGATATTTCTCTTAAATCAATCACTTTTTTAACTTCCCCTCTCAACAGGATTCATCTTGTCATTGCATATTTCAGAGTTCTTTCACTGGCCACTTTTTTAACAAGACATCAAACATTTCACAGAGACTTTCGAGTGGGCTACTTCCTTTCACTTGACCACTCCGCTACTCTGTATCACTGGCTTCACAGTTATCAGAATCTTTAAAGTTAATTACTGATTTCATTTCTTTCGAGTCTCATCAGCACACGCGCAGCGGTTGGGGCTTCAATATTCCTTGACAGAAACCGGCCTTTCATGTCTTTCACTAACTCACCGGTTGTGTGCATTCCTTTCATTTCCCTGTGGCTTTGATTCACGAGTCATGGCTGATACCACAGGCTTGGCCTCATCTCCCCAACTCTGCCGTTCACCTGGGAGGGTTGCTGGTGTCCTTCAAACACAACACTGCCTCCTTCACGTCTGAGATATGGCTTTATCCATGTATCCTTCACAATTTCTCGGAGGTTCTCTCTATCCCTCGCTCTAGTCTCTTGGTTGGTCATCCTGCTCTAGTGGGTTCGCCTTTGCCTCAGGAGATCTGCTCCTTCTTATGTCTCACCTTGCTCAGAGTATATCTCTATGTTCCGCCTTTTATCCGTGTGGGGGGACCTAATGGGTATCAGATGTATGTGATTAACGTCAAGAATCTGACTTTGCCTGACCTGATTAACTTGACATGTTCAATGAGATATGTGTTAGCCTCTTTACTCTCAGTCATCCTTTTCCTCAGGCCCAGTGTTTGTGTAGAAAGGGGAAGGGTTGGGACAATGGAGAATACTATAAGATAGGATGGGCTATGGCCACAGGAAAGAGGGGAATACTGCATCTCACCATTGTTTGCCTCACCCACATTCCCCAAAGATCCCTCCCCGAGGTAATCCTCCCACACTGGCCCACCCCCAGGGTCTGGATCCAAAGGCGATGGCCTTTCC
The DNA here is from genome assembly GCF_040938575.1 of Ambystoma mexicanum. Lineage (NCBI taxonomy): Eukaryota > Metazoa > Chordata > Amphibia > Caudata > Ambystomatidae > Ambystoma > Ambystoma mexicanum. The sequence goes on along the minus strand of NC_090936.1, from coordinate 1,053,161,956 downwards.
CTGAGACAGAGATACCCAGGGACTAGCAAGTAAGGCATCCTTTGGTTTCTCACACCACTGGGGAATCTTATGCTAGGCTGTCATTTGGGCATGCACTTGTGCTGGGGGTGACTCACCTCCTGCCTCCTGGCTGCTGCACCCTCCTCCGCACCTCCAACTCCCTCTATTCCCTCCATATCCAGCCCGTGCTGCACTTTTCCTCCCAGGTGGTGAAGAACAGTGGTTCTAGTGTGCCTCCTCCATTGGCCAGCGACTCCTGACTGTATTGTTACAGCAGTCCATGGACCCTGACCCTCAGGTCATTCCACTGCTTGCAGCAGCCCTCCCCATCATGGGGTACTCTTGCCATTGCAGTCACCTTCTAGCTGATGGCATGCCAGTTGCTGTCCTGCACTGTTCTGTGGTCTTACTATGCCAACGGCCATATAGTTCAGCACAGTGGGGAATGACCTCATCTGTGAGCACCACCAGCTCCCCCTCACTAAACATGGGTTTCCACAGACAATTTCCAAGCACCTTGCCTCTGGTTCTCTCCTGAGACATTCTGGCTTGTTTCCAGGTCTGGATGGCTGCAGGAAGTGGAGATATTTGATGGATTTTGTTTTTCAAAATAGCCACCGCAATGATCCCCAGGGTAGCACTATTAAACTAATTTCGGCACTGTTTCTGCCAAGCGGTAAAAGTGTTACCACCAGAGTGGGGTGTATGTTCACACCAGGTTGTGATGCAGCGCTAATACGATCCCGGCCATGAGTGGAGCCCATCATTTCTTTGGTGGTCAAGATAAGGCCCCCTCGGTCAACCACAGTTTGCAGAAAATAAGGAGATCAGAGAGCCAGGTGGTAAATCAAGCTTCATGTGTATTTTTATAGGCATTTCCAATTTACATATTCCACCAATGACCAAAACATAAAAGGAAACAATAACCCACCCACTTCCCTAACAACCCCCCCCTTCTCCCAGTGACTTGGCGGCAGTTCGTTCATCCTTGACATGAGTTTGTCCACATAACCGAGGAACGTCCCGTCCTCTACAGTATGTCCAATATTTTCAGGTTCTGGGGCACCATTGTAGCACATAATCATCCCTTAGACATTCAATTACCACCCCCAATCCTTGCTAAATACAGTTGCCACTCCATGTATTCTATAAGGGTCCCACTCCATCACCAATATTCCCCACATTTTATGCAACCATTCTAAGATTGTGGGCGGTGATTTCTGCTTCCATTTTTTGGCTATTACTAACCAGGCTGCTATTACCAACACCATGAATGCTTTACATTGTATTTTCAGAGGTAACTGTTTTTTCCAGATCAAACATTCCACACATCCATTCCCTAGGAGTGCACCCTGTAGAACCTGGCTACATCAGTTGTACCTGCCTTACTATTTCACACCAAAATACCTTCCATTAAGGACAGTCCCACCAAACGTGCCTCCAATCCCCCATCCCTGAGCATCCTCTCCAGCATTCTTGTACCGTATTGGGAAATATACTATGAAGCCTTTCCGGCGTATAGTGTCATGAAACACCGGACGCGTCCCTTCTGGACTTCGTGGTGCCTGACCCATAGGGGACTGAACTCAGCAGTACTCCCAACATGGCCGCTGAACGTGAAACACTGTTTGCCAGTCTCCACGTTGTATGCTCTGCGTTCTACAAAGCCGACATGCCCCCGCGGCCCTGCGCATCTCAACGCTACTGCTTGCAGTAGTCCGACGTGTGCTGCCGTAGTTCGTACTGCGATTCCCAATGATTCCTGGTTCCCGGTCCCCTGAATTTCCTCCTCTTTCATCCGTCCCCTTTTCTCCTCACCTTGCATTCCTGGATTTCCTTCGCACTCGCCTTCCGAAGACGCTCTTCGTCATTTCCTGGACTTTTTCCTCGGACATCTGAACGCTCCCTGGAGACGGGACACGGACCGCATGCTGGAAACTGAAGACCCGTGCACTGGTTTATACAAGACCCAAACGGTGCGGAAGAAGACTTCATCGAAGAACTCGAACAACACAGACCGTTGAGAAGGTGGAAAACCTGTGACATATAGTGCCATTGCACCATTATTCTATACCAGGCTTCCCTTAACTGGATAGACCTAGTTAACATTGAAACATAAGGATTTCCCCAGTATGATTCAGGAATCTCCTCTTCCAGGGTTCTTTCCCATCTCTGAATAAAGTGCCATTTGCTTTCCGGCTGCAGATCCACTAAAATAGAGTAAAGTTTCTACACCAATTGTTTGTCTCGTTTATGGGTGGTGATAAAAAGTTTAAAGAACATTACAACCCTCTGATAGGCTTTTTTAAAGTCGGGCTGCTTCAGCCAACGGAGTAACTGGTAATATTCCATCTTATCCCTTTCCTTCAACCCTATACATTCTTTACAAAAGATCTTACTTCCCCTTCTATTATCATATCCCCTACTATGCTACATTCCTTTTCCTTCCATTTCTTAAATGAACCCTGTGCCCTTCCTGGCGAGAACTGGGGATTTTTAAAGAGTGGGGTGAATAGGGAGGGACGCGTTGAAAGATGTCCCTGCTGCAAGAGGCCATCCCATATGTCACATGTTACCGAAAGTACCTTGCTCAAAGTAGCACTTCGGGGTCTGTCCTGTTTATCTAGCCACAACAAGCCGTGCAGTGAAAACCACGCTACTGCCCCATCCATTTTTGCCCAGGGTTTTGTACTATCTCCAGACAGCCATTCCCTCATAACCCAAAATTCAGCTGCTTCATAGTATTTTGAAATATTAGCAAGTCCCAATCCCCCCTCTGTTTAGGTGCCATCAGTGTTTCCAAAGCAATCCTTGGTCATTTATTCTGCCAGATAAAAAGCAATGTTAACCTATTGACAGTCTTGGAAAAATGATCGTGGTAGCCATAACGGAAGTGCCTATAAATAATATAGAATTCTGGGTAGCAGGATAATTTGTTTCGTTGCTATCCTTCCCAGCCACGATAGGCGTAAGGGGGTCCATTTATCAAAATCTGTTTTTAATCCTCTAATTAATGTTTTACTAGTGTAATCTAATTATATTACACTAGGACCTGGAATCATGTCAACCTCCGCCTAAGCGCCACAAGGGAGAGGTAGCCTTGACTCACTTATGCTTTTTTCTGGATAATTTGTCGCATACAACATTGTTATAGAATTAGTTACCTGAATTGCCAAATAACCTATGGAATCCCCCGCCAATCGAAAGGGTGAAACCCTTACCCACTCCTATCTCTGAGGCTCTGTCGTCCCTATCCCAATTATTTCTGATTTGGACATATTTATTCTGAGCCTGCTACATTCTCCACATTTTCTAGTTCCTCACACAAAGTGGGAATAGAATTTTCTAGGTCAGTGAAGGACTCATCATATCATCGTCGAATGCCGTTATTTTATATTCTTCTGCCCCAAACCGTATGCCCCTTATCTTTTGATTGCATTTCATAGTTGTTAGTAGGGGATGATAAGTATATGGCATATAAGAGTGGAGACAGCAGACATCCCTGGCACATCCCTCTTGTGATACAAATGTGTTCTGATATGTGGTAGTTGATAGACAGCCGAATCGAGGGATTCACATAGCTAGTATCATCCGAATTAACCAAGGACCGAAACCCATATGTTCCAGGGTCGAAAATAGGAACTGCCACTCGACCAGGTCGAACGCTTTCTCCGCGTCAAGCGAAATCAATACCGCAGGGATCTGTCGGGAGTTGGTTTTCTCTACCAAATGTGCCAATTTCCTTGTGTTATCCCCCATTTGTCTCCATTTTATTAAGCCCAACTGGTCCATGGCAATAATGACTGGAAGAAGCGGGCTGACACTAGCTGCCAAAATGCCAGTGTAGATTTTTGTATCTAGATTTAAGAGGGCTATGGGCCGATATGACCCACATAAAGGGCCTGATTCACAGAATGTTTTCCTATGGGATTGCGCCATTATAAAACGCTTCTGTGAATCAGGGCCAAAGTTGGATCCTTATTAGGTTTTGCGAATACTCCCTCTCTCGCCTCAGCCATAGTGGGGGTCACCTGACCATTCCTCCCAACAGAATTGAAGAGGCGCACCAGTCTGGGACTCCACTGTTTACAAAATATCTGGTAAAAACTCGCAGTAAATCCATCTGGACCCAGAGCTTTATTTTTGGGTAACCTTTGAATTGCAGCCTCAACTTCCTCCTTTGAAATCTCTCTGTCAAGTGCATCCCTTTCCTGTTCCGTTATTTTCTGCAACGAGCAGCCACTAAAATGTTGTTCCACTCCCGTCTGATCTGGTTCATCAAACCTATAGAGAGCTCCATAAAACTCTTTGAACGCTTTTAGTATTGATTTTGAATCCTGCGCTAATGTACCATCCGCTTGTTTAATTCACATAATTGTACGTTTTGCCATGTCCAGTCTAATCCGTCTGGCTAATAACCTATCTGCCTTATTAGCGCTTATATAGTACCACTGTCTAATATACAGCAAGGACCTCTCTGCATATTGTGTACCCAGCAATTACAATTGTGTTCTTAATCCCTTCAATTTTTGATATACCTCGACGCAAGTACTCATTAAGTACTGCTTGGCTGCCACGGTGCTCTGCTGCCCTTCTGTGATTGCGACTTTGCCACGCTGTGCCCTGCTGTGCTGCAGTGCTGTTGCAGGCTTTGGACCCTTTAAGAAGGTGAACGCACTACGAGCACATTCTATGGACTTTGCTTGTGGACTTTGACAAAAAATCGAAAGGAAAGGAGGGTCAGAAAATGGCAGAGTTCCACCTCTTCTCCGACCAGATTGGTCAACTGTATTTAAACAACGCGCACAGCACACCCACGCCCGCGCACTCGACGCAAGTACTGATTAAGTACTGCTTGGCAGCCACGGTGCTCTGCTGGCCTTCTGTGATTGCGTCTTTGCCGCGCTGTGCCCTGCTGTGCTGCAGTGCTGTTGCGGGCTGTGAACCCTTTAAGAAGGTGAACACACTACGAGCCGATTCTGTGGACTTTGCTTGTGGACTTTGTGGACTTTGCCATTTTCTGACCCTGCTTTCCTTTCTATTTTTGTCACAGTCCCACCTCTTCTCTGACCAGATTGATCAACTTTATTTAAACAACGTGCACCCGCGCGCGCGCACTCGACGCAAGTACTGATTAAGTACTGCTTTGCTGCTTAGCTGTGCAGCCAGCGGTCGAGGTGTTCCCTTTATTTTTATTTTTATTTTTTGTTTTGTTTACCTTTATTTTTATTGGAAAGTTGAGCATTGGACAAAAAAAAACAAACAAATATTCATTTATAATTTAACTGTTGTGTGTAACCCGATTTGAATTTCTTTTCTTTTTTTGGAGTGCCTTATTAGGTGTCTCTTCCGACGCTTCATGGCATACTCTTTAAAAACTGGCATGCCTGTCTCGCTACAACAGAAAGGACCATCCACTCGGCTTACACACGCTTCATGCCCGTCCCATAAGGCCATTACCATGTCCCCCGTGAACGTGGCGGCCATCACCAAAGGAGTGATCTTGTCCGCTCCACCACTCATAAGCACTGAGATTGCAAACACCCCACGAACATTCTTTCTGTGTGCGCCAATAGCTCTCCTCCAACAAGAGCTTGGTTCGAACTTCTCAGCACTTCCCCTATCGGATAACACCATGCTTCGCACACCCCTTCCTCGCTTCTCTCTTCCGAAGAAAGGAACAATGAACATAGCGGTGCCACAAACCTCTTCGCCTTGCACCGACCCCAACCTCTCCCTGTACATTGGTCAGTATTAATCACCAACTTCCATGTTCACTGCCCCCAATGATGTCGTGGAACTCACATCAGACTCGGCATCATCTACAAGTTCCCCAACCATATCCGTTGTGTATCCTACACCGCGAAGGGCGCGTGCATTGGCTACTCATCCTCCCTCTCCCCCGATCCAGAATAAAGATTCTGTCTCTCCAACCTCGAATTCTCAACCCCCTCTTCTTACGCTTGATGCTACCATAGCAGCCATATCTTCCCTGCCCCCTATGCTTGATGTTACCCTAGCTGCTATCCATCTAAACTTAGAAAGTCTCTTCAAATTATATGAAGGGTTAGATGCAAAACTTTCAGAACAATCTATTCAATCCCATCAAGTGCTCTCTTTGTTGGAAACACTTGTGCAGTACTCCAAGTCGCCTCCCTATGATGCCTTGAACGTAGATAATGTCACAACTGATGATATCGCCATCATCACTGTTGGCTCTGCTGGATCCCCGTGTCCCCCTTCACCACCTACCTTGGTCCTACCAGCAATTGCAAACATCATTACCCCTGAGGTAGGAATTAACCCTCCTGCCGGCATTACCCCTTCCAACGAATCGGGGGGCTAGTCTTCCGGCATCTCCAGTTGGCCCTGATCCTACCCTAATTCCAGTCCTTCCATCAGCCACGAGCTCTACCAAGGAAGGGGGCTCCACGTTCATTCCAACTGCTACCAGAAAGAAAAAAACAATTTCAAAGTTGTCTCGCCCTCCAACTATAAAGAATGCGAATCACATTACATTAAGACTCCCTAAACAAACGATGAAATCCATTTTTCAAACATTGAAACCAAGTTCAGAGACAAGCAACTCTGTTGAAGTAGTAACGTGTCCACCATTGTTGCCCATTGAAGAACCCCCGGCTGTCTTGCCACTTAGCCTCAACTCACAAGAATCTGCCTTTTCTGTGCAGGAGTTAGCAGTGCCCTTGATTTCGACTGCCATGCCACCTAAGCATGTCTCCCTAGAGGTAATTTCTAAACCTCAAAATCCTGTGGTGCCTGCAATGACTATTCCATCTGCAGCAGCATTTTATCCGCCACTGGACACCCTTATTCGAGAATTGGACTATGCAAACATCCAAAGATCTCCTGATGTTGCCGAAAATAGCTCGGGACAGGTAGTTCGATCAAAAATTGTGCCCCCTGTTACCTCTGTGAGTGAACAAGAGGCCTGTGCACTTGCAACGATCCAAATACGTGAGGCAGTGGACTCTTATCTAGCTTCTTGCATTCAGCACCCCGCACCCACATTGATTCAAAAGCCCAGAGAATCGAACTCCAACTTGCTCCAATGGCTCCTTCCAAATACCGTTCCAATGTACACAGATGGCTCCTGTCACTCTTCTCGACCTCCTAGCCTGGCACATCCCCAGGCTTTTCGGGCCATGGAACCTGCTTCCCATCCATTGAATGATGTTGATCAAACTACAAATATCAAGCCACAAGCTGCTCGTCTTCCAACCACCAGACCTCATTCTTTAGACACCCGGAAATGTAATTCTTTAATCCTAAAATGTCAAGGAGGTAGTTTTGGCACCTATGATCTTAACAGACGTAGTGTGTTAAACATCTTTTCAGAACTAGTGGAACTCTAAGATATTTGTTCTAGTGACATCGAACAAATTGAATTAATTTCCGAGTCCACTTGTTCGGTGGTGCGCTTGTGGATTCCCTCGAGAATTGTGTTAAATACTGTCTGGAAATCCAAAATGCAGTTGTTCAACATGGGCTTTTTATTAGCGCAAGACCCAGCGTGTATGCATGCAGGAAACGATGTAAAACAATTGGTTTCCAATACCTACACAAATGAAACAGTGAAACATGCCTATCGCGAAAACAGCCTCACATATCATAACCATTAATCACACCCATAGAATACCATTTTACCATTGCTAGTTGGAATACACAAGGTCACTCGCACTTACAGGCATCTATTTCTAGTTTTCAGGCAGCATACGACATTGTAGCCTTGCAAGAAACTTGGCTCTTGCAATCTCCTGCATGGAATATCTATGAGGTTGCACTACTTCCAGCAATTGCTGGCCCCAAGGGTCGTCCGTCATCGGCCCTTTTGTTGGGGGTAAAGATGTCAAGGGGATTCGCTGTTCAGTCTTGGGCCACGGTGTCTGCCTTTATACAGCTTGTGAAGATTTCATGCCCTTCCCACACTATTGCTTTGATCAACATATATCGCAACCCCCTCGGGTTAACCGATACTGCCTTTTATGCTGGCCTAACTAGCATCCTTGATCTGGTAATTTTGACTCCGGGAATCACAGACACAATTATTGTTGGAGACCTCAACTTAGATTGTCTGCACCCTAAAGGCAAAACCACAATTGCAAAGGTTAAGCGTTGGTCTGCATTTATGTTGGAACGTAATTTTCACATGACTAATGGGTCTATACGAGGCGACATTCCAGCTCACCCAACATGGCAAAGAGAAAACATATGTACCACTATCGATTATATGTATACTCATTCTAACTTAAATGGGCATATACAAACTTTTCAAGTCATCCCACAGGTCCGTAGCGACCATCACTTGCTCGTACTAACAATAACCTGGAATTGTGTATCATCTAATAACTCCTTTTTTTGCAGAATCTGGTTGTTAACAATGCCAAATCTCGTTTTCGCCTTGTCACAGTTGGTCATTTACAATAATAAGTCCTATCACCCCACCCAGTATACTAATCTTCTAGTTACATTCAAGAACCCAGTGAAAAATTCGATGCACCAAGAGTCTTCCTACAAACATTCCTTTAACCCTTTAGTTAAAGCTAGAAAGACTGAGTACCAACGTGAAAAAAGACTCATCTGTAAATTAAATCAGCCAAGCCGCAACCAACAGCTGAGATCTGCTAAATGCAGATATCGCAATTGAATGCGGCAACATCAGGCCCACATTTTACAGCTTGATGGCGAGCATATGCTCAGGATAATAGCAAATAAAAACACAGCTGAAACCTGGGCTATATTCAATCAGTGTGCTCACCGGACCCAATCTGTTATTCAGGTCCTCAGTGTGAAGGCGCAGTGGATCCAGCATTATACCAATCTCTATGCGGATCCGACTTTCTCTAATCTTGCCTACCGACTTGAAGGTCCACAAACCTGGTTTCTTGAATGTTCCCAAACTATTCTTGAAGGTTACATCAAACACATTAGTCCTTCCCGAGCTATGGGCCCTGAATGCCTAGGTAATTTCATGCTTAAATCTAACCCCCCTATGTGGGCAAAAAGTTTGAACATTTTTTTCCAACAGATCATTGCTTCTCGCAGCATTCCCAATTCATGGAAAACCTCCATCATAGTGCCAAATCACAAGAAGGGTGACCGCACCCTCCCTTGTAAGTATAGGTGTGCCTGGGAAGCTTTTTCCTAAACTTATCCTTCGGGATTTCAATCTCTGGACCAAGGCTACCCATACAAGAGACCCCTTCCAGACGGGTTGTCTAGCAGGCATGGGTACGAATATTGACATTAATGTGGTTAAATTCCAAGCACAGGCGTCCAAACAGGCAATTTATTTTGCCTTTGTAGACCTTCACACAGCTTTCAATGCCATCTCCGGCCCCCTTCTCTTTGCTAAACTCACCAGAGACAAATGCCCTTTCACATTACAGCAAATTATTTAATCACTACATTGTGAAACATCAATCCGCATCAGATTAACCTTGGGAGGGTTACTATCTACGGAAATTCCAACTACCCGCGGCCTAAAACAAGGCTGTCTTTTGGCATCTGTGGTTTTCAATTATTTCATGCTTAATGTACAGCAGGTCTTTGAGGCAATACCATTTGACTCAGCCAAAATAAACAATCATTTGATCCAGACTCTTATGAATGCCGACGATTTGGTATTCATTTCCAAAACCCTGAGTGGCCTTCAAAGTCTACTTGATGTATTTAACGGCTACATAGCGAAAAATGAACTGCGGGTCAATACTTCAAAAAAGCAGATTGGTATCTATAGACCTCATAATTTGGCCAGGCATAAACCTTGATGGACCATTAACCACATCAATTTGGCAACAGTATCGAACTATGTCTACTTGGGAATGGTATTTGATGGTAGTGCCTCAGTTGCCAGTCACTTAGATGCTGTGAAACACGAGCTAGATACAGCTATTTCACATGCCAAGATCATAATGCCGCGCTATGGTGCCTTCACCATGAAGCCAGCGATGATCTATTGGAAACAAAAAGCCACCCCTTGCATAATATATGGCCTCGAATCTCAACCACCCGGGTCCCCAGCAGTGTTAGATAAGCTGGAAGGCAAGTTTTGGAAAGCGATCCTTCATCTTCCTCAATGCATCCCAGTGGTTTGGTTGCGCTATGAACTAGGTTTAACCTCTCTACATGCGCAATACCAGTGGAAAGCTTGTGCACTCCTCCGTAAATGTTTGGTGTCAACCAAGGAGATTAACATCCGGAAATTCCTGTCGGACTATATCTTCAAAACGAAACATCACTCTGTCAAATGCTGGCTACGTGCCATTTACAACATCTTAGTGCAAGCAGATGTCACTCTTAACATGCTTCTTACCAATCCCGATAAAGCGAAACATCTTATTTATTGTTTTTTTTAAAAAAATGTTTATTAATTTTATTCAAACCAAACAACAATACAAACAAACCCAACACGCAGTGCAGTTTACAACAATTCCATTAAACACCATTTGTATTTCCATTTTGCCACTGCACCCATAGTCCCACCCTCCATTATGAGCCTATTTGTACTTCGCATTCAGTATCTGCTACATGTGGCCGGGTCTCACTATCCTCGGATTCCGTTAGGTCCGATATAGATCCGAACAGTTCCGCTATTAATAATTTCCATGCCATCAGGGTACCCACATCTTCCTCCCCACTCATGTTGCTCGCCTCCTGCCATACTATCGTTTCGGCCTCCGCCCATTTCTGTAACTCCTTCCACCATACCTCCACCCGTGGCTTGTGGCACTTCTTCCATCCCATGGCAATCCTCCGTTTTGCTAGCACGTATGCCAAGTCTTTCAGTTTCTCAACATGTTTAAGTTTCCGTGGTCTGGGGAACCCTCCCAGCAAGCAAGCCCAGACCGTATCTATGACGAGCGTGACCCCCTTTGTCGCTAATTTTTGTGCCACTTCACCCCAGAAACATTCGATTACTAGGCATGACCAAAACATGTGTGTCATGTCAGCGTTTTCCATGTCGCACTTAGGGCACGCCTGTCGCCCAGCGTTTCGGATCTTGGATATCCTCAGAGGGGTCATGTATGCTCTATGCGTTATATACAGCTGTATTTGTTTAAGTCTGGCGTTTCTTGACACTTTCTTGTGATATCCCAGGGCACGTTCCCACATCCCATCTCCCATTGGGGCCCCCACCTCCTCCTCCCAATCAAGTCTCAAATGTGTCAATTCCTTCCCAACCTTGGTCATCACCATCTCATAAAATCTAGAAATCTCATGCCCCCCTTCCGATATGTCATATATTGCCCCCACAGTAGCATCTGGTCCCTCTCCCAATACTGTTTCAGGCCACGTTTTCTGAATTTTCCGAACCATCCTATGGTATGTAACATATTGGCCAGTATGTAATCCCACCTCCTCCCCAAGTTCTTCAAAATCTCTAATGGTCCCCTCTTGCCAGATGTCCTCTAATGTTACCAGCCCCACCAATTCCCAGTAGGTTCTGATAATCATCCACAGCTGCTTATCCCCTCCTGCTAAAGCAACCAGCGGTACTTGCGGGGAGCACGGGAATGGGTCCTCCATCATCCGACACGCTCAACGCCACATTTTCCACCTCAGCATCATCATCCTAGGGCGCTCCTTCATATCTGACTCAGGCAACCATATCATTTCCCTTAAGTAAAATGGGGTACAAACCTGCCCAAACAACCTATGTTCAGGGGTCGCTTCGTCGGAGAGCCAATTGGACACATATTTTAGTTGACTCGCTACATAGTAGACCTCAAAATTGGGCAGTTTGATACTCCCCCTTTCATAGAAGTTCTGCAACTTCCATAGCGCTACTCTATTCCGGGTAACATGCCATAGGAAGTCCCTGCACACACTATTCAGTTTAGCGAAAAACTTCTTGGGTATCATATGTGGGATATTACTAAAATAATGTAAAAGCCTAGGTAGGACCACCATCTTAAGCATTGCCCCCCGTCCCATCATTGCTCGGGGCAACTTCTCCCAAAACTTCATGCATTTCCGGATTTTCTCAATAGCTACCTCGTTGTTGTGCTTATGTTCCTCTTCTGCCGTGTGATACACATCTATGCCAAGGTAACGGAAAGAACTAATCACCCATGGTATCTGTAACACCGGCAACCTTTCCTCCGAGGTCCCCTTATAGCTACCTAGCAGGAATATACTAGATTTTTGAGGATTCACCGCTATGCCGGACAACCCCGCGTACTTCTCCATCACTTCCAGGATATATTGAAGATTTTCTTCCGGGTATTTCAAGTATAGTAACAAATCATCCCCATATAAGGATATTAGATCTTGTATCGTATTGCTGCCTGAGGTATATCGCTAGGGGCTCCAGGGCTAGAATGTAAAGCATTGGGGACCAGGGGCACCCCTGCCTGGTGCCTCTACTAAGCTGCCATCTCTTGGATATCACTGACCCCGTTCGAACTCTGGCTAGCGGCTCTCTGTATAGCATTTTCGCCCATCTAATATAACCCAGCCCTACTCCGTAACCTCCCAGGGCCGCCAGCAGCCATGGCCACTTAACAGAGTCAAAAGCTTTTACTGCATCTAGGGATACAATCGCCATTTCGCCTTCATTCCTATCCGTCCATTCGATCACCCGGTGGAGTCGCCTATGATTGTGGGTTATATTCCTATTCGGGACATAGCCCGTTTGGTCTGGGTGGATTAATTTGCTAATTACTCTTTGCAATCTGTTTACCAGGACAGCCGTCAATATCTTGCTGTCCTGGTTCAGCATCGACAAAGGCCTGTAGGAGCTACAGCTATACCCCGGTTTGTTGGGTTTAGGGAGCGGTATTATAATCGCTTCTCTCAGTGACTCCGGCAACCTTCCCATCTCAAACGCTTCGTTAAGCATTTCTAGCATTGGGGGAGCACTTCTTCTCTATATACTTTATAAAATTTGCTAGGGAACCCATCTGCTCCTGGGGTTTTACTGGTGGGCAACTGCCTCACAACCTCATCCAACTCCTCCAAGGTAATTGGCGCATCAAGCTCTTCTCTTTCCTCATCACTTATCTTGGGCAGTCCTATATCTTCTAGTGTTTCGGTTATCTCCTCTTGACTACCCCCCTCCTTGTCCCCATATAGCACCCTATAATAATCCGCAAATTCCTTGTTGACTCCTTCTTGAGTGTCTACTACATCACCATCTTCTCTAGTTATTGTCCTAATCGGGGGTCTAGGGGTTTTGCTCTTGTACAGCCACGCTAAAAACCTACACGTTTTATCCCCTCCCGCGTGCTCTCTTTCTACATACTTTTTATAATTGAGGTTGCAGAGCCTTTCCCAGTGTTCCGCACACTGCTGCTGTAGTTTAAGTACTAGCTCTGTGTCCACACTGCCATTTTCTAATGTTCTTTCTCGTTCATCTTCTACTCTTTGTAGGTCAGCCAGAACCCCACCTTGGAGGCCCTTTGACTTAGCTATGGCTACCCCCCGCATCACCACCTTAAAAGCTTCCCATAGTGTACCCGCCGAGTCAACACTACCAGTATTCATTTCAAAATAGTTAATGATCTCATCTTTTATGTCCTCTCGAAAGAACGGATCTTTGAGTGCCTCCGTTCGGAGGCGCCATGTCGGGATCCGCGCCCTCGGGGGGGCAGTGTTGCCACCTGAGGACCAGGGGCGAGTGATCTGAGAGGGCCCTTGCCTTATATTCTATTTGAGTGCTCTCTGCCATTACATCCGGCGTGGCAAAGACATAATACAATCTCGTGTGTAGTTGCTGCGGGGCTGAGTAGTGCGAATATTGCCTACTATTGGGATGTTGTGTTCTCCATACATCTACCAAGCCACACTCATCTAGTAACACCTGCAATGCTTTGGCCGCTGGGGTGGGCCTGTCAATCCTGCTATCAGATCTGTCCACCTTGGGGTTCATTACACAATTGAAATCCCCGCCCCAAATAACCGCGTTTCCCACACACATACTAAGGTTGGTGCACAGAGTCCTGAAGTATGCCGCCGTGTTATGGTTGGGGGCATACGTATTTACGATGCATACCTCTTTATTCTCCACCAGCCCTCTCAATATAACCGTCCTCCCGTCAGTTTCCGCCACTCTCTGTAGTAGCTGAAACGGGACGTGCAGCGCCACCCAGACAAGCACTCCCCTAGCGTAAGCAAAGCACGACGAACCCACCACAGTCCCTTTCCATTTTTTCCCAACTAGCTCCAGCTTCTCCCGCGTCAGGTGCGTCTCCTGTAACAATGCAATATCTATCTTTTGCCTTTTCAAATACAGCATGACCTTATTCCTCTTCATATAACTGTTAAGTCCCCTGACATTCCACGTTAATATCCTGAGATCTCCCATAGCGCATTGATATCTTCCTCCCCCATTTCCAACCGAACCCTCCCGGTCATGCTATGCAGATACAACCCTTCAGCTCTTCCATGTAGGCTCATGTTTGAACTTAAACTCCCCATAACTATGTACACCCCAAACTTCCCACCTCCCTTCCCTCGCTCCACCCAACCCTTCCCCAACAACACTCCCCCCAACTGTTGCCCAGCTCCATCTCTGGATCTCAGGAACCCCCACATCTAGCCCTGTCCAGCACAAGCTTATGCTCAGGGCTCAGTAGGGTGAAGTCGCCCTAATGGCCACTTAACTATTAGTATTTCGGGGGTGGGTTGCTTCCATCCTATTGCTCCTATTTCCAAATTTATTATGCATTGTGTTAACCCTATGCAGCTTCCAATTACATTTTGCCCACTATATTCCAGTCCATGCCGAGCACAAGGCCCGAATGCTATCCAGTGTTCAACCGGTCTCGCTTCCCGGTATAATCCGGTACCCCCTCCCACTTACCCGCCAATGTCCGTGGCACCAGTTCTTCAGTCGTCCTGTTCCTGCCGGTCACGGTCCACTTCTTGTTCCGGACAGCCTTGCAGATCCAGCCACGTTACCACCTCCTCAGGAGTGTAAAAAAAAAAGCGCTCTGCTCTTATATAGCACCTTCAGCTTTGCCGGGTACAGGAGCATATACTTGATGCCTGCTGTTCGCAGCCTCCTCTTGACGGCCACGTAGCTGTATCTCAGTCTCTGCACCAGCATAGTGTAATCCGGGTATGCTGTAATGTTGGCGGATGCTTTCTGTATTGTTCCGCCTTTCCGAAAATATTCCAGGATCTTCTCCCTATCTCTATAGTTCAAGATCCTCGCGATGATAGGTCTCGGCGGAGCCCCAGGTTGTGGTTTCCTCATTAAGGCGCGGTGCACCCGCTCCACCGTGAATCCCTGCGAAAGCTTTTCTGCTCCCATTTCCTGTAGGATCATGTTTTCCACGTAGTTTGTAGGGTCTTGGCCCTCCTCCCCCTCCGGCAGGCCGACCATCCGTATGTTATTTCTCCTCGCTCTTCCTTCCGCTTCTTCCACCCGATTATCAAGGTTGGCAACCTGCTGTTTGAGCACATGAACTTCCTTTGCATTATTTGTGCTGACATCAGTGTTGGTCTTTACGGCACTTTCCAGCCCACTTGTTATCTCCGCCAGTCCCCTGACATCTTGCCGTAACAGGGTAAGTTCAGTTCCTACCGCATCAATTTTGCTCTCCAGGGCTGTCCGTAAGTCCGCCATTTCCGCACCCCACTTAGTGCTCAGCTCCGATATAGCCTCCAGGATCTGGTGCTTATCTCCTTCTGGGGCTTCTTCCGCAGTAGTCGCGGCCGTGCTCGTTCCGATGTTGTAGGGGTCCTCTGCGTTTTCGCGAAGAACTCCATTGTGGGTTGTTTGAACTTGGTTCTCAGACTTTTCACCGACATGATGCAACTTTGCCCACGTGTCTGGCTCCGGCTCGGTGCTGTTTAGTTGTTGTTCGAGTCGTTGGGGTCTCTGTATACCAACCTACACCAATTGTGGCACATGAAATTGTTATTCGGGTGGATTGTAGCTTCCCACGTCACAATTTCCTCTCAGTGTCCGTGCCTATTATCAGCAGGGTGCTGGCTTCTGCATCTCTGATGCTTCTTTCTGGTCTCTGTGCCTATCAGAGGCTGGTGGTACATACACGGTGCATATACCCACTTGCTGCGTCTGCAGGCCGCAATGGTTGATCTAAGCAGCATATGCGTCCCAATCCTTACGAGGCCGCTTCACGGTCCATCAGTGTAATCCTTTGTTCAGGATCGGTCGCCATTTTGTTTCGGACGGTACAGGTCTCGGCGTCACTTGTTTTGTCCGTATTTGCTCTTCCACTCCTCGGTGCGGCTTCGGGATGTAATCCCTGCATGCCCGTCGCTTCCAACCTATTGTGGGTACGTTGTCATTCCTCTTGTCCGTTCCGTGTATACATCGTCCCGTTCAGTGGGAGTGCCGAGGACGTGCCGCCTATCTCATGGCCAGGTGGCCCGACACTGCATATGTCCTCTCGTCAGCCCGGGCTATTCGTGAGCTTCTCTCAGGTAGCCGGCCGCTCACTGTTCCATCAGCTGCTGCACGCCTGCAGCCCATTCACTACCCGCCTGGCACCCGATTTCAAGTGCCGCCAAGGGTCTCTTTGTGTTAGGGCGCGCCATCTAAGTATCAATTGCGCCGCTCCCAGATCAGGACACAAAGTAGCCTAACTCCCTCTGCTGTGTCCACCTTCTCCCGCCGATACGCTCATCTGCTGCCTGAGGTATTCACGCAGATACAGTATCTTTTTTCTGCTGGAATCAGCCGTCAACACATGCGTTTTGCTTCGGATCAATAAGTCGGATCACGGAGCTCCAAAGAATCGCAGCCTACTCCATGGCTGCTTGGCCACGCCCATCTTATTTATCGTTATGACTGGATTGAGACTAGATCTTGATGCCTCCAATATAAAACCGCTATGCCCGAAAAATTAAAACATAAAAACCTGGGGTCCATGGAACCATACCTTCTTAGGTTTCCCTGTAAAAACGTACGTTCAGGAATCCTAAGAATGCGCCTCAACTTGTGGCACACTCGTGAACTACTTGCTAAACGCAAGTGTATCGAGATGAAATCATTCTTTTGTCGATTTTGATTAGATACCAAGGCTACCGAAACCCTGGAACACATTGTGTCCTTATACCCAGCCTTAACTCATGAGCGCTTGAAATATTTTTCTGTTCACTGTAATTATTTGGGAAATCTGGATCCAGTTCAGAGGTGGTCTACATTGTTGTGCACTACAAATGTTTCTTTACAAATGCAATAATTAATTTTCTTTATGCAGTGAATCTAATTTGTTGAGCTACTTATGTGTTTGCTTTCTCTGTAATTCCTCCAACCTCTTAATCTGTTTAAAAAAAAGGGAATTCTTTATGATCAATAATTGTTCTACCAACTGTGTAACTAACAATATTGCTGTTATGTTGTATTCTTAACTGTACTAGATGTGGTTTCTATCTGTTTTAATGTGACTGTTTTAAAGGTAAAGTTTTGTATTAAAAAGTTGATTCAATTCAACTATATCAATAAACATTTTTTTAAAAAAAATATATACCTCTTTATTCCTGCTATCCTCTACTGACTCACGCTGAGCCTCCTTCAATTGGGCCTCTAATTCCATCTCCAATGCCACCCTCATTTTCCTTTTTTTTTTTTAAATTTCTTTTTATTAGGTTTTGTTTCAAACAAGACACAAGACACACACCGACCTTTGCCAGCTGGTAGCCCTATGCTGCACTCGTAACAGGAATTAATCCCAAGTGCTATTTTGGCCTCGTGGACTCAAACAGCTCCAAACTAGAAGTGTTTGGTCTGCGAGGGTTGGTTAAATCGAATTATTAGTCTTCAAAGTTTTTAGTTTCACATTACTTGACTAGTGTTCAATTAACGACCAGTGAATATAATCTGTATGTCTACAGTCAAGAACCACAAGGCTGAGAGAAGACAGGTGTAAGACAGATCAAGTATCTTTATCTATGTGTAATGTTCACTACAAGCCGAATCCGGCAGTTAATCAGTCTTCATGCATTGCAACACAGAAAGCGTAGAATCTCCTACCTGGAATTAGAGGAACGACCAATTCGTATTTCCCGTGGTGTACCAGGTTTCAAGAAGAAAGGGTGGAAAGTTATATCCCAGTAGAAAATAGGAATCCCCCTGGCAAACCCTTCGGAGCCTAGTTAAATACTTGGCGACCGTGGAGAAACCAGGGAAACCCTCATGGGGGAGAAAACCCTATGGAGAGCTGCTGGGGAGCGTTGATACAGGCGAGGCGGACAGGAGGAAACTGAAGGGCCTCGATCCGATGGCAGCGTTATGTGTTGGTTAGATGCTGGAGAGGTATAAGGGTAAATACATGAGGGTCAAGAGAAAACAACACAATAAGGAACGGAGGTGAAGTTTGTAAGAACAGAGATTACCATTCACACATCTAGACGGGGAGTATTAGTAGATGCGGCGCCCGGGAATTCGAGCCCGTTCAAGAAGTACTCCTTAGTGTGAAAAGGGATTTTCTGGGAAGCAAGGATATCAAGTATTCAAGGATCAAGAAATACGGATGGTACAGATTTGAGAGTATGAGAAAAGAATTCTACCTTCGAGGGGAACACGGGATAATGTCGCGATGTGTCGCGTTCTGTGGGGACGTGGTTTAGTTGTTGCCGTGGCTTAGTGGTTGCCAAAGCGATACCTTCGATCCGCTGATCGTGTTCCGAATTCTAAGAACAAGTAGATGTAAGACTGAGAAAGAAACAAGAGACGGATAGAGAGGGAAAGGGAGGCAATGAGATTTAAAGGCTGGGCTGGCTATACTCACTGAGCGTCCGTATACTCCTAAGAGAGTAGCAACGCGCCGGTCTCCAGGACTTCCTTGTTGATATGCCGAAGAACGATCGACTTCCGCATCCTGCGTGGCTCGAGGCTGGAAAACAACTAGACCGTTGCTAGGGCTGCCGCGGTCATAACCCGGAGCGGCCATCTTGGAGTAGGTCGAAGAGAAATGCGGGGAAACAACGAGACCGTTGCTAGGGTTGCCGCGGTCATAATCCGGTGCGGCTTTCTTGGAACAGATAGGAGAGGAATGATTCGTCCTCACGAACATCACAGTATGCCCCTTCTTAGGTCCATCCCCTCCCGGCTTGTCGGGATGTCTCGAGTGAAACAGTTTTACTAGACGAGGAGCATGTACAGCGTCAACCGGCTCCCAGGTGCGATCCGAAGGGGAGTAACCCTTCCAATCGATCAAATATTGTAAATGTCCTCGATGAATACGAGAATCACAGATTTCCTTCACTTCAAACTCAGGACCAGATGAGGCCAAAATGGGAGGAGGACGAGTCGTTATCGATGGATGAAATGAATTACGGTTGTCCGGTTTCAATTGAGAAACATGGAAAACAGGGTGAATTCGGGACCAGGTTTTAGGAAGGATAAGTCTAAAGGCAGCACAGCCAATGGGTTTATCCACCCGGAAAGGACCAAAGTATCTTGGAGACAGTTTGGATGTTACCAGGTGTCTGGGGAGAAATCGTGAAGACAACCATACCCTGTCTCCTGATTTGATGATAGGGGCTGGAGTACGGGAGCGATCTGCAAATTTCTTCATTCTATCCTGGGTTTGTAACAGGGTATCTTTAGCCCTCTTGTGGCCTTGTCTGATTTGATTCATTAATTGGTCTACATCAGGAAATTTGTGTTCCGATCTTTTTAGTATCGGGAATGCTGAAGGACTAAACCCATAGGAGCAGAAAAAGGGAGAAGTGTGAATGGCGGAGTGATAGGAGTTATTGTAAGCAAACTCTGCCAATGGAAGTAGATCTGTCCAGTTATCCTGAGCTGCCGAAATGTAATTCCTTAGATATCCCTCTAAAGTTTGATTGAGCCGTTCCGTCTGTCCATTGGATTGGGGGTGATAACCGGAACTGAGGGCACGGGAAATCCCAAGATGTTGACATATGTGCTTCCAGTAGAGAGAGGTATATTGTGTTACGCGGTCAGAAATGATAGTATCTGGTAGGCCATGCAACGCGAAAATGTGGTTGGTAAAGATACGGGCCATACCGGCCGCTGTAGGAATCCTGGCAAGAGATATGAAGTGAGCCATCTTTGTAAAAGAATCGATCACCACCATTATCGTCGAACACCCCTTCGAGGGGGGTAGGTCAACGATGAAATCCGTTGAGACTATCTGCCAAGGACGTGATGGAATTGGCATTTTAACCAGTAGTCCCAATGGAGACCTTCGGGGAGACTTATTCTGAAGACAATCTGGACAGGATCCAATGTATCTTTTTATGTCCTCCCGTAGAGATGGCCACCAGAACCAGCGTGAAACCATTTCTCATGTGGTAGTGATTCCTCGATGTCCCGCTACCTTAGATTTGTGACACATATCCAATACTTCCTTCTGGAGGGAGGTTGTAGGGATGAAAGCCCGATGACCAAGGAAATAGCATCCTTCTTCCTTGACCAATGTAGGTAGCGTCCCGAGTGATATTCCTGATTTTCCTACTGTTTTGGATTGATACCTTAGACGCGCCAAGAAGTCATGGGAGGTATGTAACTCTAACGCCACCCTAGGAAATATTGGTTCAGATCTAAAGGAATCATTGGGGAGCTGTTCTTTACGTGATAAAGCGTCAGCGATCACGTTATCTTTCCCAGGTATGAAGGAGAATGTGATCCTAAAAGGGGAAAAAAAATGAGCCCACCGGGCCTGACGACTATTGCAAGTCTGGGCGTACTGTAAAATACGAAGGTTGTGGTGGTCCGTTCGAACTTCCACCGGGTACTTAGCTCCAAGTAGTAAATGTCGCCATTCTTCGAAAGCCCTTTTGATGGCTAACAGCTCCTTCTCCAATACCGTGTTTTTTAACTCTGCAGGTACTAAAGTCTTAGATAGGTATGCCACTGGATGTTCCTGTTCGGAACCATCCGATTGAAGAAGGACTGCTCCCAAAGCATATTGAGAAGCATCCGTCTCCACTATGAATTGACGATTCTGATCAGGGGTCTGTAAAACAGGTGCCGACGTGAACAGATCTTTAAGTCTCCTAAAGGCTTGATCTGTAGTCTCAGGCCATGAGAAGGATACTCCCTTTTTTAACAGATTTGTCAGTGGTTTAGTCAGGCTTGAGAATCCCGGAATAAACCGCCGGTAAAAATTGGCAAGGCCGATAAACCGCTGAATGTCTTTCCCTGAGGTCGGGATAGGCCAGTCCAATACGGCAGAAACCTTCTCCGGGTCCATGGCTACACCTTTGGCCGAGAGAACATAACCTAGATAAGTGACTTGAGGTTGGTGGAAAGAGCATTTTTCTAATTTGCAGAACAGGTGATTCTGATGAAGACGACGAAGAACCTCTTCCACATGTTTAACATGGTCCTGTAGAGTATAGGAGAAAATCAAAATATCGTCCAGATACACTATTACGTTATGTAAGAGTAGATCAGCGAAGAGATGATCCATAAAGCGTTGAAATATCGCCGGGGCATTAGAGAGACCGAATGGCATAACATTATATTGGTAATGGCCAAATGGTGTCCGGAATGCCGTCTTCCATTCATCTCCGGCCTTGATCCGTATCAGATGGTACGCTCCCTTGAGATCCAGTTTGGTGTATAAATTTGCTCCCCTGACTGCTTCCAGAATATCTGGTATCAGGGGCATCGGATATTTGTCTGGTATAGTGATTTTATTGAGACCCCGAAAATCTATGCAAGGGCGAAGTTCCGTTGTGTTCCGTTTAGATATAAAAAACAGGGAAGCGGCGGCCGGTGAAGTAGATTCCGTGATCAACCCATTCATAAGATTTACTCTGAGATATTCTCGTAGTACCTCTTTTTCATTCTGAGATAGGATGTACATTCGACCAAAGGGTAAAGGTTGGTCAGCGATCAGATTGATGGCACAATCGTCTCGTCTATGAGGTGGTAACTGCGAGTACTCAGAGGTGGAAAAGACTTCTTTATAAGGATAGTACAGTTTGGGGAGCCCTGTGATTTGATTTAGAGTAGTGATTCCCTGGAAGTTAGGAGAGGAAGAGCTGGTGTCCAACAGAACCTCTTGTTGATCTTTTATGCAGTGGCCAAGACAGAATTCGGAACCCAAAAAGAAGGACCCAGCTGTCCAATTGATAAAGGGTTTATGCTTATTGAGCCATGGTATCCCCAAAATAATAGGATGGTGTGCCGCCCGGACGATGTCTAGAATTATGAGTTCTTGATGAGAAGAGATAGACATAAGCAGAGGACCAGTATGATCCGTAATGGGTCCAGATATCAAAGGACTGCCGTCAACACTTTCCACGGGAATGGATTCTATCTTACAAGACCGTGGGATACCATGAGAAGAGGCCCAGTGATCATCGATAAAATTCCCGGCAGCCCCGCTGTCAATAAGGACCGGGATATCTTGTATGACCTGTTTCCCAAAGGTTAGAGAAACCTTTACAACCACCATGGTTGTATCCGATGAATTGTTACAAGTGGAGGTATGGACAACTTGTGAGGAACCTTGCTTGGTCATAGGATCCCGAACCGTGGTTCCCCTTACGGTCGGGCGTTTGCGTTTCCCGATCTCCTTGGTGGTGCGATTGGACATTCCTGTACGGTGTGTCTATTGGAACCACAATACATACATAAACCAAGGGATCGTCTTCGACTCCGTTCTTCAAGGGAAAGGGGTCCCCTGCCTGTTGCACCTAGTTGCATGGGTTCCTCGGTGGATGGAACCCGTGGAGCAGCAGGCAGATTCACAGGAAAACGGGGTATCCGTCCTTTCCTTTTTTCACTGATGCGTTCCTTCATTCGGTAATCAATCTGAAGGACTAGGGCAATAAACTCAGTTAAAGAAGAAGAACGTGGAACCCTGGATATTTCATCTTTCAATTCTTCCGACAGTCCTCTCCTAAAGATGGTTATCTGTGCGTCATCGGCCCAAGTAGTTTCGCTGGCCATTTGCTTAAATCTGGTTATATATGCCAGAATGTCAGAATTTTCCTGTTTTAAGTCTAGTAAGTGTTCTTGGGAAGCTACTCGGATCTCCTGTCGGCCAAACATAGTACGAATACTATTACAAAAGGCCGTGTGGGAGTCTAATATAGGATTATTACTAGTGATTAGGGGTGTGGCCCAGGCTAAAGCTGGGCCAGTCATTTGGGATACCATGTAACCCACACGATCCCGATCAGTATGAAAAAAAGCGTTTTTAAAGGCAAACTGAACGTAACAGGAATCTAGAAATTCTTTCACCTTGTGGGGATTCCCATCGAACTGGCCTCCAGGAAGAGGCCCTGGAGGGACCTCTGAACAGTGAGGAACTCGTGAGGTAGCAGTATGTTGTGCTACTTGTTGGGCTATCTGTTGAGCTGCCTGTTGTTGATTCTGCTTTAGGGCAGTGTTCTCCTGCTGGAGTTGTTGGACCTCTGTGGTTAAGGATTGCACCGCAGCGATCAGCTGTTGGATCTGCTGTTGTTGTTGAGGGTCCATTATGAGGGTATTCCCGGTTTCTAGGTGCAATGTCTAAAAACAATAGTTTGTTTCAGGCGTTGCTATCTGTAATGTTCACTACAAGCCGAATCCGGCAGTTAATCAGTCTTCATGCATTGCAACACAGAAAGCGTAGAATCTCCTACCTGGAATTAGAGGAACGACCAATTCGTATTTCCCGTGGTGTACCAGGTTTCAAGAAGAAAGGGTGGAAAGTTATATCCCAGTAGAAAATAGGAATCCCCCTGGCAAACCCTTCGGAGCCTAGTTAAATACTTGGCGACCGTGGAGAAACCAGGGAAACCCTCATGGGGGAGAAAACCCTATGGAGAGCTGCTGGGGAGCGTTGATACAGGCGAGGCGGACAGGAGGAAACTGAAGGGCCTCGATCCGATGGCAGCGTTATGTGTTGGTTAGATGCTGGAGAGGTATAAGGGTAAATACATGAGGGTCAAGAGAAAACAACATAATAAGGAACGGAGGTGAAGTTTGTAAGAACAGAGATTACCATTCACACATCTAGACGGGGAGTATTAGTAGATGCGGCGCCCGGGAATTCGAGCCCGTTCAAGAAGTACTCCTTAGTGTGAAAAGGGATTTTCTGGGAAGCAAGGATATCAAGTATTCAAGGATCAAGAAATACGGATGGTACAGATTTGAGAGTATGAGAAAAGAATTCTACCTTCGAGGGGAACACGGGATAATGTCGCGATGTGTCGCGTTCTGTGGGGACGTGGTTTAGTTGTTGCCGTGGCTTAGTGGTTGCCAAAGCGATACCTTCGATCCGCTGATCGTGTTCCGAATTCTAAGAACAAGTAGATGTAAGACTGAGAAAGAAACAAGAGACGGATAGAGAGAGAAAGGGAGGCAATGAGATTTAAAGGCTGGGCTGGCTATACTCACTGAGCGTCCGTATACTCCTAAGAGAGTAGCAACGCGCCGGTCTCCAGGACTTCCTTGTTGATATGCCGAAGAACGATCGACTTCCGCATCCTGCGTGGCTCGAGGCTGGAAAACAACTAGACCGTTGCTAGGGCTGCCGCGGTCATAACCCGGAGCGGCCATCTTGGAGTAGGTCGAAGAGAAATGCGGGGAAACAACGAGACCGTTGCTAGGGTTGCCGCGGTCATAATCCGGTGCGGCTTTCTTGGAACAGATAGGAGAGGAATGATTCGTCCTCACGAACATCACACTATGTCGTAACAAAATTCAATTAGCACCACGCTGTTACATCACAGTGTGGGATGATAATTCAACTTAAACATGTATTTATACAATTCAAAAGCAAAATCAGTAATTCAAATGAGCTGAAACAGGTGCTCAAACAAACAGTAGTTTACACAAAAGCATGTATAAAGTACACTGTATTCATTCAAACATAGTGAGGAGATTCATGTGTGGGTAAATAGCCATATTTGTTTTTTCATGGGTCTGGGCAGTCTACTTCATTCTGCTCAGCACTTCCTAACGACACTCCTACGGGGTAATAAGTGCCAACGCGTTTCGGATTAATCATAATCCATCTTCAGGGCAGGGCGTGCATTAGTTTCAACAATGTTCAATTAGGGTTCCTACAAAATAAAACATAAACTAATTAGACCTCTGTAGAGGTCTATGTGGCTATTTACCCACACATAGTGTCAATCTTTTAATTGCATCCTGTATTTCCTCTTCTATTATGGGGGACTCCAGGTGGGCTGAGTCCATGGCCGCCACTTTGGGGAGGTTGATGCCAGCAAGGTAATTGTCTATCTCACTTGAGTCTGGGTCTGTCTCTGGGGTGTAGAATGATTCATAAAAATTAGCAAACGCTTAGGGGATGGAGGGTTTACTTGACCCCTGGTTGAGCTTGTCATCCGTTATATCTATCACCCTGCGCTCTTCTTGTTGCATTCTGAGACTGGCTGCTAGTAGTGCGTCGGCTTTGTCACCTTTTTCATAACATTTTTGTTTCAAAAGATGCAGTTTACGCACTATCTGGCCATGCTCTAAATGACAGAGTTCTTCCTGTTTCTTTTTCGCCTCTTGAATCTTGTTAGGGTCTGTGATGTCTCCCTCCCTGACTTCCTTATCTAAGTGACATATTTCACTAATGAGTCTATTTTCAATTAGCGTTCTTTCTCTTTTCTTCTGGGCCCCCTCCCGTATGAGGACCCCCCTCCAGATTGCTTTGGCCGCTTCCCATACCCCCTGTTTGGAGACCTCCCCAGTGTTGGTGTCTTTGAAGTATTCTTCAATCTCTGTTTCCAATTCGGTTTTAAAGACAGAGTCTTTCCACAGGACCTCATTGCATCTCCATTTCCCACCTCTGGTCGGTAAATGTTCCCACTGTATGTCGACTGTGACCATGTCATGATCTGACCATGTTATTGGGGTAATCTCGGTGTGTGTTGTGACGTTGTGCAACTCTTGTGAAAGGTAAATATAATCAATTCGGGTGAAAGTGTTGTGTGGGGCTGAATGGAACGTATATCCTCTCTCATCCGGGTGCATTTCCCTCCGTACATCAACCAACGCATACACCTGCATAATTTTTGCATAATCGTTACGGTCCCCTCTTCTTTCGTTATCAGGGGCCGGGTTGCCCGCTTTCCGATCCAAGTCGTGGTTCGCCCATAGATTAAAATCCCCACCTAGAACAATATGCCCAGTAGCCTCCAACATTATTTTGGGGATGGTTCTGGAGAGGAATCTGAGTTGACCCACATTAGGGGAGTAGATTGTGGCTATCGTCACTTCAGCGTTTCCAATGGTTCCAACTACTAGTAGGGCTCGCCCCTCTGTGTCTGATCAGGTTTTAGTGGCCTGGAACTCGATTCCCTTTCTAATGAGGATTCCCACTCCACCTCTACGCAGCGCTCCAGAGCCTCAAAATTCCACGCCGATACGTTTTCCCAGGATCGATCTCTCCTCCCCCTTCATGTATTTGGTTTCCTGCAAGAGTAGGATGCCGATTTTTGGCTCACCGAAATTCCCTCAATACTAGTGACCTCTTGGTTGGCGAGTTGAGGCCTTTAACATTAAGCGTCCCCACCCTCAAGGGGCCCTGTGTGCTAACTTCAACGATGGCCATCTCTATATTGTATCGAGATATTTAAAATATTAAGATGAAACCCCCTGTGTTAGTCTCTTCAGCAAGCCTTGATATTTTACCCCCATCAGCAGTGGTTAATGATTCTGTTTTGGTCTTTACCCCTACCTTATCTTGTAACCATTCCCCCCTCCCCTCATGTGGAGGCGTCCGAGTAGATCCAGTTGGATACACTGACCAGCAACGAACCACCAGCAGGGACCGTTACCTCACGGTCCTATTGCTAGAATAACTTCCACAAAATCCTGAGCCCCTACTTCCTCCCCCCGTTCCAACCTCATGTTTCAACAGTCAAATGTAACTTTTTATGTAGGGCCAAAAACAGTCAATATTCAAGTCGCCAATATAGCATGAAGTCGTTGTTGCTGATCAGGTTCACTTGCCCCCCTCCGGGGAAATGTTGCCTCTTTGACATTTTCTCGATCCCTTCACTCTCTGTCTCTTAGGGCCTTGAATTCGCCATTCTCTCCCTTCGCCCCTTGGTGCATCTCCATTGTCCTTCTGCTCACGTGTCTCCACGAGCTCAGATATACATGCCTTTATTTCTCTCTCTGATTGTAGTCTGATCTTCGTGCCATTATGCTCAAAAGAGAGGGAGAAGGGTATCCCCACCCCTATCGGATGTTTCGTTCCTTAAGCCATTTCGTCAGAGGGCCACACATCCTCTTAAGAGCTAGCGTCATGGCGGATAGGTCCTGGTATATAGTTATTTGTGCTCCATTAAGAGTGATCACGCCTCCGCGCCTTGCTTTTTCGAGAATCTTAGCCTTGTCCTGATATCGATGGAAGCAGGCGAGGACCGATCTTGGGCCTCCCGGCGGGTCTCCTGCTCTGTGGATCCGTTTGGTCCGTGGTTCGTCGATTGCATCATCGGCCGCCAGGAGCTTAATGATGTCGTGAAGTGTTGTTTTTAAGTCCTCTTGTGTTTCACCCTCCCATTCCGGAATTCCAAAAAAGCGCAGGTTGTTGCGTCTCTCTCGATTTTCCAAATCGTCCATTTTGAACCTGTACTCTTCCTCTCTCTGTTCGAGGTCTGTTATTATGTGTTTCAGCTGTGTTTCCAGGGTATCTATTGAGGCTTGATTATTTTCTACCCCATCCAGCCTATCCTCGATCTTGTCCATGCGTTGAGTAATTTTATCAATTTTTCAACCTATATTGGCCCCCATATTCTTTATCTCAGTTAACAGAGCTGCTATGTCGCCATTTGTGGCCTCCGTTTCGCTGTGCGTTGTTGCTTAGGTTACCATCATGGGGGCAACGACGTTGTGAGCAGGGGGAGCAGAGGCGTAAGTAGCTAGCTTTTCTTTTGCCTGCATATATTCAGGAAACTTCCCCGCTATCTCTGTTGTAAGTTTCGCATGGGTGGGGTGCAGGGGCTTTATACCTGGGCTAAGTCGTGTGCTCTCGGATTTCTATTTGTTCTATGTCCAGGCTGCCCCTTCCGCTTCCGTGTAGCAGGCTTGCTGCGCTGTCTTCGTTGGAAATGGTCCTTGCGGCCAGCGTGATCTTCAGATCAGAGGAGGACCTGTGAGATGTTCCTGTGATGTTGGCTCTAACATGTGTTGGGTCACCTGAGGAGGCACACGCCCCTGTTACGGGGAACCAACCCTCAGTCCTGTTGGCCTTTGGCTAGTTTGGTGGGTTCAGAGTGGGGTCCTCTTTCTCTCGCTGGGTGGTGGTGCCTTGTGGGGGGCGTTTTTTAATGGGAGTTGTATGAGTTCCTTGAGGCGACTGCGCACTCCTTTCTAAAATATGAGTAGTAGGTGGATGGCCCTGTTGTCGTCACCCTCTCTTTCATTGCATATTGGGGCCATGTGGTTTATGGCACTCAGTGGCTTTCCTTTATTTGACGCTGTTCTGATGTATACCCTGCTCTCGTGGGTACTGTTTTCTGGGGTGTGGGGAGCAGCCTCACGTTGTGTCCCTTTTTTTCAAAAAAATTATTCTAGGGGGCGGGGGCCCTGTTGTCTCTTTTACTTTTACAGGTTCGCCCGCATCTGATAAAGGCCTTTGTGTGGCCCTCTCCCGCAGCTGCCACCAAGAAAGCACGGGCCCCACAAAGGTCCCGCCCACCGCTTTAGCGTGGGGCTCTGCAGGCCTCCTGGCCTGTTGTTATTGTCTGTGTGCGGCAGGGGAGGGCCGGCGCAGTGCGTCTCTTACCGGTGCTTTTCTCTGGCCCGGATGGGCTCTGTGGCCCTGCTGCGGCGGCTATGTCTCTTCGTTTCGGGGGGGTAGCAGGGGTCCCCTCGGGAGTCCCCTGCCTGATGTGCGGGTCGGGCCGGACGCCCTTCAGAAGTTCCGGGCATGCTCAGGCGGCCTCTCTTGGCCTGCTGATATGAGCGTGGCTTCACGGAGGCGTTCCCTGCCTCTGCTGGATCTCGTCGTGGGCCCAACTTTGGTTGATGCGTTTTATGAGTTTCCCGACTCCGATTTTCATCGGGATTTCTCCTGCTGGTGGGGGGAGGGGGCGACACACAGCCCTTACTTTGTTGTTATTTCCGTGGGGGGGTCTCCGAGCGGGGGCTCAATCTGTTTTAAAGACCTGCGGGGTGGAGCTTACACGGTGATGCTGTACATCCGTGCGCCCCCTGGTGGCCGATCTCATTTACCTTTTTTGCCCTTCAATTGCTATTATCTCCCCTCTAATGACCGCTTTAAATGCCTCCCAGATTCCCTCGCTTACATTATGCAAAAAATATTCATCTATCTTACTACTCATCAATTCCACCGATGATGGTTCAAGTAGTACTTCCCAGGGGTACGTTCAAGCCCATATCCTCTTCCGTTTCCCCATCTCCTTCAATTATAACGCCATCGGGGTGTGATCTGTCGAAATAGCCCCTATATGAACCATGTCCACTTCACCCACTAGGAATGCCGTTATCCATACATAATCTATTCTGGAATATGTTTGATGTATGTGGGAAAAACAAGTATATCCACTATAATTCCCCTTTTTTATCACCAGACATCTACAAGTGTTAAATGGGCAAATTTCACTTTCAAGGCCTTTAAAGGGGTACTCTCGCTACGCCTACTGCGCACGCTCCTATCTAGAACTGGGTCCCAAACCATGTTAAAATCTCCAGTAAGCACTATCTCTCCAATCCCAAATCTTTCTAGTTTAAGAGTGGCGCCCAAACAAATGCCTCCTGCCCCACATTGGGTGTGTAGCTCGTACCCATAGTCACCCTAGTATGTCCCAGAAGAATCACTAGGAACAGGTATCTGCCTTGCTTGTCAACCTCTATCTGTTCACCTTTTACCCGCAGGGCGTCTTTGAAGCCTATCAACACCCCTGCCGTTTTCCCTAAAGCGTTAGCTTGATACAATTGCGTAAATTGTTGAAAGTGGGGCAATTACCTATCCACTTACCTTTTGTGGGTCTCTTACAGCATTATTATGTCCGCCTGAAGTCGTCTAATTTGCACCTCAATTTTCTTAAACTTCACCGGGGAGTTCATACCTCTTACATTATGCAAGTAAATTGTAATGGACATCTCTTGTGAATAATATAATGTCTTCTGCTAACCTCTGAACCCACTGATAAATCATGCTTATACCTTTATTACTGGCAAGGTCATCACCAATGCCCCCCCCCATCTTTCCCCACCTGCCCCCTCACTTCAACTAACCGCACACATACCCTTTCCCCAATGGATTCCCCCTCCATACTACCCAACATTACCCCCCAACCCTTTCCCGGTCGGAACCAGTGTTCATATGAAAACCCCCAAATACCACCCTGGGTCTCTGATCCTGAATCAACCCTGGGAACACCCCATATACGGGTGAACTACACCCCCCATGTGACTCCTTAATGCCGTTGCCTCGACCCTCCATCCCGGCAGGTCGATACACATGCCCTGTACGCCTCTCGCACCACCTTAGCATGATTTACACCGATTACTGTAATCTGTTCAACCATCCTTAAGCAGCTAAACAACAGGAATGACCATGATACAAAGATTGAACAAACTTCTCAAACGCCTCCTGACATTCCGGGCTCATCTGTGTTGCCCAGAGATCCTTGCAGCTTTGCATATCTGCTGTCTCGCCTGCCAGGTGCTGCAAATCAAGTCCACGGGCGATTACCTTCTCCAGAAGAGGATTCTTGCATTTGTCCACTATGTTGCTTGCCCTCTTGTATATTCATATTGGACAATCCTTCATCACAGGACGTTATCTTGTATTGCTTGCCTTCCCAGGTGAACAGCAGGCAAATGGAAATGTCCATTTATATTGAATGTTTTTAGCTGTTAGTTCTTTAGTGACCTGGATCATGGCCCTCATTTTGCGCATTGTCGTCAATGCCAGTTCTTGGAAGAGATATACCTGGACCCAATTATTATTTATGTCCAATTGTGTCCTCGCCTTCCTAAGAACCTTTTCTTTAATCTGGAATGAGGACATGGCCACTAACACATCTCTTG
The DNA here is from genome assembly GCF_040938575.1 of Ambystoma mexicanum. Lineage (NCBI taxonomy): Eukaryota > Metazoa > Chordata > Amphibia > Caudata > Ambystomatidae > Ambystoma > Ambystoma mexicanum. The sequence continues at coordinate 1,053,131,031 of NC_090936.1, read as the reverse complement.
GTCTTGTACCTGGGCCAGATCGCCTGGGGCCCACCCGATGTAGCCTATCAATCCCCACATCTTCAGGTGTTATATCCGTAAGTAGACCCCCGAAACACTGCTGGATCGTGATTCTCAAGTCCATATGCTTTATGTCCTCCGGTAGACCCTTAACGCATATATTTGACATACCGGAGCGATTTTCCAGGTTTTCCATCTGTATTTCCAAATTGTGGGTGGCTCTAGCCAATTGGTCTAGGAGCTCGCTGTATGGCCTACTTCTTTTGTCATTTCCGACAGCCCTGTTCCATTGTATCCACCCTGGCATCAATTTCACTGATCTCCTTTTTCACTTTCGTCACTGAGCTCTGTAAATCATTCTTCATTTTGTCTAGCTGCGCCTGGAAGGCAATCATCATCCTCTCTTCCATTCCTTTTAAACAATCCTGGAGGCCTTTCTTGTCTAAAGTCATTTTAACCTGGTTGGATTGCTTTTCTCTTACAGACAGCAGCGCTGCTTCCTCCCCCAGACCACTGGCCCCCTTGAGTAGTGGTAGGCGCCTTAGACTTGAAAGAGGGTTTTTTCCCTTTATCTCCTTGCATCTGGAATTGCAAAGTGTCCACTACCTCAGTACTAATATGAATCCTAGTTCCGGCCCCCTCTTCTTGCAAACAGCACGTTAGACTTTCTGTCACTGTGCCACCACCTTAAATTTTCCAAGTGATCGAATGAGGATATAAATTGAAACCAACTGATTTGCTAGATCTCACATCTTCCTAGAGCCTGCCCCACCGACTTTTGTCTGTGGTTTACATTGACCAAAGTGGGATCCATGTTGTGGTACATATTGACTAGAGTGAGGTCACTGTTCGAGCCCAAAAGGTGCACCACTACTTATCTCCTCTTCTATTTATTTGACACCTCTCTTTTCCCCCAGTAATGTCTTGCGTCTGTTTGAAATCTGTCACCTTTATTTATTCAGCCAATGTCGACAGGTAGATCCTTATTTGTGGTTTGAATGCTCCCATGCATTCGTTGTAGCTCTTTCTCACTCTTCCAGCTCCTGGGTGCTCTGCATACAATATCCCTGAGGGCAGGACACCCACTCACTTCTATCGAAAAAGTATATTGTGATTCTAGTCATGGGAGGATGGTGTCCTGTGCATTAAACAAGCTGGTGTTCTCTGTGTATGCACTTGTCCACTTTCAACCGCAGCTGTCTACCTGTACGGCTACTCGCTGGCTGTCGGACCTACGCTGTCTTCCTTTTTCAATATCTTCTTAAGCATGGGTCGCTGCTGTACTCGCCTCTTTGATTTATAGTCCCAGCATAGCTGGGGGGGGGCAGACAAATCCATGGGGATGCACTGTTCCATGTATGTCACCGGATTAGAGCCGCTCGTGCCCGGGCCACGCCTTACCTAGTGTTCAAGGATTTTTCCAGCTTAACGGCACGTTTCCTTATGGTCAATCCGCTGCCTCTTATGCTGGAACACCCTCCACCTTCATCATAGGGTCTTCAAAGTGGCATCTATTCATTAAAGATCGCCAGCCCTCGGGCTTGCTGAAGATCATCCTGCCGGAGCTCAGGAGATACACCCTCATGCCACGACAGGCATTCTGGAATCCCTTTATGTATTTATATCGCAAATACACAGCATCCAGAGTTATCAGCAGGGAAAAACAGCATGCAGCAGGCAAGTGTTCGGGCAGTCAGCACAAGGAGCTCTCCCTAGTGCCCCCACCCTCCTGCAGGTTTATATAGCATATCGTAGGCAATCACTAATATGTTTCTGTACTATCACGAAGGGGGTGTTACATGGCAAGACATTACAGACAGTTGGCAAGAACTGTCGACATCTTCCTTGTGACACTGTCATGCAGGGACATCGTGTTGTATTATGAATAAGCGGCATTCGCAGAAACCCCTTTTGATATCTCCCATATATGGAGTTTATGGTAAACTTGTAGAGAATAAACGGAAGTGAAGGTCTGACGTGTCCGGGGTGTTGTATAGAGCAGGCCCCGGGAGGTCAAGTGAGGTGACATGGAGGGTCTGAGGCCGAACTGTATGGGAGAGCCGAATAGCATTGCATAACATAGCATAGCAATCCTGCACAAAATAGCATAGCAAACCTATAGCATAGCAATACTGCCACAACTAAGGGAAGCATGGATTGCAGGTGTGTCCCCTGCACCCTTGTGTGCTATAATGGCAATGGGGGTGTCCCTCGTTTCCAAAACAATTAAGTAAATATATATATTTTTTAAAAGCACCCTGCCCTGCCGGTTCCCATCCATGTAAGTGAAGGGAACTGGCATCGCAGGGAGACAGGGCGTCGGCGGCACTCATCGAAGTGTGCCACCAAAAGGTAAGCAAGGGGGTGGGGCGAAGCAGGGTCACAGAAGGGGCATTTCGGTGTGGGGTGATTTTCGTGATTATTTCATTTTTGAAATAATCATGGACAACCAGGTGAGAATGCTACAGGAGTTGTGTCGTAGTGAACGCAAAATAATACGTATCCCACTGTGAACACAGAAAGCATCACAGGATTAATTGCTCAGCGCAGAATGCATTTGTCAATAACAGGGAATAAATAGGTTTAGAAACTCAGCGGCACACCATAAAATATCCTGACATGTGCTATGTAAGTCTGGTGAACAAAGGGAACTGATCTTTAGATCAGGCAGCCATGTGGGGGGCCCCTCCACTGTGGGGGAACAGGACAAGTGCCCCTTTTTGCCCTCCCACAAAGACGTCTCTTTTATGAGACCACCTATGGGGGCAAGACAGGAACAAGTACAGCAAGACCTGCTTGAGGGACAAATCATAGATTGCCTATTGTGCCTGCTGCCCCCAGGGCACCAGGACTGAGTGGACAAGAGCCTTTGAGGGCAGATCCCCATGGTACTCTTTCATATGCACCATCTGTGACAAGGGGAAGCACTGTGTATGGAAGAGACTCGAAAATGTTCCAAGCTCCCCTCACACAAGTGGCGTCTGTACATGAGAACAGCAACAAACCAGCCTTATCACTGTGCACGTCCTCTGGACAGCCGCTGACCATAGGACACTGGTGAAGGAGTTTCCGAATATTCAAGAGGAGTCTCAACAGTTTGTAGAACTGCAGACTGTTCTAAAATGCTATAGCCCTTCTGGGCATATATGGACCAACTCATGAGAATAGTAATGCCACCTGCAGTGAGACAGAGGTTGACTGAATGAACGGCTTGGCCAGCCCTCGATCCAGGCATAGGGAACACCATGGTGCAGACAAGGGAAAGGATAGTGACAGTGGTCACTGATCTTTGTCCAAGGAAAAGGGATTGGGCCAAGATATCGAACTGTAAGCAAAATAAAGGTGAATCGACTGCGGATTATCTAGAAAGGCTGAAAGTAGTTTTTACTCAACATTCTGGGATAACCAAACCAGATTAAGCCGCTCAAGGCACTATAGCAAAATAATTTGTTTCTGGATTGTTAATGAAAGTACAGGCTCAGCTGAAGAATGTGTTAATAGGCTGGCAGACCAAACCACTGGAACTGCAAGCGGTGGTTGCAAACCTCTATGGCACGTGCCAGAAGTCGAAGGAGACCTTTGAGAACAAACTCATGACACTACAAATGCAGAGCCTACAAGTGCATGGACAGTTACAGGTGGTAGTGTATAATGCCCAAAACAATGTACAAGGGGGCGAGAGTGGCAGACCAAGGGAACAGAGGCTGGAGAGGGAGCCAGACGGGCCAACAAGTACAGCAAATCCAGCCAAGGGGCTACGGGGAACAGCAATCCTGGGGGGCACCAGCCCAATGATGCAGAGCACATGATCAGCAAGGACGACAAGGGTGGCAGAATCAGAAGGCCCAATGGGCCACAGTGGCAAATTCCCTAAGGTGTAATTCTTGCAGACAGGCGAGTCATTGGAAGAATGAATGTCCATATTGTCCACAGAGGAATATAGGACCTGCACATAATCAGAGGCCACTGTAAGATGGACAGGTCCAGAAGACAGCCACATGTAGGGGAGGCATGGTATCACATGTAGGACACAGACACAATAGGTACAATTTGTAAAACCTTTATTGAAGTTTCTGTGTTTGAAAAACTCCTACTCTCCCCTATAACTAAGATGGGAGTAGTTTTGACCACCAAATGATAAACAAAACAGTACTAGTAGAGTCTGTCAAAATAAAATGGCTTAAGCTAACAAAACCAAATGCCTGCCCTATCTCTTGTACAAAAAGTATATAAAGCAGGAATGTATGCAAAGGAAAAATCAGTGTTAAAATTAACAAAGGTAGCTAAATCAGCTCTGTTCCCCACGTTAGACCCTACGGAGTAAGGCAGTTTTTGGAGGAAGGATGACATACTCTGGCTCGGGTTCTTAGAACAATAAACAGTTCGAAAACGTGGATCGAGGCCCACCTGGCCTTCCACATTAAAGTCTCTGGTTCAGACCGCCAATAATGTTTCAACACAAAAGTTCTTGTAGGTCCCCCTCTGTCAAGCTCAGACCTCTTCAAACACAAAGTTCACGTAGGTCCCCCTCTGTCGGGCTCAGACCTTTTCAGCACAAAGTTCAACAAAACTTGCAAAGGGGCTCCCTTCACCAAGCTTATTACACTTCGCGTCCCCCTCAGCCGGGCTCAGACCACTTTTGGGTGTCGAAGACTTTCGAATGTGTGTGGCAGTCTTCACAGACCTCTGCAGGACCACTTTGACTTACAGTTCAAGATTCAACTTCCCCTCTTATCTTCCCTAGGAGGTAATTCTTCTTCCTTTGCTTTTGCACTTCATTTGCTTTACCATTACACACAATGCACCTTTGACAGAGACTTTCAAGTGGGCTACTTCCTTTCGCCGACCACTCCGTTACTCGGTCTGGTGATTGCACAGCTGTCGTTTTACTTCAAAGTTCATTCACAGGATGCCTTTCGTCGCATCTCATCCACATGTGTGCAGCCTTCACTTGCGATATAATGTTGCCACTTCAAATTTTCTTTAACACAGACCAGTCTCTCAGGTCACTTGCCAACTCACCGGCTGTGTGAGTTTCTTTCTTGGTTTTACGATTTCCAATTCACGAGTCAAGGTTAGAACCACATGCTTGGCCTCGCCTCCCCAAACCTGCCGTTCGCCCAGAAGGGTCGCTGGCGTCCTTAAAGTACAATGCAGTCTTCACTTGTGGGATCTGGCCTTCTCCACGTGTCTTTCACGGCCTGTCGGAGGCAACGACCTCCAGTGGAGGACTCCTGGGGTTTTTGACCCGCTGCTCTCGTCCCTTGGACCGCCGCTCTGCTCAGGTAGGTTTGCCTTTGCCCCAGAAGTTCTGGTCATACTTGTGTTCTGCCTTGCTGTCAGGTTTGACTGGATCTGTCCCTTGATCCTCACCTGATTCTTCATCGGTCTGTGGTGGGGACCCTTTCTGGATCATCTTCTTGTTCTTCTTTTTCTTCTTTGAAGTCTTCCTTTCTTGGAAGAGATAGGGTTTGTCACGAGGTGAAGCCACTATGTCCCACTGATAAACAGGCAGACTAGGGGCCCCTCTCCTGGTACAGCAGAGTATGGGGAAAAGCTTTTGAAGGCAAAAAACCCTTAAGCGTAGTAGTGTAGATTCCCAGAGTCGGTTGTATCGAGGAGAGCTTGGCAGAAAGACGTGAAAACTGAATGAATAAGGCAGCAGCAGGAAGCCGGGAGAACTCCAAGAAACTAGCCAGACTCTGTATAGAGTATCAAATAAGAGGAGCAAGCAAAGCCAAAAGGAGGAAAATGGCGAGCCCAGAGGAGTAAAGGATATCCAGGGATGGAAATTCTGGAAACCCGGAGAAGCAGAGAGCCGGGAGAGAACCAGAGCACAGCCAGGGAAGGAAGATGCTTGGGGTGACAGAGTAAGAGAGAAGTAAAAAAAAATGAGCGCAGTGAGGCCAGAGGGGGTTCCTAGCACAGCGTCTTAACCATAAGAGCAGGAAGTCTGATGGTTTGCAACGCAGCACGTTAGAAGTGAAAGTGAAAGATATCAACCTGGAAGGCGGCCATCTTGGAAAAGACTAGAATGGTGAAATACGTTCCAGGAGAGAATGTGACGGAACATCAATGGCGGCTCATCCACCTCTTCCATAGGCACTAGGGGGTAAGCGATGTGACACTTACTCAGATTGTGCCTTTAGGTATTGCCTTTTATCCATGTGAGGAGAGCTAATTGGTATCAGGTGAATGCACTTGGAGTCAAGTGCCTGACTTCGCCTCACCCGATTAACGGGACATGTCCAGTATGATGTATGAGAGTTAGACTTGTTACTCTCAGTCACCCTCTTCCTCTGCCCAATGTTTCTGTAAAAAGGGGAGGGGGAGTAGGACCTCGGAGAATCCTACAAAATAGGATGGGGTGGATGAACAAAAAAGGGGGGAATAATTCAAAGGTGTTTATTAAACTGTAAAATGGGTGAGATAAATGCCTAATCTAAACCTACATCTAAGATGGGAGCAAGCTACGACCATGAAATAACAATAATACTGTCCAAGTGCAGTCTAGTCAAATAAAAGGGCCAATACTAACAAACATATTGCCAATCCTTACTGCTATGTTACAAAATAGTGTGGGATAATGTTCATAAGAAAACAAAGAAGTGTGCACAAAATAATTAGTCAGGATGTTATGGCTGGGGTCTCCCTTTCCCACGTTTCTAGCACAGGACAAGGCAGAACTCTCGAGCACAGCACACTGCTCGGCTTCTCTGCCACAAGCTTACAGTTCCTTTTCTCAGTATCGGGGCCTTTTGTGCCCAAGTCTCTTCTCATGCAAAGTCTCTTGCTTCAGAGGGCCTGATAAGCAAAAACAACAAAACAAAACAAAGGTTCTTTCTGTTAACCTTTAAGTTGGGTGATTACCCTTCACCCTTGGATGCACCTCAGCCGGGCTCCGTACCTTCTGTTAACCTTTACCCATCACCCTTGGACCCCCCCTCAGCCGCCTACGATCCTTCTTTCAGTCATCAGCCTCCCTCAGTCAGGTTCAGACCAACCACTCAATGTGGACATCCCTCAGTCGGGTTCATACTTGTCATCACATTGTTCTTATTTGTAATATTCAACAGTCTTAATGTCTTTTTAAACAACCCCTTTGGTTAAGTGAGGTCCCCCTCATCTGGGCTTGAACCTTCTAAATCACTTTCCAATCTTAAAAAGAGACTTCCGAAGGGTGATCTCGTCTTGCAAGGTCACTCTGTTAACTTTTGGCAAAGACGGGCTTCATACAATCACAGTTCATACAACGTTCCCCTCATCCGGGTGCAAACGCCAGTTCCACAATAACAAAAGCACCTGCAATGTGTTAAGGACTTTCGAGTGTACCAGGGATTTGGCTCGACCCTTGTATGACCACCTTAACACCTTATACCGGCCTTCCCTATGGCCTCTTGGTACATGTAGTTTCTTTACTCACAATGTTTAACACAGTCTCTTTGTTCAGTAGAGGGGTACCAGCCAGTGACCTTCGACTGAGCGCCCACATGGAGCCGGACAACTCTATCTCTGGTGGCAAGTTTATTCACAAAAGACCTCCTGTCTATTTATCTTCTTAAAGTTGCCACTGCAACCTTGAGCCCAACACAGTCCGGTCGACTATCAGGTTCTTCCGACTCACCGGCTGTGCTGCACTCATTGGCGGTTCCTTTGCCACAGGAGTCAAGGACGGTACCACACTTGCAACCTTGTATCCCCACCCTTGCTATCAGTGCAGGAGGGTGTCATGTACCGCTGACATCCGTTGCACCACCTGCCAGCTGCACTTCCCGGTCTTATGCTCCTTTTATCTGAGGTTTCGTGGGTCTGGGTTGAAAAGGGCAAAGGCAACTCCCTCCTTGAGGTCCTTTCAAGTCTCTCCACCTTTCTCCTCTGTTTGAACTGCCGTCTTGGAATGGCTGCTTCCTCGTGCATTCGGCCTGGCTCAGAGTTTGCTATTGTGCTCTGCCTTTTATCCCTATGGGGAAGAGAAAGGGCAATCAGGTGTGTTTAGTTTTCTGAAATTGCCTGACTCTGCCTGACCCTTGTGTTGGGACATGTCAGGTATACGGCTCTTGTGTTAATCCGTCTTGCTTCAAGACTGTGATACCAGGGCAGGCTTTCATAAGGAATTATATACCTCGTATTCCCCTGGGAATTCTTTCTACCTCCTAGTTTGTTAAACCTTGGGGGGCTGGTAAACTCTGGGCAAGGGGAGATTTGTAAGGTTTGTGAAATGAAGAAAAATCTGTAAAATAATAGTTTGAAGGTTTGTCAGGGCAAGTTAACAAGGGGGGTCCTGGGAGTCTCTCTGCCAGACATTAGTCCTGGTTACGAGAGACTTACCCAGAGTCTTTAGCTCACTATCTTTCACAAAGAAGAAATATCCCAAACATATCAGTCTTTGTCCTGCCCTGGGGCAGTCCAGCACCGAAATGCTAGGCAATTCTCCTCTGAACAAGAGTACCAACAGCATCCCCAGACACGTGTTTCGGTCTGGTTGGACCTCATCAGTAGGGAGGAGCTGTGCCTCTCTAAGAGTAGTGAGCAAGGGGTCCACGTCTGGATTCCCCTAGTAACTTAGGGTGAGACCCAAAGTTACTTGAATATGCAAATTAACAAGGGGGGTCCTGGGAATCTCTCTGCCAGACATTAGTCCTGGTTACGAGAGACTTACCCAGAGTCTTTAGCTCACTATCTTTCACAAAGAAGAAATATCCCAAACATATCAGTCTTTGTCCTGCCCTGGGGCAGTCCAGCACCGAAATGCTAGGCAATTCTCCTCTGAACAAGAGTACCAACAGCATCCCCAGACACGTGTTTCGGTCTGGTTGGACCTCATCAGTAGGGAGGAGCTGTGCCTCTCTAAGAGTAGTGAGCAAGGGGTCCACGTCTGGATTCCCCTAGTAACTTAGGGTGAGACCCAAAGTTACTTGAATATGCAAATTAACAAGGGGGGTCCTGGGAGTCTCTCTGCCAGACATTAGTCCTGGTTACGAGAGACTTACCCAGAGTCTTTAGCTCACTATCTTTCACAAAGAAGAAATATCCCAAACATATCAGTCTTTGTCCTGCCCTGGGGCAGTCCAGCACCGAAATGCTAGGCAATTCTCCTCTGAACAAGAGTACCAACAGCATCCCCAGACACGTGTTTCGGTCTGGTTGGACCTCATCAGTAGGGAGGAGCTGTGCCTCTCTAAGAGTAGTGAGCAAGGGGTCCACGTCTGGATTCCCCTAGTAACTTAGGGTGAGACCCAAAGTTACTTGAATATGCAAATTAACAAGGGGGGTCCTGGGAGTCTCTCTGCCAGACATTAGTCCTGGTTACGAGAGACTTACCCAGAGTCTTTAGCTCACTATCTTTCACAAAGAAGAAATATCCCAAACATATCAGTCTTTGTCCTGCCCTGGGGCAGTCCAGCACCGAAATGCTAGGCAATTCTCCTCTGAACAAGAGTACCAACAGCATCCCCAGACACGTGTTTCGGTCTGGTTGGACCTCATCAGTAGGGAGGAGCTGTGCCTCTCTAAGAGTAGTGAGCAAGGGGTCCACGTCTGGATTCCCCTAGTAACTTAGGGTGAGACCCAAAGTTACTTGAATATGCAAATTAACAAGGGGGGTCCTGGGAGTCTCTCGGCCAGACATTAGTCCTGGTTACGAGAGACTTACCCAGAGTCTTTAGCTCACTATCTTTCACAAAGAAGAAATATCCCAAACATATCAGTCTTTGTCCTGCCCTGGGGCAGTCCAGCACCGAAATGCTAGGCAATTCTCCTCTGAACAAGAGTACCAACAGCATCCCCAGACACGTGTTTTGGTCTGGTTGGACCTCATCAGTAGGGAGGAGCTGTGCCTCTCTAAGAGTAGTGAGCAAGGGGTCCACGTCTGGATTCCCCTAGTAACTTAGGGTGAGACCCAAAGTTACTTGAATATGCAAATTAACAAGGGGGGTCCTGGGAGTCTCTCTGCCAGACATTAGTCCTGGTTACAAGAGACTTACCCAGAGTCTTTAGCTCACTATCTTTCACAAAGAAGAAATATCCCAAACATATCAGTCTTTGTCCTGCCCTGGGGCAGTCCAGCACCGAAATGCTAGGCAATTCTCCTCTGAACAAGAGTACCAACAGCATCCCCAGACACGTGTTTCGGTCTGGTTGGACCTCATCAGTAGGGAGGAGCTGTGCCTCTCTAAGAGTAGTGAGCAAGGGGTCCACGTCTGGATTCCCCTAGTAACTTAGGGTGAGACCCAAAGTTACTTGAATATGCAAATTAACAAGAGGGGTCCTGGGAGTCTCTACCCCCGGAGCACCAGGCCAGGCCCAGCACCCCCGGGAGCAGGCATCACGCCCCCGGGTAAAAGCCCAGCGGCCCTTTATAGGGGCTCTTTGGACTCTGTCCTGGTGCTATTGGCGCCAGGCTCATGTTGGACATCAGTCCTGGCGCCATAGGCGCCAGGCTCATAAGGGGAAGTGTTTGGTGCACTTACCTGAAGCAGACTATGCTGCACACTCACCTGATGCAGACCATGCTGCATGAAGAACCAAGCCAAATGAGGCTTAGGAGGGACTATTTTTCTGAAGGAACTATTTTGTTACTTGGGTGGGGCTGTGGAAGAATACTCACCTGGAACTTCTTCCAAGGCTATTTAAGCCACGTCCGGACAGCCACACGTGCTTCGCGTTGTTCTGCATCCCAGCAGCTGAACGCTCACCGTGTCTGCTCCTGCACCTGGACTCCAGCCACGCCCGCCTCGAACCTGGAACACCTGTAAGGGAATAAGAGAAGAGAAAGGTGAAAACCAAGAACTTATTCAACCTTCTTACCTGCATCCGGAATCTTCTCGCCAGCATTCCTGAAGGAAGACTTCCATTTAAAAGCACCGCGTTGCTCGCTGCAGCGCCGCGCTTCACTCGCCTGTTCCCGAGACGCCGCCCGGCACCATCGCGGCTCTCAGTGCCGGTCGCCACATCTCTGCACTGCACCTAAGGGAGAGAAGAAGAGACAAAAGGTGAGCAAGGGAACACAAGAGGAAAGCCGAATTTTCAGCCATATTACTTACCGGCTATTCTTGGTGAACCATTCCACATCTCGGGTCGGCGCCGCATCTCTGGCAGGTACCGCACCCCGGCCCCTATGGGGAAAGGACAAAAGACATTACTGGGGAATTACAAAGACATTTAGAGGGGTCGCCCTCATCACTAACTCACCTGATTTTACCCCGGCAATTTAACCCCTCAACGCATCACCTTTGTTCTGCACCTGAAATAAAGGACAGAAAAAACAACATAAAAGGAGGCTCACACTTGAACATTTGCATCTTCATACTTACGGCGTATCGCTCAGTAAAGTCAAGTGGATTTGCCAGCGCCATTCTGAAAACCAGTGAAGTAACTGGACGAACGTGCGCCCCTGCACCAGAAGCAGGATGGAGAGTTCATCCTTCCAAACCATAAGGTGAGCTTAAACCGGGGGTTTTGGAGGAAGTCCGAGAAGAACGAAGGGGGAAAAGGGGGGAGCAAGCACATTATTCAGCAGACAGTTAATCCCCTTTCTCATCTGCAGAAGGATATTCCTACGGGCCAGACAAGCAAGATTTGGGGGTCCTGTTCAATCGGTGGTCCGAATTCTGCGCATCACGCTTGAAGAGGCCACAGCAATCCAGACCAGACCAGCGCCTCCGTGGGAGCCAGGTGAGCGTTACAGAACGCGAAGCCATCCTACAAATTCCCACCCAGGCGCTATGGAAACTTCCGAGACTGACCAGTTGGCTGAACTACTGGGGGAATTACGGGCCGAAGTACACGCCGCTCGTCAAGAGACTAATGCTCTCAGGAGGGAAGTGATTGTAACAAAGGAAAGAGCTGATGACCTGGCTAGACAGCTTTTGCAAGGCCAAGCTGGACAAACTCCTTTACCGGTTCCGGAGGGAACCCTGCTCCTGTGCTTTCCAGTAACCCGGTGCAGATTAATCTACCTGGAAACATGCCGCTGGCCCCACCCGAACGCTTTGCTGGGGACCCCAAACGATTTGCCGTATTCATGAATCAGTGTTGTTTGCATTTCCTGTGCAGACCTGGGGCCTTCCCTAATGACCAGACCAAGGTAGCCTTTGTATTGTCATATCTCAGCGGCAGTGCTGCCGATTGGTCAGTTCCACTGGTAACTCAAGATGACCCGATTCTTCGTGATTTTCAAAGATTTCAAGCAAGCATGGAAAGGTTATTTGCTCGTCACTCCCAGGGGCAGGCTCTAGATGACGAACTTCTATCTCTGCGACAGGGCAATCAAGACCTCCTTTCCTACATTGCAACCTTTAATAGACTAATTGTGGAAACTGGGTGGCCAGAGGATAAAAGAATCACGTTATTTTATCAAGGTCTACGTGGAGAACTTAAAGATGTCCTGGCCCAAGTTGTAAATCCTCCCCAAGAGTGCTCAGAATATATAGACTTAGTGGTCCAATTGGATCACAGACTGCAAAACAGAAAAGCAGATCGGTCCAAGTTTGAGACCCGGGAGTTAGTCAAGACCCACGCTAACCTCAAGGGGGCTGAAGCCTCTGAGCCAATGCAAATCGGAGGAGTTAAAGGACCTTTAACGCAAAAGGAACGTGAAAGAAGACGGCAGATGCACTTATGTCTTTATTGTGGATCCTCTGGACACTTTCTACAAGATTGCCCGGCAAGGCCGCCCAGGAAGGTGGTAGGAGCCGCTGAAAAAATCCATTAAACCTCTGTATCGGGACACGACCCCGCCCGACAAGCGTAGGGGTCCGCTTGCCGAGCTTGAAAACGAACCCTCAGACCTCGCATTTCACTGTGCCAATGGTCCTCGTAGATCCGGAACAGCCTAAGCGGTTGCATGCAATAAAGGCATACATCGATAGTGGGGCTATAGGAAACTACGTGGATCGTGAATTGGTCTCCAGGATTAACCTCCCCCTGCGTCCTAAAACCAGCAAAGATGTCATCACCACAGTCGATGGAACCGAAATTGCCTCGGGACCGGTAACACATTCCACAGCTGAGGTAACACTTGTAGGTCCGGACGGCCATCGGGAGGCAGTTGTGTTTGATGTAATCAAGGCTCCACAGTTTCAGGTTATTCTCGGAATCCCTTGGTTAGAGACACATAATCCTCAAATTGATTGGCGAGCGAAGAGAATAACCTTTCCGGAGTGTGCACGAACCTGCTACCCAGAAAATCTGAAGATCAGTCTAGCATCAGTAACCTCTATCTCCATGCAACTACCTCCGGAATACCAAGGCTTTCAGGACGTCTTCCAAAAGGAACAGGCCAACACGTTACCTCCTCACAGATCGTACGATTGCCAAATCGATCTGGTGCCTGGTGCACAACCCCCTTGTAGCAGGATTTATGCCCTTACTGAGCCGGAGAATCTGCATTTGAGACAATATTTAGATCAATACCTAGCCAATGGTTTCATTCGCCCGTCAAAGTCTCCGGCATCCTCGGCTTTGTTCTTCGTGCCAAAAAAAGAAGGCGACCTTAGAACTTGTATCGATTACCGCGCATTGAACCAGATAACTGTTAAAAATCGTTACCCTCTGCCTTTGATCCCTGAACTCCTTGACCAGGTGAAGGACGCTTGCATATACACCAAGTTAGATCTCCGGGGGGCTTATCATCTGGTACGAGTAAAAGAAGGCGACAAATGGAAAACGGCCTTCCGTACAAAATATGGACTATTCGAATACCAGGTGATGCCTTTCGGGTTGTGCAACGCGCCTGCTGCCTTCCAATTCTTCATGAACGATGTCCTTCGGGAACTCATCGATGTCTGTGTTGTCGTGTACATCGATGACATTCTGGTGTACTCCTCTTCGGAATCTGATCACAGAAAACATGTCAGGGCCGTCCTTGAGAAATTGCGCCAGCACAAACTGTTTGCAAAGCTGGAAAAATGCGTTTTCCATACCACCGAAGTTGAGTTTCTTGGATTCATCCTGACACCTAAAGGGGTCCGAATGGACTCACGGAAAGTGGATGCCATCCTCAAATGGCAATCACCTAGTTCGGTGAAAGGTGTCCAAAGCATGCTTGGTTTTGTCAATTTTTATCGCAGGTTTATCCCACAATTTTCACGTGTGGTGCAACCCATCACTGCACTCTTGCGGAAGAATAAACGTTTTGAATGGACCGAGGAAGCTGAACAGGCCTTTCAGGAATTAAAAACTAAATTTACGTCCGCACCTATTTTGAAACATCCGCGTCCTGATCTCCCATATATAGTCGAAACCGATGCATCCAGCTTAGCCATGGGAGCTGTCCTGTCTCAGAGAGACCCCGAAACCAACCAACTGCACCCCGTAGCATTTTGGTCCAGAAAGTTCTCGCCGCCGGAGATAAATTATGCAATCACCGATAAGGAATTGTTAGCCATTAAGTCCGCCTTTAAGGCTTGGCGGCATTATCTTCTTGGCGCCAGGCATACCGTCACCGTGATCACTGATCACCGAAATTTACAATATTTAAAAACTGCCAAGGCTCAGCCTTCACGACAGCTCCGATGGGCTTTATTCTTTGCTGAGTTCGATTTTGTAATCACCTACCGTCCCGGCTGTAAGAATGGCAAAGCGGACGCGCTATCTCGAATTGGAATGGGAGAAATGGACACAAACTCAGAACCTGTGCCGATAATTCCCGAACAAAGAATCTTGGGGATAACCACTTTACAAACCCTTGAAGACATTCAAGCACGGGTAAAACTATTCCTGGACTCTTCAGCCTTGCAGGATTGGATCAAAAGGGGGTCTATCTTTTCAATCAACGATGGCTTACCTTACTTCCAAGGACGTTTATTTTTGCCAGAAAAGGAATTGCAAGAACTGGTTATTTCCCGTCATCATGATACTCTGATGGAAGGACATCCTGGCATTGCCAAAACAGAGGAAAAAATTAAACGACAATTCTGGTGGCCGTCCTGGCGAAAGGATATTAAATCTTTCGTGATGTCCTGTGGAGTTTGTGCCCAAAACAAAGGTAAAAAAAAAAAAAACAAAACCCGCCGGTCTTCTTCAACCCTTAGACATTCCACCAGCACCTTGGCACACCTTGTCACTAGATTTTATCACGGACCTGCCCTCTTGTAATGGATACAATACTATTCTGGTTGTGGTGGATTTATTTTCCAAGATGGCCCATTTTATTCCGTTGAAAGGATTACCTTCAGCTTTTGTTCTTGCCAAGGAATTCCTCGAAAATGTCATCCGTCTGCATGGTTTCCCATCCATACTAATCTCCGATCGGGGAAGCCAGTTAATTTCTCATTTTTTGAAAAAGTGTTGTCAACTGGCACAAATCGACGTAAGACTCTCAACCAGCCACCAGCCACAGACCGATGGTCAGACGGAGAGAACGAACCAGACCCTTGAACAATATCTACGATGTGTGCTGCACCAATCGGAGGGTAATTGGAAGGACATTTTATGGGTGGCTGAATATGCATACAATAACTCGATACACTCTGGAACTGGTCAGAGCTCCTTTTATACCCTATATGGACATCACCCTCGTACTTCAGACCTGGACTCACTTTTGAGCCTCGAAATGCCCGCAGTGGACCATTTGCATTCTACGATTACTCAAGCCTTCAAGGATGCTACTGCAAACTTACAACATGCGAAAGGGAAATACTAAAAGAATGCGGATCTGCATCGAAAGGAGGCGCCTCCATACCAAATAGGGGATCAAGTATGGTTGGCTACCAAACACTTATCGCTCAAGGGACCTCAGCCTTTTAATCCAAGGTATTTAGGCCCTTACTCGATCAAAGCTATAATTAACCCAGTGGCAGTCAAGCTAGATCTACCAGCTAACATGCGGCTTCACCCCGTCTTTCATGTGTCGCTTTTGAAACCAGTGCAACCAGGAACCAGATTAATAAAGCCACCAGAACCAATCCAGATAGATGGGGAGCCTGAATTCGAGGTGAAGAACATTTTGGACTCTAAGATCTCAAAATCAAAACTTTTCTATCTAATTGATTGGAAGGGGTACGGGCCTCAGGAAAGATCTTGGGAACCCAGCGACCACGTACATGCACCTCGGCTAGTAAAAAGGTTCCATCGGAATTTCCCGAACAAACCGAAACCTCCTGGGGAAACAACCTTGGGAGGGGCCTTGGGGGGGAGTGCTGTCATGATGCCTACCCCCGGAGCACCAGTGTCACGCCCTCTCACACGGCCTTTCCCTCTTCGCACCCCTCCTCCTCAGGCGCCTCGCGCCGTAGTATTTCCCATTCACACCACCAGCAGGGAAAACACGGCAGGCGGAATACCATGTTGGGCGGTTCTGCCTCGTTTCGCCCTTTTCCGCGTTGGCGTCTGCCATGGCGCCTCTTACACAGCCGGCAACATCAGAATACCAGGAAGTGCCGGCAGCTCCAATCGCTGGCCGCGTTGCGCGCCATGCAACGTACGCGAGCAGTCACGTGATACGTCACGTGATACCACTCGCCCCTTCAAAAGAAGCCGGCAAACAAGACTCTTTGCTTCACAGCTACTTCAACTGCTACGGAGGACTGTCACGCATTACCCTGGCTCTTGTTTGCTTCGACCTTGGAACTCTTTTCGGATTTGCTATTGGATTATCCTTGGATTTTGGCGTGCTCTCTGATTTTCTGGACATCCGACCCCTGTTATACTCTGGACTTGCTCTTGGATTGCCCTTCTGTTTTGCAACCTTCGGATTGCTTCAAGCCTTGTTACACATCCTGCCACGCTCCACGAGGTACTGGGAAGGAGTGCCTATTACATCATTCCAGCCTGCCGTGGATTTCCCTGCGTAGGTGTTCTACCTACATTCCATCTCTACTAGGTAAGCTGGTGTCACTGCATCTTGTTTAACCCTTTCTGTCCATTGCCCATTGCCATTATAGAGTACATTCCTGATATTAACCTTTTGCCTTACAGCACTCAGGGGTCCTTCCGGCGTTCTCAATACCAGGCTGACGACAACACTCCTTCCTGTGGCCTCAAAGATTGCTCGGGCAGTGTTTATATTCTGCTCGAGCGGTACTTGGGGACGGAGGCATTTTATAACTGCACGACCATCAAGTCGGACCCATCAAGTCAGAACAGACTGTGAAGCCTTATGGTCGTCCAGTTATGGATGTTTCAGCCGGGGACCCTGTGACTGCTTTAATGCAAGCAGTGACATCGCTTAGGACAGATATGGCAGTTGCTACCACTGCCCTCCGCACTGATTTAGCCTCTGCCACCACTGCACTGAACCATCGTCTTGATGCCATGCAAAGCACCCGACATCCCTTACCTGCTGACGCTGAGTTCGGCGATGCTACCACATCCCAGAACATCCCCATCACTCCACTTACTTTGCCAGTCCCGTCTGTGGTGGTTCAGACTCCATTTCCTCTAGCAGCCCCTGAGAGGTACCAGGGAGATCCTTTGAAATATCGCACTTTTATAAATCAGTGCAAACTACATTTCTTATGCCGACCTCAAGCTTTCTCTGATCCAGTCTCTAAAGCGGCTTTTCTACTCTCCCATTTGTCGGGTGTAGCAGCCACATGGGCTAATCCGTTTTTGGAGAGCAATCATCCCGCTCTGTACGATTTCGGATTATTGACTCAAGAAATGGCTAAGGTTTTTGACACTAGATATAAAGCCCAATCCAGAGACATGGAGCTCTTAGATCTCACTCAAGGTCGATCTACTCTCATTGAGTATATTACCAAGTTTAATCAACTCGCCACCGAGACTTCATGGCCAGAGAATAAGAAGGCAGTGATCTATTATCGGGGTCTGTGTGGTTCCATGAAGGATGCTTTGTCTGTAGTGCCCTCCCTTCCCTCGCTTTATCTCGATCTGGTGGATTTAACCTTGCAAATCGACGCCAGGCGGGCAGAACGTAAGGGGGAAGCAGGGATCTCCCAGAGCTCACCTTCAACCTCATCTAGCACCTTACCTGAACCTATGCAGATCGGCGGGGTACGCAGTCCTATTACACATGCCGAACGGGAGCGCAGGAGGGCAGACAACGCTTGCTACTACTGCGGACTCAATGGGCACTTTGTAAAGGAGTGTCCCCGTCGACCAAGAAACAAAGCTCCGGGTTTTCCGAAGACTCGCCCTTGAGATCAGGGGTTGGGGCGAGTCCTATACCTAATACCTCTGATCTTACTTTTGGTCCCGTTCGACCTGTGGTGGTGCAAGCTTCCTTAAACCTAGCTGCAGGAGTTTCCCATGCAATACAAATAGTGATCGACTCTGGTGCTACTGGTTGCTTTATAGACATAGCGCTAGCCAATGCTCTAAACTTACCTTTGGTCCAAAAGAAACACCCCGAACCAGTTCATGCAGTAGATGGGACGTCATTGACCTCTGGGCCGATCTTACACCAGACAGCCCCTTTGGAATTAGTCATACAGGAAGTCCATAGAGAGACCATGGCTTTTGACCTCATAGCTACGCCTCAGTTTGGTGTTATCCTGGGCATTCCTTGGCTAAAGAGGCATAATCCTTTGATTAACTGGGGTACAGGTCAGGTACTCTTCGAATCCGAAACATGTCAATACTACTGCCTGCTTGAGACACCTCAGGTTTCCAGTCCCGCAGGCATCCTAGGGATAGTCGCTTCATTAGACATAGAAGACAGGTCCGATTCCCCAGACACACACATGATAGGGGCGGTCACACATAACATACCTCCTGAGTATTATGAATTTCGGGCGGTGTTTGATAAAGGCTCTGCAGAAGGCCTTCCTCCACATCGATCTTACGACTGCCCCATTGATTTAATCCCGGACGCCCCTATCCCAAAGGGGCGGATATACTCCTTAACCCAAACAGAGGAGCGGGTCCTTCAGGAATACATACAGCAGGCTCTGCGTCTAGGTCATGTTCGCCCATCAACCTCTCCAGCTGCAAGTCCCATCTTCTTTGTGCCAAAGAAGGAAGGGGATCTCCGTCCCTGCATTGATTACAGGCGTTTGAACGCCATCACAGTAAAAAACCGCTATCCTATTCCTCTTATTACCCCGTTGTTGGACAGACTTACTCATGCCACAATTTACACCAAATTGGATCTACGGGGTGCATACAATCTCATACGCATACGAGAGGGAGACGAATGGAAGACGGCTTTCTGCTCACGACAAGGGCTGTTTGAGTATACAGTTATGCCGTTTGGTCTCTGTAATGCTCCTGCTACGTTCCAGCGCTTCATGGATGACATATTTGGCGATATCCTGAACGCATACGTAGTGGTGTATTTAGATGACATATTGGTCTTCTCTTCCTCTCTCGATGAACACATCAGACACGTTAAGGAAGTGTTGTTACGTCTGCAAGCCAATGCACTATTCGCTAAACCCGAAAAGTGTATTTTCCACACCAGCCAGGTTGAGTTCTTGGGGTTCCATATCTCTCCTGGAGGCCTCTCCATGAATCAGTCCAAAGTTCGGGCAATAAACGATTGGCCGGTTCCGACCACACTCAAGCAATTACAGTCGTTTTTGGGTTTTGCCAACTTTTACCGACGGTTCATAGCTGGGTTTCCTTCTATTGTAACACCACTCACTGCGCTCACTAGTCCTTCAGTCCCCTATGTCTGGTCCGAAAAACAACAAAATGCTTTCGATTCTCTGAAAACTATGTTTACTACTGCTCCGGTGTTACAACACCCTGACCCTGAACTCCCATTTGTCCTTGAGGCAGACGCATCCTCTTATGCACTTGAAGCTGTACTGTCCCAGCCATGTTCTGCCACTGGTCGGCTACATCCGGTGGCATTCCACTCTCGCAAATTCACAACAAGTGAATTACACTACACAGTCACAGAAAAAGAACTATTGGCCATTAAGGACGCCCTACAGACCTGGAGACATCACCTTCTAGGAGCAAAACACCAGACGGAGGTGTTCTCAGACCATAAGAATCTCCAAGACCTTGCCTCCTTGAAATGTACCAATAGTCGACAAGTACGTTGGCATCTTTTCTTTGCCGCGTTCGACTTCGTGGTCAAACATAGACCTGGTGTAGGGCAGGGGAAAGCAGACGCCCTGTCTCGCTCTCCTGGGGGGGAAGTTCTACCATCCTTCCCTGAAACCATGTTGAGTGATTCTCACGTAGTATGCGTTTGCACACCATCTCCTTCATTGCAGTCCACCATACGACAATGGGTCTCCCGATATCCACAGTCACTAACAGAATGGGATCCCGTTATGCAGGATGGGCTGCCCTTTGTACATGGGAAGCTTTTCCTTCCCACGAGTGAAACCAGGAATTTGGCGTTGGAATGGCCTCATGATGCTGCCATTAATGGTCACCCCGGGCAGCATCGTACCCTGGAATTACTCAAACGATGGTGTTGGTGGCCGGCTATGAAACGAGACGTACAGAATTATGTCAATACCTGTCCAATCTGTGCTCAGGGCAAGTCACGTAGGGGCCGGCCTTTGGGTCTTCTTCTTCCTCTCCCGGTTCCTCCACGTCCCTGGCACACGGTCTCAATGGACTTAATTACTGATTTGCCACGCACACAGGGTTTCGATACGATATGGGTTGTTGTTGACTCCTATACCAAAATGGCTCGTTTTGTACCATGTAAGGGAGTACCCTCAGCCCCGGTTTTGGCCAGGCATTTCTTTAAGTCTGTCTTCTGTCTCTTTGGCCTGCCTCATGTTTTGGTGTCCGATCGAGGCACACAGTTCACCTCTCGTTTCTGGCGGGCCCTCACCTCTCTGTTGGGAATTGATGCCCATTATTCCTCTGCTTATCATCCAGAGAGTGACGGGCAGACTGAGAGGGTTAACCAGTCATTGGAGCAATACCTACGTTGCCTAACGTTACAATATCAGGACACTTGGCTTAATTTATTGCATCTTGCCGAATTTGCTTATAACAACTCTTTGCATTCTGCTACTGGTTTTTCGCCTTTCTTCGCTCTCTATGGCCAACATCCTCGTACTCTTCCTCTGCCAGATTACCCCTCTTCTGATAACCCCGCTGCCTCGGCCTGCGCTAGGGATTTAGTGTCAGTACATGCCCAGACTTTGATCCATTTGCGTGAGGCCCAATCTTCCATGAAATCCACAGCTGACAGGAAGAGGGCGGATGCTCCTGCGTACAAGGTGGGGGACAGGGTTTGGCTCTCCTCTCGTCATTTACACATTCCTGGTTGTCGCAAGCTTCTCCCTCGCTTTGTGGGTCCTTACAAGGTGGCCAAGGTTCTGAATCCGGTGGCTATGCGTCTGGCGGTACCTTCTACTTGGCGAATCCACCCAGTTTTCCATGTCTCCCTGCTTAAGCCCTGCCCTGGTCCTACCCGATTAGTTGCCCCTCCTGCTCCGGTCTCTGTCTCTTCTCCTGATGTTTTTGAGGTCCAGAGAATACTGGGTTCCCGTGTACACAGAGGTGGGTTACAATATCTGGTGGATTGGCGGGGTTATGGCCCTGAAGATCGCTCCTGGGTTGCTGCTCGAGATGTTCATGCTTCTCGCCTGGTGGCCAAGTTTCATCGAGAGCATCCTTCCAGCCCACGCGGTCGTGGGCCTTTGAGGGGGGGCTCTGTCACGCCCTCTCACACGGCCTTTCCCTCTTCGCACCCCTCCTCCTCAGGCGCCTCGCGCCATAGTATTTCCCATTCACACCACCAGCAGGGAAAACACGGCAGGCGGAATACCATGTTGGGCGGTTCTGCCTCGTTTCGCCCTTTTCCGCGTTGGCGTCTGCCATGGCGCCTCTTACACAGCCGGCAACATCAGAATACCAGGAAGTGCCGGCAGCTCCAATCGCTGGCCGCGTTGCGCGCCATGCAACGTACGCGAGCAGTCACGTGATACGTCACGTGATACCACTCGCCCCTTCAAAAGAAGCCGGCAAACAAGACTCTTTGCTTCGCAGCTACTTCAACTGCTACGGAGGACTGTCACGCATTACCCTGGCTCTTGTTTGCTTCGACCTTGGAACTCTTTTCGGATTTGCTATTGGATTATCCTTGGATTTTGGCGTGCTCTCTGATTTTCTGGACATCCGACCCCTGTTATACTCTGGACTTGCTCTTGGATTGCCCTTCTGTTTTGCAACCTTCGGATTGCTTCAAGCCTTGTTACACATCCTGCCACGCTCCACGAGGTACTGGGAAGGAGTGCCTATTACATCATTCCAGCCTGCCGTGGATTTCCCTGCGTAGGTGTTCTACCTACATTCCATCTCTACTAGGTAAGCTGGTGTCACTGCATCTTGTTTAACCCTTTCTGTCCATTGCCCATTGCCATTATAGAGTACATTCCTGATATTAACCTTTTGCCTTACAGCACTCAGGGGTCCTTCCGGCGTTCTCAATACCAGGCTGACGACAACACTCCTTCCTGTGGCCTCAAAGATTGCTCGGGCAGTGTTTATATTCTGCTCGAGCGGTACTTGGGGACGGAGGCATTTTATAACTGCACGACCATCAAGTCGGACCCATCAAGTCAGAACAACCAGGCCAAGCCCAGCACCCCCGGGAGCAGGCATCACGCCCCCGGGTAAAAGCCCAGCGGCCCTCTATAGGGGCTCTTTGGACTCTGTCCTGGCGCCGTTGGCGCCAGGCTCATGTTGGACATCAGTCCTGGCGCCATAGGCGCCAGGCTCATAAGGGGAAGTGTTTGGTGCACTTACCTGAAGCAGGCCATGCTGCACACTCACCTGATGCAGACCATGCTGCATGAAGAACCAAGCCAAATGAGGCTTAGGAGGGACTATTTTTCTGAAGGAACTATTTTGTTACTTGGGTGGGGCTGTGGAAGAATACTCACCTGGAACTTCTTCCAAGGCTATTTAAGCCACGCCCGGACAGCCACACGTGCTTTGCGTTGTTCTGCATCCCAGCAGCTGAACGCTCAGCGTGTCTGCTCCTGCACCTGGACTCCAGCCACGCCCGCCTCGAACCTGGAACACCTGTAAGGGAATAAGAGAAGAGAAAGGTGAAAACCAAGAACTTATTCAACCTTCTTACCTGCATCCGGAATCTTCTCGCCAGCATTCCTGAAGGAAGACTTCCATTTAAAAGCACTGCGTTGCTCGCTGCAGCGCCGCGCTTCACTCACCTGTTCCCGAGACGCTGCCCGGCTCCATCGCGGCTCTCAGTGCCGGTCGCCACATCTCTGCACTGCACCTAAGGGAGAGAAGAAGAGACAAAAGGTGAGCAAGGGAACACAAGAGGAAAGCCGAATTTTCAGCCATATTACTTACCGGCTATTCTTGGTGAACCATTCCACATCTTGGGTCGGCGCCGCATCTCTGGCAGGTACCGCACCCCGGCCCCTATGGGGAAAGGACAAAAGACATTACTGGGGAATTACAAAGACATTTAGAGGGGTCGCCCCATCATCACCAACTCACCTGATTTTACTGATTTTACCCCGGCAATTTAACCCCTCAACGCATCGCCTTTGTTCTGCACCTGAAATAAAGGACAGAAAAAACAACATAAAAGGAGGCTCACACTTGAACCTTTGCATCTTCATACTTACGGCGTATCGCTCAGTAAAGTCAAGTGGATTTGCCAGCGCCATTCTGAAAACCAGTGAAGTAACTGGACGAACGTGTGCCCCTGCACCAGAAGCAGGATGGAGGGTTCATCCTTCCAAACCGTAAGGTGAGCTTAAACCGGGGGTTTTGGAGGAAGTCAGAGAAGAACAAAGGAGGAAAAGGGGGGAGCAAGCACATTATTCAGCAGACAGTTAATCCCCTTTCTCATCTGCAGAAGGATATTCCTACGGGCCAGACAAGCAAGATTTGGGGGTCCTGTTCAATCGGTGGTCCGAATTCTGCGCATCACGCTTGAAGAGGCCACAGCAACCCAGACCAGACCAGCGCCTCCGTGGGAGCCAGGTGAGCGTTACAGCAAGGACCGAGATTACTGTTGTGAAATGAATAGGGTGGATTGTGGGAACAGTGGTGTTTGGGTAACGCAGATAGGGAGTTCGGGAAATATTAATCAGAGGGATGGAGAGAAGAATGACTGGGCGAATTTGGGTAGGCACCCTGAAGATAGGGATTCTTGGAGATGTAGTTTCTCACTGCAACAGCGTTTGTGTTAGTGTTTGGTAACGGAGATTCATGGGGCGGAAGGGAGGGTGATTTGGAACAGCCTATGAAAGCCTCCTCGTCCTCTTCCCCGGTGTCATACCGCATCTCACCTGGGGCATTCCCCCGAGCATAACTCCGTGCACCCTTGCCCAGGTGATCCTCCCTCGCTCATGCACCTGAATAAGGAATTCTCGGGGTCTAACCGGGAGAACACCCTTAGGTTTCTCACAAAATATACAGCTGAGCCACAACAGCTAAAGAATGATCCCTTTAAGAGGTTGCCCAGCAATCCCCGATACCCTTTTAAACCAGAGGCTGAAGCAGGCATTATACCTGTCCTGGTTCCAGCTCCCTTAGTACTCTAAGTCGGGGGGATCATTGTCCCCACTAGCAGCCCATGCAACACCCAACTTTCCCAATGTAAAATTTAGGGACGGAGCTTTACTGTTTGGCCCAGCACCTGAGGACCGTTAATGGAGTTGTAATACCTTAATTTCCAGTAGTGCCAAATCTGGCCACCATACTGTCCTGTATTCCACCAGAGGCAATGCACTTCATCGTTGTTGACCGCTGTTCAGCTTATTTCTCAGTAGTGCGAAGAATCGCAGGATTTTGTCACTTCTCCACACAGGGGAGCCCTTCCTTGCAAAGCTAGGGAGGTGAGCCCGCTATGCAATATTCCCCCTAGGAGTGTCGGCAAGCGGGATCGCACACAGAGGACTCCTGTTCCGTCAAGGAACTCCCTACCCCTCTAAAATAGGAGCCCATCACACCAGCAGGATCTTAGGAAATCCAACTTGAACAAACCACTGTTTGCTATTGTGACACTACTTTTAACACCCAATTGAAAATCAACCATCCAGTGCAGAAGAAGAATAGAGAAGTAATGCTGATCCCTCCACTTTTGAAAATGGACAATAATGTGACGAGTAAGAAAAGTAGAGTGATGAAGACTAATTCGCGGACAGTGAAAGAGCATTATGATCCTCTGCTGGGGAGGACTCAACTAAACACCTTAAAAAGAGAAGAGGGACTCTTAACAGGGAGTCAACGCCGGGAAGGAGACGCCCAGGATTTTCAAACCTGCGTTGCAGGGTCAGCAGAACCAAGCAAGGAAGCCCTGTGCCCCATGATGGCAACCAGCTTGTGTACGGTGGGAGTTCAGAAGGAGCTGAAACCAGGAGAAGTAAGGGGAAGAAAACCCCAACACAGACAAACTGTCATGAGTGGTGTCGTGACCCAAGAAGGGTGGACAGTGCTGTTCATGAACGAGTGTCGAGAGAGCAAGAGGGTCGGAAAGGAAAGCGAAGCTAACCTGACTCAAAGAAGAAGAATTCACAGCCTGAGAACAGGCCTGGTGATACCAAACCCCTTGAGAGAAGGTAGCGGGGACGGTGCAAGACCCGGGAGGGATGTCAGAACTAATGAACATGTAAATCACACTCGTCTCAGTGAATATGCTGATTGGAATTCAAGAGTAAACCGTTGCTGGCCCAAAGGGCGAAATTCCAATGATAAGCAATTAAAAATATCAACGAGGAGAATAATGAGAATAGTTATCTACGTACCAGTGGTGGGGGCAATCAAGCGGGTAGCAGAAGAATAAGTGAAGAATACTTGGGGACACAGCCTACTCGTCCCAGTACAAGAATAAGTAAGGAATACTTGGGGCACCACCTACTCGTCCCAGTACAAGAATAAGTAAAGAATACCTGGGACACAGACTACTCATCCCAGTACAAGAATAAGTAAAGAATACTTGGGTACACAGCTGACTCGTCCTAGTACAAGAATATGTGAAAAATACTTGGGGACACAGCCTACTCGTCCCAGTACAAGAATAAGTGAAGAATACTTGGGGACACAGCCTGCTCGTCCCAGTGCAAACATAAGTGAAGAATTCCTGGGGACACAGTTTACTCGTCCCAGTAGAAAAATCAGTGACGAGTGCATGGGGACTCAGCAAATAAACGAAATTAGTGGATTAAGAGGAAAAGTTGGTTCAGATCAGAACAAGGAAGTCTGAATACATGGAGTTAGAAAGAGACACTGCAAGTTGCCGACAAAGGGAACGGTCAGAACCTTCAATAGATAAACCAAGTGACTTTTGTACAGGAAGAAAACGGGACAACCCAGAGGTGGAAAAGTTCCCTGGAAGAATTAAAAGAACTGGTTCAAGAAATCACGAAAAAAGCTATTTAAAGATCGCTTACTAAGGCTGAGTTGCTTTTGGACTACATTATTGATGACGAGCACCCTAGTTAGTTTTCTGTTAGGTAGGGAAAACCCTTAGAACAGGGATAGATAGGCCTTTTCCATGTTATTCAAATAAAGTTGTACTACTAAAATGCCACCACTTGGTCTTCCTCCTTTTCTTGGCCTACCACAGTACCCATTAAGCAGGCTAGTCAATACCCATTTGCATTTTCACTCAGAGGAGTCCAGAATACCTGGACCCGTTTTCCCCAGTGGTAGACGGATTCCGCCGCTCTCTTTTCACTACAGCTTAAGAAAGATTTGGATGGCATTAAGTTATCTGAGAATTCAGTGTTGCTGCAATACGTTGCTGAATTATTAGTTGCCTCACCATGAGTAAACCCATGGCAACCATTTAGTTTGTGCTTTCCACGACTTCCACTCTTCCTTGTTGACTCTCTCTTTTGTGTGTTTCATGTATTGTTGGTGCCCCCATGCCTCTGGGATTTGTCTTGTGCGCGGTATAAATAAAATAAATAAATAAATCACACAAGCCATACAAAGAAGATACTAAGGTGCTATTAACAGCATTAGCAGAAAATTGACACAAAGCTTCCTGAAAGAAGCTTTAGCTATGTGCCTATTGTGAGAAACTAGAAGGTGTCTCACTCACTAGTCCCTAGAGTTCTGTCATACAGGTGGCCAGGACACAGCCATCGCTTTTGGATCCAGTTCGTGGGGATGGACCAGTGCGGGAAGATCACCTGGGTGAGGAGTCCTCGGGGAGTGGGAGTGGGACACTGGATGGTGAGACACGGTATCCCTCTCTTTCCTGTATCACCTTTACCCCATCCTATCAGATAGGATACGTAGGAACTCTCCCCCTGGCCCCTTTTCCTGCACAAACACTTTCAAACAGACAGCCCGCTTTGGGAGAAAACAGACTAACACCCGAGCATTATACCTGACATGTCTCAATACAATGAGTCTCTCGCAACCAGGACTAATGTCTGGCAGAGAGACTCCCAGGACCCCCTTTGTCAATTTTCAATACAATGAGCAGCCGAGGTCAGGCAATTACTGAGCACAAAAGCACACTCTGAGCGAGGCAAAGCACACGAAGAAACAGCAGTTTCGAGACGGCAGCTGAACGAGAGAAGAAAGACGGCAAAACAGGAGGTGATTGCAAGGAGGGAAGTTCTCTTCACCTTTCGGGCAAGGAACTGTTACTTTCAAGAGCCCTTGAGACCAGAAAGAATAAGACCAGGAAACTAGGCTGAAGAATCCTGTATTGTGTGTTGGAGATACCCGGGGCCCTCCCGCGTCAGTAATCAAGGCGGGGAGAAGCAGCAGCTGCTGTGGTACTGTCCTTGACTCCAAGAACAAAACAGAGTTGAAATCAACACAGCCGGTGAGTTGGGGAGACCGATACTGTCACAAATCACTGATTCTGCCCCTTCTGGACAACCTGGTCTCTCAAACACTGTAGTATTGCATCCAGTGTATTTCTAACATGGCCGACGGTGGTGGAAAACTCACGGTCTAGTATCCTAGCTATGCCTGCTGCTTCCTTGAAAACAGACACGCTTCCGCGCTCGGCGCGTCTCAACGCTAGCCGTTCCATGCCTGATTGTACCGGCAAGTTACAGCTCTGAATTTTGTCCTTATCCACCTTCATAATCCCTTCGGCTTCCCTGCAGTTAGCCGTTCTTTCCTTCCTGGTATTCTGATCTGATCCGCTCCTCGCATTCTCCGCCTCGCAGTTCCGTTGTCAGGAAACCAGCTCCCCGTACCGCCAAATGTTATGCCAAACATGCAAGTCCTGAATCCCTGAGATCTTTGGAGCGGAAGCGTTTCTCCTCACGTTTCCAAACCCTCCGACAACGCTGGGGGTTGCCTTGGAAACGCTGGTTGCCTGAGCACGTACGTGCACGACTACGGCATGTGCAACGTTCCCCTTGCGGTCACGTGACTCTGTATAAAGCTCCGCCTTGACCGTAGAACGCTGCTTCTGAATTTTGTAGTTTTTGAGCTCTCTTCTTGTTGTTACCTCTTGCCTTGAACCTCGACCTTGTTTTGCTCTACAGATTGATATTGGACACCCCTGGCCTTGTACTTGATACCTGGTATTCTTTGACTTCGGAACGAACGACCATCCCTCTTGTCTTACGTTTTTCTGTCTTGTCGCCTCGGAACTCCCTTTCTGCACGTCCTGATACACAGAATCAATCATCTGTTTTGTCCACGGTCCTTTTTTGCAAGCACGAACTCTCCTCTTCATCCAGAAAGGAACTCTTTTCACTTTTGGGGACTCGTCACACGGAACGCATCACTTTGGGAACTTGTCACAAGGAACACATTTACTCTGGGAACTTGTCACGGACTTCCATTTCCCTACAGGCGTCCGCGTGCCGGCGGGTACAGGTTTAGGTTGGATTGTCCTTCTTTTGAAACCACGCTCCTCGGACGGACTTCTTATTTCTTCTGGGTTTCCACTTCCACTGCTGGAACATTTCACGGACAAGCACCAAGACTGGTTTCCTAGATATCTCTGGCCTTCCGCTCAGTTTGACTTGCTATCATCGCCCAGAGGTATCCCTTTACGTGAGTACTTTGGTTTGCTCAGTTATTGTTTTTTCTCTTGTTTGCTTCGTGAACAAAACTCCTGACACTGTGTTCTCTGTCTAGGCAGCTGTGTTCCGACTCACCATAATCTTCCGGGCAATTCCCCTTCCAAACAGTCCTTTGGTACTATTGGGAGTTGCATTGTCAGGAAGATTTTTACGGCTACACTACGCGCTCAACTGAACCCCGGTCTCACCACCAGGTCCACGTGGGTGATTCCTCACATATTCAGAAGCTGTATAATTAACCATGATGGAAGCTGCTGATGATCCGTTGGCAGCTTTGGTTCAGTTGGTCACTGGTTTACGTGGCGCAGATATGACTGCGGCTCATGATGCCACCCAGCGTCGGATCGACGCCCTGCAAGTTAACTTACAGGCAGGTGGTGATGCGAGTGCCCCTTCTTCTGGTTCTGCCCTTGGGGCAGGTGCTCCTCGACAAGAGAACGCGCCCGTTTACATGACGACACAGTTTCCTTTGGCCCCTCCGGAACGGTTCATGGGGGATCCTAAGACGTTCCGTACTTTCATTAACCAACATAGACTACATTTCTTATGTCGTCCTACGTCTTTCCCTGATGCCACTACCAAGGCGGCTTTTGTGTTATCCTACCTTGGGGGAACAGCAGCGGTCTGGGCTAATCCTTTATTGGAACAGGGTAGCCATCTTTTGTACGATTGCAATGCCCTCATCTCTGCTATGTCCCGTGTCTTTGACACTCGGTACAAGTCCCAAGCCTCTGATCTGGAGCTGCTCTCCTTACAACAGAAGGATATGCCCTTATTGTCCTATTTGGTGAAGTTCAACCAACTGGTAGCAGAGACGGATTGACCTGAGGCGAAGAAAGGGGCTCTGTTTTATAAAGGTCTTTCAGACTCACTCAAGGATGTTCAGTCCACTGTTCCCATGGTTCCTGCCGCTTTTTCTGAATTGGTGGACCTGGTTCTACAAGTCGATGCACGAAGGGCAGAACGCAAAGGGGAAAAGAGTCTGGTTCCCTATCCAACACCAGTATCTAGTGATCAAAGCCATGTTACGCCTGAGCCTATGCAGATAGGTACGCTCAGGGCTCCTCTGTCATCTGAAGAAAGAGAGACCCGCAGGAAGAACAATTTATGTTATTACTGTGGTTCCTCTGAACATTTCTTGAGACAGTGCCCCAAGAAACCACGTAAACAGGGAAACTCCAAAGCTCGGCAATAGAGAGAGCCCCTTTGTCGAGTCCCACCAGTGCGGACTCTAATACCATGGTTTTGTTTCCCATTACTGTTGACATTTTCGCTCCTTCAATGGTTTCTTGTTCTGTTGATGCAGTATTGGATTCAGGGGCTACTGGGAATTATGTTGATAGTCAGTTTGTTCAGGACCATGGTATTCCTCTGATTCCCAAGCCTTCCCCCGAACTGGTCAACGCCGTTGACGGCACGACTCTGTTATCAGGGTTGGTTACCGAATAAACAGTAGATCTCCTTATGACTACGTCCTCTGGTCATACCAAAACCATAGCCTTTGATGTCACTACAGCACCCCAATGCAAGCTTATCCTTGGGTTGCCTTGGTTAAAGAAACATAATCCGTTAGTGGATTGGGCTAAAGGGACAGTATCCTTTCATTCAGAATTCTGTGCTACGTCCTGTGGGACATTAGGATCCTCATCTTCGGGACCCAGTACTCATCTATTGGATTCCGCTCTGGTCATTGGAGCAGTCATGACTACGGTATTGCCTCGGGAGTACAGAGACTACAAGGACGTCTTTGACAAGAAAGGCGCTGAGATCCTACCACCACATCGACAGTATGACTGTCCCATCGATTTGGTTCCTAATGCCACTGTACCCTCTGGTCGTGTCTATTCCCTAACCTAGAAGGAGGACGCAGTGCTAAAGGAGTATCTGGACAGATCCTTGGCTTCTGGCTTTATCAGACCATCACGTTCTCCGGCTGCATCGCCTCTCTTCTTTGTCCCAAAAAAAGAAGGCGATTTGCGACCTTGCATCGACTACCGCGCATTGAACACTATCACCGTTCGTAACCAGTACCCAATTCCGCTTAACTCAGTTCTTTTAGACCAATTGGGCTCTTCTACCATCTTCACTAAGTTGGACTTACGTGGCGCTTACAACCTGGTCAGAATGCGGAAGGGTGACGAATGGAAGACGGCTTTTAAAACAAAGTATGGCCTGTATGAATACTTGGTTATGCCGTTTGGCTTAAGTAATGCCCCAGCTACGTTTCAATATTTTATCAATGATGTTTTCAGTGATTTACTCGACCAATACGTCATTGTATACCTTGATGATATCCTGATCTATTCACCTGATTATGATACTCATGTTCAACATGTCTCCACAGTACTTCAAAGGTTACGAGACCATCGTCTCTATGCAAAATTAGAGAAGTGCATCTTCCATGCCAAGCATGTTGAGTTTCTGGGATATGACATCACGAACCAAGGAGTTGGTATGAGTGATTCTAAAGTAAGGGCTGTACTGGATTGGCCTGCTCCTACGTCTATCAAGTCCTTGCAGTCCTTTTTAGGATTTGCTAATTTTTATAGATGTTTTATACGCTCATTTTCTGCCATTGTTGCCCCCTTGACTGCCCTTACCAGCCCTAAGAACGGGTTCAAATGGACGAAGGAAGCACAGACAGCCTTTGACAACCTCAAAACAGCCTTTACCTCCGCACCAGTCCTCCAGCATCCCAAGCCTATGCAACAGTTCTACGTGGAGGCTGATGCTTCGGATCAAGCAGTTGGTGCGGTGTTGTCTTAGTATTGTAAGGATACGGGTTTCCTTCATCCTGTGGCATTTCATTCCAGGAAACTTACCAAATATGAAATGAACTACACTGTCACCGAGCGTGAACTGTTGTCTGTGCGTGATGCTTTCAAAGTTTGGCGACATCACCTCCTGGGTACTGATACTACGGTTCAGGTCTACACTGATCATCGTAACCTTCTTGCTATGCAGTCAGTGAAATGCACCACAGCCAGGCATGCCAGGTGGCACGAGTTCTTTTCACAGTTCAATTTTCAGATTACGTATCTCCCGGAGCTCTACATTCCAAAGCAGACGCACTCTCTAGGAGGTATGGGGATAACTCCTCTCCGAAGGACTTTGGTGGCTTGGTGTTACCCAATCAGGTCATATGCTCTTGTACCTTGAAGCCTTCATTAAAGGATTCCATTAGAAAATGGGTTTTGGGGAATCCTCCGGAGATAGAACGCTTTAACATGACAATTGTTAATACATTGCCTTATGTCAACGGTCGTCTGTTTCTTCCAGATGTTGATTCCAGAAGAACACCGTTACATTGGGGTCATGACTCTTTGATTTCAGCCCATTCCGGTTTGCGTAAGACCTTGGAGCAACTGAAGAGATGGTGCTGGTGGCCTTCAATGCAGAAAGACATCTCGGATTACATCTCTACCTGCGCCGTCTGTGCCCAGTGTAAATCCACAACTATGAAACCCATGGGATTGTTATGTCCCCTTCCGGTTCCGCGCAACCATGGACTATGATATCTATGGATTTTATCACAGAACTCCCATCCGTCCAGGGCTTTGACACCATTTGGGTGGTGGTCGATTCTTTCTCTAAACTGGCCGTCTTTGTCCCATGTCAAGGTCTACCTACGGCACCATTGTTAGCGGATCTGTTTCTTCGCCACGTTTTCCGCTGTTTTGGTCTACCTGACATCATAATATCTGAGAGAGGCTCGCAATTCACCTCGCGTTTCTGGAAACACCTTACCATGTCCCTGGGGGTTGATGCGAGGTACTCTACTGCTTATCATCCGGAAACGTTCAGACGGAAAGATTGAATGCTACTCTTGAGCAGTACTTACGTTGTTTAACTATGCAGCATCAAGAGTCATGGTTGTTGGTGTTAGTGGCAGCCGAGTTTGCTTATAACAACTCACTTCCACAGGTACTTCTCCTTTCTTTGCCTTGTATGGTTACCACCCACGTTCTTTGCCATTGGATCTGCCGGTCTTGTCAGACAATCCCGCAGTCCAGGACAGTCTTAGGGACATTACTATTCTGAATCAACAGGTACATTCTCATCTAAAAGAAGCCCAGGAACGTTCTAAGGACAACGCCTACCGACATAGGTCTCCCGCGCCCGATTATCACCCGTGTATGTTGGTTTGGCTTTCTACCAAGCACCTCCGTATTCCCATGAGAAGTTGTTTGAAACCTAGATACGTAGGTCCTTATCGGATCAAGGATGTCATCAACCAGTCTGCAGTTAGACTGGAACTACCGGACAAATGGAAGATCCATCCAGTTTTTCATGTGTTTCTTTTGAAACCCTGTTTTGAGGGGACCAGACTCCCCGTTCGTCCATCTCCGGTCAGGGTACAGGGTGAGGAAGAGTATGAGGTGAAGGCTATTCTTGCTTCCAAGATTTCCCGAGGTGTTCAGTATTTCCTTATTGACTGGAAGGGTTATGGTCCCGAGGATCGTACCTGGGAGCCTGAATCTAATTTGCATGCTCCAGTTCTTTTGGCTCAGTTTCTGGCCTCTCGGGGGGGGGAGTGCATCTTTGGGGGAGGATACTGTCAGGAAACCAGCTCCCCGTACCGCCAAATGTTATGCCAAATATGCAAGTCCCGAATCCCGGAGATCTTTGGAGCCGAAGCGTTTCTCCTTACGTTTCCAAACCCTCCGACAACGCTGGGGGTTGCCTTGGAAACGCTGGTTGCCTGATCACGTACGTGCACGACTACGGCGTGTGCAACGTTCCCCTCGCGGTCACGTGACCCTGTATAAAGCTCTGCCTTGACCGTAGAACGCTGCTTCTGAATTTTGTCATTTTGGAGCTCTCTTCTTGTTGTTACCTCTTGCCTTGAACCTCGACCTTGTTTTGCTCTACGGATTGATACTGGACACCCCTGGCCTTGTACTTGATACCTGGTATTCTTTGACTTCGGAACGAACGACCATCCCTCTTGTCTTACGTTTTTCTGTCTTGTCGCCTCGGAACTCCCTTTCTGCACGTCCTGATACACAGAATCAATCATCTGTTTTATCCACGGTCCTTTTTTGCAAGCACAAACTCTCCTCTTCATCCAGAAAGGAACTCTTTTCACTTTTGGGGACTCGTCACACGGAACGCATCACTTTGGGAACTTGTCACAAGGAACACATTTACTTTGGGAACTTGTCACAGACTTCCATTTCCCTACAGGCGTCCGCGTGCAGGTGGGTACAGGTTTAGGTTGGATTGCCCTTCTTTTGGAACCACCCTCCTCGGACGGACTTCTTATTTCTTCTGGGTTTCCACTTCCACTGCTGGAAAATTTCAAGGACAAGCACCAAGACTGGTTTCCTGGATATCTCTGGCCTTCCGCTCAGTTTGACTTGCTATCATCGCCCAGAGGTATCCCTTTACGTGAGTACTTTGGTTTGCTCAGTTATTGTTTTTTCTCTTGTTTGCTTCGTGAACAAAACTCCTGACACTGTGTTCTCTGTCTAGGCAGCTGTGTTCCGACTCACCATAATCTTCCGGGCAATTCCCCTTCCAAACAGTCCTTTGGTACTATTGGGAGTTGCATTGTGAGGAAGATTTCTACGGCTACACTACGCGCTCAACTGAACCCCGGTCTCGCCACCAGGTCCACGTGGGTGATTCCTCAAATCCGTGCAAGTTCCTTGATCATTCCTGGATTAGTCTGCTTCCCTTCCTGGACTTACCTGATTCTTCCGGGGTATCACCATGGAAAACTGAACGCTCTCAAGCCATCTCCTCCTTCCTCCTTCCGCGGCTGGAGCCCAAACTGCATCGACCCACCTGCATACTGGCGACAGAAGAGACACGTCCCTTTCTGTATAACGCTCAAACAATCAGGAAGAACGAGAGTCCTTCGAACACCAGAAGGAAGACTTCAAAAAGTTAACAGGTGAGCCAATAGTACGAGTGTGACTCTTAAGCAGAATCATATGCAGGACCCTTAGGGACCACTGCACACAATTAAGACTACAAGTGGTAATACAATTTCACCTTTGGTACAAGCCTGTACTACACAGAAAGAGTGGTAGCAATGGGTGAGCAGCCAGACTTATCTCAAGAGCAAATGAGCAGTAGTAGAGATTACACAAAGGACTACAATTACTGTGACTCAAGCAAACACTGACTCAAGGTTTCTGGTTAAAAAAAATATAAGTACATTTATTTTTAAACCATCTGTTCACAAAACACTTCACTTCTACTAAAATAAAACCACACTTCAAATATACTACACACAACCAATTCCCCTTGTGCAGAACAATTCAAGGTAAGTACATTGGGATTTGACAGACTGGTGTTGGGAAACAAAGACGTTACCGGGAGTACATATGCGATCACTTTTTGACAGTAATGACAGTTCGGTCTTAGTAAAGATAAGCGTACCTGCGGGAAGAAATGTAACCAAAGTCAAACACACTTAGCACATGAATTCACACAAGAAAATTGGGGATGAAAATCATAGGCAATACTTTTGTCAGGCAGGTAGAATCAGAGGGCACCTTCTAACCAGAAGACAAAAGTCAATAGGCCTGCACCAGTGTCAAATGTAACAGGGGTCCTGTTGCAGAGGATCCCACGGTTAGTACAGTTCACAATTAGAGATTGGCAGGAGTACTTAGGTATTTTCGCAAAGGGAGGCAAAAGTTATAAGAGGGAAGGAAGAAAAGGACAAGCCTTTGGTGAGGAAGAAGGGATCACCCCAATTCCTCGAAGTCGGACACAGTACCTTATTCGTTGAAGAAAGCTGGTGCCACAGCACTTGTTCCTGGTAGTTCCGGCAGACTCACGGTTCCTGGAGCTTCAGTCGTGGGGACAAGAAGGAGGAAGTCTGGAGCGATCTGCACTACCCAGGGATGAGGCCCGCAGCAGCGAAGCAACGGTGTATAAAAGGTGCGCTCCTTTAAAACAGGAGAGGCTCTTCAGATGGCTATCCGGACCACTACAGCTGTGTGCAGCGATTTTGACCAAGAAGAGGATCCTCTGGCTGTGGGAGATGAGCTGGTTGATCCCACCAGGTTCAAGGGAAGAAGACTCCGGTCTGGATCTTCTCTGTCGTTGAAGAGTAGATAGCTCAGGACTACAGCAGGGCTTCGCCGGGACTCGGGAGTTGCAGCAGCCATCTTCTTCTCCGCTTCTCTTCGGTTCCTTGCAGGTCCAGTGGCAACTCTGACTTTCAGCCCAAGAGTCCTGCCTTTTATGCCAAAATCCCCCATTCACACAGCCTGGCTGTCAATCTCTCAGCAGGGGGGCCACCTCAGCCAATCGACACAAAGTGTAACTGGGGTCTCCAAGGGGACCCTGTGCAGGGGGTGACTAAACCCCTCCCTCACATTCAGCCCACCTAGACCCCCAGACGCCAAAGGAGGGCTTCTGGACAGAATCCCGCCAAAGGTCAGCGAACAAAGAAGGCAAACCTGGTTTGGCGTGAAAAGCAAAACACAAGAAGGACTTTAACAAAAAGAAATGGCGACTAAACCCGACCGGAGCCAAAATAAAAAGTATTTGGTCAAGCGGGTTTATGTTTGAGGCTAATATAATAGCATAAAACAGTACCACGTTTATATAGTATAATCGCGGTAGAAAAGTTAGGGTAGATACCACTGCCACCAGCCAAGCAGCCAAGTCTTAATGTTAAGAGAGCAAAACAAAGCTCAGAGAGGCACAGACACAAAGGGGTAGGAATTAACCCTTTCCAATCCTCCATGTAAGATGGGGTGTACTGGGTCTGTAGTGTAAGTGACTCTATAAAGTTAATGGCAACTTTACATGAGTCTGGGGGACAGTAGTCAGCCCCAGAAAAATTGAGTCAGTGGGAAGTCTCAAAGACAACTCTGTGTCACTGCACTGAAGGTGCTGTGTAACACACAAAAATTGGGGCTCATGGAGTGTTGTGGCTCCAGAGCCCAAGATCACACAAAAAGTAGAAATACACATGGCAAAACACATATAAGAGTGGGGAAAAGGCTCACAATCTTACCAGGTGGAAAAAAATAAACCCCATAAATCCAGCAAAGCTGCTGAGGGACTCACTAGGTGAGGGAAATTAGCCATAAATGAGAATTCTCCCTAACAGTGACAGTTTGGGACGCCAACAACCTAACATTGAAACCAACATGGAGACTGCTATACCGGACCTCTTGAGAGAAATGCAGGAGTTATCGACAGAGGTCCAGAACCTCAAGGCTGAAAACGCAGCTCTAAAACAACTTGTTTTGTCCAGGGATTCGGCATTTCAGGAGAGTGCTTTAGTAGGAGGCATTGTGGACAAATACAATGGGACCTCTAGAGCATTGCACTCTTTCCTTGATTCATGCCTGGTGCACTTCACATTTAACCCCTACTATTTTTCTACACCTAGGGCTAAGGTGGGCTATGTAATCTCCCATCTTTCCGGAAATGCTTTAGCCTGCGCAACACCCTTGGTGACTGCAGGAGATCCTCTTCTTGACAATTACGACAGATTCATAGACGCCTTTAAGGCCATGTTTGACCGTCCTGAACAAGTGTATAGTGCCCAAGAGAAACGTTTGGAATTTCAACAAGGAAATCAAGATATGTTGTCCTATGTAACTCATTTTAAACAATTGGCTAAAGAAGCTGATTGGACCCCAGAGGCATGCTTTACCTTGTTTCGTAGTGGGTTAATGAAAAGATCAAAGATGAATTAGCAAGAGTGGCCCGTCCAGGTTCCTTCCAGGCCCTTTTAGACTTGTCCTTACAAATTGACTTTCGGATTCAAGAAAGAAAGGCATAGAAGAGAAAGACACGGACTCCACCACAAAAAACCTCTTCAGAATACCCTAGCCCCAAAGAGCATGCAACCTCTCATCCTCGGAACCTGAACCCATGCAGCTAGCTCCTCACAGCGGCCTATCTCTTCTCAGGAAAGGACTCGTCAGATCAACATTGGACTCCGTATATATTGTGCCTCTGACAAACACCTGGTAAGAAACTGTCCAATAGCCCCTCCACAGCGTTTGGGAAATGTCAGCTCCCGATCTTGAACGAAGCCCAGCTTCGGGAGACTGATCCTTCCTCCGACTCTTCTCTTTCCTTGGGTCCTAATCCGAAGAACTCCCTGGTGATACTACAGGTATTCCTGTCGACCGCCAGCAAAGAAAACCATTCTGTCCTGGCCCTGGCGGATTGTGGTGCCATGGGCATCTTCCTGGACCACGAGTGGGCCTTGAAGCACGAGAATCTGAGAGAATCCAAAGGTGTCATCCAGGTGGTCGAAGGAATAGATGGGAAGTCGTTATCATCAGGACCCATAACTCCACAAACCACAGAACATTTGCTTTCTATAGACAATCACCAGGAACTGCTACAATTTGATATAATAAAAGCATCTCATTACCCAATGGTTCTGGGCATGCCCTGGCTTCAGAGACATAACTCGTACATCAACTGGGCTACTGGATCCTTTTTCTTAGGATCAGAATTTTGCCTTTCACATTGTCTATCCCGGAAAAGTTTACAAACCCTATCCACGGAAAACAAGATCCCAGAACAACAACTCATTACTGTTTCCAACATCACTCAGGTACCTGAAAATTACCAAGAATTCTCAGATGTGTTTTGAACAGCCATTGTCTAGTCCCTACCTCCCCATCGACCTAAGGACTCTGCTAGCGACACAGAAGAATGTGTTGTCATTCCCTTTGGAAGGATGTTCATTCTTTCAGAACCTGAGAAAATAGCCTTACGAGAATACTTGGATACCAATCTAATCAACGGAACCATTCGTCCTTCCAAGTCTCCTGCTGGGGCCTCTCTATTTTTTGTGCCCAAAGGGATACCAAGGAGCTCTGACCATGTCTGGACTACCGGGGTCTTAATCAGTGTACCTTCAAGGATCGTTATCCGTTACCACTCATTTTTGACATATTAGAAGCCGTACGTGGTGCTGTGATATTCACCAAGCTAGACTTGCGGGGTGCCTACCATCTGATCCGCATAAAAGAGGGAGATGAGTGGAAGACGGCATTCAGAACACCTTTTGGACACTTTGAATATCTGGTCATGCCATTTGGTCTCGCTAATGCCCCAGCGGTATTCCAGCGCTTTATGGATCGAGTCTTCTCAGACATGTTATTACTTTTTGTTATCGTCTACTTGGATGACATATTGATTTATTCAAACGACTCGGTCTTACATCAGGAACACGTTACCTTGGTCTTACAACATCTACGGGAGAATAAGCTGCTGGCCAAACCCGAGAAGTGCATATTTCATGTCTCTACAGTGCGTTATCTGTGACTTGTACTAAATCCTCAAGGAGTAGCAATGGATCCAGCCAAGGTTGAATCTATTCTTTCTTGGCCTGCTCCTAACTCAGTTAAACAAGTCCAATCATTCCTGGGACTTGCTCATTTCTATAGAAAATGAATTCCTACATTTTCCTCCATTGTACAACCTATTGTTTCCTTGCTAAAGAAAGACACTCCCTTTCACTGGTCTGCTGATCAGGAATCCGCCTTCCAAGAGCTCAAACTTAAGTTCATTCAAGGACCCATCCTGTCTCAGCCTGACACAACCAAACCCTTCCAGGTGGAAACAGATGCCTCAGAGTATGCATGCGATTGGGGCAGTATTAAAGCAGGAATCCAAGGATAATCAAGAACACCTCATTGCTTACTTGTCCCAGACGTTGAATCCCAGTGAAACACACTATTCGGTCCTGGATAAAGAACTACTCACCATACGACAAGCCTTAACGGAATGGCTTCATCTCCTCTTGGGTGCTAAGTTCCCAGTACTGGTACGAACTGACCATCAGAACCTACAGGTCCTACAATCAATGCAATGTAGGAATAGTCGTCAAGCTCGTTGGGCCTTTTTCTTCGCTTAATACCAATTCCGCATTTAGCACCTAGGACATCCAATATAATTGCTGATGCATTATCCAGACGTCCTGATTATTTACCGGAAGAAGCTTGCATCTTTCCCAAGATGTGTCCAAAATATTCATAGCCCAGTCCTACTCATTATTGGACAACATACGGGCTGAGACCCCGACCTCGGACCTCTGGACAAATACTCCAAAACCAATCAATGGTTCCTGTTTGTCAAGGACGGTTAACTTTTTAAGGACAAAAGATTGGCTGTTCCTACACAGATCTTAAGAACCAAGATAACAAATCTCTGTCATGACACATTCCATTCCAGCCATCAAGGTATTAAGGCTACTGTTCAGATCATCCAGAGAAACTTTTGGTGGCCTAGGATGATCAATGATGTAAGATCATATATAGAAGCATGTGCAGTCTGTAGTCAAAACAAATCAGATAATAGGAAACCAGCTGGATTGCTCCATCAACCTACTCTGCCGGATCGACCCTTTGAGGTGATAGCCACTGATTTTATTGTGGCTCTCCCTCCTTCCAAGGGTTTTACCACTATTCTGGTTACCATTGATCTGTTTTCTCACATGGCCCATTTCACTCCCCTCATCAAGTTACCTTCGGCACAAGAAATGGCAGGAATATTCCTGGACCCCATCTTCCGACTACATGGTCTTCCATCCGAAATCATCTCAGATCGTGGACCCCAATATTCTTCCCGGTTCTGGAAGCACCTATGCCAGCTATTGGGTATCAATGTGCATTATCTTCGGGATACCATCCTCAGACCAATGGCATTACCGAACAGGTGAACCAAACCCTTGAGCAGTATTTACGATGTTTTGCATCTAAAGTTCAGGGTGACTGGTCAGTGTTGATTCCAGTAGCCGAATTTGCTTACAACAATTCCGACCACTTTGCAATCAAGGCAAGTCCCTTCTTTTGCAATCAAGGATTCCATCCTTCTGTTCTGCCTACACTCCTGCTTCATTCCACCCTGGTTCCTTCAGTTGATTCCTGGAAAGTTTGATTAGTCACTATACATAAGGATGTTAAGGGACATCTAGAGGAGGCCAGGATGGACGTTAAGAAACATGCAGATGCCAAAAGGAGACCTGGCCCTATAAATGCCATTGGTGACAAAGTCTGGCTTTCTTCTCAACTTTTACCCAGACATCTAAGGCCAAACAAACTAGCCCCTCGCTTCTACAGCCCATTCACAGTGAAGGAAATCATCAATCCTGTGGCCTTTCGACTCCAATTACCAGATTCCTGAAGAGAATCCATCCTGTTTTCCATACCTCCTTACTCAAACCCTACCTTCAGTCAACCAGGACAGCTCCTCGGCCTCCCCCTGTTCTCGTCAATGATCAGATTGAATTTGAGGTCTCCAGGATATGTGATTCAAGATATAGGAGAGGTCGTCTTCAATACTTTGTGGAATGGAACAGTTATCCACCCAGTGAACGAACATGGGAACCTGTGTCCCCGTCTGATGGTTAGGTTCCATCTAACTCACTGAGGCAAACCTCGGGGATCGATGTTTAGAAGGGGGCATGCTGTCATGAATCACTGATTCCGCCCCTTCTGGACAACCTGGTCTCTCAAACACTGTAGTATTGCATCCAGT
Source organism: Ambystoma mexicanum (assembly GCF_040938575.1). Classification (NCBI taxonomy): domain Eukaryota; kingdom Metazoa; phylum Chordata; class Amphibia; order Caudata; family Ambystomatidae; genus Ambystoma; species Ambystoma mexicanum. The sequence continues at coordinate 1,053,089,680 of NC_090936.1, read as the reverse complement.
GTACTTCCAACATGGCCGACGCTGTTCGGAAACTCATGGTCTAGTCTCCCAGCTATGCCTGCTGCTTCCTTGAAAACAGACACGCCCCAGTGGCTCGCTAGCCTTTCCGTGCCTGATTGTACCGGTAAGTTACAGCTCTGAATATTGTCCTTATCTGCCTTCCCAATCCCTTCGGCTTCCCTGCGGTTAGCCGTTCTTTCCTTCCTGGTATTCTGATCTGATCTGCTCCTCACATTCTCCGCCTTGCGGATCCGTGCAAGTTCCTTGATCATTCCTGGATTAGTCTGCCTCCCTTCCTGGACTTACCTGATTGTTCCGGGGTATCCTCCTGGAACACTGAACACTCTCAAGCCATCTCCTCCTTCTGCAGCCGGAGCCGAACTGCATTGACCCACCTGCGCACTGGCGACGGAAGAGACACGTCCCTTTCTGTACAAGGCTCGAACAATCAGGAAGAAGGAGAGTCCTTCGAACGCCAGAAGGAAGACTTCAAAAAGTAAACAGGTGAGCCAAGAGTACTAGTGTTACAGATACAAGACTGGTGTGTGTTGAAGCCAAGGTTGCAAGCAGCAAACTGTATGGCGAACACTGGAATGAACATTGTTAAAACGTGTGTGATGAAAGATGCAAGTAAATTGAAACTGCTGATGAGTGTTTGGACTTTGAAAAGCAAAATACGATACCTTTGACAGGGTGGTCCGGTACCGCGCAGGTGCTCAATCAAAGGGCTCTGTAAGGTATCCAGTTGAGAAGTGGCGGAAGTGAAAGTTAAAAGATTGTGTTAAGAAGAGAACAAAGAATTGTGAATCAAAGTTGTCCTGCGATGGGTCAAGCTAAATCCTGCGAACAGTCGAAAGTCGTCGATTTTGATACAGTAAAGAAAGTTTGGAAAATGAGATACAATTTATTCTGAGTCTGGCGGAGGGAGACACATTGAAGGTTTTGTGTTAAAGTGGGTCTGAGCACGGAGGGGGGCTCGGGTGAACAGTGAATCACCAGAGAAGTTGTGCATATAAAAATCCTCAGGAGAAAGGAACTTTGAATGTTTGTTTGTTGCATCAGAACCTCTGAAATAAGAGACTTTGAATGGCAAAGAGACTTTGGCACAGAAGGTCCTGATACTGAGATTTTGAACTGCACCCTTGTGCTAGAAAAGCCAGATTATGTGCTAAGCTCGAGTGTGCCACTTTGTCCCATGCTGAAATCGTGGAGAAGGGAGGCTAACGGCTCAACTATCCTGACATATCATTTCTTGAACACTTTTCTTTTGTATAACATTGTTTCCCACAACCTTTGTATTTAGAAGTTAGGATTGGCAATAAGTTCATTAGCATAGGCCCTTTGTTTTGACAAGATACCACTAGGACTGCGTTATTATTATTTGATGGTCGTAGCTTGCTCCCATCTTTAGATTTAGGATAAGATAGGTGTTTTTCAAACCCAATTGAAGTTCAATAAACATCCTTGAACTGTGGTCACTTGTGTCTGTTTTACTGTTTGATACCATGCCTTCCTTACACCGTGCAGTCCATTTCTTTGGTTATGCTAGTACAGAGGGATATTGGTTGATATCCTTCTCAAGGAAAGAGGCGGTTTACAAAATCCCTAAGCCTCAGAAAGTCATGCAAATGAGGACGTTTTTGGAATAGTCGGTTACCGCCGGTAGTGGATCTTAAGATAGTTAAACCACTTCAAGTATACACTTGCCTTAATACCATAAAGCCTTTACAGTGGACGCCAGAGGTAGAGGAGGACGCTTGCACTTAGTTCAAATCACAACTGGCCGCAGCATCAGCCTTGGGTTTGCCTGATTATAAAAAAGGATTTCCTTTGCATTGCCATGAGAGGAACGGTGTAGCTCTTGCCATCATCACCCAAAAGCATGGGATCCATCATAGGCCTGCTGCATACTACCATGAGGATTTAAACCCATTCGCAGCTGAAATGCCACCCTGCCTGAAATCAGTAGCTGCCACTGCATTATCTGTAGAACAGAGCAAAACATTGTACTAAGGTCCCCCTGGAGGTGGCTGTCTCACATGCAGTGGTATCTTCAGTGCTCAAAACAAAAACTCAGCATATGCCTGTTTCACGAGCAAGTAAATACAAGATACTCAATTCATAAAACATCACGTTAACACAATTCTCTGTTTTCAGCCCAGATTCTCTATAGCCTACCCCACAAGAAGGAGAGCAACATGATTCTATCCCTCATGATTGTGTGTTGATCAAAGATTGCCGGGTGATGCCTAGGACTGATCGTTCAGACGCACCACTACCAGACTCAGTATTAGAATACTCTGTGGACATGTCATATTTTCGGGACCAAAATGGGAAGATAGTCGCAGGTTATGTGATTTATGCCCTGGTTGAGGTAGTAGAGAGTGGAAAGTTACCTCAAGTGATGTTGGCACAGGTAGCCGAGCTGGTAGCCCTTACAAGGGCCTGTCGACTAGCTGCTTAACAAGCAGTTACCATTTATAGCGATTCACGTTACACCTTTGGCATAGCCGCGACTTTGGTCATCTCTAGAAGGAGAGAGGCTTCATGACCTCAACTGGAACACCCATAATAGCCAATTTGTAATAGCTATATTAGATGCTGTGATGCTGCCCAAGCAGATTGCGATCATCAAACGTGCAGTACATCAGTCTTTGGATGACCCTGTTAGTTGTGGAAATTATTTTGCTGACTGAACAACCAAGGTGGCGGCCACATCAGAGGAGGATGATGCATACATTTTACCTGCCAGTACATGAGGATTCTCTGTGGCGAGATGGGCATGGTCAGTTAGTGGCTCCAGAAATATTAGTTTTATACCTTATCAGAGTGTATCATGGTCAAACACACACAGGAAGAGACGGGATGAAAATGTCGATGAATCGTTCATGGTTTGCGTCTGATTTTACAACTATGGCCCAAGAATATTGTCAGAGATGTCTCATTTGTTTGCAGAACAAGGCGGGGACAACTGTGCTAATCAAACCAGGGGCATGTGGATGTCTTTTCGGAGTGGAAGCATACCCTTGCATAAAAGCAGGCGTGGTCACAGCAGCAAAGATTTTAATATGAGAATGTGTGCCTAGATTGGGGATACCGGGATTAGCTGAGTCTATGGTTCAGTGAACGAATGCATTCAGCACAGCCTGTTTGACCTCATGGTCACAGGTTCCAATCCTGGAAGGTCCATTCAGCCCTTCATCCTTCCTGGGTCGATAAAATGAGTACAATTAAGATGGGTAACAATAAACATCTGGTATCTGTCAATAGTGCCATGATGCACCTCTGGGGATGAGCATGCGCTCTACAATACACCTGTTATGTTATGCATGTATGTTTGACAATGACATTATCAAGACTCTGTTGGCCACCTTAAAGATAATTTGCACTGTTCCCACCACCCTCAGTCAGCAGGGGCAGTAGAGAAAGGGAATGGGGGATCAAAGAACAAGCTAGCAAAGCTGTGTCAGAACACAGGGCTGAAGGGGCCCGAGGCCCACCCATTGGTTTTATATAGCATAAGAAGTACCCGTATTAAGAAAACTGGATTAAATCTTTAGGAAGTACTTCACGGGCGGCCTATCTGATTATCTGTGTCACCACCCATTAAAACTGTGGCAGATAGCTTGCAGCTGTCAGATGACCGATTATTAGAGTATGTGAAGACTTTAATATCTTCTGTCAGTCTCATTCACAATCAGGTTCAAGCTGCCATACCGCCAATACCAGCCATGCCAGATCATTTGCTGCAGCCCAGTAACAGCGTCTTCCTAAAGGCTCATCAAAAGAGAACAGCCCTAGCCCCTAGGTGGAAGGGGCCATTGCTGATTCTACTCACTTCAAATTTGGCAGACAAGTTTCAGGGGCTCCCGACATGGGTGCATGTGAGCCACTGCAAAAGGGCAGTAGCCCCTGCAAACAGTGTAATCTGTCTGTGTGTGCTGACAAGTGCTAATTTAGTAATAAGCGAACCTGATACTATTGTGAAAACTGAATTAGCTATGCAGAACCTATTGCGATAAATCCTGCAGAGTCATCACTGATCCCCACCCTAAAGTCTCCTCCCATGTAGCCAGGGAAAGGCAGCCGTTACCTGATCCTGAGGGTGGCATGTTGAGGGAGGATCGCATGGAAGGAGATGGCTGTTGGGAAGATGTGATTACTTGTGCAGGAGAAACGCAGTATTATTTTCTATGTGAAGAGGAAGAGCTCATAATCCCTGAATATCTGATGGCTAGTTGTCATTTGACAAATCATTCCCATGTTAAACCCCAAACCACTGTGTATAAAAACCCTCCCCAACAGAATAACATTTATCCTTCAGGTACGCATGGTTTACATTCAACATCTTTTGATTATAATGATTTTGACGTGGATAGGAGTTCTGAGCAAAACAGCACCACACATAATATTCACATAACCTCTCCTGGTTCTGAAAATCTCTATTTCAACAAGTACTTAAAACAATATCACTTTGTAAAGTCTAAAACCTATCTGGACTCCAATTCTCGGGGTACTGGGACGAAGAAGAAGAGCAAGGAGTCAATGGGGAGGGAATGTGACGTTAAGTATGAAGTGCATTCTAGATGTCCAAAATTGAATCAGCTGTGTGGGACATTTAAACCCAAGGGTAACCTACAGCTGTGTGATGGAGGAAGGGAAGTGGAGAGACTCTGCAGAGTGCACAGGGCGGGTAGCGAGACAGAGGCAGTTCCCATAAGAGGAGTAGCAAGGAGAGTGCCTGTGGCAGGGCGGCAGCATTCTGGATCAAAATGGAGAAGCTCTGGTGAGGTGAGGGTGAACGATGCGCTACGGGTCAGAGGAGGAGAGGCCCTGCAGAGCTGCTCAATTTCTGGCGGCGAAGGCACCCTATGATAACGCGAGAACCGAACAAACCTCTGTGCAGACAGCGAAGCCAGGCCCGCAAAAGATGATTGCTGAAAGGGCACGGTTTACCGGTGAGTCACACTCAGAGACAAGGGACCCCGGGACGTGTAGAGACATTAAAGAGTATATGAAAAATACTTTTGAATATTGACGGAATTATATTATAAAGAGAAGGTAAACATGGTACAATTCTCTTGACATGAGATGACAGTTGGGGGAAATCTAGAACCAGCATTGCCATAAACCAAAAGACTGGGAATGAAATAAAGAGGCAAACATGGTACAATTCTCCCGACATGAGATGTCAGTTGGGGGAAACCTGGAAACCACATTGCCATTAACCAAGAGACATTGGGCCTCATTACAAGTTTGCCGGTCTGAACTACGGTACCAGTAAGCTTGCTGGTACCGTAGTTACCGGACCGGCAAACTACGAGTTCTGCTCACGGGTGCCTTTTGACCTGCCAGGTCTGACCTGTACCGGCACTCGCGAGCAGAGCATGTCGGATGCACCGGCACCATTCTGAATGGTGGCTCAAATGGGAATGGGGAATAAAAGTTTCCGGTCCCTGGCAATGGGGAAATGCAGGTTCTGCCAGAGTTGTAATGGCCCTGTATTTCCCCATTGTCAGGGACCGGAAAAATGTTCAAGTTTGGCGGCAGCCTGCCGGTTTTACCAGCAAGGCTACCGCCAAACTTGTAATGAGGGCCATTGTAAGAGAAATACAAAGGCAAGTGTTGTGAAGTTATCCTGATATGAAATGTCAGTTGGGGGAAATCTGGGACAAGCATTGTCAGGAGCCAAGAGGGATTGAAGGGAAGGTTGACAGAAAGAGCTTGAACAAATCATCGTATATGAGATGTCTGCATGGGCAAAATTGGTACAAGTAACCACTGAAGTCAACAAGTTGTGTTATGAAGAAGTAAGTTTGTGTGATACCTAAAGTGGAAGGAAGATTGAAGAAAGACCTGATAAGAGTATCAGGTAATGATCCTTTCTGGAAAGTGATACATGGCAGTAGAGTATACCAGGTGATCTATATTGATTGATTGATTGATAGTTTATTTGTATAGCGCTTATACACAGTGGGCCTCATTACGAGTCCGGCGGTAACCGCGGCAGTAAAACCGCCTGGTTACCGCCAGACTCGTATTACCATTCTGCCTCCGTGATTCCTGGAATTACCGGGGCATTACAACCCCGGTTTTCTGGGAATCATGGAGGCGGAATGGTGTTAATCCCCATTCCCATTGAGCTATGGGACTCGATGGGAATGGGGATCATGGAAACACTGGCAGCATCTCGTAATGCTGCCGGTGTTTCCTCGTCCGCCTGCAGGCGAGCGGTGTTTAACCCGCCAGGTCAAACCTGGCGGGAACATCACCTCCCGCCTGCAGGAGTCGGGATCAGGCAGTCCGGAAACAACGGTGGCGGCGGGTTTAACGCCACCGTTATTTCTAGACCGCCTGACCTGTAAGGAGGCCCAACATTCTTACAAACCATTGAGACAATAAGAATGAGTAATATACTAGCGTACTAGGCCTAACAACATTTCTGATAGTGCAAGAGCATTGACAATGATAAAAGGAAGGAGGGGGTAGCAAGGAGAGGGAACATACAATGACTAGCATACTAGGCCTGATGACATTTCTGATGGTACGTGGACATTGACACTGGTGGGGAAGGAGGGGTGGAGCACAGAGAGGAACAAACAGTGACTATCGTGCATGGGCTGACGACATTTCTGAGAGTGCAAGTGCATAATTAGTGGAGATGGGAAGGGGGAGAGGAGAGAAGGGAAGGGAACGGAAGAAAGACTGAGAGACTTTGAGTAGTTGAGCAAAGGCAAGGCAGGCAAAATACTGTGTTAAGGAGCAATCAACAGATAGCATGCACTTCGCTATGATACAAAAGTAAAATATTAGACACATATGATGCGAGAGTCCGGCAGGACATGCCATAATGTGAGGCCATTGATGAGAACAATATGATTCAAAGTCAGTGTGATTACATGAAGATCAAAAGGTCCACCATGACAGCAACAAGGCTCTGTATGGGTGAGCAAACGTGAGTCAAAAGGAGATAAAATGGAGTGAAAAATTAGTCAAACAGGAGATATTCCTGGCAGGAGAGTAAACCAGGATATCAAGAGGTTTTCAGTTAAGAGTTTGTCAGTTAAAGAAGTCGAGAAATTCCTGGCACTAAAGTATACTAGGAAAGGAACAATTGTGGAAAGGAGAAACAAACTAATTGTAAAAAGTGTTCTATGAAATATACATTTGGTTTTGCCATCCTGAGAAAAGTGTTCTATGAAAGAGACATTTGCTTTTGCCATCCTAAGAAAAGTGTTCCATGAAAGAGACGTTTGGTTTTGCCATTCTAAGGAAAGACATTGTGGAGAAGATGAGTGCTTTTGCAGTTGTATACTAATTGATCTTTTCACAATTGACCTTGGGAGAATTGACCTCGGGAGAATTGACCTAATTCAGAAGGTCAATTAGGACATATATGTGGGGGTAAACCCCCCAGAACCCCTCACCCAATCCAAACCCCTCTGCAGCTCCCCATCAAATCCCCTTATATTATTTATAATCCCAAAAAAAACAATACATATATAAAATAACTAAAATAATATAAGAGGTCAATTGTGCAGAAGGTCAATTAGGACCACTATAATTATGTCAATTGTACAAAAGGTCAATATTAAAAGGTCAATTTAGGTAATACCATTTTTGCTATTCTGGCAACAGTATTCTGTGAATGAAAGATTTTGCATTACCACGGAAGACGCTTTGTGCAGAAAATACATTTTTCGTTCATTTGACAAGAACATTATTAGAACCACATATTCCTACAGACTTCCTGAATTGGTTTAGGAGAAGGGAGCCAACTCTCGAATACAAGGATTGCCTTTACTGGAATTACCTATTTTGAACTTTCACATTATCATTTGTTGGGTTGGAATCAGAGACAATTACCTTGTACATTTTTGTATATGTTAGTGTGAGGGTCAGATACAATTTGGACACATGGTCAACCTGCTTTCGTTTTAGTTTCACAGTTAAGGACATTCTTGTTAGGACAGGGACGGATAGGTATTTATCCCATCCTTTTAATTTAATAAACATGGCGAAATATTGCGCACCCTACAACTTTGTGTCCATCTCTCATTTCTGACCCTTCACATCTAATGTAGTGACTTCTGAGGATGTGAGGTCATGGCGTGGTATATTGGCAGGGAGGGACCTGCGATTTGTATGGTGCCTGGGAATGTGATGTGGACCTATGGTTGGGGTTTATACCATGGCCTGCCAAATGCCTGTTGGGGTTGTTCCTTACCCACGTAAGGCACTTCCAAAGTGATGAGGACTACCTCAAAGCCTTAAATGCTGAGTTTGAAGAGACCACAGTAATAGTCAAACCAGCTTTAGAGATAGAATTTCACCTACTACTACTGAAACAGTTGTTAGATATTCTGAGCCTTCCCATATCTCAGATTTTATCCACTATTCCTATTCTGTCCTTTTTCGCCAGGAGGAGAAACAGGATGATTTCGAAACTCATCTACTGGTACAAGCAATGGCCCGGAACCACAGTGATAACAACCCGGAGAGAACTTGGTGGCAATGTCAGTTTGGTGTCAGGCACATTCAACCTTCCTTTAGCTATGCACTGAGTGGTGGTGCCTGGGAACTGTGAGCTAGAACATTTTAGTATTAGTGTAGGGAAAAGAGGAGAACGGCCAATACATCTAGAATGCTATTTAATCACTATCTTGGGCAGTAAGGTTTTGTTCTAATCTGGCAGTGTCAGTGTCAGTTTCAGTGTCAGTTTCAGCTTTCAGGGCACTTGGATAATAGAACATGTATTATGATTCAGCATTTGCAGTCTCTTGAGATTAGGTAGGACTGCATACAGATATTTGGTTGTGAATGCAGCGGTAGCTACAGTAGTGTTCACTCTTCCCCTGTCTGCTTTTCAGGTCACTACTCACTACCCAAACTGCACCAGGGGGCCAGGAATTCAGGTACTACAGAAGAAAGAAGAGATATTCAGGGGATCACATAAAATGGAAGTAGAGGATAAAATATGAAATGAGGCTAATAGTACTCTTCCAACGTGGGGTGTTTACAAAGGGTCAAAATTGGACGGCCGAATAGAGTAGCTAGAAAAGGCCACAGGGCTCACATCTAGGGCAGAGCTTTCTAGCAGTAAGACACCTGCCGGATAGCTGCACGTTGTAGGTACTCTCAGCCAATTGACCAGGGAAGCCCTCCAACGTTTGATGAGTGGCATGCTGAAAGCAGGCAAGAACCTCAAATGGATATGGTGTGCAAAGAAGTGCAAGATTAACTGAATTCTCAACTGCTCTACATCCGAGAAGACATCCTACATGACAGCTGGCCAAGATAACTGAAAAATGGTTTGGGAATACCAGAATACCTGTGGTCATGGAGAGACATCTGGAGGTAAAGCGGCTGGAACTGTGAATTTAAAGACTGCTACTTCTCTGCACAAGGTTTGATATGCGGATTGTAGGCACTGGCGAGCCAATTACTGCCTGGCCTGTGTGTGTGCGGGTTGCAGCTGGGAGTGGGTGACCCTACATGAAGTCTGGGAGGTGAAGCCACTCGACAATGCCTCCCGATATCTTGTCCCTTCCCTGGAAATGGGCGCAGATGTGCGGTTTAGCCCTGGATCAAATTGGGAATTATGGCTGTTGCAGCCCTGCAGTTGCAATGCATATCCAAGATAAAAAAGGGGGCAGATAATGGTGGTAGGGAATAGATTGTGCCGGGAAGGATAAGGTGCAGGATATAGCCCAGTGGAAAGACGGTTGTTCAGGGGGAAGGATAGGCGTGTAGAATTGGTAGCACCTCCAGTTTATTGTAAAATGTTTTTATTGGCATTTCATACATACAGCTATGCATTTCAAATATTAGATGTCCAATAAGAATTTTATGCTTTTATCTTTACTTTGATACCAAAAGTTAACAACAAACAACCTCTTCACTTGTCAGGCATTGTGTTTACCAATCTTTTAATGCTAGCGCATTGGGGTTCGGGGCCCTGTCTGTACCTCCTGTTACTGTTCCCCAGGGCAATAGTCAGTTCGGGTGAGTTTGCTCTAGTTGTAGTAGAGGCAGGGGTAGGCACTGTACAGAAAAAATTGTGCTTCAAGCAGGCTTGTCATCTGACGGGTGGAACATTTCCCAGACCAGCGCTTTCCAGGCCTCGCATTTATTGCTTCCATCTGGGCCTGCTTTGTTTGCCCCATCCATCCACACCCTAGTCTCTGCTTCCGCCCAGCGCTCAAATTCCCTGTGCCACTTTACATACTGTGGGCACCCGGCCGACTTCCAGGCCATAGCAATGGTTCTTTTGGCCAATATACATGCCATGTCCATAAACCTAATCACATGCTTATATTTGCTCATCCTAGGGAATGTTCCAAGCAAGCATTCTTTCAGTGACCATTCGTATCTCACTATTCCAGCCTCTCTACAGGCTTGCTCGACTCGTAACCAGAACCTTCGTGCACACCCACAACATATGCAGTAGGCCCGCCTCTCCCGTACCGCACCATGGGCATTGTGAGCTCACATTCTTATTGAACTTTGCTATTTTGTGTGGGGTCATGTACGTACGATACAGTACGTTTAACAGTATCAACTTGAAGCAGGGATTCCTTGATACTTCTTTGGGGTACCCCAGTGCCCTTTCCCATTCCTTCTCCGTTATGCCTGTGTCCAGGTCCTTTTCCCATATCTCTTTCAGCGCTGAGCTCTTGGGGTTAGGTCTGTCTATCAGCAAATTATACAACCTGGATATTGGCAGCCAACCATCACTCATATTATATGCTAGGGCCAACAGGGGGCACTCTGGTGGTTCTTCTGGCCAGCCCTCCCATTTTTCTTAAAGGCATGGTCCAGTAAAAAATTTTATTGTCCCTACGGGTCGGCCATGTTTTTTTAAGCCTAAGTGGCTCGATTTTAGAAAACTTTCCTATGGACCTTACCCGAGTTTTCGTCCATTAAACGCACGCGAAAACAGGCACCAGGGAGCCGCCATTTTGTGATAATCCTATCACTTGCCGCATTGCCCTGGCTGACCTGCTTCTGCGGCACTAAATCAAACCCCTGCCCCTGAGCCTGTCATCAGCAGACTCGTACCGCCCATTTCCCAACGCCAAAGCACATCTCGTGTCAACAATCGCTGCACCTCAGCTAATGACGTGTCGCCATGGAAATGGCAGGACGCCTCTTTCCTCAATAAGTATAAACAGACCGTTTCCCAACACACAGCAGCAGATTTTCGATTCCATTCCTCTCTCTGTGTTACTTTGAGTATTCTGTGCCTCGTTTCTGTGCTCTGGTCAGCTACCTTCGCCGCTTGTAGCCCTTGTGAACACCTGTACCATCTCTGTAAATTATTTTACTTTGTTTACCACACAATGGTTACATTAATGCCCTACATGTACGAGCCCGAGTATACCGAGGAGGAACTACTGGAAAGGGAAGCACGTGAAAACGATGGGGATTCGGACGGCAGTTGGGAGGACGATTCAACAGATGAAGAGCCTGGGCCTAGTCGCATGGACGGCGTCTCCACCTGGTCCACATGCAATCGGTGCAAGCTAATGCCAACCGAGGACGAGAACTGCTGCTGCCAAGAAAACTCGGGATGCCTGGCCTAGATTTCGGAAGGCGAGCCACGACCGCAATGCATCACCGAGCTGCCAGACTTCAGGGCAGCCTGTCTCACACGGGCCGTGTTGAGAATAATGATGGTGCTTATGCACGAACTTCGCGCAACTGTTCGTCCTCGTAATCCGAGTAACGAGTAAGTATACTCTGCTTGACATGCCACTCCTATTTCATGTTCTTCTACTATATCCAAAATTATATATTCATATCATAGTAACGCATGAAAGTCGTTCAATAGTGTGCATTGTCTACATAGCATTTGTCCGTGCAGAATGCCATTAGTTACAAGAATTGTCATTGACAACAAACGTTTATTAAACTTATCTTGGTCATTTAAAAACAGTTTGTATCATTCCTTTTCACAGGTGGTACAGGCTGGTGGCCTATCGTTCCTTTACATGGTGGCTCCACGGGAGGCTTGGACACCGCGTTCGAAGAGTGATACCCGCCTGTGCCGTTCGTGCCATAAGAGAAACGTTCCCGAGTGACAGCGGTCAGTACAGGGGATTTTCTCTCGCTGTGCTGCAACCTGACCTGTATAATCTTTAAAGTATTGTATTTTTGTGTCATGAAAATAAGATACAAAATAAAACACCACATATATTTTAACAACGGTTGTTTCGATTTTTTTAAATGAATCAAGTGTGTCTCCATTCAAGGATGGACGTCAGACATCTGTGCTCCGAATGGGTGAAGGTCTGGTCGCTGTGAAGCAGGGTGGTCACTATCTATCTAAGCTAACATAACATATTCTCGATAATGCATGCACTAAATAACACTTGTTGAAAGTCTTTCAGTAGGTTATGTCTCTATAAAAGTCACACATATATCTATACTAACAATTACCATTGGATTATACAGGCCTTAGGTTAAGGGTCTTGACCACTATAATACACCGATTGAAGTGTGGGTCTGTGCTCACAAGAATCTCTGGTATGTGGCATTTGTTATTGATAAGCAACAATATACTATCAAAGGCAGTTCGCACCCATGGATGAGCGCTGGCATGTTGGGTTGTCTGGGGCACGAAAGGCCAAGGTGCCAAACTACATGTACACTTCAAAAGGTATCCCACGCCAAGGGGCCATCGGTCACATGGCCTGGCCTCCTCAGACCCCGTGTCTCCAGCCAGGCCTCCCCTTGAAGCAGGCCGCCCCACTGCAATCCACATAAGTGTGTCTCCATTCAGCAGTCTTCCTGTGCCTTATCTGCACGCCCCAGGCCCATCCATCCCACCCCCTCTATCAAAGGCGGTTCGCACCCGGGGATAACGCTGGCTTGGGGGGCTGTCACGGGCGCAAACGGCCAAGGTGCCAAACAGCATGTACACTTCAAAAGGTATCCCACGCCCAGGGGCCATCGGTCACATGGCCTCCTCAGACCCCGTGTCTCCAGCCGGCCACCCCTTGAAGCAGGCCGCCCCCCTGCAATCCACATAAGTGTGTCTCCATTCAGCAGTCTTCCTGTGCCTTATCTGCACGTCCCAGGCCCATCCATCCCACCCCATCTATCAAAGGCGGTTCGCACCCGGGGATGAGCGCTGGCTTGGGGGGCTGTCACGGGCGCAAACGGCCAAGGTGGCAAACAGCATGTACACTTCAAAAGGTATCCCACGCCCAGGGGCCATCGGTCACATGGCCTCCTCAGACCCCGTGTCTCCAGCCAGGCCACCCCTTGAAGCAGGCCACCCCCCCTAAGACCACGACATACATACATCATTCATTCACAAACACACCCCTGTTTCTAATACTTTATAAACCACTTGATATGTCTCATGAGAACATCTTTGTGCTTTGCAAGTCAACTCCTGAACGTGCTACCTGGCAACGACTGAGATCTACGCTAATCTGCTCGTCGTCGTGCTATCCGTGAACTTCTGTGACCGCTTAGAGCAAACCCATCAGTGTGCTACCTGTGGCCACCCACCTATTCTCCTGCAACATACTGCTCTGCTTGCTGAATCCAACTGTTTGTTGGTCAAGGTAAGGCCATGTATCCTAGTCATATTTTGCAGATTTTAAAATGTCTATCTATTTGCGAGTAGAGTACAAAATAGTGCTATGTTCATTGGTCTCATTACTATTGACTTGAGTTTCCATTGCTATGCTATCAATAGATCTATTTATTTTCATCTTTGTCTGTTGTCATCGAATTGCATCCTTCGGGGGTCCAGTCTATAATGTAAGCATGTTTCCTTCTCGTGCAAGACAGAACATCCAAGGGACGAGTCACATGTTCAGATTTCAGTCACATCAATTATACATTTCTGCAACTTATGCAAATACTAAGCCGCACATAATGAACTGGTATAGTTCCTGCGACCAAAACAAACCTTGCATTGATCGTTGTATGATTAAAGGCATGGTCTAGTAAAAAAATGTATTTAGATAGGCAACATAAAAAAAAATACTAGCATTCTCTTTTTTAAAACTTCCTATGTAAAATTTTGAGCTATTCAAGCTCAAAATTCGCAAAAGCAAGCACATGGGCGCATCCATTTTGTGAAATGGATGCCCTCCTGTGCTGGCTTTTGCTTTTGCGGCACTAATGAAGGAAAAGCCAGCCAGCTGTAGTAAACAAAAGCTACTGCTGGGTGGCTTTCCCTTCATTAGTGCTGTACGCGGAGGCCGGGGACCGGAGACCAGAGCAGGAAAGCTGCAGCTGAATCTCGGCAAGTGCTATTTATTGTTTTTAAAAAATAAGCACTAGCTGCAGTTTTTTTTCTACGTTTTCTGGGCTGGAAGAGCCCAGAAAACTTAGAAATAAAACCGCAGCTTTAAAAACATTGTATTTATGTTTGCGGTCGCTTTTGAAGCGACCACAAACATGAATACAACATTATTGTGTTGGAAAACGCTGTGGTTTTTCTTTCCAAGTTTCTCAGGCTCCTCCGGCTCGGAGGAGCCTGAGAAACTCGGAAAGAAAAACCGCAGCGTTTTCCAACACAACCGCGTTGTGTTTCTGCCTGAATCTGCTTTCCCATTTGGGGCTCTCGGCTCCCGTGGGGAGCCCGAGAGCCCCAAATGGGAAAGCAGATTAAGGCAGAAACAACGCGGCATTGCAGAAAACAACCGCGTTGTTTCTGCCTGAATCTGCTTTCCCTTTTGGGGCTCTCGGGCTCCCCACGGGAGCACCGGAGACCCAAAGTGATAGCCACAGCAGGCAGAAACACAACGCGGTTGTGTTGGAAAACGCTGCGGTTTTTCTTACCGAGTTTCTCAGGCTCCTCCGAGCCGGAGGAGCCTGAGAAACCTGGAAAGAAAAACCGCAGCGTTTTCCAACACAATAACGTTGTATTTATGTTTGCGGTCGCTTCAAAAGCGACCGCAAACATAAATACGTTTTTAAAGCTGCGGTTTTATTTCTAAGTTTTCCGGGCTCCTCCAGCCTGGAAAACCTAGAAAAAAAACCGCAGCTAGTGCTTATTTTTAAAAAAAAATAAATAGCACTTACCGAGATTCAGCTGCAGCTTGCCTGCCCTGGTCTCCGGTCCCCGTCCTCCGCGTACAGCACTAATGAAGGGCAAGCCACCCTTGTTTGTTTACTACAGCTAGCTGGCTTTTCCTTCATTAGTGCTGCAAAAGCAAAAGCCAGCACAGGAGGGCATCCATTTCACAAAATGGATGCGCCCATGTGCTTGCTTTTGCGAATTTTGAGCTTGAATAGCTCAAAATTTTACATAGGAAGTTTTAAAAAAGAGAATGCTAGTATTTTTTTTTATGTTGCCTATCTATTTTTTAAATAAAATTTTTTACTAGACCATGCCTTTAATTTACTTTTGTATCAAATCTTTATTCATGAAGATTGTATAATAATGTCGATATTTACTTTTCAGATTTATCAACAATGCCTGCCTGTTCGATTAGCGGTTGCCCTTCAAAGACCCATGCGAAATCTGAAGGCACTACAATGCATGTATTCCCAAAAACTGTTGATCGAATAAGAGAATGGGTCAGACATTGCGGATATCCACTGGATGACCTGGAAAATAGAGTGCAACAAGTCTTCCAGGACAAGAGGGGTGATCGATACCGCATCTGCAGCCGGCACTTTTCCTTGGACATGTACACCACATCTTGGGTAACAAAGAAGAATAAACGGCGAATGACACGGAAATTGCTTGCAAACGCTATTCCCACTCTATTCGTCCACATTCCGCCACTGGTGAGTCAAGTGTCTGGATTTAGCTTTAGGCCTTGCAGTAGTGTGTAGGTAGCCGAATGGATTAATTGATATTGTAGGTGTTCTATCCCTTGTAATAATTTCGATATTGATATGAGTGTATAGCTTTTTGAATAATAACATTTATCAATATATTCTTTTTCGATTTCATAACCCACAAACAAAATGTATATATATGGAAACAGGGAACTGTGCTGTATTGAGCATTTTTCAAGTATTCTGTCGCCTTACATGGCTATTTTTAATATTGGCATTTCATTATCAATTATTAATTTACCTTTACAACTTCTTCACTATCCCTTGAATCTGAAGCAAGAACATTCTACATCCTTGACGTGGTCGCAGTTATCAACCACTTCTAGCGCGTATCAGGTAATCTTACTAGGCTAATCCGCTACAGACTTGTTTTATGCAGGTCAAGTAATAGTTTTATTCTATCGTGTAATTATTTTACTGAATGTTTGGTTAGTGCTTTCCAATTGATATACACCTTAGTTATCGTCCACTGGTGTTTGTTTTCAGTTATAATTAGTGTTATCCATACTAATGCAAGTACTGTCTTTCAGGGAGATGCTGAAGCGTCCGCCACATCTACAACATTTCTAGATGTTCTTCACCAGCAGGAGGTATGGATACTGACAGCTCCATCGAGCGTCATCATCAGAGCTGGAATTCTTGTCGTTTGATTGTTCTACACAATGTTTCATTCGTGGTTAGCCGTTGATATGTACCTGTGCTGTCGACCCCAGGTGTGTGTTATGTTTTCACTATTGTAATCCTCACTAATGCAAGTACTATGTTTCAGGCAGTTGATGGAGCGTCAACCCCTGCACTTGATGCAGAGCCTGACATTCAAGTAATTCCAGGGGAAATGGAAGCGGGACCATGCGTATACGAATTGGCGCAACAGCTTTCGGAAGTGCGCACTACATTTGCAACATCCATAGATATTCTTCAGCAGCACGAGGTATGGATACTGACGGCTCCATCATGCATGATCATATAACGTGATTCCATTTGCTATACTTTCTTCCCTATTAACGCAAGTGCTGTGTTTCAGGGAAACGACGGAGCTTGCACTACAATCACAACATCCCATTTAGATGATGCAGATGTAAATAAATCGGAGAAATAAATCAATGAAATGTGATCATATCTAGATTTTCCTTGATTCTTTTAGACAATGCATCATTTGTGGTTATCTCTTTATATGTACCTTTGCGTTCGACCCCAAGTGTGTGGTATGTTTCCAATATTGAAAACCATACTAATGCAAGTACTGTGTTTCAGGGAGACGACGGAGCTTCCACTACAATCACAACATCCCATTTTGATGATGCAGATGTAAAGGAATCGGAGAAATAAGTCGATGAAATCTGCATATTTGTATTTTCCTTGATTGTTTTAGACAATGCATCATTTGTGGTTATCTCTTTATATGTGCCTGTGCCGTCGACCCCAAGTGTGTGTTATGTTTCCAATATTGAAAACCATCCTAATGCAAGTACTGTGTTTCAGGGAGATGCTGATGCCTCCTCTCCAACACAACCATTCATGGCAGCCCATGCAGAGCCAGATGTATGGATACTGACAGTTCCATCGAAATAGATCATCACAGGTCGAATACTTGTCATTTGATTGTTGCACACAATGTTTAAATCGTGTTTGGCTATTGAGATGTACCTGTGTGTTCGTCCTCACGTGTGTTTTATGCTAACAATATTTTGATACATAGTAATGAAAGTACTATGTTTCAGGGAGACGATGGAGCCTCATTCCGTGCTGTCTATGCGGATACAGAAAATATAGTCGTTGCAGCGCAAGAGGAAGGGAGGACATGCGGAAACGAATCAGAGCTACAGCGTGCAGATGTTGAAGGTCGAGTCAAAAAAGTTGCAAAGAAAAAAAACAAAAAAAAGGTTAGTTACAAACAGTTCATAACTTTAAAAAATGTTTGTGCTGGGGACTATTGTATGTTTTTTCCAGTCAATTGGACTACACTTTATCTTGTGTTTAAACTGAACATCCCTTTTCAAATCTCTCCTCTAGTTACCCATGGGTGTCAGAACTATACATACACAGACAGTGAAGCGAATGAGAGATGTTGCTTGCCAGACCATGTACACTATGGAGGAACTATTAATTGAGGCGAGGCGTGTTCAGGCTCGAGATGCTCATGTCCAATGGCCAGAACATGAATTAACTGTGTTTGGAGAATACAGCAAAGTTGCATTGGACCATTGCTACAGTGCGATCGCACCACCACAAGAAGATGATATTGAATGTATTGAAGATAGCTCTGAAGTAGTTGCAGATCAATTCACACAATCTACACCCGCCAAAGTATTGCCACCCAAAAACATGTCGACATTGTTGTGTTCTCCCATCAATGTTGAAGTAGCAGATGTCGAAATGACAGAGAATGAACCAGCCGCAGCATCCATAGACGCATCAGAACTTGATAGCAGCGATATTACTTTCCAATGTGTTGAAATCTCTGCAACGTCACAGGCCGAAACAACGTTGACGCAGGATGACAGTCTAATGAAAGAGAGCAAATACATTGTATTCGACAGTTGTTTGATGGAAATTATAAGTATGCTGAAATGTGGGCATTCAGTTAGAGGGAAAGTATGTGGGAAGCCATTGATTAATGTAACTCGTCAAATAAAAGGCAGTAACGTCAAAATAAATGCTGCCTGTCGATTAAATCATAGGTTCTCATGGTCTGCACAAACGATGCTGGGGAAAATGCCAGCAGGCAATCTACTGTGTGCAGCTGCATCACTTTTTAGTGGCTCCAGTTTTAGAAAGTTAGAGGCTTTCTTTCAGTTTGTGGGACTCCATTTCGTTTCTAAATCGCTGTACTACATATACCAACGTGATTATCTGTTTCCGGCCATTAGTGATGCTTGGAAAATTGAACAATTGTCTCTAGCAAGTACATTCGAAGGGAAACGTTTCAGGCTAGCCAGCAATGGACAGTGCGACAGCCCTGGATTTTCTGCCAAGTACTGCACCTACCACTTTCAGGACATGGATAGTAAGAAGATTGTGAGTTTGGTGGTCGTGCAGGTAACACAATGTACATCCTCAGTGGCCATGGAGAAACTAGGATTTATAAACTCAGTGGAATATCTACAATCAAGGGGAATGCACATCAACCTCATAGCCACGGACAGACACGTTTCAATTGCCAAGACAATGAGAGAGCAGTTCCCGCTTATTAATCATCAATTTGACGTATGGCATCTTGCTAAATCAATCAGTAAGAAAATCTCGGCTGCAGGAAAAAAAAAGGTTTTGAAAGTATTTTGCAGTGGTCCCAGTCTATCACCAACCATCTTTGGTGGAGCTCAAAAACTTGTGAAGGGTCAGTGGAAATACTACTTGGCGGACACTGATGCACTATTGTACTAACATTCACCGCTGGTCAGAAAACCTGCATTTCCACCAATGTGAACATGACCCTTTGTCCCCAGAGGAGGCAAGAAAGAAGAAGTGGTTGATTCCATCTTCACCGACACCCAAAGCCATTGAGAAGATTGTTTTCGACAAAACTCTATCAAGAGATTTGGAGGTGTTCCACAATATGTGCCTAAAGTACAGGCCAAAGCGCTTGCATTTTAGCTTTCGGGGCATGAAACATCGCACTCTACTAGCGGTCTTGGCCCATAACAGCAATGTCGGACGTGACCAATCTAGGACTAGGGGTAAAGTAAGGATGCCTCGCTACACTAAGGTGTTTTCAAAACGAAGTAAGCAATGGGTGATCAAACCAGTCTATGAGGAAATGCAGTTCGACTTTGTGAAAGGCCTTATTGTTGCTGTGTTAGAGAAGCACAGATATGGAATTTTGGACGTTTCTGTGCAGAGCAGTGATCCATTGCCACCGAACATTGCAACTGTGCCATGTCCACCAGAAGCACAGCTGGTTGTGAAGTACAAATCCCGGTTTAAATAATTGCAATACCCAATGCCCAATCTTTCCCAATACGATTGTCTTTTTGTAAATAAATGTTATTGTACAGTGTACCTGTAACCCTAACCCCTACCTTCACCATCATGGGTGGCGAACAAGCTGGGTGTCATCTTTGAATTCTCTCTATTCACCTCATATATGTGTATGTATATATTTTTCTCATGTCTCATCTCATGTAAATGTAAATGCTGCGCACTGTTGCGCACTGTTAACGGAGAGGAGGTTTGCGTATTGCAAATAATAAAACAAACAAAAATAAATCTCACTTTAAATTAAATGTCTCCATTTGGGCTGCAAATGTCGCAGACAACGGGGGCAAAATTGGGGGCCTTAGAACGCGCCAAGCGTGCCATGGCATTTGGGAGAGAAGCCAGTTCGCATTTGCACATTGTGGCGCACTACATAGAGGGATTCTAAACTTCAAGTTCTCACAGATGCCTTTACTACGGGATGTTGCAAATAAAGAATGCGAAGGACAGTGGCTTTGATTTTCAGCTCGCGCCCAGAAGAGGCCCACAAGTCTCACTGGAAGTATAAGGGTCTATTGTTTGTTGACCTTGAGACAGGGACCATGCCAAAAGAACTTCATTTGAAGGGGGTGCGCAATAACGTAAGAGACGATAAGGCAGAAAATTCAGAAAATAGACCGAGTTTCATTTTAGTTCAGTATACGAAAAATCGTTGTCAAGAGCACGGTCCGATTTACAGACTGCATTATGCAGAGACACAATGGAAATTTCAAATATAATGTGAGTAAATCTTTAGACGCTTTTATACCGGAATGAAGAATTCATGAATGGATGCATGAATAAATGAATGAATGAATGAAGAGCTAGGAAAAGCAAGGAAACGTGTTCGTAGTGGGCACATGGGCATGCAGGTCCACTGGTCTCACCGATCTCGGTCCTTGGCCCAGCCACTTTTCCCTGCACTGCCTACCTGCACTACGGGACTGTCTCTGTATCCTTCAGCCCCTTCTCCCGGCATTTACCTTGCACTTGCCACCAGTTGGCCCTATTATTTATCATATATTCTACTAACCATGTACAGCACTTTTACCTCCCTCTCCCCTTCCCCATGCGCAATCTGAAAGACACCTGGCCTAGTAGGATCGTTGTCTGTTTGCCCTTGTTCCCCCCATGCCTCGTCGCGCCTTGAAACACTTGTGTATAGGCGCGTTACAAATGCCATATCATATATCATATCATTCCACACGCATGTAGACTAACTGTCGTTTCTCATTGGGCCTCATTACGACCCTTGCGGAAATGGAAAAATGATGGCGGAAATGCAATACCGCCATCGAACACCGCTCGTTGCGATCATGACCCGTCACCGTAAAGTACGATGCCATTAGCGACACCGCAGTGAACGGCAACGCTAACTGCACCAAGTACGCGCACGCGCGCCTTGCAAAACCGGAATCACCGCCATGGCGCAACGGTACGCGAATTCTGACCCTAGCGGACATGTACTGAACGCCATCAAGCACGTCGTAAAGTACCATTCCGCCATGGCGAGAAATACGGCAACGCGAACCAACCGTAAATGGCCCACTGAGTGCCTGTACTCCACTCCCTGGCCTCATTGCACAACTCCTGGCAGGCGCAATGTACTCACACTATGCAACCAGTGAAATCCACAATCCACCCATGCATGCCAACGTAGAAAAGCATGCAGGGGCTCAAAGCGCCCCGTGAGTGGGCATCCATGTACGGCATGTCACCATAGCCGTACTGACGCAGCACAGGCATGTGAAGGTACAATACATCAAACTGAAAATCAAGAACACATGACACAAAACAACAGTAGTCCCCCATCGCTTGCCACCAGCGCAAGGCAACATCCAAAACAGCATCCTGAGGGGGATTGCACCAGCCCTGTACTCATGCCAGTAAACAAACCAACCATCAGCAGAAGCATGTACCACACAAGTCGGCAGAGTGACTGAGCAGCCAGGCTCATCCCAAGAGGGGCCGATGGGAGCTGCAGGGCACAGATGGCATCAATACAGAAGCTATTCCAATGGACATGACCCCAGTCCCCCTCCAACAAACGCACGCAAACACAGTCACCTGTGACCAGCCACATTCTGAACAACCCATCATTCCACCAATCGACCTGGCTGACAGGCACCAGTCGGCCAAAAGCCAATCCCCCGCCCCTGAACAGCACATCATGTAAACAGTCACAATGGCAGCCCCTATCCGTGACCATACTGTGCTACGTAGGCAAACGCGGCCAGTACTGTACCACACAACCAACTCAGAAGGCGGAACACAATGCAGATCATCACGCAATACATACCGCCACAAAGCGAAAATCGCCACATCACCTGCAAAGAACAACGCAACACGACAAATATCGGAATACAATTTAAATGCACATCCAAATGACAAAGGCCCCACAGCAATTTGCAAAATACCACCAAAACAACCATCATCACCGAGGGCTGCATCTGCAATAATTGACCGGCTTCCACTTGTGTGACGCCCTGTACCATCATGGCACACAGGGCCTACATCAACGTTCCAAAAGGCAACATGGAAGCGGCAAGAACCGCAGGTCCGTCCCATGAGGCAGGCACTAGTCGAGCTGAAAGGCCGAAATGTTGCACCTAGCCACCAGTACAGCGTAAGGGCATGTGGCCCATTGGCGATCGTCCCATAAGATCGAAATGGTGCTCCACTGATTCACCCGAAGCTGCAGGAGTCGAGAGTAAAAACCATCTGGAGGAGTGGCGTAGAGATGGCATCTGCAATAGGGCAGGAGATACCTGTCACCCAAAAGAAACACAAATTAACCGATTGCATTACGGGACTCATGATGCATTACAATCTTCATTCAACACACCAAATCCACACCCATATGCATGCTAGCCCACTCCAAAGGAATATACACACCCCTAAATCAGTATCGAATCATAACGAAACCAATCGAGCTAAATACACCATTGTCAACGTCGGTTACTGTGCATGCGTCCGTCAAGATAGAACCCATGACATGGGATTAGTAACGTGCCTAGACACAAGTGTATGAAGGCGCGTCGAGACAGGGAGGATCCGACAAGGGCAGATAGACGTATGTCCCACTATGGCAGCCTTGCATCACATAACGCAGGGGAAGGGGAGTGAATCAAAAAACCCATGTACATGGCAGACCCTAAACGGATTCATCAGTCCATGCATCCACACATCATTCCCTCATCCCGCAATGAAAACGCATGAATATTCACTCACATAATATGTGAAACTTCCATCGCGTCTGTGCGTAATGCAGTCCGCAAAAACCACTGTGCCCCTGGCCGGATCTGTAGTGTTGTGAAGCAAGATGGATTTGGGAACGTCCTGCCTTATCGTCCACTACGCTGTTGCGCATCCCATTCAATTCATATCATTCATTGCCTGCTCGTTATGGGCCATGTCCCAAGGACATTCTACAATAGAACGTTACATTTCCAGCCAGACCTGTGGGCGTATCCTCGCCGCTACTTCAAAACCCAAAATGCTGGCCTTCGAATTCCTCACTTGCAACATTACGTCGAAAAGGCTTCTGTGAACGCTTGCATTCACAATTACATCAATGTAGTGCGGCTGTGTGTCATGATGCTAACTGGCTGCAATCACAAATGGCACGCCACGCCCGTCGGTGAAGTACGTTACTGTGCTGCATGAGGGTCGGCCATCGATCGAGCCCTACATACCACTGACTCTTCACAGGTATGTAAGCGGCTGCAATCATAGCATGTGTAACAATGGGAGCATAGCATGAAAATCAGTCAAAGTACATCACACTGCCATCGGGATTTGATACATGATTCAAATCCCAAGATGCCATGCGGCCAAATGCAGCCTTACGTGCGGGACGTGCTCGGCCAGAAGGGATTGCATCTGCCACAGATTCATTCAATCAGCACAGGTGGAGGCCATACAGGCCGACAGCACATATATTGCAGACCCAAACCCCTCCCACAACCACTCCCACTCCAAAATGCTACCGGCAGGACTAGCGATGTTGGGCCTGGGGTACCAGATAGCACTGCAAGTGCTACAACTACAAGAAGACGACGAACAACAACAGGTACAACAACCGGGCGCACAGGGGAGACGGAGGAGAAGGAGGAGGAGGAGGGCAAGGCAGGGTCAGCAAGGCCCACAAGCACTGCCACTACCACCACGCAGGCGGCCCGCAATCCCACGCCTCCGAGCCGATCCGTTCAACCTCACTGCTGAGCAGATCCACACCCTCTACCGTTTGGACCGGGACACCATAATCGCCATTGTGGACATGACACATGCTGACCTCGTGAGCATGATAGATAGCCCAACCGCCATCCCACCCCTACTGAAGGTGGTGTCTGCACTCCACTTCCTGGCCACAGGCACCTACCAGCACACAGTGGGACAGTTGCATGGCATTTCACAGCCACTGTTCTCACGGACACTCTTCCAAGTGCACGATGCCCTCCTGAAGCACGCCGACGACCACATCACACTACCACGCACGTACCAGGAGATTACCAACGCTAAAGTGGGATTCCATGCACTTGGCGGCATCCCGGGTTGCATTGGTGCCATCGACTGCACCCATGTTGAATTGGTTGTCCCACATGCCATGGAGGTCCAGTACCGCAACCGGAAGCAATTTCATTCAATCAATGTGCAAATGGTGTGTGACTCCAACAAGATATTTACGCATTGTTGTGCCAGATTTCCAGGATCTACCCATGATTCTATGGTCCTGAGGAACACAAGAATACCACGCTACATGGAGCGACACGCAGGGCACAGATCCTGGCTACTCGGTGAGTCTCATTCCATGCATGACATCGTGGCCCATTTGATGCGTCAATGACCTTGCAGGGGGGGGGGGGCTACTTAGCACTATCATTCCACTGACACCCTTTATTCGTCTCATACAGGTGATGCCGGGTATCCACTGAAGAGATGGCTCCTTACACCAATCCGGAACCCACAGAACGAGCATGAGGAGGACTACAACCATGCCCACTCACGTACCCGTGTGGTCATTGAACAGGCATTCGGCCTACTGAAGGCTCGTTTCCGCAGCCTCAGCAGGTCTGGCGGGGCACTCATGTACAGCCATGAGAAGGTTTCTAAGATGGTCATGGCATGTGTCATGCTGCACAACATGTGCATACGTAGGAATGTGCCCATGCCCCCTGACGCTGTACTGCATGCACCTGAAGATGATGATGATGATGAGGGTGGGGATGTGGAGGCACCTCAAGGAGTCCATGAGGCACAGGATGCACGTGCAATCCGACAGAGCATCATAGATGCATGCTTCTAGCAACCACGCATGGTGCCTATTACACGGAAAGGGGACCTGTGGCACTGTGTGTGTGTAGTACAGGCACATTGTGGACTGTACGCCTATGAAGGCCTCGTACGCAAATATCAATGTCCACACATGTCATTGGATGATAATGAGGTGCTGTATTGTTAATGTGATTTGATTTATACACCCTATGGACCCGCCACCCAGTGAAGCCCAACACACCCCCTCCACCCTACTACCTCCCCCCCCAACACCAGTGTCCAAATATGCATGCTGTCCGTGGGTAGACGCTATTGCAAGCCCCCTCTACGGGTATCAGGGGCACCCCTGCCCGTGGAGCGCAGGTTCCTGCCAGATCTGCGTTGGGGGCTGCCCTGGACGGAACTTGCCACGGATGATGTCTCTGCCTGCTCGCGTCCATGCATGTCTCTGAGGGTTTGTGAGAGCTCCGAGAGCACACGGCGCACAGCAGCAAGTTCAGCACAAACGTCTTTGGACGTCGCATGCAGTTCCCCCCTCAGGCTCTCGGTGCTTTTCTCCATTTGTGCTCTCAGGCTCTCGGTGCTTCTCTCCATTTCTCCCCTGAGGCTCTCACTACTTTTCTCTATTTGTGCCCTGAGTGTCTCGGTGGATGTTTCCATGGCTGCCCTGGAACCCCCGCATTCATTTGCATGGTCCTTGAGTAGCGAGGACGCTTCCTGCTGTTGCTCGATCAGCAGGTCGAGGGACTGTTGCCTCTGCTGGGCCATGGACATTTGCGGTGGTGTGACAGGGGGGCTGCTCAACACATGTTGCCTTGGCACAGGACTTGTGGGGGTTGGCCAGTCGTCGTCTTCAGGGTGCCCCTGCGTGGTTTCGTCATGGTGTAGGGGAAGGAACATGCAGGGGGATTGGGAAAGGTCATGGATGGTACCTACGTCGCCAGCACTGTTTTCCGTGTCGGAGCATGCTGGCATGACAGCTGTGTCACCTATGGTGCTGCTACCACCAGAGGCAGTGCCATCAGATACGTTCTTTGGGGGGACCTGTGGTGCTGGGGTTGTGGACTTGCTGGCTGCTGGGGTGCCTGTTGCAGTCCCCTCCAGTGTGCTGCCACTTGATTCCTGCTGCTGCCGTGTCTTGATCCTTGCACCTGAGGTGGAGGCTCTTGGGACGTTGGTCCTGGCCCTCTTTGCAGGCGTGCTGGTAGGGGTGTCCTGCAGCTCGTCGTTGGTATCGGACCCTGTGGTGGAGTAAAGAGGGGCGAGCGTTAGTTATGGGTCTGTCGGATTTGGAATGGCAACGTATCAAATGCATTGGGGTGGTACATGAGGCTGATTTGGGACTGGGCCTTGGAGGTGGTCTCATTTTCGTGTGGATTGAGGATGCATTCATTTGGCTGCCTGCAGTTAGGGGGTGCATGCTGCACATGTAGGGGTTGTTTATGGCTTCTTGATTGATTTGTTTGTTCATTCTGACTTTTAGAGGGCGCTGTCAGGGCAAAGTATGTATTGCACTATGGGGTCACATGGTACTGCACATGTTCGTGGTTTGTGGATTTCGCATTGTTTCTCTTGGCCAACCTACCTGATTCTCCGGATGTCGGCACTCCTTTCTCCATCCCTCCGACTCCCTCTATGCTCTCCATTCCTATGGTGGAGGCGCAGATTTCCTCCCAGGGGGTCAACTTGATGGGCGACTCTGAACCCCCCCCGGTAGCTGTGGCGATGTTCCTGTTCGCAGAAAGTATGCTGCGTACGCGGATCCGCAGGTCGTCCCACCGCTTGCGACATTGCTGTGGCGTGCGGGGTGTTGTCCCCACCGCACTTACGCGCTGTGCCACCAGGGCCCATATGGCCTTCTTGTTGGCAAGGGCCGTCCTGGTCATTTGACTGGAGAAGACGACGGCGGAATTTTCCTGGAGGGTCTCGGTGAGCACGGTCAGTTCCTCTCGGGAGAAGTGTACCTGCCGCTTGCGGTCACACGCTTTCTTGGCTACCTTTCCCATATTTATTTTTTTAACTGGGGTTGCTAACGGGTTGGGATGTGTGTCAGGGTCGGATTTTTTATGGTTGTGTTGGGATTCGGATTTTATAGTTGTGCGGCGTGCTGTTTCCCGTTCCGGCCACATGCTTTTACTTCCGTTTCCGTATATTTACGGTGGCCGTAATTTGCGGTGCACGCTCGTTACGGTGACCGCTCATTACGGTGACCGCTAAGATGGGTGGCGGTATTGCACCTGGTGCAGCGTACGGCGGCGGTAAGGGCCGTTTTGGGGTCATTTCCGCCATCGCAGCCTTTCGGATTCCGCCATGGCGTAATGCTCGTGCCCGATGGGTCGTGATTGGCCGCACTTTGCTCCTTCGTGCAATGGCGGAAACGCTATTTACGCTGTTGCGGTCCGGTCAGTCACTTTCCGCCAGGGTCGTAATGAGGCCCATTGTGTGTTGGCCTCGATTTATTTCGTTACTTTTCGCATTGATTTTAGAGCTGAACATACTCCATTGAACTATCCTTGCAAGCAAATAGTTTCTGATCGGCCGTAATAAATAAAATATTTTTTTTGTTTTCATAACAGGTATTTGATCCTGTTCTGCTACTGTCATCGGTTTGAGACACCGGCAGACGGATTCTTCAATATACACCTGCAGCTTCGTGTGAACAACTGGAGCACGTTAACCATATTATGGAACGATCGCCAAGGGCCCACATGCCCTTACGCTGTACTAGTGGCAAGAAGCAACATATCAACCTTTACGATGGACTAGTGCCTAGTTGATGGAACAGCCTTGCGGTTCAACGTGCTTCCAAAGTGCTTCTTTTAACGAAAAGCAACACCCTGTGTACCATAAAGGAACAGCGCGTGACTCAATATAAACTTATCCGGATTTGCGGATACAGATAAAAGAAAATAAATGGCTTTCGGAGTTCATATGGCAATTGCTGAAAATTCTCTAAACATTTAATGTCAAATAAATGTATTTTACCAAATGTACCGTGTTGCTGTTTGATTTTAAAGTACAGTTTCATATTCCGAATTGTGGCGCGCTGTGTTGTGAGATGGTCTGTGTTGGTTTCCGGGTTCTGTGTGGAGTCGCGTAGAAGACAACTGGCGCGTTTGCCTACGCAGCACAGTAACGTCACGGAGAGAGGCGGGGAATATGAATGTTATGATAATGTCAGGCACAGGGCCGGGGGATTTAATTTAGTGCCGCAGAAGCAGGTCAGCCAGGGCGATGCGGCAAGTGATAGGATTATCACAAAATGGCGGCTCCCTGGTGCCTGTTTTTTCGCGTGCGTTTAATAGACGAAAACTCGGGTAAGGTCCATAGGAAAGTTTTCTAAAATCGAGCCACTTAGGCTTAAAAAACATGGCCGACCAGTAGGGACAATAACATTTTTTACTGGACCATCCCTTTAAGCTATTTTTCTAACTCTTTGGTACCATAGAAACTGCCCACCAGACACTTCCTCCTTCTCTCGCAGTGAAGCAAACTCCCTGAAGACCCCTTCCTCATGCATATCCCCCCAGGTGTATATGCCCAATCTTTCCCATCGTCTTGCTGTTGCCAGGTCTGCACTGCCCCTGCAGATGTCAGCCATGATCGCCACCTCACGTGAGTATGGATTTCCGAGTTTCAGTAGTGACACCGCCCACCTCCGTATTTTCCTACCCAATGTCACCACCATGGGGGTGCTTTCCAGGTAGTCTAATGATACCCAAAGTATTTCCTTTAATTTCATGGGGGCCACCATTCGTTGTAACAGCGTTGTTTCAGACGTGGTTTCGTCTGACAGCCATTTAATTACATGACTGAGCTGGGCCGCCAAATAGTATTTTTCCAGGTCCGACAACTTCACCCCCGCACCATGGGGCAAGCATAATGTGGCACGTGATAATTTGTGGCGGGACACGCCCCGTAAGAATTCGTAGATCAGTGTGTCTAGAATGCGGAAAAAGGATGCCTTGTCATAGCAGTGTACATTGTTGAAATAGTACAATCCGGCAATCGGGAATATACAGGATTTGGTTCTGCTGAAGCTAATCCCGGACACCTTCACATAATTATCCAGTATATTTAAGATCAATGGGACATTCAAGTGTGGATCCCTCAAGTACAATAGCACATCATCCGTGTATAGCGAAATCAGATGTCCTGTTCCCCCTACCCAAATATCCAGCATCTAGATACTGTTTTCAAAGATAGATCGCTACCGGCTCCAGCCCCAGCACGTACAACACTGGTGACAGTGGGCAACCCTGTCTGGTACACGGTTGTATGTCCCACGCTGATGACACCACCCTTCCCGTTTTGACTCTTGCCACCGGGGCTGTATACAGTATCTGTACCCATTTAATAAATTGTTCCCCAAATCCAAATTCCCTCAGCGTTGTCATTAACCATTCCCTGTATATGGAGTTGAACGCTTTTATTGCGTCCAAGGAGATTATGACATACTGTGCCTGGGTGCCCGCTGCTTCCACAAGGACATGCTGTAGCCTGCGGATGTTTAATGCAATGTTGTGCCCCGGTATGAAGCCGTTCTGATTGCTGTGGACCAAGCCTCCTATTACCCTGCTCAGCCGTTTGGCCAGTATAGTGATTAGGATCTTAGCATCGTAATTTAATATTGCGAGTGGGCGGTATGAATCGCATTCCTCCATTGGTATCCCTGGTTTGGGTATCAGGACTACCAAGGTTTCCCCTCATAGATTCTGGCAATATCCCTTTTGAGTATGCCTCCTTGAATACCTCAAGCAGCACTGGGGCCAAAACTGTCTCGTATGTCTTATAGAACTCCGGTGGGAGTCCATCACTACCGGGTGTTTTGTTTGTTGCAAGTGTTCTTATCGCCTCGGATACGTCCTCAACTGTTATGTCCGACTCCATCACTTCCCGTTGTGCCGCCCCTATCTTGGGAAGACCTATCTCTTCTAGTGTGTCTTGTATGTAGACCTGGGGCACCTGATGTTTATGGCTACATCTGTGGCCATAGAATTCTGTAAAGGCGTCATTTATCGCTTGTTGAGATTTGTGCGCAGTGCCCGTTTCATCCCTAAGTTCTGTGGTCGGGGGTTTTGGGTGTTCACTCCTACACAGCCACGCTAGCAACCTACCTGGCCTGTCGCCTTCCGCATGTGCTCTGGTTGTTTTAACTGCGTAGTTAAATTTTGCCAGCCTTCCCCCACGCCTCTCGACAATTACCCCTCATGTGCGCTAATTCAAGCTCTTCTTCATGTGTCCCTTGTATGTGGGCTTCCCTTTGTTTTATATCCTCCTCCCGTCCTTCCAATTCTAATCTTAGTGTCTTTCTGATGCCCCCAACGCTAGCGATGACCGCCCCTCTCACCACCACTTTCATTGCTTCCCAGACTGTGCCCCGTCGTTCTATGCTACCTAGCTTCCTCTCAATGTAATACTCTAATTTGCCCCGTAGTTCCTCTCTAAAGGCCAGATCTGTTAGTGCATCTGTGGGCATACGCAACATCGGTAGGGGGGGTCTAGGGCCTCGCATTCTCCAGGTCAGTAGCAGTGGTGAGTGATCTGATATTGATCTGCCCAAGTATTGGGCCAATTCCACCTGCAACATGTGGGCTTGGCTACCAACAAATAATCTATCCTAGTGTGTAGGTTATGTGGCGATGAATAGTAAGAGTAACCCCTGTCAGATGGGTGTAGTTCCCTCCACACCTCCACCAATTGCAGGGCCCCCATTAGCTCATTCAGTGCTCCCGTAGCTGCCTCTTTCCGGATAGCTAGTGGGCTGAATGTATCCAACTCCCCGTCCCGTACACAATTAAAGTCGCCTCCCCAGATGAAGAAACAATCTCGGTGCAGGGTTAACCTTGCCCCAAACCTATTGAGGTACATCGGAATCCCATGATTGGGGAAGTAAGAGTTGACTATGCATATTTGTATTTGCTCGACGTGGCCCCTTAATATTAAGTACCTCCCTTCTGGGTCAGCCTCCCTCTCAAGCAGTTTAAAGGGAATCGCAGGGCTTATCCAAGTAAGCACCCCACAGCCATATTTAGAATAGGCCGCACCGTAGCACTGTCCGCTCCATTGATCCCCCACCGTAGCCATGGATTTCTGCGTTAGGTGTGTCTCCTGCGGAAGTGCAATAGACACTTTTTTCCTATTGAGGAAGGACTTCACCCGGTTCCTACGCATATACGTGCCCAGTCCCCGGACATTCCACATCAAAACTCTAATGTCCGCAGCCATGTCAGCTTTGTGCCCCCCCACCGCACCCCCTTATTACCTTGCATCCAGTGCTTGTTTCCATCACTCCTAGCCATATCACACCGTGGGTGAGCTCCATCCCCGTCCATACACGCATTGACTCATACGCACGTCTCTTGACATATTCCCCCCCTTCGTGAAGAGTTCCAAACCTTATTAACCATGAACCAGACCAAAACCAAAAAACTGCGCTCTGTAGCTGCTTCCCATTCGCAGCACTCGAGCGCCCCGCACCTTCTGGGCCAATCCAAGCCTTAGTGTGCGGGATATGTTGCGTCGGCCGGTGGTCGATGCCTAACAATTCGTGGGGTGGGTCTTCCAGCTCTGATCGGGGGCCTCGGTCTTCCCCCCCCGCCGTACAAATGAACAAAATCTTGATTATAGTAGCAATGCGTGTTCCTTTCTTTGCTGCATTCAATGTGCAATCTTAAACTTTACTGTGTTCCCCCCATTCCCCTCGCCCTCTCGGGCTAGCCATCTCTCCCATGACTGACTCTTCCCCACTATCTAAGTTGTTGTGTTCATCCACATAGTGGCTGCCGCTGGTGCTTCGAGGAAGACCGGTCCTCCTTTGTATATTACTTTGAGTCGAGATCGGTACGTCAACATATATTTAATATTTAGTTGCCTTAGCCTTGTTTTGATAGGCACAAAGGAGTTTCTGGCTCTTTGAACCGTTGGCGTGTAGTCAGGGTATATGGTTATATTGGAGTTATTGCGTCTGATTTCCCCACCTTCTATCAAAAATGTCTGGATGGCCTCTCTGTCCCGGAGGTTCAGTATTTTAGCAATCATGGGTCGCGGGTGCGATCCTGGCGGCAGTCTCTTCTGCAAGGACCTGTGGGCCCTTTCCACCACAAAACCTTGTGAGAGCTTGCCTGCCCCAACTTCTTGCAGGAGTAGGTTCTCCACAAAATCCGTGGGGTTTGCACATTCTATTCCCTCTGGAATTCCGGGCAGACGTACATTATTGCGCATGGCGCGCCCTTCTGCGTCTTCCGCTCGGGCTTCCAGTGCCGCATTTCTCCTCTCTAACTCTGTTAATCTCATTTCATGATCCTTGGTGGTCACCATCGTTTCTTGAAATCCGGACTCTGCAGTTGTGACCCTTTCCGTGAGGTTGCGAACGTCGTGTCGCATCAGCTGCATATCTGCCTTAACCGTCCTGATTTTTGTGTCTATGAAGGTTCTCAATGCGACTATTGCGTCTAGCACTTGATTTTCTTTAGTACCAGCTACCGTGTCTTGTTGACCTTTCAGTGTTTCTGCATCTCCCTGCGGTTGCCCCTTTCGTTTAGTCGCATTGAAGGAGTCCATGATTGTGGGTTCCTTCTTTCCATTAGTGGAGGGCAAGTCTGCCGTGTCCATGCCTCCATGCCAGGGTTATTCAGTGTTCACCGACTGCTTGTCGGACGCCCCACTGTGTTTTGGTTCCCGGCAGTCAGCAGTTAGTCAACCAGTTCAGTTGGCTGTTGGCTGGATTTTCTAGCTGCACGCTCGTTGGTTTATGTTTTGCTTCTCCGGTAGTGCTCCACGGTCGTCTTGCGTCTCAGCATGGAGCCCAGGGGTTCATCAGCCATGGGCTAAGCGGTAAAACTGGTTGTAGCTCTGCCCACCTGACAGTCGTAAATCTGCCTTGCATTTGTTCTGTGTGTGGTTCGTGGTGCCGCGTGGTTTGGGCAAGCGTGGTATTGGGCCTAAGCTTTGGGTTTAGCGCCCTGCTAGATTATGCCGTGCCCGGCTCGTCCCCTGCTCTGCCTGTGCTTTTGGGACAGTGCCGCTATTGAGTTATGCAGCTGCTGCTTCCTGCCACTATCACCCGCACTACATGTGGCAGATATGTCGTATGTGTGCTGTCGCCGATTCCGCTTGTGGCCTCTGTGCTCAATTCTTGTTTAGGTTGTGCCGCTTCTGCTTCACCTCCAGGGGCCACTCAGTTGCTGTTCTGTGCCTCTCCCTTTATTTCAGCGTTCTGATAATTGACGGGGACTGTGTCCCCAGCAATTCCCTTTACTGGGCCTTTGTTCTGTAGGGTGCTCCCCACTATCTGCTTAGTGTGTGTGCTCACTGCGTTGCCAGCAAGGCTTCACCAATATGGCCCCTCTGTCTCGTGTTGGCATGTGTACAGCAGCCCTCTTCCCACTCCACTGAGGCAGTCGCCATATTCCTCAGCGCCCACCTTTCCAGACTGGCCTCCGCTGTATGTCACTTCATCGGGCTCTGCTCTTTCCCTGCCGCTAATGAGCACATCCCGCTCCCTCAGCGAGACTGTGTGCCAGCTGAAGTCAGGGCCAAATCTTCCCTTTTTCTCTCCGGGGTGCTTTTCACACAGTTGCCTTTTGTCTTCCTTTTCCAGCTGCCCCGGGCTCCGGCGCACTCCGCCGCCGTGCGTCTTCTGTCTCCCGCAGCGTGAGATACAGCCCGCCTTGTTAAGTCCTTGCTCTGTGGGGGCCACTGCAGATCTGACCAGCACACTCCTGATAATATCTTTGTGTGCCCTTAGTTACACTTCAATGGGGCGCCGCGTCGTAGTCGTACTAAGCTGCCTTGGTTCGCATGGAGCTCCGGCTGTACGCAGCCTCCAAGCGACAGCCGCACTGGTTGGGATGTGCGTCTGGCTCTGCAATCTGTCGCGCTTGTGATGTCCTTGCTTCGGTTTGCAGGGAGCCCTCCACACAGCGCCGCGCAGCTGTTGCCTCTTGCCGACTTTCTCACACCAGCCAAGGTGACAAGTAATGCATTGTTTTTTTGGTACATTGTAATTTTCACTTGTCAGATCATTTTAAACACAATTTCTGGGGACAATATTAGAATTTCACAGGGGATACTAATTCATGTTTACAACCTCATTGTGTTTTGCCCCCTTCCTAATTTTCTTTTTCCTTTGTTCGCATATTGTTGCTTTGAACCTTTGCTGTCAACATTTCTTTTTGACATTGGATTGCGCCTTGGCGCACTATGTTTCTAAATTGTATCTGCACTGTGCACTTTAGGTCCAACCTGCAATGCAGGAGGTTCATTAGATAATGATGCACTTTAACTGCAGATACCTAATATTGATTGATTGTTTTTATGCTGTTTTACCATGGTTTCAGCGGAATATACAATGTAATTTGTTATGTGAATAATAAAGATTGATTGATTTTATACTATCCTTGATCTGGCCTATCCCCTCATTGAGCTCCAATACTGAGAGCAATTTTTCCCCGCTTGAATTGTTCAGCGGAGTGTTTTCACGTGACCCCTTTTCTCCTTGTTCTTTGTTTAGTTACTCCCCTGGGTCTACGTTACTGGGGACGCCTATCCTTGATCATAAAAGAACTCCTGTATGCATGTCTGGTTTATTACACCTTCAGACCACGAACATACAGACAGACCGAGCATGAGTGGGGTTCCTTGTGTCCAATCTAGTGGACAATGCCTTGGCCTGGGCTACACCCTTGGTGATGAATAATGAGCCAGCTCTCAACGATTTCAACCAATTCGTCAGACTCTTCAAGGACAGGTTTGACAGGCCAGAGGTCTTATACTTTTCCTACGAAGTGATATTGGATGTTCGTCAGGGTACTGCTGATGTAC
Source organism: Ambystoma mexicanum (assembly GCF_040938575.1). Lineage (NCBI taxonomy): Eukaryota > Metazoa > Chordata > Amphibia > Caudata > Ambystomatidae > Ambystoma > Ambystoma mexicanum. The sequence continues at coordinate 1,053,054,814 of NC_090936.1, read as the reverse complement.
AATCCTATGTGTCCCGTGTTCAGAAGCTTGCGGTTAATGCTGGATGGCTAGACTCAGCCCAACAGACTCTTTTCAGACGTGGCCTACATGAAGACATTAAAGATGAGTTGCTTTGTGTTGCTCGTCCTACTTCTTTCCAAGAGCTAGTTACTTTGTCACTGCAGATTGAGTACTGCCTCGTTGAGCGACGACAGGAAAGAAGACGGAACCGCACATAACCTCCCTTGAGTAATTTCCCACCTTCCACAAAGGAAGGAACCTCTCCTGAAGAGCCGATGCAGATCAGAGCCACCAGAGGACCCTTGACGCCAGAAGAACGCAAGAGGCGTCGGGATTTAGGGTAATGCATGTACTGTTGTTCATCTAAACACATCTTCAGGAACTGACCAGAGGTTCCTCCCAGGCGTAAGGGAAATGCCTTCCCCTGATCCTATGCAGGGGAGATCTCGGGGGAAACTGAGGCAATCCCTGCAGCTTAACCAAACCAGTAGAGAAGACTGAAGATACCAGGTTAATGTTGTTCAGTGCACTCTTGCAACCTTCCTCCGTGGATTCCATTGAAGTTCTAGCCATGCTGGACTGTGGGGCAGCTGGCAACTTCAGTAGATATAGCGTTGGCCAAGGAACACAATTTACCACTACAGGCCAAAAAAATACCCATTCCGGTAGAAGGAGTGGGCGGGACTCCGCTCTCGTCTGGACCCATCATCACAAAGATTCCTCCGATTTGCATATTGTTGGGAGTACATCAGGAAACTGTGGTATTTGACATAATCCAAGCAGCACATTTCCCAGTTATTCTGGGAATGCCGTGGCTGCGCAGACATAATCCCAACATCAACTGGAAATCCAGCACATTGAGCTTCGATTCCACCTATTGTTAACAACATTGCCTGGGTCTGATGGATCAAGAAGCTCAGACCGGGAAGACTGTTTCCCTATCTAAGAAGACCAAATCTTCTGTGCCACTCCACTATCAAGACTTCGCTGAGGTGTTTGAAGAAAAAATACCCAGACTACTGCCCCTGCACCGGTCCGACGACTGGGCTATTGACCTGATACCTGATGCTGCAGTGCCCTTTGGTCGTATGTAACCCCTTTCTCTACCTGAACGCAAGGCTCTGAAAGACTATTTAGAGGCCAACATGCAAAATTGACTAATCCAGGAATCAAGATCATCAGGGGGTGCGTCCCTCTTCTTTATACCGAAGAAGGACACGGCAGAACTCCGGCCCTGTATCGACTATCACGGTCTGAACACTATGACCATCCAAGATCATTACCCTATGCCTCTAATAAGCGACATATTGGAAGCAGTGCAGGAGTCTACCGTTTTCAAAAAGCTGGACCTCAGAGGGGATTACCACCTCTTGTGGATCAAAAAGGGTGATGAGTGGAAGATGGCCTTCAGAACTCCGATGGGACTGTATGAATATCAGGTAATGCTGTTTGGTTTATTGAACGCCCCAGCAGTGTTCCAGCGGTTTGTCAACAAAATCTTCTCAGACCTCTTATACCTCTCGGTAGTGGTATATCTGGACGATATACTAGTGTTCTCCCCAACCTTATCGGAACACCGTAGACAAGTCCGAGAAGTACTTGGCTGCCTACAAGACAACCAATTGTTTGTGAAGCCTGAGAAATGTCAGTTCGAGGCCAGTTCAGTGGTAGTCAGTCAAAATCTCGAAAACAAAATATCGAATACAAAAAGACCGAAAAAAAAAATATCGAAAAAAAAATATCGAATTTTTTATTTATTTATTTATATATGTTTTTGGGGTCAGGTAAGTAAAAAAAAGGGGTAAAATAAAAAAAAAATGAAAAAAAAGGGGGGTTGGGGGGGGGGAACCCCCCCATTTAAAAAAAAAAACACATTGAAAAAAAAATTCGATATTTTATTTTTCGGCCTTTTGTATTCGGGATTTTGGTTTTCGAGATTTTTGAATTCGATATTATCACTATGAACCCAGTTCAGTACCCTATTTAGGTTACATATTGTCTAAGGAAGGCGTCCAAATGGATCCAGGAAAGGTGAAGGCTATTTTACAATGGCGGGAACCCCAGAACGTAAAGGAAGTACAGAAGTTCTTGGGATTGGCACATTTTTATAGACGCTTTAGTCTGGAGTTTTCCAACATTGTCCTTCCTATTACTGCTCTGTTAAAGAAGGGGGTGAAGTTCAGAATCAACCAATCCACCCAGGATGTTTTCCAGTAGCTCAAGACCTTGTTTGCCTCTACACTGGTGTTAATCCAATCCGATCAGAATCGACAATTCATAGTGGAAACTGATACATCAGGTGGGGCGTTGGGAGCGGTGCGCCTCCAGAAAGCAGCAGACGACCTACAGCATCCTGTGGCATATTGCTCCAGGACCCTTACTTCTAGCGAGCGTAACTACTCTATCCTCAAGACGGAGCTGCTGGCCATAAAACAGGCTTGCGAGGAGTGGAGACACCTTCTCCAAGGGGCCACTCATCGGTTTCTGGTCCGCACGGATCACTGAAATCTGCGTGTTCACCAGCACAAATTCCAGCCATGCCCATTGTGCATATTCTTTTTTCCAATATGATTTTCAAATCATATACATACCTGGTTCTGAAAATATGGTGGCTGATGCCTTATCTAGAAGCCTTGGCGAAGACACAGGTCAAGAGAAGCTCCATCCAAATAGGAAATTCATAGCCAACCTTCCTCCACAAACTTCAAGAAGAAAGCCGTTCGGCTACACTAACCAGCGATCTTATACAATAGTGTAGCACAAAGGACGGACTGAATTATCCCGAGCCCGCTGTGTACCTTCCGACGGAATATCTTCAGACTCAGGTAATTTCTTGGTGTCACGACCTACCACTGGCTGGTCATAAGGGACAGAAGAAGACCCAGGAACTTGTGTCTCGGAATTTTTGGTGGCCATCATTAAGGAAGGATGTTCAGCGATACGTGGCATCATGTCTAGTATGTGCGGCCAATAAGTCGGCATCTGGTAAACCCATTGGTCTCCTCCAACAAGATGCCTTGCCATCCCGTCCTTGGGAACATATCTCTACGGATTTTATCATAGACCTCCCTCCTTCCCATGGTATGATGACCATAATGTTTACCATAGACACATACAGTAAGTTGGTACATTTCTCCGCCTTTCCATGTCTCCCGTCGGCTCCAGAAACTGCCTCAGTGTTCCTGATGAGGAACATCGTTAGATTACATGGGCTACTTAAGACGCTGGTATCCGACAGAGGTACCCAGTTCACGTCTACATTTTGGTAGTCTCTCTGTAACCAGCTGGGTGTACAAAGGGCGCTTTCATCTGGGTAGCACCCTCAGAGTAATGGGCAGAATGAGAGGCTTAATGCCAGCCTGCAGCAGTATCTCAGGTGTTTTTGCAAAAGTGAGCAGGATTATTGGGCAGTCTTCCTTCCTCAAATAGAATTTGCCTATAATAACACAATGCACACTGCCATCAAGATGAGTCTGTTCTACTGTACCTACGGGTACCATCCACAGCACCTTCCATGGGCAGGCTTCACAGCCACTAGATCACCTTCTATCGACAGCCTCCTTGCAGACCTAAAGAGGGTACAGAATGAAGCAGTTTAATCATTAGAAGCAAGCCGTCAAGGGTACAAGAGGTGGGCCGCCCTTAAGAGGAAACAGAACCCTGGATGGCAGCCGGGTACCCAGGTTTGGTTATCCACAAAGTTCCTTCCCAGATGGGTCCATACTGGAAAGTTTGCCCCCAAGTTCATCGGGCCTTTTCCCAACCTCTCCAGGATCAACCCAGTGGCCTGCAAGTCTCTGAAGAGTACATCCAGCCTTTCATTCCTCGCTACTCAAGGAGCACAAGGAAGATCCCTTCAAAAAAAGGATGCGCAAGTTTCTGGTCTCTAGGCCGCAAGTACCCGAGGAATATGAGGTCTCCCATCTGGTGGTTTCCAGGTGCAGAAGGGGTACTTTGAAGTATTTGGTGCACTGGAAGGGGTACTCTGTCACTGAGAGAACCTGGGAACCCAACAGCCACATTCATGCCCCCCGATTGATCAACCGATTCCACAGACTTCATCCGAACAAGTCCGGGGGAGCCCCGGTAGGGAGGGGGTATGCTGTCATGCGGCGCCCCTGGAAGCTGTGGCAAAGGTGGAGATTCCAGCCGTGTGTGAGTAGTGTATGAGTAGTGCCTTCTGTTATAGGACTCGGTCTAGTCTTCACCTAACATGGCCGCCTTCTGTATACCTACGCACTGTTCCCTAGGAACGTTGCATTGTATCTGTCACTTCCTCCTGGACTTCTCTGCTGTGTGTTTTCACAGATTACTTCCTTCCTTCTATCTGGTCTCGTCCGGACATCTCTTGCACCCCTCGCCGCGCTCTCGACTTTTCGCTCCGCCTGTTCCTACTCTCTCTCCGTTCTGCTACCTTTTTTCAGAGCCTTTCAGTGCTATCTCCTGTTCTGCTCCACCGCGGAGACTCTACTGTCATCTGCTTCATCTGCTTGTACCTTTCTCTTTTCTCTCGTATCCTCTTTCACCTAGGCTTTTTACTGTGGGGTTATTACTTTCCTTATCTGATCTGTCTTCCTCTATCCGCTATTTCCACAAACCTCGCTCTCCCTCTTACCTGGCGTTTAACTATCCTTTAGCTCCGATGTTTCTGTCCTATTAGTTCTGGCCGTTCAGAAGCCTCTCCTTTCCGTTGGAACTGCTTTTCTCGTTCCATCCTGTTCCTCCATCTTTATCTAGTTACCCCTCTATGATGGGCTATACTTACCCCGTGGCCTATTTGTTAGGGTTCCTGCTATGTACACATCTTGCTTCAGATTATTTGGAACCACTCCAAGTGCCTACCCTTTGGAACTTTGCACCCTCCATAAATACCCGATACGTTGCAGGTGATTCTATACAGTGGCAGACCTGAACATCTTCCTTCTGCCAACGAACCTGTTTGTGCCTTCTGTATTCTGAACTTTAGTCAGAGACACTCTTGTGACTTTACCACAAACTATTGCTTGGAAAGTCCATATCCGGGCCTCAGGAGCGGATTCAGAGTGTTCTTACGAGTTCCACAAGACTAGACTGCTTCATCTTCTGGAGGATCCTTGGAACAAATACAGTAACATCTTCCAGGGTTTTTTGGTGCCTACTGGTTTTTTCCCTGGATTAATGACTGGCTCCTTGGGGTTCCGCCTTGACATGGAGTTTACACCCGTCAATGTGGCCTCCAAGGGAGCTCGACCCTACTTACACGACAAGAAGGAGAAAAAACCCAAAGAGAAGAAGACCAAGGAACCCAGATGGACAAGAAAGAAGAAACCGACTGAGGCCCGGAACAGCTCCTCTGATGGGCAAGGTGAGGAGGAGGCTCGGGAGGGTTAGCCGGTGTTTGACACATGTGAAACAACAGTCAATGAAACAACACTACTTCTTGCCACGCTTGGCCCCATGTATGTCGCTCTGAGTTGCTCCAGACCCCCTGCGTGGACCTCCTCCTGGGGTTGCCTGCCTGTGAACTAGATGGAGTGGTGCTGGTGTAGGGCATAGTGGGGTTTTGTGGGGTAGGTGGCTCATGTTGGCCTGCAGGACCAGCAACATAGTTTCAGCAATGTTTACCTGGCCACTGTTGCCTTTATGGAATCAACGTTACATTAGCATGTTAGAAGTGGCACAATGCCCAATGGTATGTGCAACCCGGCGGCCTATTTTCTGGTTGCTCCCGTGTTGCATCCTAGACTCCTCGCGGTGCAGCCTGGACTCCTCACGGTGTTGGTCAACCAGTGTGGCCAGCATGTCCTGCCGTACCTCAATGCGCTGGAGACAGCTGCTGATCTCCTGCAGTGATGGTGTCGGTGAGCGCATTGGGCTCCTGAGGCTCGTTGGGCTAAATGTGCCCAGTTGATCAGAGGTATTGGGGCTCTCCTCGCTGCCTGATCCAGGTGCTTCACCGGGCTGTTCCTCTTGACTGCTGCCTGTGCCATGTGACTAAGACAGGTGTGGTGGTGGTGGAGCACTTCCCGGTGGAATAGTAGTGGCAGCAGGGGTGTTGGGCTGGGGTGCCTGCTCTGTTACGGGGTAGCAGGTGTGTTTGGCTGGGGTGCCTGCTGTGTTACCGGGGCAGCAGGGGGGTTTGGCTGGGGTGTCTGCTGGGTCCCAGGGGCAGCCTGAGTGGTGGTTTCCTGGATGTGGTGTACCTGGGCCGCATTACCTCAGGGGTGGCCAAGGTGCCTGCACCTGATGTTGACTGACGTCTTGGCCAACGTGCACGTCCAGTCTCCCTCAACGTCCCCGGTTAACCCCCATCGGTCTAAGATGATGTTCCTGTAGTTGATTGAAAGGCATGCTGTTAGTGGTCTGACAGGATGTGTAGTGTACTATTTCATGCAACACAGTCATCAGGCAACATCACATTGTAGTTATACGCATTGATGTGTGTTGCTTTGTCATGTGGGTGTGTATGGGTCATTGCTGGGTGCAGGCCATCTGCCTGGCTTGGGGGTGCCCATAGGAGTACTGTGTGTGCTCGGAGTGATGTGGACTGTGCTATGTCTATTTCTGGCCATTGATGGGGGGGCAGGTTTAGCTTGATTGACATTCATATCTTTCCACTTTCTGTACTCACCAGCCTCGCCAGGTGTCACTGCTCCAACCTCTGCTGCACCGTCTCCCTCGATGCCCTCAAGGGGCAGCACGCTGCTACAATTTTCCTCCCATGGGAGCAGCTTTATTGGTGAGAGTGGTCCACCTCCTGTTGCACTGCACTGGCTTATGTGGCGTATGTGGGCTCCCTGATATATAGCAATGTGTCATCCGCGTAAAGCGAGATTAGTTGGGTGGAATCCTTCATTGTGATCCCTTTGTCTAAGTGTCTAAGACGGACAGCGGCCGCCATAGGTTCAATGGTCAGTGCGAATAGTAGGGGTGAAAAAGGACACCCCTGCCTGGTACCCCTTCTGCACCTGGAAACCACCAGGAGGAACATCTCGGAAATGGCTTTATTGGTCAGGACACGATCCCCAGGTTCCGTATATAGGAGTTTTACGTATCGTATAAAGGTGGGACCCACCCCAAACGCCGGTGGGACCCACCCCAAACGCCTCAAGCACCAAAAGGAGATAGACCCACGATACCGAATCAAACGCTTTTTCAGCGTCAAGGGATATGGGCACTGCGCTCCTCGCAGGGTCGATCTGTGCCATAATACCAAAGAGTCGTCTGAGGTTTAGGGCTGTAGATGGAGTAGGGACAAACCCATTCTGGTCGGGATGAACTAGGGTTGGGATTGCTGGCAGAAGGCGATTCGCCAGGACCTTTGCAAAGATTTTAGCATCCGTGTTGAAGAGTGACAAGGGCCTGTAGGACGAAACGTCCTGTGGTGGTCGCCTGGGCTTATGGAGTACCATTATTATGGCCTCTCTCATAGTTGAAGGCAACCTGCCGGAATCGAGCGCCTCCTCCCACACTTGTAATAGTATCGGCAAGAGTTCCTCACGGAACTCCTTGTAAAATTCAGCACCCAACCCGTCCGACCCCAGTGCCCTGCCTTTTGACAGATCCTTGATTGCTTCCCCAATCTCTTCTGTCGTTACCGGCTGATCCATCACCAGGCGCACTTCGTCAGGGAGCCTAGGGAGGGAGAGGGCTTCAAGATAGGTCTTGATTTCTGCGGATGTTTTCTTATCTTGGTTTGAATATAACCTCTTATAAAATTCCATAAATTCCCCGTTAATGTCCTCATCCCCAAGGAGAACCCTCCCCTGTTGCGTGCGTATACTTGTGATCTGTGTGAGTTGTTTATCGTGTTTAATTAGGTTGGAGAGCGCCCTGCCAGCCTTGTTGCCCTCCCCGTACCTGCACGCCCGAATCGGGGCCGCCACATATCGGACCTCCTTCAGTGCAAGCTTGTCGAACTCCTGGAGATGTGTGTGTATATCAGCTAGTACTGTCTTGTCTTGCGTATTTGAATATGTTTTCTCAAGTGCATCTAACTTTCCTTCAACAGACGACAGTTCGGACCTCACAGCCTTCAACATACCCGCAGTTCTAGACATCAACAAACCCCTCATCCAAACCTTGAATGATTCGCTGTCGAGAGTCTGTCGACCGATCTGATATTATTGGACAGAAACACCGAAATTTCAGCATGGAGTGACTCCACTACCCCGGGGTCACATAATATTCACCAGACATCCTCCACCTCCTGAAGGGACGTGGGGCGTTCCGGAATAGTAGTTCCAACAATACTGGGGAATGATCTGAGAGAGTGCGGGGCAGGATTTCACATCGCTCAACCGAGGGCGTCATGGGGGTGGAGACCAACCAGTAATCAATCCTGGACTCGGAATCCTGTACCGAGGAATAAAACGTGTATCTTCTACTGCCCGGGTGTACCTCCCTCCATGCATCAACCAGTGAGAGCTGTGCAATGACATGTCTAAGATTCAGTGCTGTCCTGATTGGGGGTCTCACCACCGTAGAGGATCTATCAAGAACCGGATCAATGGCCAAGTTGAAGTCCCCCCGCCACAAGACACTCGAAACATCCAGTGATATAACCATCTGATATATATCCAAGTAGAAGGCCGGGTCATCGATGTTGGGGCCGTATGTATTGACCAGGAGAAGCTGTTGGTTAGCCACCTCCCCCCAAACCATGCCAAATCTCCCCCGGGGATCGACCTTGTGACCTCCAACCCGGAACCCAAGGCCTGGGTGAATAAGGGTGAGAACCCCTCTGGACTGAGTTGAGTAGTCCGTGTGGAACCTCAGGGGACCCCACCCGGGAAGGATGTGAGAATTACCCGTCCCCACTGCATGGGTCTCCTGCAACATCAGTATTTGGGGATTATGCCTGGAGACGTAATTGGAGATCTTCCTAACCTTAACTGGATTGTTCAACCCGCTCACATTCCACGTCAGCAGTTTAACCTTTAGCCCATTACCGGAGACCTGCGATGGAGAATTAGCCATTGTCAAATCTGACGAGTTCACAGTATTCGTGCCATACAATCAGTGCCAGCCCAAACGTGACCAAAACTTTACTTTTCAACCAACAGGTCATCCCATTCCACCCTCCATTTAGAGGTAGCTCCGGAAGGTAGCCAAAATCCTCAACAAAATGCCACCATAAGTCCATCCAACAACTGAACGCAACAGCCCCTTCACCCTGTCCCACCTGCCCCACCTCATCATCACCCCTAACTTGACGATGTACCCCATCAAACTTATGGAACATTCCACGGGTAGCCATGTTGCTTCACATGACTGCCGATCAGGTCCAACAACTCCACCAACCAAAGTGCCTGGTGTACCTTAATCAGTTACCCATCTGGGCCCCAGGTCCTACCAGGGTCGACACACAAGTGTTTCTCATTCCACGGGTCTGGGCCTGTTGTTTTGTGCTGGTCTGCCCCCTCTGGGAGGAAGGGGTATGGAAGATTCAATATAATGCATGGCCTCCGCTGGGGACTCAAAGAAATGGGCCCTGCCTGCATGTTGAAGCCTCATTTTCGCCAGGAACATTAAAGCGTATGGAATCTAGCGCTCTCTTAGGAGTTTCTTAACTGGTTCATAGGACCTTCTGCTCGCTTGAACTCCAGAGGAGAAATCAGGATAGAAATGTATGCGACTTTCCTCATAGTGAAGGGTGCCCGCCTCTCTCGCTTTTCGTAGGATTGTGTCTCTGTCTCTATAGTTGAGGGACCGAGCAATTATAGTGCGTGGTGGCGTGCCTGGTTTAGGTGCAGGAGCCAGCGTACGATGTGCTTGTTCCACCAGAAATTGTTCAGAGAAAGCCTCCGGTCCGAATAGGGTTTTAAGCAGTGTCTCAAGATGTTTCTCCATTTGGCCCTTTCCAAATGATTCCACTACGCCCACGACATGAATGTTATTGCGTCTGGAGCGCGATTCTAGGTCCTTGCACTTGTTCTGTAGCTTCGTCATGCTTTCCTTAATTTGAATGATATTACGGCTGTGGTGCGAGATAGTATCTTCATTAGTGCTGATGCGGGTTTCAGTTTCCGTTATGCGTAGGCTTTCCTTCTCCAATCTAGCCTTTAAGGAGCCGATGGTAGAGACTATGTCATCCAATTTTGTGTTTATTGAGCGAAACCCATTTTGGACTATAACTGTTAGGTTGTCCAAATTCTCACTCGATTCAGCAGCAGGGTTCTTGGTGTCGGCCGCGTGGGCGTCAGCTGACGCGACCTGACCCTGGCCACCGGTGTAGGCGTCCATGGGGCCCCTCCTCAGCTTTCCCAGAGTCTTGGAGCCTTTTGCCGGCCTCCAAGATGAATGGCGTTCCAGGTGGTGCAGTATACTGTATCCCGAATGTTCTACAGTTTTCCAGGAGGGGTCCCGAGCCACCGCTAGCTCTGGGGCCCACACCCAGCCCGGTCACCTGTCCAGGGTGTGCTCCGCCGGCCCGGCGACCCGCCCGTCGGGGACTGGAGCCTACCGCCTCAACAAGGGTGATTGCGGGTCCGATTTAGTCGCTACGCCGGCCGACCATGTGGCACCCCGCGGGGGTTCCCTCTCCGCCCAGCCTCGCCTCGTTACCGGTCGACAGCGCGGGTATTACCACCAGAGAGTTCCTCAGGCCGCATACTGCGACTTCCACCGGATGCCTCACCCCGCACCGCACTGTAGGGTTCGTAAGCAGTTCTCTGGGGCTCAGCAACTGCGGCAACCACTACCTGGGCTGGGTCGGGCCGCGGGCAGGTACAGACCGGAGAGTCGTCCGCGCCGCAGTAGCCCAGAGGCCGTAACGTGTCACCAGAAGAGTGTCAGGGGCGAGCCGGCACCAATCTCCTCCCACCTTGGGCCTAGCCGTTTCAGCCACGCAGCGGCTCTGTAGTAGACTGCTCTGGAGCTCGCCTCCGGATGTCTGTCCCTCCGTGCACCGGTCAATCTGAATCGCGCTATATCTCTGGCGTCCCTGGACCACGAGCCTCAGGATTTCGTCTGGTCACCCACAGGCGGCCGGGCCAGCCTCCAGATCGTCCGAGCTGAAACAGGCAGTGCTGGACGGATAAACTAGCTCAGGATTTCTCGGTGGAGCGGGAGCTCTTAGATCAGGCGGCCATTTCCAACGTGCGCAACAGTGCCCCCCCCGGGTTTGTTATTTTCTTTTAAATCACAACAGATATTTGTTGTGATTTAAAAGAAATCACTACTATAGCCAATGCGCGTTCCAGGAAGTCCTAAAAAGTACATGCACAGTGTGTAGTGGCGATATCATTGCTTTAAGAGACTAGCTGGGTTAGTGGGTGAAGGCTACCTGGCCACCATCTTTGGATTTCAACAGTTTGGACTGGTTATAACAATGGAGCACTGTTCCCCAGCAGATGCGCATCAGGAGGCAGTGACCGACACCACTCTCATGAGGAGACAGAAACTGGAAATCACTGGGCGGAGTCCATTTATCCGGAAAGAGAACCACACATGATGCCCTCAAGAGATCGGACAGAGAAGATAGACACTGATTGAGCACACACGTCTATAAGCGGGTGGTAAAGGTTAACCGGAAGTGATCTGTAAAGCATGGCGATCGGACCAATGAGAGGATAAAAGGGCAAGTGAGTTGAAGGGTGGGTTGGCTTGGGTGGTTGGGCATATAGGGATAGTGTCCGTTTCTTTGGCTTCTAAGTCAAAATAAATGGGACCCAATTTGTCCATTCCTTTACAAACTACGTAGTTGTCTTGTTTTTTTTTACTTCGATAGTTCTTTGCTGCAGTCTTGTTTTTTTACTTTGATAGTTCTTTGCTGTGTAGGCTTCACGCCTTTCTAGAGGAATAGAATCTGCCCCATGAATAAAGTATTGAATGAGGACGATATAACTGCCTGGGTATTATTAGATGTGTTTCTTGTGTATTTTTGACACCATCCATACCAAATCCTATTGCACTGTCTACAAGTAATCAGTGAGGTGCAGCTTCCGTGAACTAAGTATGTTTTCCTTGATGGAGGCCACTCTATTTCACTCTCAGGATTCCTACGAAAATAGGTTAAACACATTCAAGCAGTGGTATATGGATCAGCACACTCTACTACTCTTTAGAATGTATCCCTAACCATTAAATAAGTTTATTAAATACTTTGCACTAAAGGTATTCAACTATGTGGATGATATGAACATTTGCTTACATTGAATCCCTCTTTGGGCAAAACATCAAACTATACTTATTGTAGATCAGTTACACAGTAATGGATGGATATCAAATTTCTACATCTGAAAGCACCCTAAAGAGAAATCTAGTTGATTGGTGATCAATTGGTCATGTGAGAAACTCGAAGGTGTCCCACCCGCTGGTCCCCAGAGATCTGCCGTACAGGTGGCCAGCACATGGCCATCGCTATTGGATCCAGTTCCTGGGGGTGGACCAGTGGGGGTGGATCACCTGGGCGAGGGGTTTTCGGGGAGTGGAAGTGGGACACCAAGGGTTGAGGCGCAGTATCCCCTTCACTGTACCACCTTTTCCCCATCCCACCAGGTACGATATTTAGAAGCTCTACACCCCCACCCCCTTTTCCTACATGAATACTTTATCACACTATAACAGACAACAGACTAACACTAGAGTTGTTGACCTGACATGTCCCAACACACGGGTCAGGCAGAGTCAGGCAATTGACAGTAACCACGCACACCTGACGGCCCTTTACACTTCGAGCAAAGCCGAACAAATGAGGAGACAGCTATACCAAACTGGCGGTTCAAATGGAGAAGAAAGGCAGTGATACCTGGAAGGACGACGAAGGGGGAGTTGCCCTTGCCCTTCTCAACTTAGACCCGCAAAGCCTCTGCAAAGGAAATCTAGCAAATGACAATGGTACACAGGGGCCTCCCGCATTGATAACGGAGGCGGAGAGGCAAGCTGGCTACCGTGGTACTATCCTTGACTCCAGAGATCAAAGAAGCCAATGGGTTCAGCACAGCCAGTGAGTCGGGCGACCCTGATAGCAGACCAAACTGTGTTGAGCCCAAGGTTGCAAGTATCATTTTCAAATGCAAGAGAAAGAACTTGTGTGTGTATATGAATCTTAAAGAAAACCCAGTTGAGGTCCAGGTGCAGAGGGGTCTGGTGCCACATCTGCAAGAACAGAAGGCCCTAGGAAAGTGTGGCAGGAGGCATCAGAGTGGTCCTACAAAGGTCACGTCAAATTCATTGTACAATCCAAAGTCTCTGACCCACTGCCAGAGGAAAGCTAGGGGTAGGGACCCCTGCTTTCCGATAAGATTGTCAATGTGGAATAAGGCAAGTGTGATGCTAACAGAGGGATGCCGAAAGAAATGTAGGAGAAGGAAAACTCTGCTTTATGATGAAAATTTGTAAAACATAAACTGTGTGAGCAATACATGAACTGTGATAAGGAAAGGCTGTAGAGAACCTGACGGAGGGAGGTCCAAACTGTAAGGAGGATCTGAGCCCGGCGGAGGGAGATCCTGAGGGGCAAAGAGCAATTGATCAAGGTGCAAGATCACTACTTTTGTTTGTTTATTACTTTGAATTAGCACTTCTTCTAAGGCAAGAGACTTTCTACAGGAAAGAGACTTACCTCTAAAGGGTTTTGATATCGTTGAACTGGAACTGTGAACCTCGTGCTGACAAGGCCAAGGAGCGTGCTGTGCTGGAGAGTCCTGCCTTGTCCCGTGCTTCTGTCCCCAGTGCGTCTTCTCCTGATCCGCGAAAGGCTGCCATGGAAAGGAAGAAGGGACTACACATAGTCCCTTCTTCCTTTCCATGGCAGCCATTTTTTTGTTTACTTTTTCCAATTTTTTGTAATGGTCACCATGGAAAGGGCGAAGAGACTTCTTCTAGTCCCTTCTCCCTTTCCATGGTGGCCCTTTTATTTGTTTACCTTTTTCTATTCATTTTGAATGGCCGCCATGGAAAGGGAAAATGGACTGCATTTTCCCCTCCCCGGCAGCCATTTTTGTTGACATTTTTGTTGGAGCGCTTCGGAACAGAAAAACAATGCTCTTAGTACCCTGGTTTCGCTTTGCTCGGGCTGTAACTATGGGCCCCGGAGCTTTACCAGACTTGGTAATGCCCCCGCATCTCGGGGCTTATTCCTTAAATAAACACCCTTGAACTGTGATCACTTGTGTCTGTCTTTAATGTTGCCACCAGTATCCTTACTGTCATCTCACAATCTGCCTGAGACCATGTCCTTCTTCAACAAAAGTGGACAAGAACGTAAGACAACTGTCCTACTGGATCCACTGATCCATTGATATCTTAATCTATCTGTATGTTCATGATTGTTGTTTTATCTATTCCATGTTCTCTGTCAGCGCTCTGAAGCCTGCAGGCGTGTTAGCGCTTTATAAAAGTTGAACAGAATAGATTAGGAGCTTGCATTTACTTTTAGTTGTCATTATCCACTATGATTTTCTCTTAACTGACGCTCTACATGCAATGCAAATATGAAGAGTTTCATTAAACCAACCATGGTGAGGATGGTTAGATGTGCTCTGAATGACTGATGGTCTTGTATCATCACAGTTCAATTTGTTGAGCCCATGACAGGGTGCAATATGTGTTGCTTTCAGGTGTCACATTGTTCTTTGTCACTATGTTATCCACAGAATGGATACAGACTCGCACTTCTAAGCAGTCCCACACACTCACCTCCAGACTTGAGCGCCTACGTTCCCGTACCTTTACAGCTGCACTGCTCTCAACACCACCGCCCACGAGCTTACGCAATGCCCGCCTGCAGACCAGACCCACGAAATACTTTGACACGGGAGGATAGCTCAGTGGCAACATGCTCGCCTTAGAAGCAAGAGGACACGGAGCAACATAGGTTTGAACCCCGGGTCCGCGCTTAGAAACCTCTGGGTATTAAGCGCTTTATAAATAACCTATCATATCATATCATATCATATCAATAGCCTAGACGCTTTACCCAATGCAGGCTTCAAATCCCATAAACTACGTTCCACCATGAACCTGAGCCACAACTGTGAATGCATTTACTGTTATGCCCAATTCTTCTACCACAGCCATGCCATCTATTGATGTAATTGCTACCTTGCCCATGTCTAGGACCCCAGAAAATGTGCTCCCCACAACTGTGAATGCAATTACTGTTATGCCCAATTCTCCTACCACAGCCATGTAATCTATTGATGTAAATGCCACCCCTGTACCTCACCTCAAATGTGCCCTAATCAACACCAGATCCATCAATGCACACGCTCTAGACATCCATGACCACATTACCACCCTTGATCTAGATCTACTAATGATCACTGAGACCTGGCTACATGAAGCCTCAGGCCCTACATTATCCCTCGCACTCCCAACAGGTTATGCCATCACCAGACAAGATCGCCCGACCATAGGGGGTGGAGTCGCTCTAATTGTTAAGAAAGGAAGAAGGCAATGTGCACGGAATCTCACAGTGTACAACTTTGAATCTAAATATGTGCATACAAAACCCAAGACTTGTGTATACTAAAACCCAGGAGAAACAATAATACCTATATATGAAAAGGAATGTGGGGTAAGCACTTAGAACCTCCTTATGACTGAAAGGAAAGTCGGCAAACTCCTTACCCACTATGCTATTACAGATACTGACAGTGCTAAACCCACGTAGAGGGCAAGCAAGGACAGGATCTGTGAGCTGACACTCTGGATGATACAGAATAAGGAACTTAGAAACTGTACTCACGAGGACCGGAAAGACCACTTGAATGTCAGTAAACTCACGAACCCAGTTGATCAAACAGGAACCCTGAAGGCTATAACAGCAATGGGTGGAGGAAACTAAATACATAAGACCCTAGTCAAGGGGCGAGTAGAAATAGTGATATAAAATAGTGAGGAAACAAAAAGGGCATTTACACTGGGACTAGTTACAATAACACCCACACCTAATAATCCATGGGAAATGAATGCAGAAGTGAGATGGAAAACATGGAATGGATCCCAATAGAAGGTAAGGATCAGGAGCAGGGAAAATGATATCACAAAAGGAAACCTTGAGGCAGGAAGCTAAATCTATAAAGGGAAAGACTAAAGCATCAGGTTTTTCAGTAGCAAAGGACAGCAACAAAGAAACAGAAAACACAGGCGAATTGGGCAGCATCAAAGGGTAAAGCACAGAGACAGGCTGCCTGCAGACAGAGGAAGACAGAAAGGGAAATCCAGTGAGCAGAAATCAATTAAGCACAAGAATCCGAAATCCAGGGCAGAGGAACAAGAAACAGGAACTGGGCACTAGGCACAAAAGCTAGGAACAAGGAACAGGAACTAGGAACTCGGCACAAACGCTGGGAATGGAACAGGAACTAGGTACTAGGCACAAACGCTAGGAACAATGAACAGGAACTAGGTACTAGGCACAAAAGCTAGGAACAAGGATCAAGAACTAGGTACTAGGCACAAAAGCTAGGAACAAGGAACAAGAACTAGGTACTAGGCACAAAAGCTAGGAACAAGGAACAAGGGACCAGTCACAACAGGAACACAGCAACAATGACCAGCGCTGGACTGAAGCAAACTGAGGCTTTTAAAGCTGCTTAACGAGCACACCCCTCAGGCGTGCCGCCTGCTGCACCTGCAGCCACAGGTGTTGCCTATCCTCCACCCAGCCTTGTCCTGCAAGAGAGGAGGTGAAGCAGTGAGCCAGGCATTCTGGGAAGCATAGTCATTTGATTAAAGTAGCAGTAGCATGCTGGCTGCCAAAAACCTGGAATGGATCCGGAAGGGAAGTAATTTGGGAAATAAGGTTTTAGCGCTCCCAAGTCATCAGGACACTGCAGCATAAGGTTCGGAGGAAATGTCCAGTAGGGAATAAACCCCAAAACATGCCCCCAAGTGGCGGGAACGGGAGCGAAGGGAGCGAGCCGTGACACTATACCCCCTCCCACGGCCGACTCCAGGCGGCCGTTACTCGCACAAAACATCTTCTTTCCATGACAGGGGCGCTTTGTCTTCAGAAGTGGCACTGACCGAAACGATGACCCACGGGCAGAAGCAGAAGGACTGGAATGAATAGAATCAGGCCGCAGTCTATAAGAGCCATAGGCAGGTTTTCGGTGAGGAAGAGACTCATGGGTCGAAGAAAGGCATGAAGGACTTGCAGGACCTGAAGCAGATTTGGAAGGTCCAGGAAGCTCAGACTCTGGGAGCGAACACTCATACATCATTGAGGAGGGAGGCAGGCTGGTGCAACATGCTTTGGACAATGATTGATGCTCTGGTAGCCCCCCTGCTGAGAGCGGACACACAGGAGGTGAGAAATCAGCAGGTTTCACGAAATGTTCATGTTCAGACAAAGAAGGTGGCGGCCGAGGTAGAGGTTCGGATCTTCTCTCATCATCCATTTGATTAAAGGCCTGTGGTTGAGGGTGACCAAGGTTCGACTGCATCTGTCCCACGCCTTGGGGGCCTGGAAGTCCAATGGGTTGTACGAGGTTGGCACTCCTGGTGTCAGTCATGTAGCCACCTTGTTGCACATGGAATACAACCGCAGGAACGTTTGGCATACCGATAGGAGTGATAGACGCAGTACTTGGCACATCAGGCACCTTCGCAGCAGGAGCAATAACGGGCACATTTTGAACTGCAGCAGTCATATCCTTCCTTTGGCTACTAGCACCCGAATGGTGCAGCAGTTGGGGGGCCGTGCCCGTCCCTTCCTTCAGGCTCATGTGGGATCCGGCAACAAAAGGCTGTCAAGCAGCTGATCCAAACCGGCCCCCAAATGTGAACCGTCCAGCCCGTTATCCTGGTTGGCTACTTGTTCGATGTCTGGGCCATGGCGGATGGTATCTGTCTCCCACTTGTAACACTCCAGGCAAGTCCAACGGCCTTGCATGTAAGGCCCTCCCGAGTCGTGATCCAGATTGATGTTTCTGGCAGAAGATTCAGACTCAGATGTAGCATATGCGGGAGGTGCTGATTCTACAGTCAAGCAGTTGGGAGAATTAACTTGTGTAAGAGGCAGGCCTTCTGGTGATCCTCCGGAATCATAAGAAGAGCAGATCGGACGTTCATCCGTAATAAGTGGTTGTGAATTAGGAGGTAGCTCTGAAGTAGATGAATCTGCAACACGATCAAACAGAGCAGACAGGTGCACCTCCGATATTGGCAGCGAGGCTGAACAGGGTACAGGTTTTTCATGAACTGAAGCCAAACTAGCAGTAGGCTCTGGGACCGAAGACAGGCACTCAGGATGTGCTACCGGAGGCTCCATGGCTGAAGGATAATCCGCTGGATGAGTCACTGTAGCCGAAAACAGGCATGCCAGAGGAAATTCAGAGGCTGAGGGCATGCAAGCTGGAGCCGTCTCGTTAGCTGATGACAAACTTGTCAAGGTCTTTGACTCTGACCACGTACATGGTGAAGGCTCTTGAGTGATTGGCAGACATAGCAATTGTTCATTGATTGAAGACACGTTAGACAATGATGACTGCAGAGCCGTGGACTGGATAATCGAAGAGTCAATGGTTGTAGGAGGACAAACAGAAGTCCCAGAAGTCAACAGACACATTTGTGGCTCAGGAATGGAATGCACCTTTAGGGCGGTTGACTCCTTGGCACCAGTAACCAAAGACTGAGCTGTAACCATGCCGTCCCTCTCCTTAGTGGATGACACAGAGTCTCTTCCTTTGTAAAAGTCAAAATCAACCAGAGGAATCACCATAGTAAAGTCTCTGTTAATCAGGATTTCATCAAATGTCCATTCCTCAGACTTAGCTTCTGAAATTGGCATATTAACAATCAACAGTTCAGGAATTGCCTGCCGGGTCTTTGGTTCAGTATACTGTGGAATGAGTCCATCAAAACATGAATTTTGTACTGTCTTTGACTGTTCATTGAGACAAAAATTGGCAGAAGAAGGAGCGAACACAGAGGTAGCATCGTTTTCCACATCAGCTTGAATGTCTACTTCAGTCTCAGCAGCTAGATCAAGGGCTGAACCTAAGCCTACAGTAGTGACTGATTCTGTGTATGCCACCATTGTGGATTGTGTTTGGGAATCAGACGCATGCATGTGTTCAAGCTCAGAATTATGACACACTGCTACACAGGAAATCTTAGGTAAAGGAGTGGCTTGTAAATCTTCAGTTAACGGCAATTCCTGACAAACGGTAGAACAATTGTCAGAACCTGTGCCTTGAATAAGTGTTGTGCTAGAAAGAGAACTTTCACTCCCAATAGAATCTTCATATTGACAAGTATCATGACCTACAAAAACCTCCGCACTCAGGGATTGAACAGTATACACTTCATCAACGGATAAAGTTTGAGGTGTATTCAGAAAAGACCGTAAAGTCTTATTCTCCTCTAGTAAAGTAATGTATTCTTGTTTTAACTCCTCAAGTTCAGCTTTTAGCATGCCACGCCTTAACTGTACATCCCTATCAGTAGGCACAGGGGAAGGCATGGTGGCATCAGGGCTGGATCCTGCCCTAACCATCCGGGTGTGCACTGATTGTACATTGTCATTTGCTGCTTGCAGGTTTTGTGATCTATACTCACTCTTACCGACTTGGTCTGTGTTACCCTTAAGCAGACTACTGACATCAGACCTCTTGACATTAGGGACTACAGTAAGTACTTGTGCAGAGGAGTAAGCAGTTGACTGAGGGCTGACAACAGAAGATATGCAATGAACCCCTCCATTCTTTATGTTTGAATCATGAAACTGTTCAATCTGAGGTAAAGCACAACCGGAATCATGGGGTTCAACAACAGACGTTCTCGTGTGTAATAAATCTAACAGTGTGTTGTTTTCCGCTGCTAAGGCTTGTGCGGACATAGAATCTGGATCAAAATTAAAGACAGAACTAGGATCAGGCAATGTACGATGGGCCATCCTGTGGGTAAAATACTCAGCACGTAAATACCCATTTGTATCAAGGAGTTCCTTTAAGTCAGGATCAATGATTTGATTGTCACAGGTAGACTTAGGGGAAACTTTCTGTACTAACTTGTTAGTGACCTTGCTGCCTTTCTTTCTTAAACTGGCCATATTCAGACGGGAATAACGGCTGGTCATTCTGTTAAGAAAGGAAGAAGGCAATGTGCACGGAATCTCACAGTGTACAACTTTGAATCTAAATATGTGCATACAAAACCCAAGACTTGTGTATACTAAAACCCAGGAGAAACAATAATACCTATATATGAAAAGGAATGTGGGGTAAGCACTTAGAACCTCCTTATGACTGAAAGGAAAGTCGGCAAACTCCTTACCCACTATGCTATTACAGATACTGACAGCGCTAAACCCACGTAGAGGGCAAGCAAGGACAGGATCTGTGAGCTGACACTCTGGATGATACAGAATAAGGAACTTAGAAACTGTACTCACGAGGACCGGAAAGACCACTTGAATGTCAGTAAACTCACGAACCCAGTTGATCAAACAGGAACCCTGAAGGCTATAACAGCAATGGGTGGAGGAAACTAAATACATAAGACCCTAGTCAAGGGGCGAGTAGAAATAGTGATATAAAATAGTGAGGAAACAAAAGGGGCATTTACACTGGGACTAGTTACAATAACACCCACACCTAATAATCCATGGGAAATGAATGCAGAAGTGAGATGGAAAACATGGAATGGATCCCAATAGAAGGTAAGGATCAGGAGCAGGGAAAATGATATCACAAAAGGAAACCTTGAGGCAGGAAGCTAAATCTATAAAGGGAAAGACTAAAGCATCAGGTTTTTCAGTAGCAAAGGACAGCAACAAAGAAACAGAAAACACAGGCGAATTGGGCAGCATCAAAGGGCAAAGCACAGAGACAGGCTGCCTGCAGACAGAGGAAGACAGAAAGGGAAATCCAGTGAGCAGAAATCAATTAAGCACAAGAATCCGAAATCCAGGGCAGAGGAACAAGAAACAGGAACTGGGCACTAGGCACAAAAGCTAGGAACAAGGAACAGGAACTAGGAACTCGGCACAAACGCTGGGAATGGAACAGGAACTAGGTACTAGGCACAAACGCTAGGAACAATGAACAGGAACTAGGTACTAGGCACAAAAGCTAGGAACAAGGAACAAGAACTAGGTACTAGGCACAAAAGCTAGGAACAAGGAACAAGAACTAGGTACTAGGCACAAAAGCTAGGAACAAGGAACAAGGGACCAGTCACAACAGGAACACAGCAACAATGACCAGCGCTGGACTGAAGCAAACTGAGGCTTTTAAAGCTGCTTAACGAGCACACCCCTCAGGCGTGCCGCCTGCTGCACCTGCAGCCACAGGTGTTGCCTATCCTCCACCCAACCTTGTCCTGCAAGGGAGGAGGTGAAGCAGTGAGCCAGGCATTCTGGGAAGCATAGTCATTTGATTAAAGTAGCAGTAGCATGCTGGCTGCCAAAAACCTGGAATGGATCCGGAAGGGAAGTAATTTGGGAAATAAGGTTTTAGCGCTCCCAAGTCATCAGGACACTGCAGCATAAGGTTCGGAGGAAATGTCCAGTAGGGAATAAACCCCAAAACATGCCCCCAAGTGGCGGGAACGGGAGCGAAGGGAGCGAGCCGTGACACTAATAGCCAAAGACTCCATCACCATCCGAGAGATTGACAAATCTATCAACAATAATAGCGACTATCTCCAATTAAAATTCACCATCTCACACCACTGCACCATCACCCTTCACCTCATCTATCAGCCACCAGGCCCCCTAGGCGACTTCCAGGCCTCCCTCACCCATCTCCTAGCTGACAATTTACAAAAAGTCATCCAAAGCCATTCTCCTTGGTGACATCAACCTAGGCCTAAAAGACATCAAAGACCTTGTGGCACAATCACTTCACACAGCCCTAGCTACCCTAGGATTCGCTAACACCATCACAGACCCCACTCACTCCTTAGGCAGATCACTAGACTGGATCGCCCACCACAACTGCCCCCTCACAATCACAGGCAATCCCCCCACCCCGTGGTCTGACCACCACACCATCACCTTTAATATTCCTACCACCACAACCCCACCTCACCCCCTAACCCCTACCACCTGCCCTCACAAGAAATGCCCGCCAACTGACCAAAGAAAGACTCCTACCCTACCTTCAGGGACCTGCCTTTTGACCCCCCTTCTCCAACGACCCAGAAACCCTTGCCAAGAATTACAACACTGCCATCACAGCAGCAATCAATTCTATCGCCCCACTTAAACCACGCAAAACCAAACCCACTAGCCACACCAATGCCTGGTTCATCCAAGACCTCTTCAAACTGCGCACAGACAAACGTGCCGCACTAGCTCAGTGGCAAACATTGCATGATGACAAAGATAAACTTAACTTCAAATATCTCTCAAATGAATATAAGAAAGCCATCATCAAAGCCAAAGCCAAATCATTTGAAGACATAATCTCCAAGGCCAAATCAAACACTAAGGAAATGTTCGCCATATTCAGGGAACTTGAGACCCCTACACCCACCCCCCAAAACTTCACCAAAGACAAAGCATGGTGTGATGACATCCAAACAGCTATGCGCAATAAGACCTACTCTCTCGATGCCAAAATTATGAACACCAAACTGGCGCTCCCTACCCCCCTACCTCCTCCCGCTCACCATCCCCCCCATCTTCCCCATCAGAGGCCCCCCCACCTTCTCATTCAAAACCATCCAGGAGAAAGACATGGTCAACCTCATGAAAAACATCAAACCCTCTAATTGCAAAGGTGACCCCTGCCCCGTCTCCATTATCAAAGACTGTGCAGACACCTTGGCTCCTTTCCTAACAGCCTTTGTCAACGCATCCTTCACCACAGGTAAAGTCCCATCATGCCTCAAGGAAGCATGGGTCCGGCCGCTAATAAAAAACCTACACTTGACCCTACCTCCCCCAACAACTACCGTCCCATTACCACCGTCCCATTCCTCCTCAAGATTCTAGACAAAGCAGCCTACCTGCAAGTCCAGCACTTCCTTGAAGAGAACAATCTCCTAGGACTGAGACAATCTGGCTTTCACCCTAGGCACGGGACAGAGACCGCCCTACTCGACCTCAAAAACCAAATGGACGACGCAAGAGATCAAGGCAAACCTGTCCTGATCCTTCTCCTCGATCTCTCTGCGGCTTTCGATCTTGTAGACCATGACATCCTTTGCCATCACCTCACCTCCACAGCCAATTTATCCCAAGAAGCTACCACATGGATCACCTCCTTCCTTCAAGGCAGGACCATGCAGGTCTTCTCTGACCTAGCCGCTGCGTCACCTACCATCATGCTATGGGGTGTGCCCCAAGGCTCCTGCCTCTCCCCCACCCTATATAACATCTTTACCCGCCCCCTCTTCCTTATCCTTGACGCCATGGGCATCTCCTACACCAACTACAATGACGGCACTCAGATCCTTCTCACATTAACAGGTGACTATGACACTGACTGCGCGACTCTCAACAACATATATAACACAATCCAAATGTGGATGGCTGTCAACGGTCTCTGCCTTAACTCCGACAAAACTGAGCTCCTACTCCTAGAATACCCTGACACCCTCAAGAAACTTGACGCACAGTTTAGCCACTTCATCATTGATTCAATCAGAATTCCAGTACTGTACACAGTAAAAACGCTAGGCGTTTATCTAGACTGCAACTTATCTATGACCAGGCAAGTAAACGCAATCGCCTCTTCTGCTGCCTACCATGCAAAACTTCCCAATTCAGTCAGGCCCTTTCCCTCAAAAGACACATGCACCAACATAGCCAGAGCCATCACTGGATCCCGGCTAGACTACTGTAATGTTCTCTTCTTAGGGACCTCCAACAAAAATCTTGAGAAACTTCAAGTAATCCAAAATAGCGCCCTGCGTGCAGCACAAGGTATTGCTAAGAGAGAGCACATCACTGCTGCCAGAAAAGCTTCCCATTGGCTCCCCATAAAGGAAAGAATTATATTCAAAGCACTAACCATCATCCACAAGTGCGTCCACCTCTCTGCCCCAGCATACCTATCTCAGAGAATCCACCCAGTCTCCTCCACAAGACCCACCAGGACACCCTATGCCAATATGCTCTCTGTACCTAGGGTCAAAAGAGCTAGAGCAGGTGGCACCAGCTTCCCCTACCTTGCCGCTCTATACTGGAACACCCTCCCCAGCTCACTGCGAGCTGAACCTTCACTGACTGCCTTCCACAAAGCCATGAAAACTACCCTGTTCGCCTAACCAACTCCATATGCTCAAGCTCCCAGGATTACCATGTATGCCCACTACTGTACCCAATACTTTATGCATATGTTGTATGATACGCCCTACTGCTTGACACAGTGCCATGTCTTACTGTAACCCAAGACATAACCTGTACCCATTGTAACTAAGTTTTCCTACAAGTAACAGCGCCACAATGCCCCTGGGCTGCCTGCGCGCTATACAAATGCAATAAATAAAATAAATAAATAAATAAATGCCCAATTTCTGTCTCAAAATCTTTATGTAGTCCTTTGTCAATAGATTTCCGATGATGCACAATTTCAGATTAGCGATCTTTGTATCACTAAGTTAACCCAGATGATCAGTTTAACTTTTCTCAGTGTCTCACAATGCTTTACTGAGCATATATAACATACAATATGTGTTTCTGTGGCTTTGGATCTTTCTCAGTTCCACGGCATTCAATCTTGCATCAGTGCCTCTTTTCCCTTCTGTGTCAAGCAGCCTCTTAGTCTCCCACAGAGAGGCGACTTAGGCTATTTCTTCTTGCTTTCTTTTCTTCGAGGGTTTCAATAGTGCCCCTTGCATTATACTTCCCAGTGTTTCTCATTCTTTTAGCCTTAATATTATTCAGCCATCTCTATCTGCTGCGTACTTCATGGAAATTTTAACTTGCAACTGTAATGTTCAATCCCTAGTCTTTAACACACTTTAGCTATCTCTCAGCCGCCTGCGTAATAGCAGGGTCTTTATACCAATGCAACGTTTTGGCTTCAACACAGTATGGTGGACTCCCAGGAGAGTCCTTCTTAACAGGGCATTTCAACTTGCAACAGTTACTTTCAATCTTTTGTCTTCAACATACTTTAGCATTCTCTCCGCTGCTTACTTCGTGATAAGGTATTTGAATATTCAAAATTTATCTTAAATCTTTTGCATTTAACACACTTTAGCTGCCTCTCACTGGTGTACCTTGCAACAGGCAATTGAACTTGCAATAGTTATCTGTAATATCTTCTCTTTAGAACACTTAAGGGGTCCCTCTGCCACCTACTTGCTATCAGGTTCTTTGTAACAATTATTCTCATCTTCTTGCATTCTATAGACTGCAGAAATCATCCATCTGCCTCCTTAAAAACAAGGCATGTGAACTTGTAACCAATATTCCCACCCTCTTTAATATCAATGCTCATTACATTCTCACCTCTGCACAGTCCTCTTCTGGTAAGGCTAGGATGAAGGTATTTCGCTCACTCTTCTCTCTCAGCAACTTGCAACAGCCATTCTCACTCTCTTTAATATCAATGCTCATTATCTTCTCACCACTGTACAACCCACTTCTGGAATGCCTAGCACCAAGGCATGTTGCTCACTCTTCTCTCTCAGCATCTCAATGCTTTCTCTATTGGTCCCATTCCTAGCTTCAAGCCCAGCTCTGGGTCTCCGGTACCTGGGTACCCGTCTGTTCACGATCATCGCGATCATTGAAACACTTGTGTATAGGCGCGTTACAAATGCATTATCATATCATATCATATCATCATATGGACCTCCAGAAATTCACCTTGCTTTCTCCGTTGTCTACCTTTACTTGCCTCACCCACACTGGTAATCGCTTCTTGCAGACTACTGACTTGTTGGGTCTCCTCGTCCACTGCACACCAGTTTAGATATTTTCATGCACAATTCATTCATGCTCCGGTGTACTCTGCTCTTCTTCTCGTGACACTGCTCCCGAGGCCGGCTCTCCTCCCCGGCTCATGCAAGGATCAATGTTTGACTTCAGTTTTTCCCTGAGGGTTTCAATTAAACATTGGCAGCTTTGTTCAGATTGCTCTTTCCAGCTCAACCGTGCCAGCCTTCTCACCTCAGGTTTTTGCCTCCACCTTTCAATGGAAGCCCGTTTCAGACGCTGCAGCTCTGGTAATGTTGCTGAAGGAAGTGAAGACAGGATCAGTTGGTGGCAGAATTTATCCTACTTTTCCACACCACGAAGATTTCTATTGTCGTTCATATGGATTTTTCCATCCTCAATCTATGAAGACCTTTTTTCCCTAGCTTATCCACTCAGAGTACAGGTTGTGTTGGCCTTGGTGCAGTCTCATTTGTGCAATGCCAACGACTCTTCCTGGGACACCCAAGGACTTTTTTTCCAAAACATCCAAGGTTTCACAATGCTAAAGTCAGATTATTAACTGTACACTCTGTGTATTGGCTAACAGAGGAATAGCCTGTTAACTTGAGATAATCTAGAGATATCTTGAGCTAGCTGTATATAAGAACAGAACACTCACTCCAGATTAAGACTCAAGAACCGGACACAATGCTGCAACATAAGCCTCCAGAACAAGCCAAAATATTCCAGGTGATGCTGCCCAAGGAGGATACAATACTCGAGGAGGAGCCTCCAGAAGAGGACACAATAATCTATACTTCAGGCAAAGCCTACAAAACTGCACCCAGTACTCCAGATGAATTCTCTAAAACAGGACAAAGTACTCCATGTGGAGCATCCATAACAGGACACAATATTCCAGGTGGAGCGCTCAGTAAAGGACACACTACCTCACCTATCATCATCTACAGTGCCTGTACACGCTACCTGTAGGGACTGCAGACTCTGCACACTGTAAACGCTATCCTTTCAAGGTGTTAATTCCAATTCACATGCTAGCCTATATGTTCTACATTGTCCCATGGAATTAGTCAACCGCCTGCCATAGATTTGCAAAGAAGTACGTACATTTGCATGTATGATCATAACACATTTTACCTAACAGCTACAGCTGAGTACATCCGCCTCGATTTACACTAGCAAAACGTTATTTGTTATGTTATAACTGCAATCGCTAAACTTATGTAAATTCTGTCCTAGCAAGACCGTTCAATGCTCTGATGACCTTTTACTATTGCATGCCAACAGTATCATTGCATGCTCATTGCGCCAAATGTTAGCCATAATTACACTAGTACTGTACTGCATTATAATGCCTCTGTGTAATTGCAACGCCTTCACTGGCTCTACCAAATGGGATTCTTAAGCTGTACTCAGCCTGCCCTACCAGCCTTCTCTCACCTGCACTGCACTGAATCCTCAAGCTGCACTCAGCCTACCTGATAGCTGTATTCAGCCGGCCTGTCAGCTCCATCCAGCCTGCCCCTGATAGCTGTATTTAGCGACTTAAAAGACACCTATACCCTTGCCTGCCTGACATTCAGCCACAACCCGATACCAGCCCTCTGACCCTGTTACTATCTGGCACTACCCTACCCTTGCCACTGATGTCCCTCAGTCGCCAATACTCTTCACAGTGCCTTAGCCCGAGCTTCCTTATGTTGCTACTTTGTCTCACCGCAATTATGTTCCCCTTTTGTGTCGTGCACCTTGCACTGGTAGTAGCTACATAGCCCATAAAAATGGTCTAGCGAGACCTGCCTGCCCAAGACACTTCCCTATCGTCTGCCCCACACCATTCTTGCCCACTACCCCAGCCTTCCTCCAGATCACACAATCTGCCTATCCCACCCTCGGCCACGCATACCTTTCTGATAACCTAGCCAACAAGAACTCAGTTAGCTCCAAGTGGAACCCTACCGACATGAGAGCATCTCGCTATACCCCTGACCACAGCCCTTGCATAGCGACCGACCCAACTGTCTCTCAAACCACCACCCTCATCCCTACCGATCGTAATAAGAGACTCAGTACCAGAACCCACCACAGAACTAGCAACCGCCTAGCCAAACTACCCGACGAGACTAACAATCATACTGTAACTTCTATCAATTCCACCTCCCCCACATTGAAAGGAGCTCTCCTAAATGTTAGATCATTAGTCGCCCACTCCATAGAAGTCGCCGACATTATTCTGACCAACAACCTGGACTTCCTCGCTGTGACCGAAACCTGGTTGCATGATGCTGCGGGACCATCTCTTACCCTAGCTATCCCTGATAACTACACTATCCTCAGAGTAGACAGACCTAACGCTCGTGGAGGTGGTATAGCTATCATCTTTAAGTCCTTGCTTGATATTAGACTAGCCTCCTCTCCCCCACTCAAATCATGCGAGCATCTTATAGTTAAAATACAAACCTCCCCTAAGAGCACTATCACGATGCATCTAATTTACTGACCCCCAGGCCCACCTGGCTCATTTGAGGAAGATATCACCTCACTAATAGTCGAAAGTTCCAAACCCTCAGCACAAATGATCATACTTGGGGACTTCAATCTTGGGTTCAACAACCCTCTCGACACCCCAGCCATTGCCCTGGCCACGGCACTAGAGGAACATGGCCTCCTACAACTCTGTTCCAAACCCACCCACTCAAAGGGTAGAATCCTTGACTGGGTAACCGCCCTTAATTGCAACATCACCCTGAAGGACCCCGCACAGCTTATCTGGACGGACCACTACTTCCTCCCATTCGACATTAATATCAGCAACCTAGTCCATAATAGGCCTGTTATTGCACTGGCCTGCCTAACCAGGAAGAAGAGCAATATCACAGCGGAAGCCCTAATACCCCTGGTGACCCCTATTCTGAACGCTCTACCAGCTACATCTGACTTAAACCTGCTGGTCAACGCCTACAACGATTCCATGGCTAAAGCTATTGATATCATTGCCCCACTAAAAATGCGCAAAGGGAAACCAATAGCGCACCTGAATATGTGGTACACCCGGAACTCAAAACTCTCCGACAACAAAAAAGTAAACTTGAAGCACTATGGAAATCAGTGCCTTCAGTAGATAACAGAACTAATCTCACCAATATCTCCACCCTCTACAAAAATGAGATCACACGTGCTAAGAAAGAATCTCTTAACTCCAGGATCTCTCAGGCAGGCTCTAGCACAAAAGAGCTCTTTAACATCCTAAAGGAATTAGAAAACCCCATTCCTCCCACAGATACCTGCACAAAGGACAAACCATGGTGCACAGGGATCCAGAATGCCCTTGCTAACAAAATCTCAGGGCTTCAAACTAAAATTGAAAACAAACGACAACTACTCTCTCATGGACCCACTTCCAGATCCACCCTTCCCTCACCCACCAACACAAGCTCAGGCTTCACCTTCAAAAAGGTAACCATACCTGAAGTACAAAAAATTATAGCTTCATTGAAACCTTCGAACTGTAAGGGGGACAGCTGCCCCGCACAGATCATAAAAGATGCAGCCAGGGATCTCTCCCCCTTCATTACCAAATTAATTAATCTGTCATTCTCTAGTAGCACGGTCCCAAGTAATCTGAAACAATCTTGGGTCCTCCCACTGTTAGAAAAACAAACTCTTGACCCAGATATACCTACGAATTATAGGCCCATTACCACCGTCCCATTCTTACTAAAAATCCTTGACAGAGTGGCCTATCTACAAATTCAGGACTACCTTGAGACTAACCAATTACTAGGAACTCGCCAATCTGGCTTTCGTCCTCAACATGGGACGGAAATGGCCCTTGTTGACCTCAAAAGCCAGATAGACAAACTCAAAGATAAAGGTAGGGCTGCCATCCTTCTTCTCCTTGACCTTTCCGCTGCCTTTGACCTGGTTGACCACAACATCTTGTGCAACCACCTGTCATCGGCAGCACACTTCTCCCACTCTGTGGTCACATGGATCCAATCCTTCCTTGACAACAGGTCCATGCGGGTCTTCTCACCCCTAGCAGCGGCCGACCCTATCCCCATCACCTGCGGTGTCGCACAAGGATCTTGTGTTTCACCCACTTTGTATAATATATTTACAAAGCCCCTATTCGATAAGCTGGACCATCTGGGTGTCACCTACACCAATTACGCAGATGACACCCAAATACTCCTCACCTTATCCGGCAACTACAACACGGACGCCAACCGGATCAATGAAGTCTTCTCCAACATTCAGGCATCGATGGCCATACATGGCCTCTGCCTGAATGATGACAAGACCGAACTGCTCCTTGTCGGCTCACCTAATACTATCCGGAAGCTCAGCCCTAGTTACTCCAGCTTCACCATTGACGGTAACACCATTCCCATCGCTAAGAGTGTAAAAACTCTTGGTTTCTATCTAGACACTAACACCAACCTCGCCAAACAAATCAATATGACCGCCTCAGCCACTCCTTACACTGGCAAGCTAATTAGGGCCTGCAGACCTTTGATCTCCCCCAACAAATGCCTCATTTTAGCCAGAGCTCTTATTCAATCCAAATTGGATTACTGTAATAGCCTTTATGTAGGTGCCAACAAAATGGTAAACAATAAACTGCAAGTTCTACAAAACAATGCACTCTGTGCTGCCCTCAAAATTCCGAGAAGAGATCATATCTCAGCCACAAGAATTTCATGCAAATGGCTTTCCATCCAACTAAAAATAGACCTAAAAACCATCTGCCTCACCTACAAAGCTCTCAACCACCTAGCCCCGCCCTACTTAACCAATAAATTCACCTTAATACAGAACACCAGAACCACCAGATCCTCCAGTACATTACAACTGACGGTGCCCAAATACTCCCTTAAAAGAGCAGGTGGATACAGCTTCCCAGTTCTAGCCTCACAACTGTGGAACACCATCCCACTGGACATCAAATCTACCCCTACATTCCAACCCTTCAGAACTAAGGTCATCACCTGGTTACTCAATAAATAACTAACTATGTATATATGCCTAATGTATGCTTGTATCCTCTACTATGTCTGCTTGTTACTATCTGCTTTCTTGTAACCATACTTATGCTGCACAAATGTACAAATGTTCCTCACCTTTGCCTGTAACTTGATGTGTAAGCGCCCATATACCCCTGGGTCAGGAGCGCTATATAAAATAAATAAACAAACAAACTCCAGGTCAGAGCGCTGCAACAGGATCAATACTTCAGGTCAAGCCTCCAGAAGAGGACACAATGCTTGAAGTGGAGGTTCTAGAAAAGAACACATTACTTTGGGTGAAGCTTTCAGCACACAATAGTGCAGCAGAAGTCTCCAGAGCTGAACAAGTACATTTATGAATATACTTCAATAGCAGCACTGTTTGAACACAAAATCACCTTCTAGCAGGGGGACTCTGTGCATCGAAGTTTCAGAAAAGATGACTTTGGGTTTGTGTTCTGACAGTGATGTGGTTTCCTTTGATGAGGATGGTCATGGATCAAATAATCCAGGCGAAGCCTCCAGAGCTGGATACAGTACTCCAGTCGCGGCAATGAGCACAAGGCACACTACTTATGATATGATATGATATGGCATTTGTAACGCGCCTATACACAAGTGTTTCAAGGCGCGACGAGGCAGGGAGGGGGGCACAGGGGGAGGACAGACAACGATCCTACTAGGCCAGGTGTCATTCAGACCGTGCAAGTGCAGGGGTAGGGGGAAGGGAAAAGTGCAGTACAAGGTAAGTAGAATAGAAATAAATAGATAAATAAATAAATAAATAGGGCCAGCTGGTGGCAAGTGCAAGGTAAGTGCAGACAAGTGCTGGGAAGGGGGGGCTGTAGGGATACAGAGAACAGTCCCGCAGTGCAGGGGTTGCCAGGGAGGCAGTGCAAGTGGAGAGTGGCTGGGCCCAGGACCGAGGTCGGTGAGAGTGGCCAAGTTTCAGATTCAGTGCAGAATTTTGTGAAGAATTAGCAGGGGAGAGGGAGAGAGAAAGCAGAAGCAAAGAGGAAGGTTTTGAGGTGCTTCCAGAACCGGAGATAGTGTTATAGTGAGGCCTCCTAAAATAGACACAGTGCAGTGCTCAAACTAAGGCCCCCAGATTGGACACATTATACCTTGTGTGGCTGCCAGAGCGTCACAAGTTTCTGGAATTGAGGCCTCCAAAACTTGGCACAGTACTCCACAGGAGGTCTCCAAAAGGCACATCAGGTAAAGCATTTGTATAAAGCCATAACCCCTGGTATTCAAGCACTTGTCTATTACCCTCAAAAGAGGAGAGGGAGCATTTATGGCCTTTTTCATATATGTATTCAACCAAGTTGGGAGCACCCTCTTATAAGGCTGCACTCTATTTCACAGAACAGGTATTTGCTCCGGGATATTTAATATAACTATAATTCAGGACTATTTACTCTTAAAGCTGTATTAGAGGATGTGAACACCAATTGAAGAGAATCCCACAATTTCGGTATTACTTGGGCTATCTGGGAAGGAGCATGAACAGTGAACCCCCCTTGAGTCAAAAAGACTGATAGAAAGCTTTTTATTATGCAAGGGTAGTTTTACTGTAATTTGAAAGGAATAATGGCACTGATTTTTGAAATGTATGAAACTTTCTTTACTACCTAAAATGTTTTAGGATGCTATATGATGTTTTATTATGTGGTCTTATGTGATGTATTTGTGTAAGGTTAATTTCAATTAACCAATTCACATTAATTGATAATTCAACACACCCAGACCCCAAACCCTTGAGATACAATGCCATTCACCAGGGAGAGCACATTGCTGACACGTCTGTGCACTGAGGTTCACAGACTGACCCTGGAAAACACCATTCTAGCCCTGCCTGCCTACATCACCAACAGATATTACAATCCGGGGGAGAGACATGATACTTACCCATTGGCCAATTTCTGGGCCATACGAGCCAGAATGGCTCGGAAATCCAATAAAAGACCCAGAAATTGGCCAATGAGAGGGGAATCTGCGTGACTCCCCCGGTCACTGCCATCGGCAGGGCTCTCAGTGTGGCACTTTCTCTCATGAAGGGAACGCTGCGCTGAAATCCCCACCAGCTGAAGCACTCCCCTCCTTGCCTGGGCTGCACCTGAAAGACAGGGCCCTGGAACCAGACATCCCAGCCTCATGCCCCCTCTCTTAACTTTTATGTCGTGGGGGGCAGGTGGAGCAGCAATCTTCGCTAATCCACGCTTGGCCATAGTGGCCCGGCCTCCACCCCTGACCGCAACTCCATTAATTTGCTAGGTTGCACACACTAGACACGGCCCGGTCAGTCATCCCTCAACATCCTAACACAGTCTAGCCAGTTCTCAGCGACCACTTCAGACAGACTGCCTTTATTTTATCCCCCTCCACATGACAGGTCAACATAATAGCTTTAGAGACTGCCCCCTCGAGGTATGGAAACTTTGTTAAACTCAGCCTTCTTGCAGACGCCAGGTCGGCCAGTGATCCCGTGGCCCCAACGGGATCCCTTATTCATGACGTGCTTTAATGCCTTGGGAGTTGCAGAAAATGCTCCAGGCAGGAAGAAGGCCATGTTACTGAATGCCATGGGGCTGGAAGGTCAGGGGATCTTTTCAGGATTGTAGCCAGAACCGATTGCAGACGATGAAGATAATGTATTTAAGGAAGCCAGTGTAAAGATTCTCCAATAAAGAAAATACAGTGTTGCACATAATAAAGTTCTATAATAGGAAGCAAGAGGGTGCAGAGCCAGTAGATGACTATGTCACAAGAATGTGTGAGATGGCTGTGCTGTGTGAATTTGGGGACAAATCAGAAAATATGATATGTGACATTTTGATAGTGCACAAAAACAGCAGAAAAGTACAAGACAAGTGCATTTTGGAAAACGAACTGTAGATGGATAAAGATGGTCAAAGAGGGCACGATTGAAACAGTGGAGTCATCAGAGTGGCTATGCAAGTGGTACTGATTAAAAAGCATCAGTCACATGATATCAGAATCTGCACTGATTTGCACAGTCTCAATTTGGAAACTCCACTGACTTGCACAGTCTCAGTTTGGAAGTCATAACAGACAGCTATCTATTGCTGAGCAGAAATGAACTGTTCTAATTGATGAAAGAAGCCAAGTACTTCTCAAAATTAGACATGAAGGATGCATATCACCAAATCAGTCTGCACAAGGAATCAAGGCCATTGACAACATTCATCACCCCGTTTGGCACATACCAATTCACCAGAATGCCATTCGGCTTGTCTTTTGCCGTCTCAGTGTTCCAAAGGATGATGGACTCGATGTTGCAGAACATTGGTAATGTGTCGTATTTCCAGGACAACATCCTAATATGTGCTGAGGATGAGACTCACAATGCAGTGGTGAGAAATGTGCTGACGAAACTGCAAGAGGCAGGAGTGAAGTTGATGATCTCATGAGAGGGAATCAGCCCCAAGAAAAACCTGCTGCATGCAATAGTAAAGGCCACAGCACCAAACAATAAAGAGGAACTAAGACAGTCGGCCTCATTACGAGGTAGGTGGTAAGGGATTACCGGCACCGGTAAGGACACTGGTGCCGGTAATCCCTTACCACCCTATTCCGAATTGCGGTACTGTTATTAGCTCCATCCCCATTCCCATTGAGCCCTTATGGGGGCTCGAATGGGAATGGGGAATGGTTCCTGGAATGGGGATTTACCGGTCCTCCAAGGTTGGAATGACCCAGTAAGCCCCTATTTCGGGAACCCGGACCCGGAATGCGGTAATGAGGCCCAGTTTCTAAGACTCGCAGAGTATTATGTGAAATTCATACCCCGATTTTCAGAAACGACAGGGCCATTGAGATAACTACTAAAGAAAGGTGCAGAGTATGTATGGGGGCTGGAGCAGAAGAGAGCGTTTGAAGAGGTGAAGACAAAAATAGTGGGAGTTCCATGCCTAAAACCATTCAATCCAATATGGGAAAAGAGTGGCAGTGCTCGAATAAGGGACTCACCGCTGAAAAGGAGTCATCAGGCCTCATTACACGGTAGGCGGTAAGGGTTTACCGGTACCGGTAAGGGCACCGGTACCGATAAACCCTTACCGCCTTAGTACGAGGTCCCTTTGCGGGACCCGACCTTAACAGCTGGTTGTACCAGCCGTTAAGGAACGGGCCCGCAAAGGGACCTTGGTGCTAATTACGGTACCGCAATTTGCGGTACCGTAATTAGCGCCTTCCCCATTCCCATTGAGCCCTATGGGGGCAAAAATGGGAATGGGGAAGTGCCTTGGTGAATGGGGAATTACCGCCCCCGCTTTCCCTTGGAGTAGGGCGGTAATTCTGACATCCACCAAGGCAGATGGTTACCGCCTACCGTGTAATGAGGCCCATCATCTCACACGCAAGCACCGCAGGGAAAGTGTCCGAATAAAGAACTGGGAGTGGACATAGAAGAGTGTGATCAGGGCGTGAACAGCGAGTCGAGCGAAAGGGAAGATGAGTAGCGAGAAGGAACCACGTGGTGAATGGAATGCACTGCTACCGACAAGAATCCTAGAAGGAGAAGTAGTAGTACCATCGCCCAGCATAAAGGGCAAGCAGGGGCAGCCCCAGCGTGAGAGAAGGATGCCTATGAGGTACCAAGACTTGGTAATGGACTAGGACCATGCTGCACAAGAAAAGGAGGTATGTGGAGAAGTGTCTCGCGAGAGTGGCCCTGCACCGATCACGCAAGACCTCGCCTGATCGCAGCGCGAAAGGGGAGAGCGCGCGTGGAGCGGGAAGTTAGCGCCAGAGACTGGAAGGAGCCGCTGCACTGCGGCACCTCCTCCTGCTAAAGTCACAGCGGGCCTTGGACGCAGAACACACTGATGCACCATGTCTAGGACCAAGATAAATGAATATGTACAGTGAAGAGAACTAGTCCGGTATATGCATGTATGATAAATGGTTATTGCAGAAGCTAAATAAAGAAGTAATCATCCATTGATATTTGGGGGCTTTACTTCTGAGAAACAACATGTACTGTAAAGAAAATGCATAAAAGGCATGCGCAAGCCTTTCACGCCTTTCCTTTACCATATGGCACACGGAAAATGAGCCCTATGTGATGTCACTAAGAAACACATGCGCCTGCGCCAGTCCGTGGCTTTCACTACCAATCAATTACGTTGTATCCCTCAGTCACCTCCATTGAATACAATGGCAAATGTAAAAGCTAAGCCCAGGGCTGGTATAATGTGTCCCTTGTGATACGGGTTCATCCAGTAAAGTCCAAGGAGCCTCGTTTCAACCTTTTGAAAGGTTGGGAGCTTCCCACCCAGCACGTTCCGCCTGACTGCCCACATTGCCTGCTGTCATACCGTGGCCTTCAGCTCTGCCTTTGCTCTTACACTATATGCCTTCTTGAATTCTGAAAAACAAGGCTCTCTTCACACATGTGTGCGTCATCCTGCTTGCACCGCGTTTTTTCCCCTCGCAACGAGTGAAGCCGGCTGCTTTCCTGAGGCGCCCGCCCGGGCCTCTCCCCTCTATAAGAGCAGCTGGGGTGGGGCGGAGAAGGGCTGGGCCTCAGGAAGGGGAGCTGGCTTTACGCTCAGGAGGACCACACACGCAGCTCAGTGTTGGCGGCTTCCTGCTTGGACCGGTGCCCGATGCTGCTTCCACTCCTCGTCTTCGGGCCCTCGCCCAGAACACCACGAGGCTCACGAGAAAATCAGGCGAGATGGCGAGGGTGGCCTTTCTAAAAAATCGCCGAAACCCCACAAAATTATGAGCATTGCCCAAACCTTATTTGTGTGTGTGTGGGCGAATTATTAGCAATATAGAAATGTCACCCATTGCACCGCTGCAATCGTAATAAGCGCAGACGTATTGGGTCCATTTGCTGCAGCATAGCTTTTGGGATTACTGCACAAAAACCCAGACTCGCTTATAAGTGGAAAAGGTTGCTTTAATTCGACAGGCCAAAGCTCACAAATAAACGCTAACCTGGCCCCTGGCCTTACATACTAAAATTAACCGCTTTAACAGTTTGCCAAAACATTAAATAAATAACTCTTTATGCCCCCCAACAATTAAATGAATAACCCCAACTTCCTCCCTACCTATCCCCAGGTCCTTACCATCCCCTTACCATCTTCTCAAGCCTTCATTACCGATTTCTGCCATCATCTCCCCGGAGCCATGCCCCTCCATCTTCAAGACCTGCTCCCCTCTCTGCACCCCGGGGTAGCCCATTCGTGCAAACAGCAGCACCCACATCGCCCCCTTGCTTGCTTCCCCCCTCATCCAAAGGGGCCATGCCCCCCGGCAACCCTAAGGGCCTCATTACACGTTGTGCAGTAAGGGATTAACGTTACCGGTAAGGGAATACCGGTATCGTTAAATACCCATGTCAATTACGACCCAGGTTACCGCTATTAGCAGCACCGCTAAGTACGGTGCTACTAATAGCGGCTAGTTCGCGGGCGCGCGACCCTTCATCCCGTAAATAGCGGCATGGCGCTAATAGCACACCATCACAAGCCATGCGGACATGCTAATAGCGGCATGATAAAGCCCCAAAAACCCCTTACCGGCATGGCGCTAATACCGGCATCGCGAACCACCCGTTAAGAGAACTGAGCAGTGTTCCCACCTGCCACAGGTGGACACAATCAGCACAGGTGGAGGCAATAGAGACTGTGGCAGCACAAAAGGAGCACACCACACCCCTTCACACACCCCTTCCCACACCAAGATGGTTCCAATACTAGCAGCATTACATGGGCTGAGGACATGATTGCAGTGCAGCAGCAAAAACAACAGGCAGCACAGAGGAGACGCAGGAGGAGCAGGAGGGCAAGACAGGCGCAGCATGCACCACCAGCGCACCTAGTAATACCACAGAGGCTGCCACCAATCTCCAGGATCCGAGCCAGTCCATTTAACCTAAGCCCTGAGCAGATACACACCCTGTACCGTCTGGACCGGGATACCATTACCAGCATCGTGGACATGATACATGACGACATTGTGAGCCTCATAGACATCAGAACTGCCATCCCCCTCCACTGAATGTGGTGACTGTGCTCCACTTCCTGGCCACAGGCACCTACCAGCATACAGTGGGGCAGATGCATGGCATCTCACAACCAGTATTCTCACGCAGGCTGAACCAGGTTTTCGATGCCCTCCTGAAGCATGCACGTGAACACATATTCCTGCCATGGACTGCCCAGGAGATCGCAAACACCAAAGTTGGCTTCTATTCACTGGCAGGCTTCCCAAGTTGCATCGGGCCATCGACTGTACCCATGTGGAATTGGTGGTCCCACATCACAATGAAGTAGTCTACCTAAACAGAAAGCAATTCCACTCTATCAATATCCAAATGGTATGTGACGCAAACAAGATAATCACACATTGTTGTACCCGATTTCCCGGATCAACCCATGATTCAATGGTCCTGCGGAACTCAACCATAAAACGCTACATGGAGCGACAAGCCGGACAACGTTCATGGCTACTTGGTGAGTAGCAGGGCAAGCACATGGCAGTGTGATGGGGGGGGAGATACATACTCCAACTGGGTGTGATTGGTGGGGGGAGAGATACATACTCCAACTGGGTGTGATTGGGGGGAGAGATACATACTCCAACTGGGTGTGATTGGGGGGGGAGATACATACTCCAACTGGGTGTGATTGGGGGGGAGAGATACATACTCCAACTGGGTGTGATTGGGGGGGGGGATACATACTCCAACTGGGTGTGATTGGGGGAGAGATACATACTCCAACTGGGTGTTGACAGTCGTCTGTAGGAAAAATGGACATACAGATGTACACCAATGTCCCTCAGGGAAGGCCACAATGTACTTGAGAAGAACCCACATGCAATTTGAAGCTGCACAACATTGAGAACAATCCAGGTTTCCAAATATTACACATCCATCCACATCCATATTGCACATCATGCCACAGCACATAATACACAAATCAGCAAAATGGCGTCAAGATAGTAATACAGACTTAGCGCAGCACAACATCAATACAGCAATGCGCCCTTGAATGCATGCAAAGGGGTCACCCCTAGCCATAGCACTGAACCACAAACCTATAGCACCACTGAAGTGATGCTTCACAGCATGGCATCATCGATGTCGGAATGGCAGTACACTAGCAGTGTGGTACCAAATTTGCCTGGCCCCAGGGACACCTAAGACCTGGCCTCACCCAGGACATGTCAATTACTGTCGGAGGCATGAATCAGGCATGTCCACTTGCAGGGTCGAGATTACCTTTGCACATTGCAGTCACACAGATTGTCTGCATGCATGCTGGTAATCATGGATTTCAATCACAATGCATAGTCGATTTGTGTGATATCTACAGGCCGCACTTGAGGTGAACAGTAACAGGTCCCCATTCTTCCCCCCATACAGGTGATGGTGGATATCCCCTGAAGAGGTGGCTCCTTACTCCTGTACGGAACCCACAGAACAGGCACAAAGAGGACTACAATCGTGCACATACCCGTACCCGCGTCGTGATTGAGCAGACATTTGGCCTTTTGAAGACACGGTTCAGGTGCTTAAGCAGGTCAGGTGGGGCTCTCCTGTACGGCCATGAGAAGGTGGCCAAGATCACCATGGCATGTGTCATGTTGCATAATATGTGTATCAGACGGAATGTGCCACTGCCCCCTGACGTTGAAATGCAACCACGTGATGAGGGTGATGATGGTGATGAGGGCGGAGGTGACAGGGATGCTGGTCATGCAAGAGGCGATGCCCAGGAGGGACGCGATGTGCGACAGCATCTG
Organism: Ambystoma mexicanum; assembly: GCF_040938575.1. Lineage (NCBI taxonomy): Eukaryota > Metazoa > Chordata > Amphibia > Caudata > Ambystomatidae > Ambystoma > Ambystoma mexicanum. Next base: position 1,053,015,247 of record NC_090936.1, on the reverse strand, counting down.
ATCAACTAAATATTCTGAGACACATGGTTTAACTCTGTAGGATGGATATGGGTATTAGTGCACTGGTGTCTGTGGTGAAGCGCACAATGGACCCTATCACCAATAAAGTACACATACACAATGACGAAGTCCAAGCCTGTGTTTTAACTAGTCACCAGTGTATTAAGGTATAATGAAATGAAAAAGTGCATGTCCCCAACTATCCCACCACCCTTTCACCCACCCTTTCACCCACCCCTCCACACACAACACTCCCGAAACACCCTTTCCCCTCTCCCCCCACAACACTCCCGTAACACCCTTTCCCTCCTCCCCCCACAACGACTCCATGTGTGCCTTGCACAATGTTGGTGTCCTGCTGCACACGTGCCAGCTAGACCCTGCTGTCCCTAATTCCCATTGCCACCACCACCATTAGGAGGTTGGGATGATGTGCGCCTCATGGTGCGCATGGAGCGGCGGAGGGGGCTTGTCTGCCTTGAACTCGCAGATGATGAGGAGGCTGTCTGTCCCTGTGGTGGTGATGGGAACTGGCGGTCCATCGCGTCCGCTAGGCTCGTGAGGACCTGCCTCTGTTGGCCAATCTCCACGCACAGCCTGTTGATACAGGCTTCCATCGCCTCCCTCGACTCCCTAGCAGTCTCCGTGATCTCCCCCCGGAGACGGGCAGCCTCCTCCACATGCTGCCCAACCAGCACTGTAATGTCCTCCTGCCGCTGCCTGATGGTGGCTAGGTCATGGCCACTGTGGCCAGCTCGTAGTGTGGCTGCTGCGCCTACCTCTACGTCCCGGACATCAGGTGAGGCCACCAGTGGGCTCCAGCACCCTTCCGTGTTCTCCTCGCCAGACTGGCCATGGACACTGGATCCTGGTGTTGGCCGTGGAGTTGCTTCTGGGCTTCCTGTGGGGGTGGGGGTGTGCATTTGCATGGTGAACTCTATAGGGTCCTCCACATCTGACAGCGGCGCTGTGGCTGCTGCCTCACCAGTAGAACTTGTGGCAGCGGAGGGTGGGTTCCTCCGTGGGTGTAACCTGTGGTGGGGGGTTCACATCAGTGGGTGTGGCAATTGTTTCTGGCGTAGACTGCGGTATTGGTGCAGTGGCGCTCTTGTGATGTTTGCCCCTCTGCAGGGGCTCACTCATCCCTGTGCTCCTTGATGTGGTGGGGGTGTCCACTGTCTCCTGTGCCCTGGGTTTTTTCTTGGCAGGGGGAGCCTGAGTCGCAGTGGCAGGTTCTTCGCTGTCTGTATGTGACCCTGCGGGGGACAAAGAGGGGGATGGCATTGGTGATGGTTCAACGTGCTTCATGCAGATTCAGTTCATCATGCTGTTCTGTGCATTGGGACTTCATTGGTGGGAATTCAGGTGATGGGGCTGTTGAGTGGGTCATCTATGCATGGGTCTGTGTGGCACTTGTCTGTGGTGATGCGTGCATGTGTGCGTGTTGGGGTGTGACACTCACATGGGAAGGGTTGTGTGCATGTATGATTGTGGCTGCATCCATGAGGTGAATCTGGGCTCACATTTGGGGGGTGCGTCAACATTCACAGTGCATTGTTTCATGTGTACACTCACCTCCATCTGATGTAGTGGCCACACCATGCTCCATGCTCCCGACTGATCATGGGGCACCGCAGGAGGAGGAGAATAGCCAGGGCCCGCATTATTTCCCCCCGGACTAGCCTTTTTGGGATGCCTGATGACCAGGTCTATGGCAGGTATAGGTTTCCACCTCATATCATCCTAGACCTGGTCAGGGAGTGGAAAGATGACCTTACATCCCCCACCCTCTGCTCCCAAGCATTGAGCCCCTTGGAGAAGGTGCTCAATGTCCTTAATTTTTTGGCCACTGGGTCATTTCAGCGGACTACTGCCATAGTGGGGGGGTCTCACAGGCCACGCAGTCACGCTGCCTACACCAGGTGTTGGCAATCATCACTGCGCGCCCCTCAGTCCGCAGGCACATATACATGCCGAGAACACCCGCAGAAAGGCAGGCCGTGGTCCAGGACTTTTACAGGGTGGCACACTTCCCAAAGTGCTTGGTGCCATAGATTGCACCCATGTGGCCCTACGTCCACCTAGGGCCACTGAGCACATCTATCGAAACCGCAAGCACTGGCATTCCATCAATGTGCAGGTGGTATGCAATGCAAAGGGAATCATCACCTCTGTCTATGCAGACTACCCAGGTTCCACCCATGACAGTTTCATATACAGAATGTCTGCCCTGAGCCTGGCCTTGGAAGCTGGGCAGCATGGCGACACATGGCTCCTAGGTGAATACAAATGCCCCTGCACATGCATGCATGTCACACACAGACAAATACACAAACCCCAATAATCAAAACCATTACCACCTCTCCAGGGGACAGTGCCTACCCTCTGAGCAACCACATGATGATGCCAATCCGGAACCCCACCACACCACCCCAGGTAATATACAGTGCTGCCCATATTGCAACCAGGGGCATAGTGGAGCGCACATTCAGAGTGTTAAAGTCACGCTTCCGCTCCCTTGACTGCTCTGACGGGCAGCTACTCTATGCACCCGCAGTAGTGTGCAGGATCATTGTGGCAGCATGTGTCCTGCACAATGTTGCTACACAGCAGGGTGTACTGGTGGACATGGTGGTGCCCCCACATCCCCAACCACAGACACAGGCGCTGCCCATGTGAGGGGATATGGCACGTGGCGAGGCAGCCCGGACCCACCTCTGTGGCTACATTTTTCACCTAAACTCCCACCCCTCCGGAGTGCACACAGGCCTGGTACATACCAGGTGACAATCGCCAGCTCTGTGGCTACATTTTTCACCTAAACTCCCACCCCTCCGGAGTGCACACAGGCCTGGTACATACCAGGTGACAATCGATGATGACAAAGAGACAGTAAATTGTCACAATCTTACCATCCTGGAATGTTGCCATCGAAGTGCTACATTGTGTGCATCCCTAGCTACTTAAACATAATCGTGTGTGACGAAAAGGAACACATGCAAGGTGTGTATCACACACCCCTGCAAAACAGGCCATCACAATCCCTGGTTTGTCATCCAAACCCTCCAAAACAACATCACCCTTGTCAGACACACCATGACATGGCAAGCAATAGCAAAAGGCCAACACATTACCAATAATATACGAAGTGACATGTGATAAATGGAAAGTGGCTTCAGACAATGACGCCTGTCATGGAATCAGATGAAATGACTGACCAACAACCTCCCACACAAAACAAGTCATACCCAAATGCATTCCAACAGTAGTAGCATGAACATAACAATCAATGCCTGTTCACTTGCACATTGGGCAAGGCAAAATCCCTACTCCTGAATCCGTGTGCTGTGTGCGTCTTCTGCAACACACTGCTCAGCACACAGCATAGTGACCAGCCATTGTGTTAGAGACACACCTTGAGCATCACATGAAAATGACAAAATAAATAAATAAATAAACAATTGACGCATGTACAGGATCCACAAATGGTCACAGATCATGTGCTGCAGGGACACAGTGGTCCCCAGAAGGCAAACTGTGTGCATATGTGGACATGGAAGGGTGGTTGTACATGTGGTGGATCATAGTGCGACTGTGTGTGTCAGTAGGGACATGCACTCAATACATGCATGTCCAATCAAGTGACCATCAGTGTCCTCTAGACATCACATGTGAACATTGCCCATGTGCACACCCCAGCATGTCAAACCACACCAATCCCCTCACACCTGAAAGGTAAACACAACACAGGAACAGGCATTGACCAGCAGAACACATCATGTACATAGGACACCACAATAACAATGTCACGGTGCCCATCACACTGTAGGCCAAGACAACTGTCCAACAACCAAAGACCCTCCCTCATTCACATATCACCATGACCTACTGAACAACTGTGTCTGGGGTATGTAGCGTTCTTCCTTGAAGTCTACCTGGCCACAGGATCACCCTACCCCTTTGTCTCCATCTTCCACCTTGCATGTAAATAGTGCCCAGCACCCTCAGAGGCCACCTTGACTGGCAAAAATACCAAATCGAAGAGAACTCAAAGGTCCCAAACACACAAGCCAGGCAAAAAGCCTGGAGGCAGCAAAAAACCATTGAAGAGTCTTCAGTAGATGACTTGAAGTAGCAGTAAATTTCAAAGCACATGTACAAGCACAATGATGGAACAACCAAGTTGGCACTCTTAAACAATGCTACAAAAGGATGTGTACCATGTTTGGTACATAATTTACAATGATGCAGCACCAACTGATGGGTAGTGTCACTGCTCCGGTGTACAGGCGCAGGAGTGGCACGAACCAACCACCCCTCCGTGGTCTGGGCGCCTGCAAGGTCAAACTTACACAGGCCTCTGAGACCACGGTGGGGAAGGAGGGTCAGGGATATGTTGTCTGGACAGGCATTGGTATTCAGGATAACCGGAAAGAGGGGCAGGAGAGGGGAATCCGATAGTCAAGGGAAAGTAGGGAAAATACAAAAATCTACTATTCACAATAACACATACTCAATCAGAGAAACCATGTTCATCATGCACATTGTACCAAATGACTCAAATGGAAGTCAAAGAGAGACTTATCTCTGGGGTGAGTGCTGGCCTCCTGCCTGCGCACTCTCAGGCCCGGTAACAGGAGCAGTTCAATGCTGCAAAGATAGTAAGAGTTACTAATCTGTGTGTGTCTATAACACACACACACAACACCATACATGCCCCAAAGCAAGTAACTCCTCCCCAAAACAAACACTCTTGTCTGCTGCTTTGTACCCATACGTAAGATTTCCCCCGTGATGGTTCATACACTGTCAATGCAGTAAATCAGGCGCACGTGGCAAATGGAGGACCACTGTTTCAAGATTCACACATCATGCAATGGTCCCTGGGTAAGCAGCTAGATGCATATAGCGAGGTACGACTTCAGTACAAGTAATGTTCTGGCATCCACCAAATAAAAGAGGTAGTGCATGTGTCAATTTGAACATGCAAATGATATGCACTGTACACAAGTCTTTCCCTCGCTGGGTGTCCCTGTGCGCAGCTTCTTTTTCTGGCTTTGAACGCTACTGGGCTTATAGATCTGCTTCTATGGAGCATGGTGGACTGGAGGATATGTGCGACAACCCCTGCATGTGCCCCTGACAACTTGGAAAGCAACTTGCCATGTGTCCACCAACTCATCTTAGCTGTACTGTGCGCTTCAACACCAATAACTGTCCAAGCTCACCATCAGTGGCGCTACTTAGCATGCATGTGCAACAGGCCTGGTGGAAGGTTGGCTGTGGTGTGTGCCCCTTGTGCTGCTCACCTTGCCTGGAGTTACTGGAAACACGTCTGCTTCTGTTGGATGTATGAGCACAAGCCCTGTGGCACTGCTTGCGCACACATGCGCATGTCTGCACCACCAAACGTGGCCAGCTGCCAGACGTACACTGGCCCATGTCTGTCGGCAAAGGTGGTCTGGAGGCTCATTCTCCTGCAGAAAGGGCACAAAACACAGGATTAATGCTGGAAAGTCCCCTGTGTGTGTCTCTTCATGCTGGTTGTGACTGGCCCATGTCAGAGACATACATCAGATTTCATCCCACCATCAGTGTGACTTTGACAGGCAAAGGGTGGCGGACACTCTCTACAGCATGAAGTGCATCAAGCACATGTACAGTAAAGAAAATAAACATACAACACAGTGTATAGCAATTAATGGACACCAGATTCATGAAACCACCCATTTCTAATGCAGAAATGCCATTGATAAGACCCCTACAATCCCCAGTAGGGGTGTTAACACAAGTAGTACAGCAGCAGACAGGCCACAGATATGACAGTCCAAAGCCCTTGTGAAATTAACTGTAACACCGAACCATCCTTGCGAGCCCATGGATAAGGGAAGCAGGAGTGGACTATGTGAGTCAGGACCCCAAGCTGCAAACACATACACGAGACAAGCTTGAAGGGCCCAGCTGGAACAGACAGTGGATGCTTTCAAAAGCCACAAAGCACCACACCGTCACATGAAAGCACAATAGACAAGCAATTTTAAACTATATTAACTAATTAAACTAACTATAAAAAACCTACATTACCTAATTAAACTAACTATCAAATTGAATGTTAACTAACTAAACTAATATGAAAAATCAAAAATGGCCACATACGACCCAGGCGGGGGGAGGCACCCAGAAGGGGAGAGGTACAGGGTGCAGCTCAACACCCAAATGCTGTCATAATGCCTACCCCCAGGCATCCGGACCAAGCCCATCAGCCCCGGAAGCAGGCATCTAGACATTTAGTAAAACCTCAGCCGCCCCGGCTAGGGGCTATCTGGGTTCCGTCCTGGCGCCTTAGGCGTCAGGCTCATAGTAGAAATCAGTCCTGGCGCCTAAGGCACCAGGCTCATAGTCATTACTTACCTCAGGCAGACCATGCTGCAAATGACTCCAATCCAACATGCAGCCTGAAAGGGACTATTTTTCTACAGGGACTATTTTTTACTCGGGTGTGGTTCTAGGGACTTCTTACCTGGGACTACTTTTGAGGATATTTAAACCACGCCCGACCAGCAACACACGCTTAGCGTTATTCTGCATCCAGCAGCGTAACGCTCACCGTGCCTGCAGCCTGCATCCAGTCTTCTGCCACGCCCGCCTCGAATCCGGAGCTCCTAAAACAAAGAGGAAAGAAGGGGACAAGGTTAGAAAACAAACTTATTTCTATTCCACACCTGATTCTGGATCCATCTCGTCTCCGGACCTGTAAAGAACATCATTTCTGCACGCGCCACACCTCCAGCTGCAGCGCCGCGCCATACTCACCAGTCTTCACAGCATCTTTCGGGTCGCCGCTGCCTCCATCATTTGTTCACCGAACTTCGGCACCTAGGAGACAAAAGAAAACCACAAGGTGAGCCGAGGGAACCAACAAATATAATTCTTACCACCATAGACTTACCTGATTTACCACCAGAGGCATCCTTTTGTGACTCTCCATATTTTCACGTGCCGCATCTGTAAAGAGAGACAAAACAACACGTTTTCCACATGCAACATTTACCAGACAGCGCCGGGTAATACAGAGTCTTACCTGAGCGCCACCAGCTGCCACAAGAGCATCTTTTCACGAGCCAGCTGCAAGACAAGAAAGGAAGGGGGGAACAAGAGTGAACATCGGACATATTGAACTCTATGAACTTAATACTTACTGGTCCTCACCAGGAACCTCAGAGTCAATACTCTCCGGAACTCTTCCGAGCCTTCAAACCAGTGAAGTAACTGGAATCGACGAACCCCTGCAAATCCACGCAGGATGGAGAGCTCATCTTTCAAGAATATAAGGTGAGATTGCTGTGAGGGCATTTCGGAGGTGATTAGTTGGGGAGGACTGTGGGGGTGCCATCACTTGAATCCACAAGTGGCTAAATCCATCTCTCCACTTGCAGGAGAATATTTCTACGGGTTAAGCAGACAAGATTAGGAGGGCAGATCCAGTCAGTCATTGCTGCACTACACATCACGTGGGTGGAGACCACAGCTGTCCGGGTCTGACCGACGCCCCTGTGGGAGCCAGGTGAGCGTAACAGAACGCAAAGCCTATCTACAAATCCCCACCCGGGTGTTATGGAAACCTCAGAAACCGACCAACTAGCCCTATTGTTAGGGGAACTTAGGGCAGAAGTGCACTCTGTGCGCCAAGAGACTAATGCCCTCAGGAGAGAACTGATTGTGTCAAAGGAGCGCACCGATGATCTTGCTAGACAATTACTGCAAAACCAAGCTGGGCAAACACCATTACCTGGACTCGGGGGGAATCCAACTTCTGTTTCATCGAGCAATCCTGTGCAAGTGGTTCCACCAGGGAGCATTCCTTTAGCTCCACCCAAACGTTTTGCTGGGGACCCAAAAAAGTTTGCCGTGTTTATGAACCAATGCCGCTTGCACTTTTTATGCAGACCTGGAGCTTTTCCGAACGACCAAACCAAAGTAGCCTTTGTACTATCATATTTTAGTGGCAGCGGAGCGGATTGGTCAATTCCATTAGTTAACCAGGATGTTCCTCTTCTTCGGGATTTTCAAGGTTTTCAATTGAGCATGGAAAGACTATTTGCCAGACATTCACAGGGACAGGCCCTGGATAACAAACTTTTATCATTACAACAAGGTAACCAGGATCTACTAACCTATATCGCCACTTTCAATAGGTTAGTGGTGGAAACCGGATGGCAGAGGTAAAAAGAATTACATTATTTCATCGTGGACTTCGGGGTGAACTCAAAGACGTTTTGGCCAAAGTTATGAACCCACTTCAGGATTGTGCAGAATATATAGACTTGGTGGTCCAGTTAGACCACCGACTTCAGAATAGAAAGGCTGATCGAGCTAAATTCGAGAATCGGGTATTGGTTAAACCCAATGTTACCCTCAAAGGAACAGATGTATCAGAACCGATGCAGATCGGGGGGGTCAAGGGACCCTTAACTCAAAAGGAAAGAGAAAGAAGACGGCAGATGCAATTGTGTCTTTACTGTGGGGCCTCAGGACATTTTCTACGGGATTGCCCTATAAAAACATCTAAAAAAGTAGTCGGAGTTGCTGATAAAAATCAAACAGAGCCTGATTCGGGAAACGACCACGCCCGACAAGTGTAGAGGTCCGCTTGCCGAGCTTGAAGAAGGATACTCGGACCTCGCACTTCATCATACCAATGGTCCTTATAGATCCAAGGCAGCCATCACGTATGCACGCAGTGAGGGCATACATTGATAGCGGGCCATAGGAAACTATGTGGATCACGAGTTGGCTTCTAGGATGAATCTATCTCTCTGCAAAAAGACCACTTTGGATGTCATCACCACAGTCGATGGAACTGAAATTGCCTCTGGGCCTGTAACACATTCCACCGCAGAGATGAAACTATTGGGTCAGGATGGGCATCGAGAGACTATTGTGTTTGATTTAATCAAAGCCCCGCAGTTCCAAATAATACTGGGGATACCTTGGTTGGAAACACATAATCCTTGTATTGATTGGCGAGAGAAGAGAATAACCTTCCCGAATTGTGCACATACTTGTTACCTGAAAAAACCCTTGAACCAAGGCCTGGCAACAGTCGCTACTCCAGTCGTGCAGTTACCTCAGGAATATCAAGAATTCCAGGATGTTTTCCAAAAGGAACAGGCAAACACCCTACCACCTCACAGATCATATGATTGTCAAATCGATCTCATACCCGGTGCACAACCTCCATGTAGTAGGATCTACGCCCTTAGGGAACCCGAAAACCTTCACCTATGACAATACTTGGACCAATACCTTGCTAATGGCTTCATTCGTCCATCCAAGTCCCCTGCATCTTCAGCTTTGTTCTTCGTGCCTAAAAAGGAAGGTGACCTCAGAACGTGCATAGACTGCCGTGCAATAAATCAGATCACGGTTAAGAACCGATACCCATTGCCTCTGATCCCCGAATTACTAGACCAAGTAAAGGACACTTGCATCTACACTAATTTAGATCTCCGAGGAGCATATCATCTGGTACGTGTAAAGACAGGCGACGAATGGAAGACTGCTTTTCGCACTAAGTACGGGTTATTCGAATACCAGGTGATGCCGTTCGGGTTGTGCAATGCACCAGCAGCCTTCCAGTATTTTTTTGAACAATGTCCTTCGTGAACTCATTGACGTCTGTGTTGTTGTATACATAGACGATATTCTAATGTACTCCTCTTCAGAATCAGACCATGTGAAGCATGTTTGTGAGGTCCTTGAGAAACTACGCCAGCACAAGTTATATGCAAAATTGGAAAAATGCGTTTTTCATGCTACGGAAGTTGAATTCCTAGGATTTATCCTGACTCCAAAAGGAGTCCGAATGGACTCTCGAAAGGTGGACGCAATCCTCAAGTGGCCATCACCCAGTTCAGTTAAAGGGGTACAAAGCATGCTCAGATTTGCTAATTTCTACCGCAGATTAATTCCGGATTTCTCACATGTTGTACACCCTATCACAGCACTTTTGCGAAAAAACAAGCGCTTCTTGTGGACCGAAGAAGCTGAAAAGGCCTTCCAAGAGCTGAAAGCGAAATTCACGTCTGCACCTGTCTTAAAGCATCCACGCCGCGAACTTCCATACATAGTTGAAACTAATGCATCCAGTTTAGCCATGGGAGCTGTCCTGTCCCAGAAGGATCCTGAAACCGGTCAACTTCACCCAGTAGCATTTTGGTCCAGATAGTTCTCGGCACCCGAGTTAAACTATGCGGTTACCGATAAAGAATTATTAGCCATCAAATCCGCCTTCAAGGCTTGGGGGCATTATCTTCTCGGTGCCAGGCATACCATTACGGTAATTACCGATCACCGGAACTTGCAGTATTTAAAAACAGCCAAGGCCCAATCGTCGCGTCAACTTCGATGGGCATTGTTCTTTGCTGAGTTCGATTTCGTAATCACTTATCGACCAGGTTGTAAAAATTGCAAGGCAGATGACTTATCACGAATAGGGATGGGAGAAGCATATGCAAACCCGGAACCGGTGCCTATAATTTCAGAACAAAGAATTCTTGGCATAACCACTCTACAGACACTAGAGGATATTCAAGTAAAGATCCAACAACTCTTCGATCCAACAGCCCTGCAGGACTGGGTGAAGAAAGGCCCGGACTACTTAGTCATCAATGACCTACCTTATTATCAAGGGCGACTATTTCTACCACACAAGGAACTACAAGAACTAGTCATCTCCAATTATCATGACACCCTGATGGAAGGACACCCAGGTATCGCAAAAACTGAAGCTAAAATTAAGAGACAATTCTGGTGGCCCACCTGGCGGAAAGACATAAAGTCATTTGTAATGTCTTGTGACATTTGCGCACAAAACAAAAGTCAGAAGAAAAAACCAGCTGGCCTCTTACAACCTTTTGATATTCCACCTACACCATGGCACACCTTATTGTTAGACTTTATTACAGATCTACCTCCATGTAATGGGTTTAACACCATTCTAGTTATTGTGGATCTTTTTTCCAAGATGGCCCACTTTATTCCTCTAAAGGGATTACCTTCTGCTTCAATTCTGGCCAGGAAATTCCTTGAAAACATTGTTCGAATACAGGGATTTCCTTCCGTATTGGTCTCTGACAGAGGTAGTCAATTCATTTCACATTTTTGGAAGAAATGTTGTCAACTGGTGCAAATCGACATGAGGTTATCAAGCAGTCACCATCCCCAGACCGATGGCCAGACGGAGAGGACCAACCAGACCCTTGAACAGTACCTACGTTGCATGCTACACCAGACCGAAATTAATTGCAAAGATATTTTATGGATTTCCAAGTATGCATACAATAACTCTGTACATTCAGGAACCGGACAAAGCCCCTTTTATACCATATATGGACATCACCCTCGAACCTCAGAATTAGATTCGCCTCAGCATTTAGAAATGCCTGCAGTTAGTCATTTGCTTTCTACTATTACACAAGCCTTTAAAGAGGCAACAGAACATTTGAAACAAGCAAAAGAGAAATATAAGAAAAATGCTGATCAACATAGAAGTGAAACTCCACAATACCAGACTGGGGATCAAGTTTGGCTGGCTACAAAACACATACCTCTGAAGGGAACTCAGATTTTTAACCCTAGATATTTGGGACCTTACACTATTAAGGCCATTATCAACCCGGTAGCCGTCAAATTGGAATTACCCTCTAATATGCGCATTCATCCTGTCTTTCATGTTTCACTTTTAAAACCAGTTCAACCAGGAACAACATTAACCAAACCACCCGACCCCATCTTGATAGATGGAGAACTTGAATTTGAGGTAAAAAATATCCTGGACTCCAAGATGGTTAAATCAAAACTTTTTTATTTAATCGATTGGAAGGGCTACGGACCACAAGAAAGGTCATGGGAACCTAGTGACCACGTCTATGCACCTCGGTTGGTGAAAAGATTCCATCGGAACTTCCCAGACAAACCAGGGCCCAGGGGAAGATCAACTTTAGGAGGGGCCTTGGGGGGGAGTGCTGTCATGATGCCTACCCCCAGGCATCCGGACCAAGCCCATCAGCCCCGGGAGCAGGCATCTAGACATTTAGTAAAACCTCAGCAGCCCCAGCTAGGGGCTATCTGGGTTCAGTCCTGGCGCCTTAGGCGCCAGGCGCATAGTAGAAATCAGTCCTGGTGCCTAAGGCGCCAGGCTCATAGGCATTACTTACCTCAGGCAGACCATGCTGCAAATGACTTCAATCCAACATGAAGCCTGAAAGGGACTATTTTTCTACATGGACTATTTTTTACTCGGGTGTGGTTCTAGGGACTACTTACCTGGGACTACTTTTGAGGCTATTTAAACCACGCCCGACCAGCAACACACGCTTCGCGTTATTGTGCATCCAGCAGCGTAACGCTCACCGTGCCTGCAGCCTGCATCCAGTCTTCTGCCACGCCCGCCTCGAATCCGGAGCTCCTAAAACAAAGAGGAAAGAAAGGGACAAGGTTAGAAAACAAACTTATTTCTATTCCACACCTAATTCTGGATCCATCTCGTCTCTGGACCTGTAAAGAACATAATTTCTGCACGCGCCACCCCTCCAGCTGCAGCGCCGCGCCATACTCACCAGTCTTCACAGCATCCTTTGGGTCGGCGCTGCCTCCATCATTTCTTCGCCGAACTTCGGCACCTAGGAGACAAAAGAAAACCACAAGGTGAGCCGAGGGAACCAACAAATATAATTCTTACCACTATAGACTTACCTGATTTACCACTGGAGGCATCCTTTTGTGACTCTCCATATTTTCACGTGTCGCATCTGTAAAGAGAGACAAAACAACACGTTTTCCACATGCAACATTTATCGGACAGCGCCGGGTAATACAGACTCTTACCTGACCGCCACCAGCTGCCACAAGAGCATCTTTTCACGAGCAAGCTGCAAGACAAGAAAGGAAGGGGGGAACAAGAGTGAACATCGGACATATTGAACTCTATGAATTTAATACTTACTGGTCCTCACCAGGAACCTCAGAGTCAATACTCTCCGGAACTCTCCCGAGCCTTCAAACCAGTGAAGTAACTGGAATCGACACGCCCCTGCAAATCCATGCAGGATGGAGAGCTCATCTTTCAAGAATATAAGGTGAGATTGCTGTGAGGGCATTTCAGAGGTGATTAGTTGGGGAGGACTGTGGGGGTGCCATCACTTGAATCCACAAGTGGCTAAATCCATCTCTCCACTTGCAGGAGAATATTTCTACGGTTTAAGCAGACAAGATTAGGAGGGCAGATACAGTCAGTCATCACTGCACTACGCATCACGTGGGTGGAGACCGCAGCTGTCCAGGTCCGACCGACACCCCTGTGGGAGCCAGGTGAGCATAACACATGCGATGATGTTGAGGAAAAAAAAACCTCCATGGACTCAACGCCTGCACAGCCCGACCTGTGTGGGAGATATCTTGTCGTCCGAGTCTGGCTCATCCTGAAAAGGAGGACGTGGCACAGGAGCCTGACCATGCCTAGCTGCAGCCTACCCCTCGCCGGCAGAAAGTCTGCCGGATGGGTGAGCCTGGTTCTGTGCGGTGATGACACGTAGGTCTGCATGCAGAACTTCCCGTGATATGCGTGCTTCCTCTTGCAAGGTAACACGTGTAACACGGAGTTCTTCCTGCAAGGCCTGGCTGAACAACTGATGCACCTCCCGGCAAGCACGCAGCTCAGCCGAGATGGTATGCTCAAGCTGCTCAAACCTCTCCTTTGACCGCGCCCTCTGGGACATCAAGAGGACACCCAGAGTGGAGCTGAGTGACTCGTACTCAGCCCTCAAGGCCTCCATGTGTGCCTCTGCCTGAGCAGCAATTGCTTGAAGCAAACACAACATTTCAGCCTGGCGTGCCCTGTCTGAGGCCGCCATGCCCAGCCTGAGCGAGCGGTCCGTGGACTGTGCCGCCCGCTGCTGGAGAAGCACCTGCCTAGCAGGGGGGAGCACGGATTGGGCCACACGCTCGATGCTCACAGCGATGTTTTCCATTGCTGCCCCCTGGCGTTCTGAATTGGCAGTCATGTCTTGCTCCCACTCAGTATACCTCGGTGGTGCGCGGCCACTGCGTTGCTGGGCTTGACACCTGCGGGACCCAAGGACCGGCCGTCCTCGTTGGGTTGGCACCGCCCGCGGCTGCACGACTACATGCCCCCATCGACGTGATGGCCCAGGCCCATCAGCGACTGGTGTGGAGGGTGACCCTGCATCCCGATCCACCACAGGCGGAGGTCCCACCACTGTCTGGCCCCTCAGTGCAGGTGTCGCGGACAGAGGAGTGTCCACATCAGAATCACTCACCCCTGACGTTTGGACCTGATGCACATCCAACTCGACATGGACGTCAGAGTGGTCATCTGGGCTGGACTCATTGCCAGCCAAAGACAAGATGGTCTGTAGCACATGTGGGTTCTCATGGTCTACCACCCCACGACCCCCACTTGTGCCGGGTTGCTGTAGTGATAACAACCCTGAGCCTGGCATGACAACACCATCCTCGGCTCCATTGCGTCATCATCTGAAAAATAGATAGAAAAAAAGATTAGTACACATGTTAGAAGCACACAACACACACACACACATAGACATCACACAGACAGCCAACACATGAAGCAGACATGTCACACACAAAAGAGAACCTGCCATGCATGCCAGGTCAACTTGACATTGCTTCAGTGAGTAGACATGTAGAAGGGTGTTATACGGCTCAGAAGTGGGTTGATGCAGTGCAGAACATGTGTACGTTACTCACTATCTACATGCACAAGTACTTCATGATGTGTATCATAAAACGTGCAGGCAGTGCAAGGTCAAGTTCAGGCATCACGTGCAATGTGCATGCAATGGGTTGCATGGCTACAAGCAAACCACCCCTCCCCCTAAGTGGAAATGCAGGGATGCCTTGCATGGTATCAAAAGGATGAGCAGATACCTGTGTATTGGCAGACAGTGTTGACTAGCATCAATTGCATCATCTGAGTCAACTGACAACACAGCAGATGATGATGGGACAGTAAGCAGGACACATGATGAACCCTCAGTAGTACACCCATGTGTGCAGAAGACACGACACCAGTTGGACAGAGTCAGTGGGCCTGAAACAGGGTGAGGCCTGTGACCCAGACAGACTGCCACACCCTAAACATGTGTGGATGCAGGACTGAGCCACAGTGGGCATGGGAAGGCTGATGAAATGCCATGAAATGTTGGTCACCCTGGACACGTACTACAATGATCATCCAGTCAAGGAAACATAGGGGCATGCATGAAATGCACATGGAGCATGAATGGGCACTCATGTCCCTGCAGAGCATCTGCCATCTGTACAGTCCAAGTGAGACACCCTGCATCAAGGACAAAGGATGTACCCCACTGCATGTGTCTGGCAGGTTGGCTGGTGGAAGTTAGCATGTACACAGGAGGCATGAACAGGCCATTGCATTATGGCAAAATTATGCACACCGGTGCAAAGGTGAAATTGGTGTGCAGGGGGGGGTGGAGGGGCAAGGGAGCATGCCTACGTGGAGTACCTGCATGCAGGCAGGGGACACATGCACGTCAGTCATGCTTTGACATTGTCCCAGTGCTGAGAGGAAGGACACCCCAGGCTACATGCAGAAGGGCCAGTGAGCTGGAACATGGACCGGAGGGGCATTGACGTGACCAGCATGTGAGTAGGGTGCAAGTGTGGTGATGAGGACAGTCTCTGTCTGCTCCACATGTCCACCATCCTGCAGAGAAGCCATGCATCAATGAAGCATTGCATTACTTGCACATCTGAACCATGTACACATGACATGTAGTGGCAGTCATGCACAACACATCACACAAGTAAAATACACAAGGCCTCGACAAACACGCAGCAACACTCACTGGACTGGGCATCAAAGTCCTGCATCTCTCCCACTCCTTCGACCAATTCATGTGGTATGAACTCCGCAACAAGTGACTTGTGCGGAGTGAGGTCTTCCTTCTCAGGTGCCGGCCCACTGCCAGTCACCAGAGTCATGTTGTAATTTGAGGCATGCTTCGCCTTAGCGCTGCGTTTGAGGTCATTCCAACGCTTTTTGCACTCTTGCGCCGTGCGCATCTCATGGCCGAATGCACTCACATGTTCTGCAACTTGCTTCCAGTGGGTATCACAATGGCAGCCGTAGTTTGACAATTAGGCCCCACTAGCATTTCACTGTTGTGGTACCGCACATAGTCCACGAGGAAGTCCAGTTCCTGCGCACAGAAAGGCATCTTCCTCGACGTGCAGGAGGTCGTGGCTGTGTGTGGGGTCCCAGCCTGTGCTGCAGGTGCTACCTTTCTCCTGTTGGACGCTGGACCGGACCCTGGCTGGCAAATGCCGCCCTGATCAGTATGGGCAGTGGCGCTGGTGGAATGAGCCAAGGGAGTGGCAGGTGGAACATGGAGTGAAGCCCCGACTTGCGTCAGTGGCTGCTGGGAGCCCTGGAATGGACCCTGCGCAGCAACATCCGCTGTTCCAGGGTCATTGACCGCGACTGTCCTGGTTGGTAGACTCACAACCGGGGTGTTGTTGACTGCATCTGCCCCTGCACTTGCCAACACCCGGCTGGTCGGGGCAGCAGATGACATTACTGCCCCAGGGACACGTGTCTCGGTCAGGGCAGCCCTGCGTGCACCTACAATGTTCCTCCTGACCTGCTGGAAATCTTCCATGGACTCTTCAAGTGCCAACGCAACCTGCGCTGGCAGACCCTGAGCCTGGGTGGTGGTGTCCACAGCTGCACCTGCAGCTACCACTACCCTTGGGCCCGTGGCAGTCGATGAAACGGACTGCCGGGTCACATGGGCGCCAGTGCCAGATGCAGAAGCTTTATCTCCTGGAACCACAGAGGGTGGTGGCATGACTGCACCAACACATGGCACAACATCGTGCCGAAGTGGCGCACCCCTGCCTCTTCCCCCTCTGCAGCCACCCTGGACACCCTTTAGTCCACCTTCTCCCTGGTCACCCCGGCCACGTCCCTGACCACGCCCGCCATAAGGAGAACGCCCAGCTGAGGCGACCCTCACCTTTGCTGGCCTCCCAACCATGGCACAGATGGAAAAGTGCCAATGGGAGGTATACACGACAATTGTCCTGGGCAATTGGGATGAAGGGGGTGGGATACAAGATGTTAAAAGAACCCCTGCACCTGCAAGACTGTATGTGAGCCTGGTGATGAAGTGACGGGTCACGCAACGCTCAGGGACCCCAAAACTGCAGTAAAACTGTGCACGCAACCACGGTAACCCACGTGTGTGGAATTAACCTCCCGCAG